>NC_143220.1:13853526-15053526 GCF_030267445.1 Bombyx mandarina | reverse complement strand
ATTTACCAATAATAATCCTGATTCTGATCATCGAAATTCCGACATAAACAATTTATTGAATACGATGCGTAAGTAATATCCACGGTGATATTACGTAATGAAATGAAACAGCGTTCAAAATAGCATTAAAATCGAATATAACCCTACATCATATCATAGCAGTCCGCGAGCTGATGTGTTGACGTAAATAAAAATGTTATGGCATGCGTCGTTTCGTTTCTTTAAAAACTAGTAATATAAGTTAATAATATGTCGTTGGCTTCAACCATCACAGTCAGAGAGACGTATTAGTCATCGTTCTACATTTGCAAGTGATCGTTTTTATGATCTTCGAAATTATGATCACATTAAAATATCAAAAGTTATTCACTAAACTTTTACTATCGCTTCTCTTCAAGTTTTATTAAACCCCAGACCACAATGAAGTTATACATTTCGAGCCGAATTTAATGAGCCATGCATAATTCAATATTTGAGAAAAACCAGACACTTTGTTTCTGAAAGTTTATTTAACATTTGAATTTCAGTAAATTTAATCTATACTTATAAATGAAATTGGAGTGTCTGTTTGTAATATTGAAATAACCGCTTTTTACTACATTTATATGAATATATATACGGTACATACACTAAAATAATATTTTTTACAATTTTTGTCTGTCTGTCTGTTTGTTTCGGCTAATTACTAGAATGGCTGGACCGATTTTGACAAGACTTTCACTGATAGGTAACTGATGATATAAGGAGTAACTTAGGCTAATTTTTTTAGACTAGCTTCGCCCCGCGGCGTCACCCGCGGTACGACAATAATCGCGGGTAACATCGCGGGACTCTGCCATCAATAATAAAATTTAATGTTTCCGAAACGAAGCGAGGAGGGGTCGCTAGTGATAATTAAAATTGAAACAGTAAAAAAAAATTTAAAACTTTCATGAATTTGTACTGCATGATGGCTTACATCGAATAATTTTCAATCTCGTATTATGTGAAACAATGAAGCTTGCAGTAACAAATTTTCATTATCCAACATTGTCTGTTGTATTTTTATTTATGAAATAGATACACACACATATGTGGCTATCTATATATTAATACGTGAAGCAAAAACTTTGTATCCCTTTTTACGAAAATTGCGCGGACGGAGGAGTATGAAATTTTCCACACTTATATAGAATATACCTAGTCAGGTCATAAATTCTGTCACATGTTTAATGTAAAATAATTGAAACAAGTTTATTCATTATGTAACCATTCATATACCAAAATGAACTTAACAAAACATAGATTCTTATGACACTAAAGTTTGAATGAAAAAATGACCTCCGTGATTTTGAATACAGGCCTTCAATCTGCGCGACCAGTCGTCTATCGCAGCACGAACGAGGTCCATATCAATATCGGCGGCTGCCTTAATCAAGGATGTCTTGAGTGACTCCAAATTGGGATGAGGCTTTGAGCACGCCTTTTCCTCCAAGTGTTGCCATATCTTGTAATCTAACGGATTCAAATCTGGACTGGAGGAGGGCCAGTCCGAGTCGAAACTCCCAACCATACCATGAACGAGGATGGAAAATGACCTCGTTGGACACGCGGAATACGGTTGCTCGCTTCTTCACTACTGTGTGCGTACACCTTATCATTTTGTTTGTTGTAGCTCTCTTCTACGGTAAAAGTTTTTTCATCCGAAAAAAGAATTTCCCGATATTTTTTTCCCGCGTACCGCTTCAACAAAGCGCGGCATCTCTTCAGTCTCAGGTCCATTAGACGAGCATTCAAACGATGTCCTATTTTTCTTCGATATGCCCGAAGCCCTAAGTCTTCATTTAACACCCTTTTCACCGTGGTTCTGCTTAACCCCATCTGAAGGGCCAACAGTTTCTGCTTACGTTTGGGATTTCTTTGAATTCGCGCCTTCACAGCTTTTAACACTGCTGGAGTCCTATCAGACCGAGGGCGACCACTTCTTGACCTGTCATCTACACTATAGTCTTCATTGTATCGTTTGATGGTACGATAAACGACCTCTTTTGGTTATATTCAAATTTTTCAGTATGTTAAAAATTTGAATTGGCGCGTAACCGCAACGATGCAACGCAATAACTGCAACACGGTCTTCTTTAAGCGTCCACTCCATATTTAAAAATGAGTAAAATTCTATTAGTATACATTTTTATTTTCATGAACAATTCGAAATTCGAATTCAATAAACTTTTTTGTGGCCAGCATTCTAAAAGAAAAGTTTTTACTGTGTGACAATACTTATGACCTGACTAGGTAGAGAAGAAGTGTACAATGCTAATTTTTTTTTTAAATAATGCATAAAAGATACATTAAATCAATAAAGAAAACATTACACACACTAAATGTGTATTTGACGCACACACGCATGCATACTATTTATTGTCAAACTTTTGTTCTTGACGTCTGTGATCAAATTGAGAATAGATTAAATATTGTTTGTCTTTATTAATATTTTTTTATAGTGTAGCCTTGGCGAAATTTGTGATTATAGAAGTATAAAATATTATACAATCATAATAGTGCACAAACTTATTACACAATTCCAATTAATTATAGTCGAATTTCGACTACTGCGGGACCTCTAGTATGAATAATTTCTTGACTACATGCTTATCTTTTTACCTCATGCCACGGGGCTAATTATCAAAGTTTGATTGACTTTAATACAATTAAAATACTGAGTAATTATTGTTACCAGATCAAATATATTAGGTATTTAGTTTTGATTAATATAGTGTATAATTCAGTAAATTTAGTAAAATCAATAAAATCCACATAGGTAGTAAGTTCTAGTTACTTTTATATGTAATCATGTCTGAATTATGTACATGTAAAAAAAATACATTTATGTAATAATATGTCTATTATAATAACATATCTATCAGAAGAAAACACCCGGTAAATAAAAATTGGCATAGTTTGCTGTAGGCAGTTGGAATTATTGCCCATCAATCAGCCAACGCGACTTTTCCTTTTGAAATGATCTTCACTGAATGGATATTTGGCACACTGCCAATTAAATAGCTGGATCGCCAAATATACGTCAACTTTGTTGAATACACAATATGGCAACCATATTCAGATAGTTTTAGTTTCCTTTTTGCGTCAGTCACACACACACACACACATATATAAAATAAGATAATATTAAAAGACATAGTTTCTAAAAGATGTTTTGCCATGGAAGACAGCTCACGGATAAGAAAGGAACCTAAAATTCACATATATAAAAATAATACAAGAATATAACTCGTTTTTTTTTAGTAATCATTCAACGCTGGCTTACACAGAATATGTTTTGATTAACACCTAACTCTAACTCATGGGCCTAATCAAATTTAGCGCATCAAAGCATCCTGGTTCCAATTAAAATAGGGAACTTCAGAGAATCAAGTTATATAGAACAATTTACAATTCCTGTCAGGGAAATTGCCGCAAATCCAGTGGAGGCCTTCAATTTACATATTCATCATGCTGGATAAAGGAATAAAATAAAACAACAGTGCTAAATTCGTGCGCTTTGTGAAAAGTTCCGGATTTTCTCAATTACGGACAACCGTAAAACGCGAAGATAATGCGATTTACCTTTTTTCTAAATGTATCATAAGGCAACCTAAACTACATATTTTGATCATTAAATGTAATAAAATACTTTATGGGTGAAAATGTATCTTATTAATATAATTTAATTTTGTGTTAATTTATTATAATTTTTTGTTTATGTTTCATGTGTTCGTTCTTCGATTGCAATGCAACTCTTCATTGCTAACACATCCAGAAAGGTGCGCGATATCTCATTTCTATAAATTGATGTAGTCTTGATTCAAAAACCATGTTTTACTCGTGATTTATTTACGTTTGAAATAGAGAGAGAGAGAGAGAGAGAGAAAGAGTATTCTTTATTGTACACCAAAAAACAAATAAACAGTGCGATATATAAATCTTAAATTTAATATAGATAGCATTGATTACATTTACAATATCCAATGCAAAAGATTGAATTCTTCAAAATTAAGACGTAAAAATTAGATAGAATCGTTCTAAAAAAAACTACGAAGAAAACTTAAAACGTTATGTAAGATTTTATTGAAACCTATAAACCAACAACTTGGCTTACATGTTTGAATTATATATGTTTTTTAATTTGTATGTTTGGCTTATAGTTCAGCTCTGGAACCTATATAGACTACTGTTGATTTGATACGAACGATGTCGACATTTTCAACAACAAACAAACCTGAGTTAAAACTGCACAGTATTTGACATGAAAATTGGAGCTAATCCGGTGTCATAGTATTATTATATTATGTTTAAACTAAATACAATGCCATTGAGTACATTGTGTATTTTTTATACGCAATGTATAAATAAAATTATTATATTATATTATAATATAATTTATTTTTTCATACTAATATTAAGTTACTATGCGATACCTACGAAACTCTATTGAAGACTATAATAATAAACACTAAAAATAATAATAGTCCTAAGCAAAGTCTTAATATTGCACAGGCATGTCGAGCTCACGGTTACCAGATTCGATAGATTCTCGATCACAACCTGAATTTCGTCATCGACCTTGACACATGAGGTCTAAGACTCAAATGAATATTATAACGGCTGTCTCGCCCTTCAAACCACAGCCGTATCAATACTATTGCAACGTCTTGCAACAATCCCTTTACAAGTAATTACACAAACATATATTCTTAAAATGGATATTAAAAAAATTTATATAAAAAAGTCGAATATGCGATGTTTTCAAATTCGAACCATGTCCATAATACCAACCCTAAATAAATTTAATCCCAATGGCAATCCAGTTAATGGACGGTACTGGCTGGCTTGAAATGTTTTCAAAACGTAATATCTCGTAACACACTCATTCGCAGAGATTTACACGTATGTCCCCACATAAATCAGTGACCTCAGACACGAACATACATATCTGCGGTAGACAACGGACATAGCGTGTGCGGTTTTACTGCAAAAAACGTAACTATTTTACAAAAATATTTTTTTTATTTTTTTTTAAAAACATTCTTTAACCTACATTACATACAAGTTTATATATTTTGTTTATTAGCGTAATTTCGGATAACCAAGTCTTTGTTTATTACAGTTACAACAAAAAACTTAAGCAACAAAAACTAGTGTTACCCAAATGATCGCAATACGAAATTTTATGTATTAAATTTATCCATTTGTTATTTCATTTTCTTTTAATAAACTTCGCTATTGAATAATGCTACTAAAATAATAAAAAATTTGAGAAACACTGGAGACAAAGGTACTTAACGGTTTTAACTTTACCAATTATTACTAAGTTAATTGATCTAAAAAATATAGTCTAGAGGTTGAACTCCCCAAGAAAGAAAACATACATGATTTCATAAAAAAGCTATTTTACAGAGAAAAATGCACCCACGATAGAAGTGAAACCTTCACAACTTCATTTCAATATTCAATTAGCTATATCCCACTTCTCATGCGGGCTAAATCCTTCAGACATGTACATATGTTAGTCTCTTTTTAGTGTCAGCTTTGTCATGTCTCCGGCTTTCAAGTGCTTTCAAAAGTAGATTTGACTTTAGGTTTATGTTAGGGTAATAATTAGTTAGTGTAGTAAAATTTGCGAAATAGTGCAATCGCATCAAACATAAAAAAAATATAGATTCCAGCATTGGCTCAACGCTTTTATAAATAAACAACCGAACTAGGCTTGGATTTCGGGCATAAACTTAGATTTTTGAAGCGTATAATTGTTCCAGAGATAATAATATATCGAGCAGGGAGAGATGGCGCGACATCGTGAGACGCATCAAGTCTGCCCCTTCCAACACTACATGACGATCACGACCACTCTGTCAAGAGTGACACGACTGAGAAGAAGAAGAAATATTATCTAAGATACAGAGATATACTTCAGTCAGTATCAATAACCATTCAACCAGAGAGGCAATCATAGAATACAATGCTGCTAGTTTTTTTTTAGTTTTTGATGATGAATTATTACTCTTAATGAATTTCCATCTACATAATTTAAACACCTGCCGCGAATGAAAGTTTCTTAATGTACGCTTTCGTCTAACCCCTAAATGAGTATTTTATCACGAAGTTTGTCGATATCACCGAGCTGATTTTCCACAATTACCATATTATTAAAATTGTTGTTTGTTCTTAAACGTTTAAACAAACAAAAATTAAATTAAGAATTTTTTTAATCATTCATTCACGTAGATATACTTTTTTGTTTACGAACTCTTTATAATGTTTCGTTCCAAATTTGATTCCCGCGGATAGATTCATCACAGAATACGCCATAATCTGGCCTATATAATAGAACTGATATTTGACAAAGTCAGAATCGTTACACGTGCCAAACAAGTGCTAAACATTAAATGATTTCCCACCAATTCACAAAACGATTGTGATCCGTCTGAATTCTTCAGATACCCCGCTCTCTGGTTCGAACATTTCCCCAATGATTTGGCAACTAGCCCCCGCCTATATTTAAATCGTAATCTTACTGAGTCAACGCTCTTGTCGCTCTAACACCAGAAATAAACGATACCGTGAATACGACAAAATTCTACCGTGATCCAAATAGCAACTGCAAGATAAATTACCATAGGGTTTCATAAAAGAATACGTGGTAACACAAAAATTATCTGCTTTATGTGGGCGTAGATGGACAAGTAAACTGACGGGACGCCTGTAGTTAAGTAGCTACCAGATTTCACACACATCACAACGATAAAGCAGTCGCCTGTCTCAACCGCATGAGGTCAAAACATTATTTGCAGGGATTAAAGGCTATATAACCTTGAAACAAGAACGCATGACTGCTTCACAGCTAAGATTGGAAAAACAGTGATATTTATGTATATCTAATGATCTTATTTAGGTAATTTAAACATTCGTAAATCAGATCTTGAAACTGTTTTCTCTGAAATTTATCTACGTTCGATTAATTTAGGATTTTAAATTAGGAATAAATTCGACTGCGTTTGGCATCATAGAACTAATAAAGCCAGTATTATGTTATTTAAAACCCAATAATAAAGGCAATTTCAGTGACTTAAAACTATTTACTAATAATATTTCAATCTATCTCAATTTCTGCTTGAGCTTTTGACTTTAAACTATATTAAAATACCATGTAAAATACCAGTTTTATTGGAAAATTAGGGGTAAGAAGGATAATGGAATCCTTTGTTAACTTCTATTGTTATGTCATTGAACTCTTAACAGTAAAATTCTTGAACAAGACAGTCTCTGATTACATATTTCTTTAATGAATCTCATTTTAGAAATCTACTGCTTCTGAGACCATTGTTAATGTAATGGATTATATTTTAGTCGATTGCTAAAAAAAACTTCCTGGAATATTGAAGTTTTCGGGGTTGATACTTCAAGTGGGATTTAGTATCGAATTCACTTAATAGGTAAATCTGTCAGATGGTCCTCTGAAATGTTGGCAATCAAGAGTTGAGCATTCAAAGACTGGTTAAAGAGTTTTACTTACTTTATTATTATTAAATTTAATATAGCGTCAGAGACTGAATTTTTTATTTATTGCTTAAATGGTTTGACGAGCTCACAGCCCACCTGGTGTTAGGTGGTTACTGGAGCCCATAGCCATCTACCACGTAAATGCGCCACCCACCGTGAGATATAAGTTCTAAGGTCTCAGTTACAACGGCTGCCCCGCCCTTCAAACCGAAACGCATTACTGCTTCACGGCAGAAACAGGCAGGGTGGTGGTACCTACCCGTGCGGACTCACAAGAGGTCCTACCTACCACCAGTAAATGACATCAATAAGGTTGAGGATAATGAGGTTACAATTTTAATTTAGCCTTGATAGACAAGTACAGTAAAATAACTACGGTACAGTTCTCATCCACAAAACAAAGCTTACATATATACCTCGGAGTAAATTCTAACCTTCGTGTTTGTCGCTTTCTCGTAGTAAGTACATACAATACGGTATCAACTTATCTGACCGCGACGGGACAACGCAAAGCCGCCATCGCCCGAAACATGTCTTGTCTGATCCCCCGGATTCACTCTCGATGCTTTTAGGACCCTCAAGCACCAGTCACCGTCCTCGTCGAACTCATCGATTACGACAAAGAGTTCGAGAAGCGAACTAACCCATAGACACAGCCCACTGAGTTTCTCGCTGGATCTTCTCAGTGGGTCGCGATTCCGATCCGGTGGTAGATTCTGCGAAGCACTGCTCTTGCCAGGGCTAGTGTTCGCAAATTCTCTCAGGTTGAACCCGTGAGCTCGCCTACCCATACGAATAGGTAGGAAAAAAGCAGTATCAACGGCTCCTTACGTCACTATTATTATTAATGACGTCATATTATTTGGAACCACTGAAGATATCCCTCACCGACATACATTTATTTTTGTGGATTTTAAAACAGGTTATCTTCATTGCGACCCCTAGCCTTCGTACAAGCAGTAGACAATAACAGCAATTTATTTAAGATTTTTTATTTATACCTACCTATGTCAATCGTATTTAGCAGTGATCACAGCTATCAATGAAATAGGAAATCGAATGCTCCCAATACAAATTTAGCTAGGAAAACCCAAGTCTAGTTAAATAATTTTCATCTAATTGTACTATACTGTTGAACAGTAACTATACCGTTCCATACTAAGCTTGGTTGCGTCAATTGAATCTTGGACCACGTTCACTTACTGAATGGCATTTTGTTTATTGTTCTGAAATGAAAACAGTAACTAGGACAATTTTAAAGACAGCTGCCGCTAGCACGGGCCATAACAAAGGGAATTAATTAAATGCAAACTCTACAAATGAGTTGATTGGAGATTCTAAAATGGCACGAGACCGGCGGTAATTTTCAAATGTATCGTGCGTTTAATACAAATGAATGGTCGAAAGGATTTTGTTTTAATCCAATTATTCCTGTTCAAATAAAATCGTATTATTTTCGCAATTGTCCTTGTTCTTTTTTGCGTAGTACTGTATAATATGCTGTACAACCTCACGACACATCTAGTGTAAAGTGTTTACATATTGAAACATGAGGTCGATGACTCAATTGTATTTTATAGGTTCATATTTGAAATAAGAACACTTTTTTATTTATTTCTTAGATGGGTGAACGAGCTCACAGCCCACCTGGTGTTCAGTGGTTACTGGAGCCCATAGACATCTACAACGTAAATGCGCTACCCATCTTGAAACATAAGTTCTAAGGTCTCAGTATAGTTATAAGGGCAGCCCCGCCCTTCAAACCGAAACGCATTACTGTCTCACGGGAGAAATAGGCGGGATGGTGGTTCCTATCCGTGCGGACTCACAAGAGCTCTTACCACTAGTAAGAAATTGAATGTAGGACGTGGGATCTTCCCATGCGGTACAATAAATTTAATTTAGTATCTTTATTTGTGCCGTTTTTATAATGTTAATAATTCTAAGTGCGTCTCCGAATAAAAAGTCAATGCAAAAAAAGTATTTTCAAATAATTGTGTGGAAAGGAAACGGTTGTCTTTTACATAAAAAGACGCGAGGGCCAATTTGATGGGGTTCCAAAACTTTGGCGAGCATAAGAAATATTTCGAAAAATATTCAGTGTAATGCGTTGAAAAAGTAAAAAAAATATATTCTTAAATCGAATCTATAAATTATTGCTGATTATAATATGAACAACTAAGAAAGCGGTTTAAAATAATGAAAGTGAAACACTACTCAATTAGACGTATGGATGCGACACAAGAACACGGGAGGATGTTAATCAACTGAGTGCCATTACTCTATACAAAAGATGAAAACTTATTCCTTAAGTTAATAAGTAAATCAACAATTATTCTCCTAGGTGCCTATGGTGAAAATTTATTACCTACTCATTACCTGCAATTAGTAATGTATAAATCATTTTCAATTTTGGCCCAATGCCAAATTCGATCGATCAACACGCTGTAGGGTTATGGAGCTCAATATAGATATACAAAGCTGACACCCAGCTCACTCTCATTCACAAATTACTGAATGTGACATTGGATTCTTTTGAATTACGTTTTATTACATCTTCATTTCCTATATTACTTATCTATGAGCGTACTATGTATTATTTTAAATTATGTGGTTAAAAGAAAAATGATATAATTTCATTCATTCTCTCTGCTCGTCTACGCCGCAATACACAAATAAACTAGGGTAAGATCTTCGTTGGTCAATTAAGGCATTACTTATTTTAAGTTCACTGTTAAAATTAATTTGTGTTAATATTATGTATAATCCCTTTCCGTTACAGTCACGTAAAAAAGCACTCGTTTTGAACTTTTTCCTGCTATGTTTTCAGCACTTATTTTCTTTGGGTCGTTGCAATTGTCTGCCGAAAGACATACTAATATGTACTGCGTATGTTTTGTCTTGCTATTTCTGACTTTTGAACGACTTCACACTGCTCTTTTCAGACCAACTCATAAAGAGCTCCACGTTTACCAACAAAATGTCCACATTTGTGAAAAATTATCATAAAACCTCCTTTTTTGGAGTTTACTCCTTTAGAATCGATTTACATATATAGGCCCGGGGTATGAAAATTATGGGGACCAAAATCGTACTAGCATGTCACACGAAATGCGTTATGCGCATGTCACACGAAATGCGCGCCGGGCTGCTGCGCCGGCAGTCCGCCACAAAGCCTCGTACTGATCGCGCGTTTCTCTCATTATTGTATTTTCATATATTTGTTAGTCGTTTGTTTTGTGTCTCGTTAATTTGTTAATAATCTGTAGTGTATCGTGTTGTCGTAATATAGAACTATTTCTCGTATTGTTTCGTTTAATTTTTTATATCCAGTAAACTCCAGTCGTGCGTCGGAGCGGACACACACACTTTTTTTTTTTTTTTTTTTCGGGTAGAGGGCCGAACCTCCTACGAGGTCCCCGCGCAAAAGGGGCGCGCGGGGTATGTGAGACTCAACGATTTGCATGGTGTTGTGAGCAGACCGCGGGCCCAAGGATTTTAGAGCCCACCCACTAAACGACTCCTCTGCACTCTTACACCCGACGTCCGATCCCCTCCGAGGTCAGAACCCGGATGAGGTAGGGGGGCTACCGCGGTCAACACTACAACCAGACGGCGCGGCTCACCCCAAGGACGCCCAGCCGACGGAGCCTTCGAGGCGAATCGAAGGCTCTGAAACGTCGGCCGTCTCGGTACGGCAGCCCGTCGGGCCGCCCAGACGGTGCCGCTGGTGTCCCGGAATACCCCGCTGGACCAGAACCAGCCTGCCGGGTCGGAACGCGATACACCGTCGACCGGTCGCTCTAATCACTCCACGGCAGCGCGCTAGAGTGCTGGTAGCGCGCCGCGCGGCCTCACCCCCTCAGGTCGCCCCTTGACCTTCACCGGGGGGAGGCCGCCACCTACAGGGGCCGGGACGTACGGGCGTATTCCCGCCTCCGGCCCCCGGCTCGACGGCGACGGATCGGTGCGGAAAGGGAAGAGCTCTCCCTCTCTCGCTCCGCCGCCTCCTTCTGCGAGATGGTGGACTCGCAGAAGTCGAGCATCGCCTTCCAGGACGCGTCGCTGCCGAGCATCGTAGCCACGACGCGCGGCAGCGAGAGGTCCTCTCCAATGACCGCGACGAGGGCGGCGCGCTGCTCGTCAAATCCAGAGCAACGCGCCAGCGTGTGTTCCGCTGTGTCATCCTCGTCGCGGTCCGCGCAGTGGTGGCACTGCGCCGTCGGTTCCCTTCCGGCTATCTTGTGCAAGTACCGGCCGAAACAACCATGGCCGGTAAGCATCTGCGTTAGCCGGAAGGTGAGGCATCCGCGGTCGCGGCCCACCCAGTCCGCGAGAACCGGGCGGACCGCCTCGACGGTACGGATGCCGGCCGACGGGTCCGCCAGGCGGCGAGACCACGCCTCCAGCACGGACCGCCGAGATTGGAGCCTCCGCGCTCGAACTACTCCTTCGCCGGGGCGCCCTTCCCCCCTAGAGCGGAGGTCGCTACGCCACCGGTAATCGGCAGCGAGCGCCTCCGCCTCCAGGTCCCAGGGTGGCGCCCCGGCGAGCAAGCACGCCGCCTCGAAGGAGACGGTGCGGTATCCTCGGATCGCCCTGACCGCGATCGCGCGCTGCGGACGTCGCAGCGCGGCGACGTTCTGGCGGGTCAGGGCGTGGCACCATACGGGCGCGCCGTATAGTGCCATCGACCGCACCACCCCCATGTAGAGGCGGCGCGCCACCTGATCGGGACCCCCGACGTTTGGAAGCAGCCGGCTCAAAGAGCCGGCCGTCGCCATCAGTCGAGGGCCCAACTTCTCAAAGTGAGCGCGGAAGTTCCACCGACCATCCAGTTCGAGGCCGAGGTACCGAAGACCGGTCACCCCGACCCCGACGCGGACGCCTCCGATCACGAGGTGGGCACCCAGAGGCGGCGCTCGTCCCGGCCCGTGAAAGAGCAGGGCCTGGGTTTTGTCGAGCGCCACCTCGAGCCCCAACCGTCGGATCCTGGTGACGACGTGTGCCACGCCTGCGCACGCCAGACGGGCAGACTCCCGGTAGTCCCTCCCCGGAGCTACGACCAACGTGTCGTCAGCGTAACAAATTACGCTGAGCCCGGGGAGGGGTCCCCGAATGACGCCCCGCAGGACCCAGTCGTAGCCGATGTTCCACAGCAGGGGGCCCAGGACGGACCCCTGCGGAACACCGCGCTCGACGGGGAAGCGGTACATCGCCCCACCGTGTCCGATGCACTGGATCGACCTGCCCTCGAGGTAGGAGCCGATCAGTCGGCGGAGGTATGCGGGGACGCCGTGATACTCCAGCGCCCCCGCGATCACCGACCAGGGCAGGGTGTTGAAGGCGTTCCTTACATCTAAGGATAACGCCATCGCCACCCCGCCCCGGGATACGGCTTCGTCGGAGAGGGCCCGTACGCGCAGAATTGCGTCGATAGTCGAGCGGCCCTCTCTGAAGCCGTATTGTTCCGCCGAAAGATCGGGACCCATCATAAAACCTCCTGCCTCAATCGTTTTTTTTAATTCAATAAAAATTTTTTATTTCTAAATGCTCTTCACAAAAAATATATAAAATTTTACTACTTTTAAATTTAATATTTTAAATGTTTCTTCTTCGTCTAAAGCCTCCAATCTCAGCCTACCAAGAAAAAAAGATAATTGTAAAACCAAATCTTAGTTCTCAATACATATATTGGGATTTTTATTGATTTAGGTAATGACAAAAATGATTTTACTAAGCAAATCATTAAATTGTTGTTTTAGATTAATTTTTGTGATTATGTAATTCCGTTACCACCGAAATAACCCCAAAATCAACCACCTTATAATTCATTTAATAGTCAGATAGATAAGTAGTAATAAAAATAAAAAGTAATCTATAGCTCCCTGTAATCTATAGTAATCTATATGTAATCTATCTGTAATCTTTAATTATCACTACCAATAATCTCTGAACTTAGATCAGCAAAATGTTCTTGTCTTTGAGATTGAGATTTCTTGTTTTCGTTCTCAAAGAAACTTGAAAACGATAATTGATTTGAACTATATTTTTCTAGTTTTTAATTTATAGTATTTTCAGCTAAACGTAATTTATAGGAACGATTAAAAAAACATCAATTTTAAATTTTAATCGTAAAAATTCATTCCGCCTTCGTAGTACATGCACGTAACCACATTTGTTAATATTTAAACCTTTTTACAATAATTGAAATCATTTCGAAAAATATAAAAATAATTCATTATCAATTTGTCACGTACATATTTATCCGATATATTCGAAGTCGTGGTACCATAAAGGATAAGACGTCCGGTGCATTCGTATCTTGCGATGCATTGGTGTCCGAATCCCACAAGCAAGTACCTACCAATTTTCCTAATCAAATACGTACATAACAGATGTTTACGATTGACTTCCATGGTGAAGGATTAAATAACATCGCGAAATAAAAACAAAACCCGCAAAATTATAATTTGCGTAATTACTAGTGGTAGGACGTCTTGTGAGTCCACACGTGTAGGTACCACCACCCTGCCTGTTTCTGCCGTGAAAGAGTAATGCATTTCGGTTTGAAATGTGAGGCAGCCGTTGTAACTATACTGAGAACTTAGAGCTTATATCTCAAGGTAGGTTGCGGCATTTACGTTGTGTAGATGTCTATGAGCTCTGGTAACCACTTAACATCTGGTGAGCCGTGAGCTCGTCCATCCACCTAAGCATAAAAAAAACATACGCTAATAAATTCAGGAAGCCCCTCGGGTTTAAATTCAATTTATTCTAACGTACTAAGTTTTTTTTCTAATTTTTAACATCACGCTTTGTAAGTTTTTGTTTGAAATAAATTAAACCTTTTAGTGCAATCTAATTTTTTATTTCAGTTTTCATAAGAAACCACTAATTTTAGTTAACGTAAGCGTGTGCCATAATAACTGGGATCTTAGACCTCATGTCTCAAGGTTGGTGGCGATATTCGCGTTGTTGATGTCTATGGGCTTCGGTAATCACTTAACTTACCACTTAAGGTGGGCCGTGAATTCATCCAACCATTTAAGCAATAAATAAAAAAACAATAATATAATTTAGTAAATTAGTTAATATCTAATTTAAGTTTTAAGGCAGAATTTATAAATTCTACTTTAAAACTTAAAGCTTAGAGAAAGAAAGCTTAAAGAATCTCTAAGCTTTCTTATTAAAAGTTAAGCAACTTTTTTCAACCAAAATGAAAACAGAATCAAGAATTAGACTGTAATGTCGTCAGGAACATTAATGCGTCAACATTAAGCACGTGTCTGGATTGCGAATTTATAGCGTCCTGACTTTATGTGGTAATTATCTTAATCGTAATAACATCACTACTAACGTTGTTGATATCTTGTTGATGAATAACACTTCTAAGCAAAAGTGAACCAAAATGAAACCCTATTATTATCCGCAACTTTACAAAACACAGTATAATTTTTTAGTGTCAAAGAAGGCCTACTGGCATACTAGTACGGCTTCATAATCGAAAAAATCATGATAGTAAACTATTTCAAGGACATATACAAATTGCTTCTTATTATATGGCTCAAGAATCCGCAGCCTATAGGAATATGAAGAATTATTGGCTTGCTCTATACACTTTATCGAATATTCAAAAAAGAGTTCTCTGATATCACGATCTCCATATTTCCAGCACTCGAGTACAATTGACTTGATCAATTTAAAAACTGTTGACAGATTATTTTTTTGTTTTTAGACTAGCAGTCACGTTTCTCTCAGGGATTTAAAAATTCAAATTAAAGAAAAATAGAGATGGATTTTTAAATTTTAAAAAATCTGTATATTTATGACATATGTACGTCACCCTCGCGGGTTGCCTTCCAATTAATTATTCCTCTGTATTAAGGGAATGTGGTCACCAATAGGCATTTCTTAATTGGTCAAATGATAATAATACCAACAACAATTATAAATAGAGATAATGAAAATATATTCGCGTATCCAATATTATCTTAATTTCAGCCTATAAATCTCTTGCTGGAAGTATAATAGGGTATGCACGGGGCTATACAAAGGAAATATTCAACTGAATTATAGGGCAATTAATAAAAAATAAAAAGTGTGTGTGTCCGCTCCGACGCACGACTGGAGTTTACTGGATATAAAAAATTAAACGAAACAATACGAGAAATAGTTCTATATTACGACAACACGATACACTACAGATTATTAACAAATTAACGAGACACAAAACAAACGACTAACAAATATATGAAAATACAATAATGAGAGAAACGCGCGATCAGTACGAGGCTTTGTGGCGGACTGCCGGCGCATGTACTAGCATGTCACACGAAATGCGCATAACGCATTTCGTGTGACATGCTAGTACGATTTTGGTCCCCATAATTTTCATACCCCGGGCCTATATATGTAAATCGATTCTAAAGGAGTAAACTCCAAAAATTAAACGAAAAAAAGTGTGTGTGTCCGCTCCGACGCACGACTGGAGTTTACTGGATATAAAAAATTAAACGAAACAATACGAGAAATAGTTCTATATTACGACAACACGATACACAACAGATTATTAACAAATTAACGAGACACAAAACAAACGACTAACAAATATATGAAAATACAATAATGAGAGAAACGCGCGATCAGTACGAGGCTTTGTGGCGGACTGCCGGCGCAGCAGCCCGGCGTCACCTGCGATAACGCGGCCGCGCGTTGGCTCCTGATTGGCGCGCGCACGCATCACGCAATCAGGAGCCAATCAGGCGCATAAAGCATTTCGTGTGACATGCTAGGCGCATAACGCATTTCGTGTGACATGCTAGTACGATTTTGGTCCCCATAATTTTCATACCCCGGGCCTATATATGTAAATCGATTCTAAAGGAGTAAACTCCAACAATACGAGAAATAGTTCTATATTACGACAACACGATACACTACAGATTATTAACAAATTAACGAGACACAAAACAAACGACTAACAAATATATGAAAATACAATAATGAGAGAAACGCGCGATCAGTACGAGGCTTTGTGGCGGACTGCCGGCGCATGTACTAGCATGTCACACGAAATGCGCATAACGCATTTCGTGTGACATGCTAGTACGATTTTGGTCCCCATAATTTTCATACCCCGGGCCTATATATGTAAATCGATTCTAAAGGAGTAAACTCCAAAAATAAATAGAAAAATAAATAGGGAAGTGTTGCAATCCGAATCGCTTTATATTTAAAATAATTTACAAAGCACTTCAAAAGGGACTCATTTCATATTGGAAGAACTTGGTAATCAAAACAATATTTTTTTATTAATTCTACGTAGAATTATTTCCTATATTATTAGGGGTTAAAGTTTCATACTTTGTTGCCGATTTGTAATGAAAAATTGAATTTTTTTTTTGCTTTTATTTAACATATTTATTTAATCAAAATGGCCACTATTATCTTTACATTGCTGTCATCTAATAGGGAGGTCATTTATGCATTAGCGATAGAACTCTGGTGATCCAGATTCTACAAACTGTTTGAAAGCATTTTTTATACTGCCTCCTGGGAAGAAAACTTTTTATCACGTAGAAAATTGTCGAAATCACGATGAAAATGGTAGTCCGTTGGAGCAAGGTCTAGCGAATATGAAGGGTGACGAATGATTTCTAATTGCAGTTCCTGTTGAGTTAAAATGGTTTCTCGTGCTATATGAGGTCTCGCGTTATCATGGAGCAATAATGGTGAAGATCGATTCATGAGTCGCGGCTGTTTCACTGCAACTTTTGCTATAATTGTTCAGAGTTCGGCACAGTAGCCATTTGCCGTTATTGCTTGACCACATCGGAGAAAGCTATAGTGAATAACACCATACGGAGACCACCAAAAAGCTACCTTTTTATTGGTAAGCTTTGCTTTAGGACACTGTTGCGGCGTTTGATCAGGGGTCAGCCATTGCATTTTTCGCTTACGGTTATCGTAAAGAATCCACTTTTCATCACATGTCACAATTTGATCCAATATTCCGATCGTATCGATTCAACAAGGCAAAATTCTGACAGAACCATGCCACATGTAACCGTCTAGATCGCTTTATATGATAACCCCATTCCAATATCATAAACATTACAGAGAAATAAGTTGAGCTACAGGAATAACTTCCTTGTTTCGTGACATGTCGGAAAAGGAAGAAGGGCAAGTTAATATGCAAATTGAGAAAATTATGCATATTTTAGTAAGTTAATAGACAATTACTCCTAATTCCTATCTTGAACTGTAGTGGTATTATGTGTTTGAGTGGTTTAGTTAATACCGTGGCTTAAGTTAAGACCACGTCTCCTAATTTCTGCGAAGTCATACAGTGCTCTGTCCGAAAGGCCAGTATTTATTGCAACGCTACTGACACTTCAATAATATGACTCAAAGTAATTCATGAACGTAAAAATCACAAAAAAAAACGTTTGTATAATGCAACCATTTTTATTTCTCTGTTTTAAGTGATATTCATGATAGAAGACGTAATATTATTCGAATACGAAACGAATTATACAATGTACCAAATAATTCTTACATAATTACGTAACTTTTGCAATTAGATTAAAAATGTCACGCATAAGAAAGGCTTCATCCAAGTTTGTCGTCACCAATGATGCTGCTAAAAACACTACGTGTCTACAATAAATCGAATTTGTGTGCATAATCCGTTTATTCAAATTGACATTTTTTAAGATTTGCAAGAATTTTTGTTTACTGAACAGTAAATAATCACCTACGTTTGTGACGTTTTTGTCTAATATTTATTTTCATAAGCGTCTGACGTAAAGCCTTTAATTTTGGGCTTTCGTCTTCGTCTGGACTACAGTAATAAATAATCAGGAATGCAATCTAGAAGTCGTCACAGACACGATTATGTTCATGAGCTGTGTCATGTGGTAGTAGATTTTAGAAAACTATCAACAAACCTTCACAATTTCTAAAGGTTGATGATATATATGGGACTTTCGAAGAATTATTAATAAAATAACACAGCTCTAGTCTTATTTTACTTTTTTATAAAAGAGCGGACCATCTCGGCGCCCATCTGATATTTATTTCACCAGAGCACAGAAAATTATAATAAGCTTTTTAAATATGGGAATAATAAATGTTCAAAAAAATAGTTCCTACAATAAATTGGTTGCCGTACTACAATCAAACTAAAATAATAATAGTCGCGCTACATATTATTTTTATTTGCCTCATCAAACACACTTACTGGATTTACGTTCGTATGTAAATTCCTTTATAAAACAAGACTGGAAGCAATTTCCCCGCGCGTTTTGTACAAAAACGATCCGTATTAAAAGCAATTTTATGTGCACAGTTTTATTATTCGAAATAAATTGGCCATAGCGACCAAAAGGCTTCCTTCACTCCTCTATGTAACTCTATCAGAAAATGAGCGATACTTACATGATAGAGTTGTTTCTAAAAACTCAAAACTGTTTGATAGAAAATTTCTTTTCTTTTTTTTTTTATAACAATAATAAAATCCATATGTGGCATTTATAATGTAATTAAAGCTTATTTAAAAACATATTGTAATAAATACGGTATACTCACAGTCGACGTTGTTGAATCCAAAAAAAAAAAAGAGAGAAAATTAAATCACATATATTTTTTTTAATATTGTCACAAAGTTGCTGTTTAGCCGTCTCGCGGTGACTACGTGACGAATGTAGCCTGAAATACTGCTGAAACAACCGCCTCATACAGGGGATCGCGAACGACTGCCCCGTCCACGCACAGTGCGCTATAAGATTTAGCTTTCAGTCCACCCGTATCTCCGCTCGATTCTTTACAGGTTTTTCACATTGCACAATTTGATATTAATAAAACATTTTTACAATAATGCTTTATTAAATTGTTTGATATTTGTATGGCTATTATTTTTATTAAATAACTAAGCATTTACGACGACAGTAGGACGAGAAAATATAACTTAAAAAGATATGTGACCTGTTTGTTTTAAAAAAAACCAATAGGTTTAGTCAGTTCATCCATAGGCAGCTTTAATATTTTAGGACGAAGCAAAAAATCAATCGCCGCATTTAATAAAGTTTTATAAAAAAATCATAAAACCTTGTGTCTTTGTGGCAATTAAATTATTAATGCTAACTAGTTTCAAAAAATATAATTTATTTCGTTAAGCTATTTAACTCGTAGTCACGAAGAAAACTAAAGCTAAAATATTATTTTTTTGTTTACGATTTTTCATTAAACCGACGAGCTTACCGGCAATCTGTCAATAAAGTGGTCTTCGGAACTACGATCTACAATTCTATTATACTATTTTAATATAAAAACCCAGAGTCAGCACGTTTTCTTCGATAGCAACAGTCAAAGGGAAAGGCGCCTATTTTTTCCTCCACCAAAGCTACTCTACGGTACCTCAATTTGCTAAGCCAGCAGTATACAGTAGCTTTAGAAAAGATTTTCTTTTTGAACGGCATGCGCTATTTGAAATAGTAGGTTACAAAATTATCACGCGCAAATTGTAAAACGTTTTGTTTCTTTTATTGTGCTACTTAGGGGTACGAGCCTACGATCATCCTGTTGTTAAATAATTACCAGAGTCAATATACAACAAACGTTAATGCCGCTACTCATTTTGAGACATCAGGCCGTGTATTCCGTCAAAATTTTTTTTCATACCTATGCAGATAGCCTTGAGAGGCTATTTCAGCTTCTCCTTGACGGGTAGGTGAACTCACGGGGCTCAAACCGAAGTGTTGCTAACACTGGGCCTAGCAAGAGAGCAGTGCTTCGCAGAATCTACCACCGGATCGGAAACGCGACCCACTGAGAAAATCCAGAGAGAAACTCAGTGGGCGTATCTATGGGTTCATTTACTCGTCGAGACCTTCGTCGCAAGCGACGGGTTCCGCGTAGGCGGTGACCGATGCTTGATGTACCTAAAAGCACCGTTAATGGATCGGGAGGATCCGTAATAGCGTGCTTAGGGCGACGTCGACTGTTCACCATTCGGTCCACAGAATCGGGTATGGAAACGAACGCATGGCTGCTAAGCGACAATAGACAGCACAGTGGGCCTACCTCACGACCTACGTCGGGCTCACATCACGCCCTATCACCAATAACTATTGACCTGAGACAAGATTGTTGAGATCTTTTTTTTATTATTTGCAACTGATAATGAGACTAAAAATAATTGTATAGGTATAGTTTAGGTCTAAGAAATAAAAAATATCTACGCACCATATAGTATATGACGTTCTACGTTTATCTCCACGGACGATTACACATTCACTGTGCTTTCGGATCATTGGCGTCACAGAAATGTTGATTCGAAAACAGAAATCCTGTGAATCAAAGAGAGTAAACTAAATTAAAGCAAAATAAAACAATTCACACAACTTCGTTCCCGGCAAAAACTCTACTAAACATAACTATTACAATTATTAATAATTAAATTAATAACCAAAATACTATCGTTTTACTGATATTGACACAAAATTGGGGATTTTTTTCTGATGAATCAATGTTTTTTTTTCCATATGGACAAACTTAATATAAAATCAAAAGGATTTTTTTTTCAAGTAAATGATTAACCGGTCTTTTAACTAGTCATGACTTAATCGCGAATTCTGAATGCAGTTTCAGTCGTAAGAGCAGCCAGCAAGAGACTCAGATATCGTTAGTGTGTTAGACTCAATATTGTGTAGTTTCAGACAGACTCGTAGTTAGAGCCACCCTATGAATTATTAAACTGCACGATATTGGGAGTGAGGAGTGTAAAATTAATGTTACTGCAACGGTTACTTACTGTGAACTCGTAACGTATCGACGAGTTATCAAAAAGTGAAGCAGGTAAAAAGTTCCAAAAATATTTTTTTTTTAATATAATTCCCATGACGACACTAACTTTATGTACCGTAACTACATTACGGAATAATCATTTTGCCAATAAAAATGCCAATAACAAAACGAAAGAGAAATGTAACACATATTCCTGTGAAGTGGTATCCTAAAGAATGGAACTACCTACGTATCTATCTGCTCGTATCGAGTGATTCGAAATACGCGAAATGTGAAAATTTTACACTCCTTTTGTGAAAAGTCCTGTAATAAAAACGTTATATACAAATAGTATTTAGTTGCAGGATGACCTAAAAGAACGAGGCAAGTCTTCCATCACATAGTATCAACCGCTTTAGAATGCTTTGTACCCCTCGTAAGCACGTGTTTTACAAATCTATTGATTACGATTAACCGTAAGTGTTTCGCAACATTTTCCGTGACTCCGAACAGGAAATTCCACTGACGATGCAAAATTTAAGACAAACTCTTTGTTCGATGTTTTTGTCTATTACGAAATTCGAAATACACGCTAAATATGTTATAACTAAAAACAGCACTGTATAATCATTTTAATCTAATTAAATCGCTAATTAAATTAACAGATGTAACTCAAATTCCGCGCCAAAATGGAAAACAGTTCTGCCAATCTAACAACAATAAAAAAATTGAGTTTGGAACCATAAACAAATCATCTGTTCCCGATACTTTTTTGACTGAATGTAAATCTAAATCTTGAGATGTTCCTGATAACAGTAAAATTTGCATAATTTGGCGTATACTAATACAACATAGATTGGTGGTGACGTAATTTCAGTTGATTGGAAAATAAATCGTTATAAAAGAGTTACGATAACGTTACCGATTTCGTTAAAACGACATCGTTAAAGTCATCAAAACTTTTAACGATACCAACCATTTCAAACGGGAATAATTTACGCTATGGAGGTTAAAATTGAAGGAAAAGTCTTCCTTAAGGGAGTACGAACCAGAGTATCTTTGTTGTATTCCCTATATAATTTATTATACTAATGCATACCTCTAAACTAAGTACAACAAAGTATAATTTATAGTCGGCGTCGTTTATAATTTGTAGTCGGGGGCTAAAGGATAAAGCGCCTGCTGATGTACTCGTATCGAGCGATGTCAGTGTACCAGGGTTCAAATCCAGCATGCAACTACTAATTTTTCTAATTTAATAGGTACTTCACTCATGTTCACGAATGAAAAAACCGTCCCGGATGAAAGGCTTTTATGTAGTACATAAATAAATATCGAGTATTGCTCACTACAATCAAAGTAAAATCTGAAGTGTTTTTTTTACATCTAATAATACTTAGGCTTTAAAGGAACTCTGAAAAATTCTAATTTAAAGATCTATACCAGAGTTACAACAGTGAAATTTTGAAAAGTTAACAATTAACTGCTATTTATTCACTCGATTTATACAGACACGTTCGTTCTTCCACTCTGCACAACATCAGTTAAAATTATATTACCTTCAGCTACCTAATACGAGATGTAAGAGGGTGTTAGACTTAACATTAGCGGTACCTAAATGGGAAGGATATAATGAGGGTAGCAGTAGCTAAGTACCTGAGGGACACTGGTCTGAATTAAAGTCGGACAAACTATTGTCATTAGGATCGTCGGACATAAAACATTATTTCGGGCATAGAACGGTGAAAATGAAGGACTTCTTTATATTTACAATTTTTTTATTATTATACTTATGCTTACGTCTAGTTTTATAAAGGTGTCCTAGTGGTGTCTTCGAATTGGTAAATTCAAAATTTCAATGAAATAGGACTTTCTAGTAAAATTTATATTTTACAAAATAATAAGTATCAAAGGCTTATACCATACACATTTTAGAATTAAATTATATTGATAAAATCTTATCTATTACAATATCTTAGTATTAAATTTCACTATGATACCGATAATAATTACAAACCAAAACGGCTAGTACATCAGATTTTATTTCACAATTCATGTTTCCAATTTTATCATAAAATAATTAAAATACACAATTCATAAATCAGCACTGATTCATGTACAACACGAACATTAAAATGTCTATTGTAAATTCACATTTATCTAGATTCTAGATTAACCAGATTATATTTTACAATTTAATGTAATTGTATCAGGATTTGTCCATTTATTCTTTAAGATGAAATATGCGTAGTTGCGGTGAATGTCTGGATACACACGCAGATTCTGCAGATCAAGAGGAATTTCCGTTTTCGCCATTGTCTTGGAAGTTATTGACATTCACTGAAAACGGTGCACCAAGACCGTATAAATGCCCACTTGAACTTTCAATATTGTCGTCAAAAAATATCTGTAACAATTAATTTCAAAATTTAAACTCCAAGACTAATGTCGCGTTGTATTTATTGTTTTAAATTATAAACAAATTACTGAACCTATAATATTTTTTATAGAGTATGTCAAATGATTACCAGGCTCTTTGAATGTGACGTGTGGTTAGTCTATTGCTACTACAGTAAAATTGCTCGAAATAAACAAGACACGATCGGTATATGCCGAATCGAATTACGATCACAAGTCGATCTATCTGTAGTAAAGGTATAGGTTTCATTGACATTGTTAATCCTTCATAATGAAGTAAGTCATTGGTGAACATATGATAGATGCATTTTTATACTTGCACTAGATGTACCGGAGTACATCAATAGTGTAAATAAAAACGATAATGCCGTCACCAACTTTAACAAACATAGCCACAATTTTACTGTCTCAAGGCCATGGAAAATTCACGCGAGACATATCGCCTTTTCGCATAAAAATTGTACAATTTCCAAAAATATTCGAAATTGAGTTAATATGCGTAAACATTTGGTATCACCAGTATTTTTCTCATAAAATATACTGTCAAAAGAGCGTAGTTTATTTTAGTTTTTTTTTTTTAGTTTGCCTATGTTTTGACTACTATTAACAAAATTAATACATAATTTTTTCATACTTTAAAAGACAGATAATGTAACTGGTAAAAAATAAAAAATAAATATTGCAAATATGATTAATATTAAAAATATTACATGTTAAACCCTTAAAACACTCTCCTGTAAAATTAGTAAGTTTTGAGATTATACAGTTTTAATGCGAGAAGACGATATATAAAGATATTATGTAGGGCAGAGGCAAGGAGCATCGTCTTGTATAGGGGACAAGTTGAAAAAGTGTCCACCTGTAAACAGCAAGTTATTGTTGGAAAACTCATCGAAATAGCGCTAGTGCGGCAAGTGGAAATGATATGAATATAGGAGTTTTAAGCCGAGTGAAATGTGCTGGATTGAAGTGAAATGTGGTAGTTTATGGTGCTGTTTTTATAGTACATTGTGAAGGCGAAGGCGAGGGGTGGCAAACACGCTGGAGAAAATGTCTAACTTTTCTCCCGCGGGGCACATACTGTTTTTTCTCCTACCAGGCCAAAAGTTCGTGGAGTACCGAACCAGGGTCCAGGGGCGAAGCCCTTGCCAGGGGTAGGGGGAGCAGAACCCCCCCGTACTCGTAAAAAAAAACAATTTAACTGTTTTTTAATTTTTAAATAAACTACTACTAATTGAATAAGAACTGTCTGATGAACTCATCTTTGTTTAATACTTCACTATTAAATTTTATTGCCTTTTGTTTATTTCACTTTTACACTAAACACAATATTGCAAATTACCCGAGCACAACAATGGCGGAGAATTTTAGGTGCGTGAGAGCAGACGTAGACACTAACGCGCATGCGCACTTGTACCCAGGGAGGAAAAGTTAGACTTTCTTCCCCGTACAGCGGGACGAAAACCGAACTTTCGGCGTCGGTAGGAGAAAAAATCTTTCCACTTGCTACTATAGCGCCACCTTAATTGGCTCCCTTTCAGTGGCCACGTTTTAATGCACTGACTGAGATGGTGCTTACTTCTACCCTCTATGAATGAAAACTATTTTTACGGTTAAATCTCTCGTTTATTATTTTCCGACGTTTCGGATACTTTGAAATTTAAAAGCAACCTTTACTGATTATAGGGCATGTTGATACGACCACCCTGCCTATTTATGCCGTGTAGCAGTAATACGTTTCTGTTTGAGAGGTGAGGCAGTCCTTGTACTGTAAAAACTGAGACTTTAAAACACACGTCTCTAAGTGGGTGGCAGCATTCACGTTGCAGATATAAATGGGCTCTGATAACCACCAAACACCTAGTTCCAACCATCTTAGCAATAAAAAGCAGTAAATTAATTGATAAATTCAATAAAATATTAAAACCTTTTTGATTTTGAAAAAAGCCATTCCAGTTAGGTGTGAATCAGAACCAGCTTGATGCTGAGGTCCCACTCGACGCAACTCCAGCTGGTCAGCAACTTCTTGCAATCCACCCTTTAAATTCTTGCACAGCTTCATCAAATACTAAAGTAAACAATATTTATAAATCTCAAAAATTATTTTAGTTAAAGTTTTTGGAGTTTACTCCTTTAGAATCGATTTACATATATAGGCCCGGGGTATGAAAATTATGGGGACCAAAATCGTACTAGCATGTCACACGAAATGCGTTATGCGCATGTCACACGAAATGCGCGCCGGGCTGCTGCGCCGGCAGTCCGCCACAAAGCCTCGTACTGATCGCGCGTTTCTCTCATTATTGTATTTTCATATATTTGTTAGTCGTTTGTTTTGTGTCTCGTTAATTTGTTAATAATCTGTAGTGTATCGTGTTGTCGTAATATAGAACTATTTCTCGTATTGTTTCGTTTAATTTTTTATATCCAGTAAACTCCAGTCGTGCGTCGGAGCGGACACACACACTTTTTTTTTTTTAAATACCTTTGAAGAATGAAAAAGCTTAAAAGCTAATGGCTAGTAGCTACCTTGGCTCATGAGCATCGACAATGCCAGGGACACAAACAAACTACTAGATAACATTAAGAAATCTATTTTAAATGTCGTTTAGATAAGGATGACATGTCCATGCTCAATTCTCATGTTCAACTTAGATTATTAACATAAACTTTTTACTTAAATTTTATGCACTCACTTTAACATCGTAAACAGTTGGAAAATACAGTCGAAGACTCTCAAAAAAGTCATTCTCATCTTGCGGTAGGTTCTGATCTGTTAGCAATTTTAATAAATAGCCAAAGTCATATCCAGAGTGGAAACTAAGCCACTTTATGTTGTCAATGAGTACAAGACCTGTAGAAGAAAGATAAATTATGGTTGAGGTGGAATTAAGAAGATTAATTTTTAACTAGGAAGCTATTGTGTCGATTAATATCTTTGCTTTGATCAACATTTTTTTAATTGTATAGCAGTATACCGTCCTATGAAGGCAGATCCTCATTCATAGATCAATTTTATTTATATAGGGAGTATTTATTTTCTCAGGTAGCTCCGGTTATTATAGATTCAAATTGTCAGTTTGGCAGCTAATTTATTAGTATGTCTTTACAAGTTTCCTTGGTACGTCTTTGTAGTTTTATGAACTTCCTTCTTCACAATAGTCATATTATTATGTAGATTTAATAGATTAATCAACATATCAAATAATAGAAAGTAAGTTAAGCATTGAATAATAAGAACAAAAATAATATTAAGTTGTACATAATTTTATAATCAAACTAAATAAATTTTAAGCAAACAAAGCCACACTATTTAACGTAAACAGTATGAAATTTTGCACTTCTATCACTTATTTGAAACAAATTTGAAAGTGAACAGGAAGTAGGTAAATTTACTAGTGTCATATTTTACCTGAAGACATAAGGAGTTCAGCGAATTCCAATGGTTCTATACCATCTTCTTCATGTTTTCTGAACTGTAGACCTGAGTTTTGTAATAGGTCTATAGAGTCTTGTGCATACATATCTTCTCTGAAATTAATGTTACAAATTACTGCTAAAATCAAATTAAAAACTTAATGTTTGTCTAGTCTATATGTTTTCTGAATTATCTATATTAATGGGTTATTTATTACTATTTCCCATTAGTAGGCATTTATGTATCTAAACATACTTCTATTTAAAAATATATGAAACAAATAAGCTCTTCCTACTTACTGTAGATTGAATTTAAAGTTGAATTGCCAAGTTGTATAACCAGGTGGTGTCTTTCCATTTTCATCCATGAAGGTCAAGCCTAACTGTATTATTCTCAAAAGGTCAACATTACACCTAAAAAGGGTTAGTTTCAAATTACATAATACATACATATGAGGCATTCCTACAGGGTGTGTTTAATTCATTTAAGAAGCCAAAACATAACTAGACTTAAAGTAAGCAATAGACTATTTGTTTACTAAGCTAATTTGTCACTTGTGTAAAAATGTTGTAAACCGACAAATTCATATAAAGGCAGTATAAGCAGGCAGCCGCTAACCATGTTTCTCGGGTATTGGATTCCATGTACTAATTAGATTTTAACTGAATTATGTTGTTCAAATGTTTTAATTTTTTTATTATTATACATATCAATCAAGGTGTTAAAACCTAATGGGTTTAGGCGACATTTTTGAAACTTTACAAGAGACCTGTTTAAATTTATAATTTGAAAAAGAAACATAAATAAAACCTTCTTCAGCTCTTTTAATGGTGTAAACATAATTGAAGTTTAATTTCACCAAATTAACAAATAAAATTGACCTTTAATTAGAAAGATAAAAGTCATATATTATGCAAAATGTCATTTAAACCAAATAGCCTTTCCCCCCTCTATATGTAATGCTATTATTTTGTGAATCAACACCATTATCATTACAAATCTTCATTTTTAGTACTTACAGTACCAAGTCACAGGCTTCAAGTCAAATTATTACAATACAAAGCTATTTACACCTGTTTTTTTTAGTGTAGATGAATATCCATGGCCCTGTGTCAAGTGATTACTGAAGTTTAGCTTTAGCACCAATGTATATCAGACAAAATTTTATTTGTCTGGTTTTATCTTCACCAGATACATTTTCTTCATCAGCATAACATACACAATCAAGCAACAAAGTTACCTACTTTGTCAATGATACATTTTGTATATATTTCAACATTTTTTCTCACCTTAGTAATTGATACTGATAGTCAGCTGTCGATCTAAATTCTCCAATTGGTCGTGCAACTACTCCTGGAAATTCTGTATCCATAGCTACCCAATGATACTTTTGGACTACCTTTTAAAAGATAAAACACAATTACATCAGGATTATAGAATTATGCTTTGGATTTAATAAAACTTCTAAATACCTGTCTGATTATCTGGAATTCTTCATGCAAATTGTGATTCCAAACATCTTTTATACCACAATCACTACCCCCTGGAAGTGATATGGAACCAAAACTTGCGGACGGCATCTAAAAACATGTAAGGCCACGTAAAGTAAAACAAATTTTCAATAAATTTCAAAGTTGTTTACACAATACATGACACTATTTACATGTTAATTCTAATAGGAACATAGTTATTTACCTTGTATCGTTTATCCGTTTCCAAACGAGAAGAATTATCTGTTTTTTTCGACGCCGTGGTTTTCGATTTATTTTGTGTATTTTGAACGAACTAAACGCCAGTGCTAGGCCTTTTAAAACATCCACATGTTATCAATGAACATTGAATATTGCTGTGGTATTAATTTGAATACATTTCGTGGAAATATTAAGTCACATGATAAAATTATAGGTTGTTTTTAGCTAATTTTATTACATGAATGATTTAAAACACAAATGCATTGCATAAAAATAATAAATAAAATGATCTACAAAATACAGATTACAAATAATGAATAGGAAATAGGAATAGGTACTACTTTTTTTAAGGGAGTTTATGACCTGGTAACTAAGATTTTTGGGTCAAGCCATACTTTAATTTGCATCGTTATTTTTTTGAAAAATGATAGGAGTGAAATTAAATGAATATGATTAATTTGAGACATTAATCAACTGGGATGAAATTAAATGAAATGAGATGAGATGTTATGTTATGAAAGATAATCTCATTAAAATGGTGGCTATTTACTGAGACTTTTTCAGTGGCCTTTTTGGAAGATCCCGATATGCTACGTCTAGGGCTCACCGAATTTGGCCCCTTTTATTTGATTTTCGGATTTTTTTTTTTTTAATTATTTGTCGTTTATTCGTTAATGTTCGAATGTAAAAATTTTTGTTCGTCTTTTATTTATTTATAATTAATTAAACAAATGATCACCCTTAAGCTGGCCCCTCTCACTAGATATCTTTATTTTTATCACCCAGATTAATTAATTTTGATCAATTTTTGTTTGTTCGGCGACTATTGTTGATTATTCGATCATAAAAACAATTCAATTCTTAATTATTAATTATTTTATATCTAATAAGCAAACCATCACCTCACGCCTACATTGCGCATGCGCCGCTTTTGTCAGTCAGCTGGCAATGGCCGTATTTACTACATAGACCTATATAGTAGGGACACGACATATTGTTCTATACGTACAATTGCTTATATAAATAGCACCCATTTTGAAGGCCCACACATAAACATATATCTATCTCGTTCTTACTGAGCACTGTAACTCGCAGGAAAACAATATAACAGTATTACAGTGCGTACATAAAATGAAACATGAATATACGTAAATGTCTAATGAGGCCAAAAATCCGCCATGTTTAGCGCACCAAATGTAATTGTCACGTCAGTTCAGCCGTCTGTTTTGGGTTGTACATTATTTATTGACTTTAATATCGATTTAATATGATTGCTTATATAAAATTTCTAATTTTATCATGCTACCCCGCTTAAAACATACAAAAATAATAATTAAAACATATTTTATAGGATCCCAAGAAAGTCGATGCCCCAAAACTATAAATATATTTAAATTCATTATGGAGCACTCATCCGAAAAATCGGACTCCATTTTTCGGTCGGAATCTATTGATCATGACACTGATCCTAAATACCTAATACGAAAGGTTAATAAAATGTGTCATCAAAACATATTAAGATATTCTGTTTAGATATTTCGGGAAAAAGGTTACCGAAAAAAATCTCCCTTCGGAACTATTTAAATAAAAAAGTTTTATTCCGTAGCGAGTAAAGCGCTATTGTAAATTCGTTATTTTTTTTTATAATTAAGTGATTTTAGAGAAGAAGTCACAAGGAATGACGTTTGTAATTAAATAAATGTTCTGTAGGTGTTTTTTTTATCACGCGGTCCCTTGATAAGTTTAAAATTTAAATCACTCTCAAACGAGAGTGATTCAAATGGTGCGGCGCACCTACCTTGAGGTGCGCTGCGGTAGTATGTTACGGACTTTAGGTCACCAACACAATTAAAATAGATTGTAATAGAGCGGTACTTAAGTAATCTAAGAAAAACACGTACTCTTATTTTGATATCCAAAACAGCATAGCTAGCATGCTAACGTTTTATCGCCGACATAAAGCTTTCATCCATTTCTGGCATATGCACAAGTGCGAGCGAGACGGCAACATACGAAACGACGATAACATTTAGCATGCTAGAATTGAGCAGATGGCACTGTACTACGCCATATGTTTATGTTTTGCGGTCACTGAGTTGTCAAACGACAACATTATAAAATCAGTGTAGCAACTTTTAAAAATCGTCATATCGTTTACTTGTCTTAGATTTTACATATCTAAATCACATCATCTTTGCACATAACAATATACTTACTTCCTATTAAAGTATAAATTCTACAAGTAATTAATACTCAACAATATTTAAAATAAAAAGAGCCAAGTACGTTTATCGATAAAACCTAATAACATTAAAATCTTCGGGGCAGCACTAGAACCGCCATGTTTAGCGGCCAGATGACGTCATAGTGGCACGTATTTTCTGTTGACGTTTCATTTCCATAGTCCTATGGTACTTGTGTGAGCGGGAAGGCGCCGTAGCAATGAGAACTTAACTAACTTTAATGCGTTTTATTCGGTGAGACGAGAAATATAATATTTGTATGCGCGTGCGAGCAGAGCTGCGTAGGTTCAATCTTGGAGTCGTTTCGTAGCGCACCGCGCTCTCGGCGGCCGACTGGAAGCAGGTTCCTCTGCGCGTTACCCGCTCTCGTCCCCGCACACCGCTGTCGCCTGGACGGGTTTTGTGCTAGTGGTGGCCGCACACACGACTAGTGATGTGCCGCCACAGTCCGTACCACGAGTCCTGTCCGCGGCCAAAAACAGAACTAATTATTTTGGTCAGCCATGTTGTTTGTTATTGTTACTGTCCAACGCTGTTACTGTGTTCGGTTGTTGTTAAGATTTTTATTTATTTCCCTGATATAAAGTGTTCTATACAATGTCTAAAGTGATAAAAAGTGGTGGCCGAGAAATGATACTGCAAGTAATGGCGTTTTGTGAAACAGAACAGTAAAATTAAGGACTTTTGATACCATTAGACAATGTACGCAAGAGAGTTGCTGCCATTACAGGTACATATTTAGTATTGCTAGCTAATATGGTTTGCCATTCGATTTGGATTTTATTTTGTAAGAAAATTTAAAATTTTGATTTTTGAAATTTTGATTTCTTGCTATTACTATCAGCACTTTGTATACTATTTTACTACACAAATGATGACATTAGGGTTTTATTTATTTAAACTTTATCATTTGTTTTTTTAGTTTTATCAATAATCTAGGACACTAGACTTTTTATTGAGCAAAGGAAGACAAACGAGCAGACGACATACACGACTTACAAACGGCATATACAGCTAACTACCACTGATAAAAAATAAGTTTACTAAATAAAGACTAATATGGTTTTAAAAAAAATCCAGGTGTGTCTGAGAAAACCGTATCAAGAATAATACAAGAAGGAAAGACTGCTGCAAGTACTTCAAAAAATATTATTACACCAGGGAAGAGTCGTCCACGTCCAAATAAGATAATTATAGATGATTTTGATATTTGTGCTATTCGCCATAAAATTCACCAATTGCATGCTGTAAAAAAGGAACTGCCGACATTAAACAAATTACTTGCAGTGTTGATACAAGACATTAATAATAATTTTAAAGGAAGTCTTACCACATTGCATAGAATATTGAAAAAAATTGGATTTAAATACAAACGGTGCCAGTCCAAAAGAAAAATATTAATGGAGCGCATAATCGTTTGGCGCGCAAAATATATAGAAAAAATGCACAAGAATCGAACCACCGAAAAAAGACCCGTCGTATTCGTAGATGAGACTTATATCTACAGCACATACCAAGTTGTTGACAAAGTGAGGAAGAGCTAGAACTTTTCACTTCAGATTCTGTTGGGAGTAGATGGATAATCGCACATGCTAGTACAGAAAATGGTTTTATTAGTAATGCTTTACTTATTTTTAAATCTCAATCAAAGTCTTCTGATTACCTTGATGACATGAATTCAACCAATTTCCTCAAGTGGATGAATGATAAATTAATTTAAAATTTGCCAGCAAGGTCTCTTGTGGTTATGGATAATGCTCCATACCACTGTACCCAAATAAATAAAGCTCCAACCATGTCAACTTTAAAAGACGAAATGCGTAAGTGGTTGCGAGAAAGGGGTATTTATTTTGAAGAGAGCTGGACAAAACCCGTATTATATAAACTTATAAAACTAAATAAAGGACCGCCTACTTATGCTGTAAATGAACTTTTAAAAAGTCACAATCACAAAGTTTTAAAACTTCCACCGTATCATTGAGATCTAAACCCAATTGAAAAGATATGGAGCCTTGTTAAAAGAGGTGTGGCAGAGAAAAATTTGGAACAAAACCCAAAAAACATTGTGAAACTTACAGAAGATGCGTTTGCAAGTGTAACACCAGAAGATTGGGCAATTCAATGTAAGCATGTGGAGCATCTAGAAGATGATTATTTAAAAAACGACGGTCTGATAGACGAAGAAATGGACCGATTTATAATATTTGTGAGCAAGTGATAGCGAAATAGAATCTGATAATGATAGTGATATGAATGTAGATGATCCGAATAGTCCTTGCAGTATGTCTGGAATAACCACAATAGATGACCATAATTATACAATTAACATTTAAAATGTTTTTTCTTTATTTAGTACCGTAGCGTTTGGATATATTTCTGGCTACGCTGTTAACAAAGTTGGCCAGGACCTTAAATGTGAAATATGCTTTGGAAATATAATATTAGTATAGATATAGAAAGTTTAGGCCGATATCAAAAAGTTATAATTTTTATTGTGTTTAAATACTATTACCTATTACTATAAAATCAGTTTAAATTTAAATTTCTTGGAAATTAAATTATAGCGAATGTAATAGTGCAAGCTAGCAACACTCCATGGCGCGACTGTAGCGCCCCGTCTGCGAGACACGACTCGTGGTAGTCGTGGTACAGAGTTTAATTCAGTTATTTACTAGCGTTTTGTTAACAAGAGCGTTTATACTGTGTAATTATTTCTTATGGAGATCAAAAAAATATTGAAAACTTCAACAATACTTCAACAAAAAAATGTCAATGAAGACGGGCAATAATTAGTCGTTAAAGTACGATTAGCGCGGTTTTAATAAATTCAGTTATTTTTAATGATATTGAATATTAACAACTATATAGAAATTTCAGTGATAATTAATAATTGGGAATTTAATTGTTTTTATGATCGAACAATCACCAACAGTCGTCGAAGAAACGATAATTGATCAAAATTAATTAATCTGGACGATAAAAATAAAGATATCTAGTAAGGGGGGCCAACTTAAGGGTAATCATGTGTTTAATTAATTATGAATAAATAAAAGACAAACAAACAATTTTTACATTCGATCATTAACGAACAAATAATTAAAAATTAAAAAATTCCAAAAATCAAAAAAAGGGAAGCCAAATTCAGTGAGCCGCGCTAATCATGTTCTGAAAAGGATTGAACATGACATCGTTCTTTTTAGTGTCAGAACTAGTTCCAGAAAACATGTTCGCGGAATTAAACAGGTCCGCGAACATGTTAAGTCTAATAGCTGTTTGTAGCTGTTTAGTTCCGCGGACATGTTAAGTCTGTAGCTGTTTGTAGTGTAGCGAATCACGTATTAAATTATTATTTATTTAAAATCTTATTAATTACACAATATTTAAAAAAAAAGGTATTAATAATACAATTTTTAAAAAACACTATAAAAAGAGATTACCGCTGATGGCAATTATAATTATTATTTTGTAAGGTTTTTAGTTTTAGGTTCATTGTTAGAATTGATTGCATAATTTATTAATGTACTATTCTACTTTGTCATAATTTTAATTACTTTACTACTTTCATTATTTTTGAATGTATTGTACGATGCATCGGAAACTATAACCTATCAATTGTTAATTAAAATACCAAGTTGTTCTGTTATACAACATAAATTTAGCTCATAGCCTTAGAACCTTTTTCCCATAACCGAGATACCAATATATTTTATTTTCATTACGTAATGTAGTTAACAAAACTAGCGAAAGTGGTGAATGTTTTAAAATTCTGTATTTTTGAATTATGATTTTCTAAGAAATGGTCTACAAACACTTAGGGTTAAGTGCTCGTAGGAATGGTGTATGGTCAAGGTCAAAATCCATAGCAAAACATTTTAATTTATTCAACTATCTACTGTTTTGTACTGGTGGTAGGACCTCTTGTGAGTCCACGCGGGTGGGTACCACCACCCTGCCTATTTCTGCCGTGAAGCAATAATGCATTTCGGTTTGAAGGGTAGGGCAGCCGTTGTAACTTACTTGAGACCTTAGAAATTTCTCAAGGTGGGTGGCGCATTTACGTTTTGTATGTCTATGCGCTCCAGTAACCACTTAACATCAGGTGGGCTGTGAGCTCGTCCACCCACGTAGGTCGTAGAGAAAATGTAATATGAAAGAGATCCACACGCAGTTGCTCCATCTCACTCCTTTCATCTCACTACTTCGTATTCGCGTTATATTTCGCCTTATCTCTTTACGTGGACTCGTGCCGGTTCGGGACTCGCCGCGTCACGCTTCCGCGCCGCGCGGTACCTATGCTCTAATCATGTCCGCATGTCCGTCATATTCATCGCGTTCGTAGTTCCTGCATAACAATACACTTGGAATGGAAATGGAACTGTCTGAACATGTTAATTTTGACAACTCGGATTGAATGATATAGTTCCATACGAGAACATAGTTCCAGGAACTATTTCGGTCCGGAACTACACATGCCGATGCAGCCAATAAATTAATCTGTGGTCTAAGAATATGGCAAAAAAAAGATATCACAATGACGACTTCTATTCTTTGAAAAAAATTGTTGGTTCAAAGTATTACCAAACAAAGCAGAAATTGAAAAATAATTTTAAAAAAAAATTAGCTACTCAATGAAACAAAAAAGGTGCCCATCAGGAGAAAAGGTACACATCTTATTCATAACAAAATAAAATTCATTCAAGGAATGTATTTTCAACAATATTTGGATTTTAGATGCCGGCGACCAGTTTCACCTCTTTACTGTGCAGTGCATTAAAAGAAGAGTGCAGTATTAAAAACGTTTGGAATCATAATCTTCATGAAGAATTTCATGTAATAAGACAGGTCAGAATTTAGAGTAAACAATATAAGTAGCTAGAGCTAGAGCTATGTAGAGGCTAGACATTTAATAATTTAAGTATTTTATTTACTCATCAAAGGTCGATAATACAACATAGTTGATAAAACATAGTTGATAGTATTATAAGAATACAATTAAAACTCAGTAAGTTCAGAAAATTACCAATTCTCTCTTATTGTATTTCATATTATTTTAATGTCTGTAGCCTAATAGATGAGACGTCTGATGTATTAGTATCAATCTATGCCTATGTCCAAAATTACCTATGTGGTTTTATGATGGAGAAAAACTAGGGGGTGATAAAAGTGTAACTAGTGTATTTATAAGTTCACATAATTACCGGTGGTGGTCGATTTATAGAAACTACAATGGAAAAAATTCTATCAGATAAAGTTATTTGCAGGCCGATAGTCTTACATTTGAGTCGTCTATTATCAAAAGTGGCAATCTGTGCATTTGGACAAAAAAATGTTATTGATATGTCAATACAGATTGATATGAATATAATCGTCTCCTTCAAAGAATACGGTTCAAAACCTGCATTAAATAAAGGTTAATACTTAACCTGTTATTTATCTAAGATGTCGCTCAGAAGAGTTTTGTGACTGCCAATGGAATACAAAGTCAATAATTCGTTTTTCTGATTTACCAATAATTGTCCAAAAGTCATATTGCCGGCTTTGATAATAGTCGACTCATTTATCGTTCTATTAGCTCAACAACCAATATGGTGAAATCAGAATACACCATAGAGGCTACTAGTAATTAGGTAGAAAAAAAAATCATAATGCACTTTTAGATGTTGATAGCACTACCAAACATATAGTGAGCCATGAGTTCCAGTATAGCACTCTATCATTTAGAAAAATTTAGCACTGGCCTATGGGATTCAAACACCAGTAAAGTCAAATCTCTCGATATGAATGCACTAGGTACCTAATATTGGAGGCCATGTTGATTTTTAAAAATATAGGCTGTGTGGTGTCCTACAATAACACAGCCCAATCTCTTCATGTGGGTGTTATAAAAGCAAGTCACAGGAGAATATGCAGCAGCATTATCAGTTTAGTATATCACCATACTGTGATTTCCAACCTGTATTTGCTGGTAGTAAGGGGTAATGTAAGCTGTCATTTGCCACCAACCTTCCTGTTTCTAAAATAAAATAGTCATACATTTTTGTTTAAAGCGTGAAATAGCCACAATAGAGTTATGCCTTCGATTATATGCTTAAATTGAGGCTGGTCTGAGTTTAAATGGTAATGTTTATGGGCTCTGCTAACTCCTTTACACAATGGTAATAAACAGGTTGTCCAGAAATACCATTGGGTGGCCATGGATACTGAATTTCCAGGTGTAGTTGCAAGACCAATTGGTGAATTTAGATCCACTGCAGATTATCAATACCAGCTTTTAAGGTGGGTAATTTATTTAAATACTCTGACTATATTTATTAAATGCACAGTAAACACTGCTTTATGAGCATCCAGTATGATATGCTGAGAAACTATTTCTGAAGCTGAAATAGATGAAAAGAATTGAAAAAAATAATTGATAAGCTTACAATTAGTATAAAAACTTGAGCAGCTTTATATTTACATGCTGTCAACTAAAACAAATTCAGCTGTTTGCAAAGCTAGGCATCTTGCAAGATTGTTGACTTTGTGAACCTAGTAGATATTAATTTTTGTTCAGTATAAATTATGTTTAAATTTTATGATATTTGAAACTTCTGTTTGTATTTATTTGTTTTCAGAAATAGCTCTCTCACATTGTTCTTGAACTTAATGGGACCTTTTTTTTGCTTCTGCTAATTTTAAGCACCAGCTTTACCCAAATTTTTTTGCTTCTGCTAATTTTAAGCACCAGCTTTACCCAAACTGTTTACAATGTACCCAGACACAATAACTACCAATCGTGAGCACTTGTTAACACTACATCTTTACTTTATAAAATCGAAACACATTAGTTTATGCCTAGATTAAAGTATGTAAATTATTGTAATTTCATGCATGTAATAGAGGCACCATCTAATACTCCTGAGGGACCAGTCCTGTGTGCTAATTGTAATCGATTTTAATTTGAAACGTCAACTAAACTTTTCCTATATTATTTATTACACTACACTAAATTGCTTTTCCCATATCACAGTTTATTTAATAACCAATTTAAATATTACTCATTTAAAGTATTATTTTTAATTAGATGCAATGTGGATCTGTTGCGAATCATACAATTAGGATTAACGTTTATGGACGAAAATGCTAAAACTCCCCCAGGGTGCACAACTTGGCAGTTTAATTTTAAATTCAATCTTCAGTAAGTAAATTTAAACATCACTAAATTTGTGTCCATCCATTCAACAATTATAAAATTTATAAATGTATCATCAGGGAGGATATGTATGCACAAGACTCGATAGACTTACTACAAAATTCTGGTCTGCAATTCAGGGAACATGAAGAACATGGCATTGAACCCCTTGAATTTGCCGAACTACTAATGTCATCTGGTAAGTGACTATACTATAATCAATTATAATGTAAAATGTATTATGTATTTACTCTATCCAATGATTTGTAAGCGAAGTAAAATGTCCCTTAGAAATAAGGTGACACTCTTCAAAACTTGCATACGCCTCGTCATGACCTATGCAAGTGTGGTGTTCGCTCACGCGGCCCGTACTACCTTAAAACCCCTTCAAATAATTCAATCATATTTTTTGCAGGATAGCCGTCGGAGCCCCCGTGATTCGTCAGGAACATCGACTTGTATGACATCGACCTAGAGTCCATTAGTAAATATTTACAGTCGGCATCAATGCGCAATTTCGAGAAATCGGCACGACACGAGAACCTTCTCATCGTGGCCGCCGGTATCTACATTTCCGATCCTGCGGACATAATGGAAAGCAGTCGACGTCGCCCAAAACACGTCATTCGATCCTCCCGATCCACTAACGGTGTTTTTAGGTACCTCAAGCACCGGTCATCATTCTTGTCGAACCCGTCGCTTGCGACGAAGGACTCGACGAGTAAATTAACCCACTGACACAGCTCACTGAGTTTCTCGCCGGATCTTCTCAGTGGGTCGCGTTTCCGATCCGGTGGTAGATTCTGCGGAGCACGGCTCCTTCTAGGGTTCGTGTTAGCAACGTCGTCAGGTTTGAACCCCGTGAGCTCACCTACATGTTAGGGCGAAGCTGAAATAGCCTCTCAAGGCTATCAGCATAGGTAGGAAAAACAAATGTATTTACCACAGCATTTCAATTTGAATGTTTTCTCCAGCTATTATATACAGCATAATGTTTCAGGAATTGTACTAATGGATAACATCAACTGGTTGAGTTTTCATTCTGGATATGATTTTGGTTATTTACTTAAGTTGCTTACTGATCAAAACCTACCTCATGAAGAGAATGACTTCTTTGAACGATTGCGTCTATATTTCCCCACCGTGTATGATGTCAAGGTGAGCAACGAAGAGTATTTAGGTTTTACAAAAAACAAGTAGAGTAGTGTTACGCGCTGGGGTTCGGGATAAATAAAATTTCACCAAAGTACAACAGTAACTAGAAACTGTATTCAACACTTAAAACACTTAAACACTTCATAAACACTTTAAAATTCTCATTTAGCTTCTTCCGCTTCGCTTAAGGTTATCCGTTCGCCATTTCGCTTCGAGTAGTTCCGGTTACTGACTGACTGCGTGCCATCCCTGCAACGCTCGATACCTCATCCCTAGAATTTTTCCGCTATCTGACAATAGATGGCGTTGTACTTCTCGAGCGTTCTAGGTGCTACTAGGTCCTTCGATATTCGATCTACTATTCGGCGATAGATGACGTTACTCTTACCGGCTTAACAGTAGTTATATTTTGCTCTTTCTGCAACCCACTTAACCCCTGATGTTAATGATTATGACTAGGAAACGGAAGGAAAGATTAAGTTCAACCATACGCCCAATGTGCTGTACCTACAATCATTCAAAAAAGGAATGGATTTGTGACAGTACTTGAATTTTTTTTCTTTTTTATTAACAGTACCTGATGAAACTTTGCAAGAATCTTAAAGGTGGCTTACAAGAAGTTGCAGATCAGTTGGAATTGAGGCGAGTAGGTCCCCAACATCAAGCCGGTTCTGACTCACTACTGACTGGCATGGCGTTTTTTAAAATTAAAGAAGTGAGTCTGCTTAATTTGCTATTCACATAATAAACCTTTATTATAGTGAGATAGATAGCCTCGGTATCATCGCGAGGATGCTGCGCGCAGCAAGCCCGGGCCATTTGTTCGTTCGTCCAGTTGAGAGTTAAGATCTCATGGCACCACACGTACGAGTTGCGGTGGTAGCAATTGCTTTTGTCTTTATAAATAGAATTATAAAAAAAACTTAAACGAAAACAATATTCGATCCAGGCATTATACAAAAACAGATTATTTAATGGATACGATGATCTATTCATCTCGCGGTTAAAATTTAACCAGGTATCTTCTGTAAGGCCTTTTATTTGTGAAATTATGATCACTTGCATTCCGTAGCCAGGTGTTTGTACTATGGAGAGATATTAATTTCAAACCCTTACTCTTTATCCATTAATTATATATCCTCGAGTGAAGCATGAAATACGCTTGAGCCCACAGTGCGCACAGCAAACAACCAGTGTTTCCACTTCCCACGCCTCAATTCAAATTTCCCATTCTCAGGGCTTTTTCCCCTCAAGAAATTTTCTGCTGTAGTTTTTACTTTTGGCCCTAGTGTAGTAACTAAAAAAAAGGTTTTTATCGATTTTCTTCTATAGCCTGCCCACGCCTTTGGTGATACTATACTTTGATAATATTATTTACACTAAATTCCCTTTACTCATGATTTCCCGCAATTTCCCCTTTTTCTTCCCCTATGGACCCTAATTTCCCCTCAAATGGGGAATTTCCCCTCATTGTGGAAATACTGCAAACAACTGAGACGCTTTTGAGCAAAACAAAAACCTCACACTCGATTGCTCGCTAGTGGCCACGCGCGTTTTCCGCGGCCGAGGCGTCTACATCAGACCGAGCAGTTTCGCGAAGAAAATTCCTCGCGAGGCTGCTCGCTCTGTGTGAACCCACCTAATTGCTTTTTTATTTTAAAGATATTTTTTGATGGAAACATTGAAAGTACGAGTGGGCATCTGTACGGACTTGGAGCTCCATTCACTACTAACGCCAACAACTTCCAGGATAACGTGGATAGTGGAAACTCATCTTGATCTGAACTGCCTTGCTAAAGAGTTTAACTCAGTAGTCACTTCTGTTTCATACCAAGGAATAGAAATAAATAACAATTTGTACCTGATTAACTTTGAAGAAATAAGCTTAGTCTAAACTGTGATAAATGTTAGTGTAGTTTTGTCTTCGTGGTAGTTTAATGACTGAATAAAGAGATTGTAAATAAAATTTGTTTTTATATTAGTTTTTCCAACATTCGTTAAAGATGAATATAATTAAACATTTTAAACTTATTGATTTTAATTTCCAACTATAGAAGATCTTGTTCACGTTGGTTCACGCAATCTTAATTTTGTTATTGCAAGTGTGTGAACGAGTTTATGGCTTACCTTGTACTAAGTGATCACCTGAGACCATAGATATAAAATACGTGGTATTCAGCCTTTTATCGATTTGCCTATATACACCTACATCACTATTTTTGGTGAGATTCATTCTGAAAGAAAAAATTTCAAAATTCCATATCATTTGACTTTTCATCATTACTTCAGTACTTTTCGTAACTCAAGAGTAGTCTAAGCATTCACTTTAGTTTCTTCTGTAAAGGTGGTTACTCTACAACAGGGCTGTCTAAACAACACTGTCTAAATAACTTAACTCTTGTCGCAATCGAGTAAATGAAATTCATAGAATATTATAAAGCTATTTCAATTGGCGAATCTTTAAATTTATTTTACAATATATTTAATTTTATAAACTTTGATAAAATAAAATAAAATTTATTTAACATTATAAAAAATCTGATGATTGCAATGTGTTCCATTAAATACTTTTACTTGGCTCGCATTTTCATATATTTTTTTGCCCGTAAACATCCAGCCTGTGTTAGAAACGATGGAGATAATGCAGAAAATAATTCCCGATCCTACGGACCGAATTGTAACTAGTCGACGTCGCCCAAAACACGTCATTTCGGATCCTCCCGATCCACTGACGGTGCTTTTAAGTACCCCAAGCACCTGTCATCGTTCCCGTCGAACCCTTCGCTTGCGACTAAGGGCGCGAGTAAATTAACCCACAGACAGCCCACTGAGTTTCTCGCCGGATCTTCTCAGTGGGTCGCGTTTCCGATCTGGTAGTAGATTCTGCAAAGCACGGCTCTTGCTAGGGTTAGTGTTAGAAACGGCGTCAGGTTCGAGCCCCGTGAGTTCATCTACTAGTTAAGGTTACGCTGAAATGTTCTCTCAAGACCCTCAGCTTTGGGAGGAAAAAAAATGCAGAAAATGTTGGAGCGCTTATGTACCCAGAGTCTACCGTGAAGATCAAGGACGAGATAGCCTGCTCCACAGGAACTTAAAATTTAGTTGAGCTATAAGATAATGAACCCATCGAAATGAAAACATTACAAAAAATAATTGAATGTCACTTTAATGCAAATTTCTACAAACCGTGTTTACAAATTCACATCAAGCTATTAAAAGTAGTTTTTGACACAATAATATCATCTAACTTAAATGTTACTTATTGTACTGCAAAGTTATGGGCAAATCACAGGAAGTTTTGCGGAACATACATACATGCTAGATGTCACCAATAATATTTGTATTGTTAATATTTGTTAATTATGTTATTGTTATTTAATATTTGTATCTGTTCTAAGGAACATTCCTTGAGAAGAACAGAAACATCGCTTAGTCGAAATTTCATGGCCTTGAGATTAAAAACAAAACGTTAGATAGATACTACCACAAACTATGTAACATAGCCTTTAGATATGCGTTTATTGTTTCTTTTTATTCATATTAAATTTATTCAGGAAATTAATCAATAACTCAAGTTGAATGCACAGTGAATGAAAAATTGATACCGAAATATTTCAAGGCAGAGGACGCTTCTGCTTCCTTTTAAGAAATGATAAAATGAATCGTCTAAATGAAAAAAAATACTTCAAGTTTTTTACCATCATACAGCAAGTCTGCTGGGAGGAACCACGAAAGACTGAATAACTGAATTTATTTATTTATATTTATTATATTTTTGTTATTTATATTCTTTATAACTGAATTATATGAATGGTTACCACTTTTTACTTTTACGCGATCGCTTTTTTCAGTTTGTTCTTTGATCAAAGTAAAGAATTCACAATACAGTTTCACCACCAGTTAACAAAAACATTATTTGCGCATAGCACGTATAAGCCGCATTTAAGTAAGTAAATGAAGTAATTGTCTGAATCTACAAATAAATAGACATACAATTTTCAAACAGACACAATAATCTATAAAATCAAAATCACATTCAAGCTTTCAATACGTTTGTTAATACTATTGGACTTCACCTTTTCGGCAGGTTTGAGACGAACGTCTACGTTGAAAATAAAATAATCAGTATTAAAGACTGACAGGGCTCGATTTGAATGTGAGTGACACTTTTGAAAAGACTATTAAGAAGACAATCTTACAAATCGAGAAATCACATTTGTAAGGAACTGTTTTATGATATAATATTTGTGTGTATATAGTTTATGCTTTCTGTCAAACATTTTAAGGGTAATTATCAAATATTTTATTTCCCTGGTTGACGATGCGTTAGTACCGATTTTGATCACATTCAAATAGATACTTGTCTAGCTGTAGGATAAATTACGACTAGTCTTGTCGCAGTGTGATAAGAATTACTTAGTTTTCTTTTTCTTTTGTTTCTGGGCACTATCAGTAGTGTTGTCAGCTTTGCGTTTGCCTGCGTTAGCGCCTTTGCCAGCCGCGTTGCCGCCTGGCGTACTTGGATTGACGTTCCCGCTTTTCTTTTTCTTTTCGGCTCGTTCTTTCTCTTCAAGCTCTTGATTCTCTCGTTCAATTAAAGTAATGAGAGTATTGCATCTGAAAATATTAAAGTATTTGACATCTCATCAAGAGACATCCGCCCTCGCTTCGCTTCGGAAACATTAAATTTTATCATTGATAGTTGAGTCCCGCGATGTTACCGCGGGTGATGGCGCGCGGCGAAGGTAGTCTAAGTTACTCCTTATATAATCAGCTACCTGTCAGTGAAAGTCCTGTCAAAATTGGTCCAGCCGTTCCAAACAGACAGACATACACAGACATACAAATATTGTAAAAAAAAATTATTTTGTGTATGTACCCTATATATATTCTTATGCATGTAGTAAAAAGCGGTTATTTCAATATTACAAACAGACACTTTAATTTTATTAATATGTATAGATTAGATAAATATGTCATACTAACCGACGTTGTAATTCGACGGCTGTTCTTGACTTTAGAAACCAATCGAAACGAAACTGTGGCGCGGAATGTACCGCAGCTCGAAGTTCCTCGTATACGTTTTCTTTATCGAATCCTAACTTGTGCAGCATGCACACCAAGAACCTGTAAAATAAATTTCGTTGTTTTTAAGCTATCGCATAGCATTTATCGCGGGCTTTGAGCGCGGCGCACGAATCAAGAAATTCCGTAACGAAAATAAAACCTAACACCCCCCACTCCGCCTACCATGTAGTTTAACACATTCACACGTTGCGCTTGTGTAGTGTTTGTGAATAAGCGCGCGGCGTGACGTCGCACTGCATGCGCATCATCAAAAGTCGGCCCATCTCTCTCTCGCGCGGTCTAACTTATGACTGTGAAGGGGACAGTTGATGTTTTGCTTTTGTTAATGTTTATAAATATAGAGTGGTCTTGTTTTATTATTGTTTTAGTATTAATTGCTTGAAACTTAAATACTGACCTGTCTTCCTCTTCAACATAATTTTTGCCCTTGTTTGTTCCATAAGAGATTCTAAGTTGGTGGAATGGTGCTCGGTACCGGGCCATTTTAGCGTCCAACGCTTTCTTAATAGAGGCTCGTCGTTGAATTTTAGCCTCGCCCCTTTCGATCTGGCCCATAATTCGATCTATATCTTGAAGTTCGTGGCAACGTTCCCAAAATACAGCTGAGTACTCCATAACCTATAAAGGATAAATTTAGAAAACAATAAGCTTTTAATAGATTTTTATGTTTATTATGATTTCATGTAAGTTTATTATTTTGATTTGTGTTTTGTTGACCTAAGTCAAATTATAAGATTTTGACGTTATTTGGTCTAACTCTAAACCAAGAGATGCCCAGTATACTCGTATCACTCGATGCCAATATGCCGGTGTTCAAGCCGTGTTGGCAAAAGTACCATCTTTTTTTAAATACGTACTTATATTCGCTAACGACTTTTTACTTAACCAACAGATTAAAAATTTTTAATCAATAGTTTATCATTTATTAAATGTTAATGAACACACGATAATGTTACACACACAATTAAGATGTATAGTTTGCGCTTGCACGCAGCAAAATGGAATATTATATTAAAACATAAAAGCCATAAGACGATGCAGAAAGCTAACTACCTAAGTTAATTTTAGGTAAATATAGATACATTCTCTTTTATATGTATACATTACGCTTGATATATCAAATCAATTAATGTGCTAAAAAATTTAAATGCTTTTATTAACAAAGGCATCTTTCATTTTATCAAATTAGTATGTCATACAATATCCTTATTTCATATATTTTGTCACCTTATCTGTAGTTTGAATATTTTCTGAACAAAAACTAACAAGTTCAGCTAGTCTGTGTATGTCTTTTAAAAAGTACACAGTTATCATATTTCATTCATGTGTACAACAAAGACTAAACAAATAATGTAAGTAAATGCGATTAATATTCCATACCTCTTCTGGTGTTTTTCCTTCAACATCTTTTGCAATATTCTCGATATCGTCTCGTCCGTATTTTTCATTTGCTTTTATGAACTGGTTAAAATCACGTTTTGTCCAATTAGTGAAACCTACAAAGTACACATTTCATTACATTTCAGTACATAATATATTCAAAACATAATTAAATAATAAGTATAATTTTAAATTTTCTGCTATTCAATAAGTTTAATGGTTGTAATTTTTATGGTCGATTACCTTGAGTTAGTAATTGTTCTTTTTCTTGTACTTCTTCTTCAGAAAGCGCTTCTGCCTCATCTATTTTTCTCTGTTCCTCTCTCTGAATTTTCGCTGCGTCTGGACCCAATTCTGGATTACGTGGAACTTTATATCTGTGGTTATGAAATAAATAATAAACAAATTGCAAGTATGTATTTGTAAGTTTTGAATACTTAAATACATGTATTTAAAAAAATATATAAACAAATTATCTCACCCTAAGGTTTTGCGATAATGATATATTTCTTGATCAAGCAACTCAAAAAGTCGTGGAGGGAAAAACTGGAAATCCTGTACGATGGGCTGCTTCGGAGGACGCGGAGCCTGTTTAAAAACGTATATTCATTATGAAATGAAAAAATAAATAACTATATAACTAGCGTGCATATAAAGCTAATTATATATTTATTCTGATTAGTTGCGTGATATATTATTATGCATATGTATGAATAGATATAAATAAATACATAGTAAATAATACGCGCTCTGAATGAATGTTGACAAATTTGCAACTTTATTGCTTATAATTTAGATCGATAATATAATAATATAAGAATAACTTAATTTTTTTTATGAAAACTCCTTTTTTAACGTAATTTTTTTCATATGGACTTTTAGTTAAATGTCTATCCATTAGGAATATTTTGATTCTTTGTTTTTGGTTTGTCTACATTCCTATTCTTCGGATTCTTGTCCAATGTAATTCACAAAATTAAAATTGAAGAGACTTTTACAAAACAGACGAGATATTCATAATCTACTATGTAAGCTAAATATTTATATAAGGCATACATAAATACCAGTATAAAGAGCTAATCAAAATACTGTTACATAAATGATTAAATGAATACCAATACCAACTATCGCCAATAGGAGGACTCCTGTGGAATCCGATTTAGCTCTTTACACTTATTTACCTGTACCTTTGGCGCCTTCGGTTCAGATACACGTAGAGCCTCTCTGAAGTAGGCGTCCACGGCATAATTAGCTTTACGTTCGCGCTTAGGCGGCTCTATCCAACTACCCATTGGGATAACTTTTTGCTTCTCTCTGTAATCCTCGCCTAAACGGGCATAATAATATTATTAACACTGTGAGTATAAAACATTAGATTTTTTAATACTTTACCAAATTATCAGTTCAAAACTGAAGTGAAATTCACTTTATCAAATAGTTTTAAGGACAACCTTCAAATTGATAAACTGAGTCGGTAGTCGCGCCAGGAGTGTCCATTGAGAATGCTCGCAAGGACGACTCGCCCAGGCTCTCCAATTTCTGCTTCAACTCCTCAGTCTAAAATGGTATATTAAAAAAAAACTAGTTTAACACATGTTGTCAAGAAAGTGGAAGTATTACAAAAAAAAAAATTCTATTATATTATATTACAATACCTTGCTCTCTCCTTTAGCTAAAATCGTATCGATGTCCTCATCAGTAACCTCAGAATCCTTAGACGCAAAGACGTGGTTGGCACCATGTCTGATCATGTTGAGCATCTCATCTTTGTTCAGCTGGTTCTTAGTATCGACCAGTCTACCAGACTGAATCACAAGTTTGTCCAGGCGCAATTTCACTTCCGCACGTTCTACAATCTTTTCTTCAACCGTGTTGTCAGTTATCAAACGGAACACTCTGACCTATAAAACATTTAGATTAATTAATTTTCCAAATGGCACTAATAATTAATCTTACCGGTGTGCAAAAGTTGTAAAATCATATTTAAGATAAACCCACCTGCTTTTTCTGGCCAATACGGTGAGCTCTATCCATGGCCTGCAGATCCATTTGAGGATTCCAATCAGAATCATAAATAATAACAACATCAGCTGATGTTAAGTTAATACCAAGACCACCAGCTCGTGTAGATAACATAAAAACAAATTTCTCACTCCCCTCCATATTATACTCTTCTATTTGTCGGTTTCTATCTTCATGTGGTGTTTGACCATCTAGACGGCAATACTATAAAAAAAATACAATATTGCATAGCTATATGTTATATGCTATTTTTTTATAAAGAGTTCATTTATAGCATTGTCTGTGGATGCAGTATTTACATTTAAAGGCAGCTAAATAAAGGTTAAAAGCTAGCAAATTTTTTTTTTCAAATCATGCTTAAAAATACCTTATATTGCCTCCAAAGGCAATAATCTTCTAAGATGTCCAGCATCCTAGTCATTTGTGAGAAAATAAGTACTCTCGACTCTTGCTCCTGAAGCTTAGGTAAAAGCTTATCCAGTATAGTAAGTTTACCACAGTTATATACTAAATGCTCATCAGTTGTGTATGGTGGACCCGGCTCAGCGCCATCAAATAAATAAGGATGGTTACAACATTTGCGTAGCTGCATAAGAATGTTCTGGAGTCGCATTTTTTCGACCTTTCCGGCACCATTTACTGTAGGTAATAAAATTATTACAAATTGGTAATTAATTTATTAATAAGCAAATAAACTTAAGGCAACAGGTGTGGGTGTATCTTGCCCTTACTCAACATCACCCAGAGTATCTCGGACACCCAATGCAAAATCTTAGCCATGAAATGTCACAGTTCAAAGACAAGTTGAAACAAAAAATCTAATGCTGAGGATGTTATCTATGATTCTTATACATATTATTTATTAAGTAGCTGTAGAGAAAAGAAAGCAAGTGAAACAAAAGCACCTCAGACCAGTTATGTAAGGTTAAAGTCACCATAATGCTTTCCGAGCTCCATTAGAAGATAGCACTTGTAGAAAAATAAGTTATATCTACTTTATTCTCAGTTAATCTATATCATTATAGTAAATTATAGTAAATTTCCAAAGTAAGTTAAAAATAACGAATTTAAATAATAAACTTTTCATTTTATATCTTGGACAATATAGTGCAAAGGCATATAGGAGACGCCTCCCTAGTTACCTCAAGACTATGGATATGTTAACTATTGTTTTATTGTGACTTCTTAACCATTTTGCCATAGGTGACACCATAGGTGAAAACCATTTCTAGAAAACCAATGTTTAGGGAAACATTTAAGGGATTGTTATTCTGCATAATGAACATATTCTGACTTACCTACATCAATATCCTTCATAAGAACCTTAGTATACCACTCTCTTTGCATTTTACTCAAACCCACATAAACTTTTAATTCCTTTTTAGGCTTTAATTTTTTCTCAACCTCAGATTTGAGTCTCCGAAGCAAAAATGGTCTTAGTACAGCATGTAAACGTGAAACCAATTGGTTATCACCTAGGGCTGCATTTGTATTAAACCATGAGTCAAAGTCCTAGAATATCAGAAAAAAAAACATTGAATGTTAAAAAGATTAATGAAAATAATATTTAATTAAAATAGTATTTGTTAATTTTGCATTTTTTCCATTGTGCATTTCCTTGTATTATTACTCACATCAGAACTATTAAAAACATCAGGCAGAAGGAAATTCAATAGTGCCCACAACTCATGAAGATTATTTTGCAAGGGAGTACCAGTTAACAGCAACCTGTTCATACTCTTAAATTCCCTAAGCAGCTCCGATAATTTAGACTTTTCATTCTTGATACGGTGAGCCTCATCAATCACCATATAACGCCAGTTAAACTTTTTAAAGACAGATTTCTCTCTTATAATCATTTCATATGATGTAATGCAAACATCCCAGTTTCCAGGCATCAAGGTTTCTCGGATAAATGTATTCTGAAACATATTTATTTATTAATCCATTTTCCTACCATACTCTTCATTTGTATCTAGTCTAAAGTGATGTCTATATTATATTTGTTTTAAGAAAACTAGTCAAGGTTAAGCTTTGCACATAAGTGTTTTGCATAATATGTATATATATTTTTGGCATATCTTTTTTGTTTGTAGAACAAATAACAAAAAAAGTACATATAATAGTGCAATACAATATAATCAAAAATGAAGTCTAAAAATAATAATGTACAATGTTTTTTTTTCAATTCTATACAAGGTTTTATATTGCTCTATAATGGCTGTTAACCGTTTCTCTTCTTTCTGTGTAATGTGGAATATTAATGATATACAGACTTTTGAAAAGGACTATTTGAGTCGTCTATTATCAAAGGTGGCAATCTGTGCATTTGGACAAAAAAATGTTATTGATATGTCAATACAGATTGATTTGAATATAATCGTCTCCTTCAAAGAATACGGTTTAAAACCTGCATTAAATAAAGGTTAATACTTAACCTGTTATTTATCTAAGATGTCGTTCAGAAGAGTTTTGTGACTGCCAATAGAATACAAAGTCAATAATTCGTTTTTCTGATTTACCAATAATTGTCCAAAGTCACATTGCCGGCTTTGATAATAGTCGACTCATTTATGTACTTAGTCAAATTTTGCTATTCTAATGACTTTATTTGCCTTTGGTAATATTCTATTAATATCTTGTATTATGATATATTAAAATTTTGCTATAAATATTAAATGGCAATGAACATTATACATACCCTTGTTTCTTGATCACCAATAAGACACACAGCTTTTAGTGAAGGGCACCACTTTTTAAATTCGTTCATCCAATTTGTCAAAGTGGATTTTGGCACAATTACTATGTGAGGACCAGGAACGTTTCTGAAATTTTTTTAAATACTTATTTAGATATTCACGACATATCTTTTCCAGTGTCTTTATTTAAAGTATAAACAAACAACACTGTTACTACACACCCACTGTTAAAACCAAATTTCCTAATAAAAATTGGTACCTGCCAGTACAGGTAAGATGACATTACTTGACATGAGTAAGCTGTACACATCTCTTATCCTTTAGAACATGATGATGGTGTTGCCTTTGTCATGAAATCCATTCCAGAATGTGGGTTAGGGACTTACTTTACTTTACTTACTTTAAGAAGCATTGATAACTGCCTGCAGTGTTTTAACAATTTCACTATGCAGATCATTGCAAATACACTGGGTACATTTTCTTATTGGCCACAGGCACTTCAAAGCTTGGTGAAAATCATATACTTTACACTGACAATAAATTAATAATTTAAAAATCTACTTTCAATCTTTTATGGCTTTAGTGCCCAACTAAAAATCTTACTCAGAATCATAGGTAGCTTTATACATATGATTCTGAGTAGATGTACATTGGGGATCCCAAAATATTGGGATACTAATATTGTTTACTTCTGGTAGGACCTCTTGTGAGTCCGCATGGGTAGGTACCACCACCCTGCATATTTCTGCCGTGAAGCAGTAATGCGTTTCTGCTTGAAGGGTAGGGTAGCCGTTGTAACTACACTGAGACCTTAGAACTTATATCTCAAGGTGGGCGGCGCATTTACGTTGTAGATGTCTATGGGCTCCAGTAACCACTTAACACCAGGTGGGCTGTGAGCTCGTCCACTCATCTAAGCAATAAATAAAAAATAAAAAATACTTTGACACTTGAACATGTTTTCAGTTCATGAGAAAATTATCTAAACAAAAAATTGATTAATCAGCAAAACAAGTAATCCCAACTGGTGCAACAGTTCTTCCAATGGGCTCAAGATACATGTCATGGAACTGCCCATGCAACTAAAGCTTCACTGTGGCAGACACTAAGACTCATCATTAATCATGGTCTGCATTGCAGGTAGCATGCCCTACTAAGTGATTTTGATAGTCTCTAGACTGTTGGTACAGATACTTTATACAGAAAAGTTTAGGATTCCAATAATTAAAAAAAAACACATCCAGACTTTTTTACTACTTAACCTGTCCTAAGACAGTTATTAGTATCGCAAAGCCATAATCACACCTTTAATTTCCATAATACAACCTAGGCAATAAATGATAACATAACTTACTATTGTACTGTTTGAATACAAAGCAGAAGCAAAGTTGTTACACTTGATTGCTATCAAACTTTTTATTTTTTTGTGTATTGGGTACACAGGCACTTAAATTGGAAATCCCATAAATATATTGAACTGTTTGCATATATTTTATAACATACTGAACATTACATATGTAAAAATTTTGAACTTACTTAAAATGTTTCATATATCCAAGTAGAGAAATTGTTTGCAAAGTTTTTCCTAGACCCATCTCATCAGCCAAAATTCCATTAATACCATTTTCATACAATGATATCATCCAGTTAAGCCCTCTAACTTGATAATCCCGCATTTCTCCATTTTTTATGTAATGTGGAGATGCTTCAAATCTAAATATTGTCTTTTGTTTTGAATTTGTTTCTGCCAGAAGTTCTTCATCTTCTTCTTGCTCAGTTTTTCTATGTCTGTGACTGACACATGAAAAAAAAAGTTTTGAAATCTTATTAATCTATCTTTCAACAGCATTCAGTGGACATAATACTATTTATATTTTTTCACCGTACTTGTACAATTTGTCAAGTAGATTTTACATTATTGAAACAAAGTATACATAGATGTGATAGTTTGACAAGTAATACTTTGTGTGATATTGATACTCACTCTCCAGGACCTTCAGGTTCAGTATCTATTTTTATCTTTCTGGGTCTGCCAGCCTTTGGTTTTGGAGGACTCCCACCAGATTTTGGAGTGTTGGTCATAAAATGAGAAAATATCTCCGTTTGCTTTAGTAGAAAATCGAATCTCTTGGAACGATCAGTTTCAATCTTACTCTCGAAATCACCTTCTTTCCCTCTTGAAGATGTCGTGTCACTTGAAGAGCCATTCTGGATTCATAAAATTGGGTGTGGTAATATTAGTCTGGATTCATTAAATGTTTTAGTTTAAGTAAAATTCAGTTAGTTAGTTTATTAATAAAAAAAATAAACTACTTACGGAATTGTCGCCAATATCGGCAACGTCCATGGCATCATCCGACTGGGCCATTTTTATTTACAGATATAAAAATATTGAACTAGACGACCAAGATTGCGAAGTTAGAAAATATATTCAAATAAACCAGAAACCAGCAATTGTACACTGGTTAAACAACTTAAAGTTATAAATTGACTGCATGAAGGCTGAAAACATACGAACATTACAAACTAGGTACTTCGAAGATTAAAGTATGTATGAAAACCAAAGAAGAACACTTTCAACTTGTTGGAACTCAATAAATTCTTACATTTTGTAGTACAATGTATACCTATTGACTGAATTGTTTAAATATTGTTCACAATTGAAGATTAATGTAATTACATTACACTAGAACCGGGCGCGAAAATCGCAAACTGACAAAAGCAAAAAATGATCACAGAGTGTCACAAACACTATAGTTAATTATTTAGGCAAAGGACACCTTTAAAAGTGTTTGACAGCCTGAATTTTAGTCTTTTAAGCCAAATCTTGATGTGTTCTAAAGGCCGAACCTTTTTTCTAATGGACAAAAGATATAAATATACCGGAATGCGATGATGATGAGTTATTGGAAGATGATTATGAACGTAATTTAATACAACGGAATCGAATAATATGAGGTGAAAATATTTTTTGTTTAAATGAGACAAAAAAAAACACGTTTGGCACTCGGGGACTGCCGCGATAAAGCTATTTGCACAGCATTTTTTATCAACTTATGCAATTATAATTAGACAATAATAATTTAATATTAAAAAAATAATAAAATAAGACCACGCTATATTTATAAACATTAACAAAAGCAAAACATTAGGTAACTGTCCCCTTCACACTCATTTATGGGCTACATAGACCGCGCGAGAGAGAGATGGGCAGACTTTTCATGATGCGCATGCAGTGTGACGCACGCCGCGCGCTTATTAACAGACACTACACAAGCGCAACGTGTGAATGTTTGAACGCGAGCTACATCGTAGACTGAGTGGGGGTGGTTAGATTTTATTTTCGTTACGGAATTTCTTAATTCAGTCGCCGCGCTCAAAGCCCACGATAAAAGCTATGCAATAGCTTAATACAAGTCAAACAAAAAAATCTAAACACGTTAAATGCAGTCTTAAGTTTGTGAACTTACACGTTAAATGGCTAACAAGCCACAATTAATACACACTTAAATCCAAAGAATATGTATGTAAATTAAAATTCTAAATAAATTCACACCTCGCGTTCCCGCTTTTTACATTCCAGATCCTGCGGACCAAATGGTAAACAGTCAACGTCGCCCAAAACATGTCATTTCAGATCCTCCCGATCCACTAACGGCGCTTTTAGGTACCCCAAGTACCAGTCATCGTTCTCGTCGATCGGTCGCTTGTGACGAAAGGCTCGGCAAGCGGTTCGTGTTAGCAACAGCTTCAGGTTTAAGCCCCGCGAGCTCACCTAATAGTTCAGTGAATCTAGAATAACCCCTCGAGGTTACTAGAACAGGCAGAAAAAAGGTAATACCAAAGCGTGAGACGTCTTCGCTCTAAGGGGGAAGGGCGCCTTGGCGTAGGAGTGATCTGAGTTCGGTCGGCGGTGTATCGCGTTCCGACCCGGCAGGCTGGTTCTGGCCCAGCGGGGTATCCCGGAACACCAGCGGCACCGCCCGGGCGGCCTGGTAGGGCCGCCGTACCGCGGAGACTGACGTCGTTGGTCGTCGACTATCGCCTCGACGATCCGTCGGTCGGGCGTCCTCGGGGTGGAGCCGCGTGTCTGGTTGTAGTGTTGACCGCGGGAACCCCCCTACTCTGAACGGGTTCTGACCCCGGACGGAGATCGGACGTCGGGTGTAAGAGTGCAGGGGAGTCGTTTAGTGGGTGGGCCCTAAAATCCTTGGGCCCGCGATCTGCTCTCAACACCTGCAGATCGCTGAGTCTCACATACCCCGCGCGCCCCCTAGGCGCGGGGACCTCGTAGGAGGTTCGGCCCCGGGCCCGAAAAAAAAAAAAAAAAAAGGAGTGATCTGAGCGCGGAGGCTCCAATCTCGGCGGTCCATGCTGGAGGCGCAATCTCGTCGTTTGATGAGCGTCCGTATCGTCGAGGCGGTGCGCCCGGTTCTCACGGACTGTGTGGGCCGCGACCGCGGATGTCTCACCTTTCGGCTGAAGCAGATGCTTACCAGCCACTCATGCTCCGCGCGCCCCCTAGGCGCGGGGACCTCGTAGAAGGCTAGGCCACAGGCCATAAAAAAAAAGCGTGAGACGAGAGAGCCTGTGAGTGTTTAGGAAATATGTTGTCAACTGTCGTCGTTGCGGATTAAACTCAAACTGCAGTATAGGAAGCACTTATTTATTCCACACGCACCTTAAAATGTATACATTAATAATCAATTGGTTTTTATCCTTTGAACCTTTTAAAAACGTAAAACGCAAATTTTTATCTCATGACATTTTTCCCTCAATCTGACAGCCTGTCTTTCTTTTTTTCCGGATGTCTCCCGTTGTTAGTCTGTGTGTGAAAAACCATTCACCACACCACACCCCCACGGAGAAAGATACGCCAGATGAGAGCCCTTAATCAAAATTGTCACTATACTCTTAATATTACGCATAATTAGGTATACGTGCGAATGTATAAAACGAAGAATTATAAGTGAAAATTACAGGTAACAAGTAACAAGTACAAGGTAACGATAGGTAACAACAGGTAACAAGAAACAAGTAGTTCTTATAAATCAGTCATTTTTTTTAAATCTGACACGTCTGCCTGAGCGTGTGGTATAAGGCTCTTTTGTTTTCTCATCTTGAATTTTTATTGGAATTGACAGCGGCAACAGCGGCGGTGGATTTTCCAGATCCATTGGTCGTATGGCTTGATTTTGCTGACAAGACAAATGCTCAGCTTGCTTTCGTTCATCATCAATGTGATCTATGAAAGCCGGTTTAAGTCTGTCTACACTCACGACAACTTTGTTATTTTTTATGGACAGTGTGAACGTTTTCCCATCAGGGGAGCGTTCTAATACTTTATATGGACCTGTATATGGCGGCTGCAATGCCCTGCGGATGGTATCGTCTCTCAGGACAACATGAGAAGCGCTTGCCAATTCCTTGAATATAAATGGAGAGTTTTTACAATGTCGAGGAGCAGGCACTGGGCGTATAGATGACATTTTGTTACGCAATTGTACCACAAAGTCGGTGGCATCCTCAATTTTTTCTATTGACGAGGAAGCTATTAACAGCTCTCCGGGGAGTCTTAAAGTTTCACCGTACACCGTTTCTGCGACTGTGGCTTCCAAATCTTCTTTAAAGGCTGACCGCATTCCTAGCAAAACCATGGGAAGGGATCTTACCCATGAATCTTGATGGCATATTAATGCCGCCTTGAGCTGTCTATGGACACGTTCAATCATTCCGTTTGCGCAGGGATGATATGAGGTAGTCCTTATACGCTTGGTGGCGAATCGAAGCAGCAGCCGGTTAAACAAATCGGATTCAAATTGGGATCCTTGGTCTGTTGTGATTATTGACGGTACTCCAAAACGGGAAATCCACTCCCTGGTAAAAGTTTCCACCACTTCCTCTGCCGTGATGGTGCGCATAGGCCACACCTCTGGCCACCTGGAAACCCTATCAATTGCCGTCAAACAATATCGGTATTCGTTGTAAACCGGTAATGGCCCTACAATGTCTATATGCACGTGCATAAAGCGACCGGATGGTGTGTTAAACTTTCCAGTAGGAGCTGAGTTGTGTCTTGAAACTTTGCTACGTTGACATGCGTCACAGCTTCGAGACCAAATACGGCAGTCCCTTTTCATCGATGGCCAAACGAAACGTTCTGACACGAGGCGTGTGGTAGCACGGATACCAGGATGACTCAAGTTGTGCAGTTGGTTGAACGCGGTTCTTCGAAAGGAAGGGGTCAAATACGGACGTGGCTTACCTGTAGAAACGTCACAATAAATTGTCGATTTCGCTTCTGGAGGGCTGATTTTAGTTAGGCTCAGGCTAGAGCCATTTTGTAACAGATTTTTCAATTCAGAATCTGTAGCCTGAGACTTCGCGAGTGCATCGTGATCTTGATCCAGCGCGATGGCGTTGATATCGATGCGTGACATTGTGTCAGCAACGATATTGTCCTCGCCCTTAATATACTGTATGTCAGTCGTGAATTGGCTTATAAAAAACAACTGGTTTAACTGAGGAGGTGGCAGCTTCTCGCGTCTCTGTAAGAAAGCATATAAGAGTGGTTTGTGGTCGGTAAAAATTGTGGCATGCTGGACTTCTAAAATATATCGAAAATGTTGAACACTTTCGTATACCGCTAATAATTCTCTGTAGTAAGTCGGCCACTGTCTTTGCTGGGGTGTGAGTTTCTTACTAAAAAAAGATAGCGGAAACCACTTACCATTTACCTTTTGCTGAAGGCAAGACCCAATATGAACACTGGAGGCATCCGTGAAAAGACCTAAACTAGAATTACTCACAGGATGTTGTAATAGCGTCGCCGAGGACAAGCTTTGCTTGCAGGCTTCAAATTGCTGAAGTAGCTCTGGGGACCAAGGAAATGGCCTGGCACCCTTGCTCTTTGTTGCTACGAGAGCCTCAATTAGCGGTGCCTGAAACTGAGCAGCATGTGGAACAAAACGCCGGTAGTAGTTCAGCATACCGAGAAATCGGCGCATACCTTGTACCGTCTCAGGAGGTGGAAAGTCCAATAAGACTTGGATGCGAGCCTGAGGAGGGCGTGTCCCTTCACTGTTTATGTGGTAGCCCAAGAAGTTAACTTCATCTACTCCCAGAGTACATTTGGAGGGGTTAATTACAACTCCATATTCTTGTAGACGTTCGAAGAGGGTTCGAAGGTGTTTCAGATGAAGATTCTCATCAGCTGAATGAACGAGGATGTCATCAACGTAGGGAAAACAGAAATCAAGACCCCGTGTGACCTCATCAATAAACCGCTGGAATGTCTGTCCCGCGTTTCGAAGCCCAAAAGTCATGAATGGGAATTCGAAGAGGCCAAACGGTGTAACAATTGCTGTCTTCGGCACGTCCTCCTCAGCGATCGGTATCTGGTGATAAGCTTTTACTAAATCGATGGTGCTGAAAACTTTTGAACCAGAGAGGTTATGAGCAAAATCGTGAATATGGCGCACGGGGTACCTATCTGGAACTGTTCTGGCGTTTAGGGCCCGGTAATCCCCGCATGGACGCCAGGTGTCATATTTTTTAATTGTCATATGCAGTGGTGATGACCAGGCACTTTTGGATAGTCGAGCTGTACCAGATTGCACCATATCCTCGAACTCTTTCTTAGCTGCAACTAGTTTCTGAGGGGCTAAGCGGCGGGAACGGCAGGAAATCGGAGGCCCATCCGTTGTTTTGATGAAATGGACCGTATGGTGCTTAACGACTCGAGGCAGCCCTGGTGGTCGTGTAATGTCTGGAAATTCTGCTAATAATTCAGTAAAAATTACCTTTCCAGATGCAACTGCTCGAACACTTGGTTGATCAATATCAGTGGTTGAGGCAATTGATGATAGTCCTGTGGTCCCATCAACTATCCTTTCATTTCTGCAATCCGGTAAAAGATTGTAAAACGCTAAAAAATCAGATCCGATAATTGCAGAGTTAACGTCGGCTATGACAAATTTCCAGACAAAGTTACGGCGTAGCCCGAAGTTTAGATTTAAATTAATTGTGCCGAAAGTCCGAATGCAACTACCATTGGCAGCGCTTAAGTCGTATTTGGTAGCCTTTCGCTTTACTGGTAACCAGTGATGGGGAAACAACAAAGGTCTGATCCAGTGTCGATTAAAAAACGGTGCTTGGTTACTTGGTCAATGACAAACAGGCGGCGGCCAATACTATGGCAATCAGTTGCCGCCATTACTGACTGCTGTTTGGGTTTTCCGCCTTCCAGGTGCAAGGAGTTACACATTTAGTTGCATTATTGCCCCACCTCCGATGATACCAACAAATTTTAGGGCCGCGAGATGATGATCTGTCACGATACGGGCGGCTCTCTCGCCTAGATAGGGCAGCAACTTGGCTACTGACCTCTTCTAGTTGTTTGGCTAATGAACCAAGGGTTAAACTGTTCGAAGATGTTGCGGTCGAACAGACCATAGGAGGAGTTTGGGCCAACTCAAGAATTTTGTCGGCTAGTTCTGACAATTTGTCAAGGCCAAGGTCAGCCTGTGCTGCCAGTATAGCTTGAGCCTGATGAGGCAAGCGGCGTAACCAAAGTTGGCGTATAATATTGTCGTCTGTGAGTGTGCTTCCTGCAAGAGAGCGTAGGTGTCGGAGGAACTGTGATGGTTTTCTATCCCCAAGTTCTTCATCACTCAGAAGTTGTCGAACTCTTTTTTCCTGTGATACAGAAAGGCGCTGAATAAGTATGCTTTTAAATTTTTCATATTTTTCTTCAGTTGGTGGGTTTGTTATTATGTCTTCAACCTCTCCAGCTATTCTTTGGTCAAGGTGACCTACAACATAATTATATTTAGTAGTATCTGTCACAATATTGGCAATTTGGAATTGAGCTTCAATTTGGGCAAACCAAACAGCTGGTTTGTCAGCCCAAAATGTAGGCAATTTGACTGTAACTCTACAAACTTTTGTTTCTCTCTCATTTCCTTCAAGTTGTTTTTGTAGCGCTGCATTTGCAGCCAAGAGTTGTTGCAGTTGTTCCTGTATTTCTTGACTGGCCATTGTTAAGAAGAAAAATATAAACTTAGTTTAATAATATAAAACTGTATAAATAATGTTAACTATACCACACGCTCAGCAGGAATTATACATATAACCAATTATAGTATTATATTACAATAGAATATGGTATTAAAAAAAATTCAACTAAAATTAATATTGGTTAATACATTCACAGAAAAATAAAAAATAAAAGGAAATAAATAACATTAAGGTTTTTAATACGAAATTCTATTTTTTATTAGAGTCCCTAATATATAGACTGCAGCACTGATGGTGTTCGTATTAGACCTCACTAATACTTGCGAAATTGTTAATTAAATTGTCGAAAAAATGTTCAGGCGTAATAAGGAAATGAACATTTGCGATTTATTTCTGTGGTTCTCCGTGGATTTATTGAAAGCAGGCTTCTATATTGCGTTATTACATCCGTTATTACGACCGCGGCTTCAACGGGACATCTCAATTTCTCGTGTCGGGGTCACCATTTTAGGAAATATGTTGTCAACTGTCGTCGTTGCGGATTAAACTCAAACTGCAGTATAGGAAGCACTTATTTATTCCACACGCGCCTTAAAATGTATACATTAATAATCAATTGGTTTTTATCCTTTGAACCTTTTAAAAACGTAAAACGCAAATTTTTATCTCATGACATTTTTCCCTCAATCTGACAGCCTGTCTTTCTTTTTTTCCGGATGTCTCCCGTTGTTAGTCTGTGTGTGAAAAACCATTCACCACAAGTGTGAAGCACGTGTAAAGTGGTGTGAAGTGCGAATATGACATTTGACATAACCAATAAACCAGATTAAAACGTAGGAATAAAATAAAACACTGAAGTAAATAATAATGGGGAGATAACATGCACAAACACTAGATTAAAGGGTTCACTTAATTTTGTGAATTAAAGAATATTTAAATATGAGTAGTTTTATAAATATTGGGCGAAAACTGTTAATAACATCAATTTTCCGACTGCAGAGTGTTTCACAATTTAAGCTTAAACCAGGTTATACGCGATCTATTCATAGTAGTGCTGGGTTATTCATTAAAATGTATATGGAAAAAGAGAATGAATATGCATACAGTGTATTAGAAAATAAAGGTTATGCAATAAATATTTATACAAAACATTCTAGCGAAGCTATATCTCAAGAAGACTTTCAGCGATTAAATAAAGAAGATTGGGCTAAGAAAACAGCCCAAGAAATTTTTGAAATATTCCCTATTTTCGGAAAATATTGTTCACAACATAGCTTATGCATATCAAGTGAAATATTTGATAATTTCATAGACAATCTAACTGATACCATACAAATGGCTACTGACTCACAATTAAAAACTCTTTTTTATTCCTTAAACATGTGGCCAGAAACAGCATCGATTAGAACAAGAAACTATATTGAGGTGTGGGCTGCACTTGATGATGAATGCCTAAAACGATTAAAAGATTGGTCACACGATGAAATATTATCTTTTATATCATTGTTTTTTATGTTGAATGTTACAAGAGTAAGTGATTTTTCTTGGAAAAGTATAAATAAATTAGCAACTAAAGCAAATCAACTAACACCAGGACAACTAGTTCAAACATTGTTTTTTGTGGGAGTCCTACGTAAACAACCCCATGACATGCATAATTTAGAAATTCATTTTTCTAAAAACTTTGCATGTTTTTCAGTTGAAGACATTGGCATAATGAGCATGGGTTTTTTTAAGAGTAAATGTCCTATAAGAAGTATGGAGCTTGCTTCAAAAATAATCAATAAAGTTATTGAAGATTCTGAACATGTTCATGAAGTTGCACTAGCTGCTATTTTAAAAATCATTAGATATTCAGTGAAGCAAAATAAAAATAATGAAATATTTTCACTGCTAGATGTTTTACAACATCAAGTCACAAGGCTTTCTGTAATGTGCAATGTACATTTAGCACTAGTTGGAACATCATCACTTACAGTACACAATGATTGTCTTACCAAGATAGCCCATTATATAATGGATAATATGCATGAAACAAGACTAAAAGACCTTGAAAGATTAATTTTTACATATGGCACATTTAATTTAATACCAGCTACGAAAGATAATTTTTTTTCTAAAGTAATTGAAGAATTGAAAAAACCTGAAAGATTTCCTGAGATTTCACAACATGGAAAGTCATACAGTTGCTGTATATCATTTTTTGGATTGGTAGGGATATATCCTGTAGATTTAATAAGTAAAGCTTTAAGCCCAGAGTTTATAGAAAATACATATGGCAAACACATGTTTAGTTATGGTAAAGAATTATTAAGCCTACATAACAGTGCAGAGATATTTTGCAGGGAGTCCGCAATGAATCGGCTTAGTGAAAAAGCGGTGCTCCTCCTGTCAAAAAAATATACAGATTATGTACCATCTGAAAATTACAAAAAACAGTACAATATTAGTGAAAAAATGATGCTAGATATTATGAAAGTTTTGGGAGATTGTCGAGGAGGCCAAAATTATGTCATCGCTGAACATATTTTAACCCACCATCAAAGAGGAGGTCAGTTGTATGAAATATGCATCTGGTTTACATATCTAAAATCATTCTTGATTAATTCCTTTGTACTGACAGGAATAAGCTTGCGAAACTTAAATTTGTGACTAAACCTCCCACCACAGCAATCATTTGCTTATGATTGTAATGATTGAAAAAAATATATATTTTGGGATGTTTTCAAGTACATCATATATTTTACTAGATTCTTTTAAGTACTTAACCAATAATTGTTATTGCTCATCTTCCACAATAAAACAATTGCACTGTGTAATAAAATAAAGCAATGGGTCCCCACCACTATCCAGCACACTTTTCACACAAAGTAACCTCAAGCAGATGAGAAGTGCAAAACATCTGTTATACAAAGATCTCATGTTTCACTATTTGTGGTGACCTTCAGTAAGGATTTAGGTGAATTGCTCAACCTCAAGTGTACTGTGCTCTGGTGCCACCTTTAAAGGCATTAAAAAAAACAGTTGTATAGACCAATGTTTAACTGAACTTTTGCCAATCAGGTTAGATAGGTATAGACTTATCTAGTGCTTAGTTATTTAATACGAAATTTAATTAAAATCACACTAGCAGCTACTAGCTACTCTAGCTATGTATATTAAAGTGATTTTCACATCAATGCAAACATAGAAATGGTTATAAAATAAGAAGTAAATTTGTATTTGAATTTATTGACAATGGTCAAATGTGACTATTATGGTATAATAATGTTCACAATGTTTATTTATAGATGTAATCATTTGCAATGATCACAATGGAAAACCTATGCCAGTCAAAGAAGCATTTAAAAATGAAACATTTGGGTATATTCGGAAGCCTCCTGATGGCAATGATTGGATTGTACTTATAATAGGTGGAAAAAATTCCCTAATTCAGAACTGTAATGTACCTACAGGACAGTTTCAGACAAAAATTCGAGAACTTGCAGCTTTAGGCTATACTCCTATATTGGTAAAGTTTTTGAATTAATTTTATTCTACCATATTAGAAATATTATAGGAGCACGACACGATGATGCCATTCTGAGACACGGCAAACTGCGAGCGTATGCCACCACACATCCACCGTGTCCCTGTTGCAGCCAAAATGGTGGCACTCCGTCGTCGGCTTCTTTTCGGTATTGCGACCGACGATGTACCGACCGATATAGTTGTATTCAGCCAACATTTGTGTAAGCCGGAAGGTCATATGCCTTCTGCAATATATTCCCATAACCGTATACCGCAACATATTATGCCTTTTTCCATTATGCTGTGGAATGTGGATGAATGCTTAGCGGCAGAAATAGGGATGACTGTGGTACTCAGTCGAATTTACAGCATGCATAATCGGTATTAAATAGTATTTAGATTTATTGAATTAGCATCATAATAATCATAAATCTTTACTAGATTTTTGGACAGTAATTATTTTCAAGATAATTAAAGCAGGTCTAACTAAACCCTATACATGTTTCAGGTGCCATGGAAAACATATTCACAACTAGATAATTTTGAAGAGAAAGAAAGTTATCTTTGTAGCTTAATCGAAAACAGATCAAGGAAAAAGCATAGTTGTACTGATACTGTATTTAATAGTCTTCATAGTCATAATTCTTAGAAAGTGCCAGATTTATAAGTTTAGTTCTCTTTAGGTCTCAAAAGAAAAATATGAATGAACTGAAAATATTTTTCATGGCAGAATTTCTTGACATTGAGGTAGCTTGATGAGTTCGTAGTGGACTGAATTCCGTACCAACGAGTCTATATAAAGAGGCAGTAAATGGGTCATCATCACTGAATGCACGAGGAGGGAGACTATCAGAGCGGACTGGCGGCGTGTTGTGAAGTTTGCTACCAATATATGAACTGATAATCACAACCACTCTGTCAAGAGCGATACCGACGAAGAAGAAGAAGGCTGAGTTCGTCCGTTTAAAACAACTTATGTACAAAGCTGTAATAATATTAATAAAAATGAAACTTAAACATGTTCGTTAAATTCAAAATAAAAGATACTTTAACTAAAAAACAAAAGCTTGTGTGATTATTTAGAGTTGACTGAAATACAAACACTCGTTTTAAAAAATTGTCTCTTTTGTCCAGGTTAATACGGCTCCACCGTTTCTGTCGACTCATTCGTTGGTACAGAAGAATGAGTTATGTTTATTCGCCAAATATTGTATGTAATATATAAACGCAAAAAACATGGAAGTCTTATGTAACTGCGGACATTAATAGTAATTAACTAATTTGAAAAAGCGGCGTAACACGATAACCGCTATCGTGGCCACCGCTAATTACATATCCGAGTACGAAACATGTCCTTGTCGGATCCCTCGGATACTCAGTGCTTTTAGGGTTTCCAAGCACTGGTCTTTGCCCCTCGTCAAACTCGTCGATTATGACGAAGATAAACCTAGATATACCTAGAGACACAACCCACTGAGTTTCTCGTCGATCCTTCTCAGTGGGTCGCGATTCCGATTCGGTAGTAGATTCAGCGAAGCACACCTCTTACTAGGGCCAGTATTAGTAATTGTCTCAGTTTGAGCAGCGCGTAGTTGGAATAGCCTCTAGGCCAACGAATAGTTAGAGGACAAAGTAACTAATAAAATTATTTAAAATTTTTGCACACAATTTGTTTACAATTTAGCGAAATTGAAAACTTAGATTCAAACTAATACACCATCGGCAGGAAATCTCTGCCACCCATATGAAGTGTTAACGAAATAAATTAAAAATACCTTTTATCTATTGTCTTCTTTTTGCATCAAAATTTTGTATACCTACTACATAAATGAAACTAATATCTATAAAGTCTAAAGTCTGTAACGACGCCTAAAGATATAACTCTAATTTATGAAACAACTGAACAATAAGGTTCAAGTTGCCTGCGAGAAAGCAAAGACTATAGAAGAGGAAACTCAGTACCTAGTTTACTTACTTTATCAAAATTATAACTTACGTAATGACTGTTGGTGGAACGTCTTATGAGTCCGCACGGGTAGGCACCACCACCACCCTGTCCATTTCTGCCGTGAAGCAGTAATGCGTTTCAGCTTAAAGGAGGGGGCAGCCGTTGTACAGAACTTGAGACCTTAGAGCTCATATCTCAAAGTAGGTAGCGGCATTTATGTTGTAGATGTCTATGGGCTCCGGTAACTTCAGATCGGGATGGCCGTAAGCTCGTCCAACCACCTAAGCAATAAAAATAAATAAAAACTACAAGATCCCACAATCGAACCCTAACCAGTTACCATTTGCATTAAATAACACATGAAATTTTGAACGCAATACCTTTAGACTTCAGACAGATCCAATGAGGAATGAGGAGATTTAAAGGAAAACCAAAATAACCGACGTAGCCCGAAGGATTGCGAGGTTAAATTGATTATGTGTAGAGCATATTGCTCGAAGAAATTATGGTCGTGGGAGCAAAAAAGTTTTAGAGTGGACCTGGTAAAAGTCGCACAAATCCGAGGTCTATGTCTGCAATGGACGTCTGCGTACACTGGTAGAATGGTATCAATACCTCAAATATATAAAAACAGTTCATCTTACAATACATTTTCAATTTGGATTTTTCAATGAAATCCGCATTTTTGAACTGGCGACAAACAAACGTTACACTCGCTTCAAGCATTATGTAGGATAAAAAATTAGAAATTAATATTGTTTGCCTTAGTATTTTTTTTTATAATTAGGATTTTTATTATTAATTAACAGCTCGACGTATTCGTTTGTAAGGTTTTAGACCAGGATGATTTTATAGGTAATATATAAAATTGATGAGGACTGTTGCTTGCTAGATATTTTAGTGCAGTGATTCTCAACCACTGTGCCGCGGGACTTTTGTGTGCCGCCAAATTTCTAAAGTGTGCCGCCAAATTTTGCAAATATATAATAATGTTAATATTATTAAATTATATCATTTAAAAAGAAAAATATTTTTAACATGAATATATATTTAAATCCACAAAAAAATTAATTCTTTTATTATTTGCTTTGCAACGCGGTTTTTCTTAGTGCCAAATTATGATGAAGCGGCGTGCATAGCAATAGGAATATGTCAAGTCGGCGCACACTTGCCACTTCTGCGTACAAAACGTGTTGTGTGATAGTTGGGATTCACAAGGTGTTGCATAGTAGTTACTGCACCTTTTCTTTCGTTAAAATTGGCAAATGTATGTGATTCGGTAGTAAGTAAATAATTTTTATCTTTTTTTTGGGTGCCGTCAAATTTTGAAATCGTTAAATATGTGCCGCAACAAAAAAAGGTTGAGAATCACTGTTTTAGTGTATAATATAATCAAAGCGAAGCTAACCTTTGATAGCTAATTTACTAAACTAATAAATAAAAAATTCACCCTTCAAGTTGATTTATATGCTTTATTTTATTGACTTAGGTTTCGATGAAACAAATGTATTAGATATGTAGGTTTATTAAAAATAACAAAAATATTATGGAATAAGTATACACTAGTTATGTATCAATAATTATTAGACAATTTATTTTACGCAGATAAAATTACTCATGAACACGATCACAAAATTATATTAAAAAATATATTTCAACCTAAGAATAATTTAAGACAGTTTGACTATGTTATTTTTTAACTTTCCATAAATTATACAATTATCTAACTTTGGTTTATAAAATTTTTGAAAACTCCTTTAGAATCGCGAATAGCTCCTTTTCTGTATTTTTCCATTTTTTCCCAATTTTCTAAGTCTACCGACTCGCGTCGTTCTGAAAAATGAGACAAAATTAAAATCAAACAACTATTTGACTATCAAAAAATATAATTGCTTTAGTTACAGTGCTTAACTCAAACATAAATCGGATGCGTGGAAGTTAATCAACCTAATCATATCAAATCATATTCAAACCAGCACCTTAAATAATTAGTTAAAGCAGAATTGTTTTGTAGGTACTTTTTGGTGCGATCTGGAAACTGTGATTTTTAAATAGACTAACAAAATGTTTGTATATATAGATACTTTGGTTTTGTTGAGGTGGTATGTTTTGTAGTTTTTATTTTTAATGTAGGTATTACATCAGTTTTAGGTCAATTCTCAATTTTGCTTGTTACTTTAGGTATAGATATCGAAGGCGGTAGGGGTAAGAGATTGTTGCCATATCTGGCATGAAAATTTTTGTCTATAGATGTACTGTCACTGCCGGTATCATCAAAATTCAAATTAATATTTCCATTTATGGACTTGACCTGAAAAAAATTGATTTAATTTTAATTTTACTGCTTGAAGCTTATCGTTGGATTCACGGAGCCTTGACAAAAGTTAAAACTAATTCAAAAACAATCACTTTCTTACGGGCTATTTTCGTTTTAATGAGTTCCCGATATATCGGGGCTGTGCCAAATCGAGGCAAGAACCCGTAAATAAAAGTGTTTTTGATGTATTATAGAATCTTGTGTAACTATACTGAGATCTTAGAACTTATATCTCAAGGTGGGTGTCGCATTTACGTTGTAGATGTCTATGGGCTCCAGTAACCACTTAACACCAGGTGGGCTGTGAGCTCGGCCACCCAGCTAAGCAATGAAAAAAATGTTGATAACCGTGAAATGCTTAAAACAATTCGTCATATTTACTTACCAAAGCTTCAGTTTTCTTGCGTAAATTAGATCTAGACAAAGTTAAAGCTAGTTCTGATTGCAGTCTGTTCGTGATAGGTATATCATTCCCATCGCTTAAAATTCCATCTGGCATATCAGCACCTAAAAAGTCTAATTTCGTTGGTTCTCGTCTACTATTGCCGTTGTTTGAATATTCGCAAATAGTTACTGACACGGGTCTTGCATTTTTCTTCATGGTCGTAGTTCCATTTGGTGCTTTTACGAAATAATTTGATGGCGGCTTTGGTGCGACATTAACGGGATTCTTAAGTTTATAAGATTCGAGTGATTCTAGTTCAGCTTTTTCGTCTTTGACAGTTTTTAGTTGTACGTGTGCCTTGTCGACGTAGTCTGGTGTCGGAGTTCGAGTTAGAGTACCGTTTTTTCTACAATTTGAAGTTTTAAGGTCTAAAACTGTCTTTAATATGTTATCAGCTTTCGCCAAATGGTTTCCGTTTTGTAGACCGTTTGTTATTGGCATCTGAAAACAATTGTAAACCATAATATTATTAAGAACATGTAACATGTTTACAAGTAAATTCTTTATGATTAATTTCTGGAAATTAATATAAACTGATAACGTTGAAATTATTTTATTAAAAAAGAGCTTTTCAAACTTCCATGTGAGCTTCTTAACATTAACCCGCATCGTTTCAGTAAGCAAATTCTAATAAAATACTTTAAGACTTTCTGTTTTCAGAGAACAACTAGCCTAAGGAATGCCTACTAAAATAATTTCTTAAAACAGTTGCTCTGAGAAAAGTTAAGGCGTTTAAATTAATATTATTTACCGGTGGTGGAGGCGGTGGATCCTCTGTAGTTTCGCGTTTGGGTATTGGAGGATCATTTGTAGCCTCGAACGGAAGGTGATCGGTTTTCTTGAGCGGCAAAGCAGGTTGTCTGTCCTAAAATAAAAATGAATATCGTTTAGAATTATTAATATCGATTTTAATTAGCCAAGGCTTCTTATATTTTTATCGCACGGGAAGACGAAGTCATGGTTCACCTCTAAGTGGTGGCCGGAGCTCATAGATATCACAATATACTGTTGCCCACTTGTACGCCAGTTCTCACCGGTAGGTAACTCGATCCTGCCTATTTTTACCGCGAAGCAGACACACATTCCTATTTCAAAATTGAGACGGTAGTTGGTTTAATATTTTAATATAGAGAGTTCGACCTCAAGTATCAAGGTGGTGTCATTTGTGTTGTGATCAATGCATTCGCGTGGTTATGTGTTCAAGTAGCTGTTTTGCACCATGAGGGTCGTGAACTCCTTTCACATACTTATCCAATTAAAAAAAAATTACGATGACAGTACGCATGAATGATCTGCGACAGAAATAACTAAGGACGCGCGGTCTTAACAAAATGCGGGAAACTAAGAGAGGAGCTAGGAAAATATGAAAAAATTGTATATTATTAAGTATAAGCTAGGTAGTGCGATGACCTCCGAATGGTGGCCGGCAAGAGGTGGATGAGGAGAGCCGAAGATCGGGCTTTTTTATTGCTTAGATGGGTGGACGAGCTCACAACCCATCTGGTGTTAAGTGGTTACTGTAGCCCATAGACATCTACAACGTAAATGCGCCACCCACCTTGAGATATAAGTTCTAAGGTCTCAGTATAGTTACAACGACTGCCCCACCCTTCAAACCGAAACGCATTACTGCTTCACGGCAGAAATAGGCGGGGTGGGATAGGGTGAAGTGTCTGTACCAGACAACCATAACTAATTTAAAGTGTACGAATAAAATCTTTGTAAGCTAGGGTGTACCTAAATGTAGATAATTATCTCAGAAAAGTAGCGAGCAAAAGCAGAATGCTAGAAATGACAGACGCTGCTATGTAGTTAGCTCTAAGCGTGTAACATAATCTCAAGGCTAAAATTCCATGGAAATAAGTATGTATGTTTGTACCAGTATGTAATTAGTTACGTAATCTAGTCGACTGGGTATTTTAATCTCACGATTTAACACGCCAATTTCTTATTTTAATACAAAAAACTGAAAAACGCGTACGTATGTACGTATGTACTTAAATACATATTAATAGAATTTCCGAAGAAACTTATAGCTATGGTCTATTAATATAATAGGTCTTATAACGTATAATAAAATTAAATCATTAAATTAACTTTCAACATTATGACTTGCAAGTAAGTTCGAAAGCGTCAACAATTGATATTTTAAATTACGCTGTCATTGACATTGAACTTTGAACATGTTCAATTCATGAAGTTGACCCGTGGAAAATATGAATTATTTAATGTATAAAACTTATACATTGTATAAAATTACACACATATACTATAATGTATAAAACTTATACATTAAATAATGTTTTTTTCTCCGAAATCGATGCATTCCTATTGGCTTTATGCGATTGACTGGAAACTTGTTACAGTATATTATTGCTGATGTTTCAGGATACTTAGTGCACATTTTTTAACGTTCTCGATAGTGTACACGTTATCAAATTTGTATGCAGTTGGAACAGTGCTCCTAGGGGCAAACTTAGGCAAACGTTTCAGAGATAACCTTTAAGCTGTCGAGAACGTTAAAAATTTTCGAATTAAGCACACAGGGAAGTTTTTTGGCACAGTAAACATGCAATTGAGTTCTGAGTGAACCATCTCTCGTTGAAAAACAGAGGATCGCCATCTAACAGGGATTAGGAAACCTCGTGATCTTATTAGAAAAAATATGTTAAGTCGAGTTTTAAGGCAAAGTTAGACTGCATTCTATAAAGGTTGCATGTTGCGTGAACGTGATTTGCAATCGAAGTAAATTGTCCCTTCATAATAAAGTGACATCTTACAAAGCTTGCATACGTCTGGTCACGACCTATGTAAGTGTAGTGTTCGCACGCGGCTCGCACTAACTTGAAACCCCTTCAAATCATACTATCCCGTTTTTGGACGATAGCCGTCGGAGCGCCGTGGTACGTGAGAAATTTGGACCTCCATGAGGACATGGACCTAGAGTCCATCAGTAAGTATTTGCAGTCGACATCAATGCGCCATTTCGCGAAAGCGGCACAACACGAGAAACCCTCTCATCGTGGCGGCCGGAAACTACATTCCCAATCCTGCGGACCGAATGGTAAACAATCGACGTGGCCCTAAACACATCATTTCGGATCCTCCCGATCCACTGATGGTGCTTTTAGGTGCCTCAAGCACCAGTCATCGTTCTCGTCGAACCCGTCGCTTGCGCTACTAAGGGAGCGAGTAAATTAACCTATAGACACAGCCCACTTAGTTTCTCGCCGGATCTTCTCAGTGGGTCGCGTTTCCGATCCGATGGTAGATTCTGCGAAACACTGCTCTTGCTAGGGTTAGTGTTTAGCAACGTCGTCAGGTTTGAGCCCCGTAACCTCACCTACTTCTTAGGTTACGCTGACATAGTCTCTCAAGGCTATCAGCTTAGGTAGGGGAAAAAAACCATAAACCCGAATGAGAGCTGGCAACTTTGATTATAAACACGACGTGTATATAATCAAAGGCTGGCAACAGATATTTCGCATCTAGAATTCGAAATAATACTTGTACAAATGATACGATATAAAGCAAACAGCGATAGGAGGCGAAGTAAAATTGCGAAAAGTAATGTAACTTGAAATGAAATAGATAATTTATCAGTAATATGGCACGCTAGTTGTACCAACAAATCGTGCAAGTGACAAACAGGCCGATTGATAAAAAAGTACCTATGTTATAATTTTGAATTAAGTTTTTGTAAGGGGAATGTTGGGTTTAATTTTTTTTTTATAGCTTAGTTGGGTGGACGAGCTCACAGCCCACCTGATGTTAAGTGGTTGCTAGAGCCCATGGACATCTACAATGTAAATGCGCCACCCACCTTGAGATATAAGTTCTAAGATCTCAGTATAGTTACAACGGCTGCCCCACCCTTCAAACCGAAACGCATTAGTGCTTCACGGCAGAAATAGGCAGGGCGGTGGTAACTACCCGCGCGGACTCAAGCGGTCCTACCACCAGTAAATAATTTAAGCAAGTTAATTACACCATTAAGATATATAATGACCATTAATTTATTACACATCATTTACGTCTCTGAGTACACACTGAATACTGCACGAAAGGTAAGTTACAGCAAATATTTGGTGTAATTGTAAAGACGAATAGCGGTCATGATGCATCGAAAACATGTTTTAGCTTGACGCAGTTTAAGTTATGACATCATCTAATAACACTCAGGTAACTATAGTTAAAGCAACATATATTTTTTGTTGATGAATGGAAAAACTAATTTATCAATTTTACAGTTTTTTTCCACAGTACTTACTTACAGATGATGTAGAAGTTTAGTAAAAAAAGTTAAAAAAATTTTTATAGCTTAGATGGGTGGATGAGCTCACAGCCCACCTGGTGTTAAGTGGTTACTAGAGCCCATAGACATTTACAACGTAAATGCGCCACCCACCTTGAGATATAAGCTCTAAGCTCTCAAGTAATAAAAACAATAATAATTTTTAAAACCGTAAAGAGTACTTTTAATTAATAGCTGCGATTCGCGAAAATCAAAGCTACAACAATAATTTGTTTAAGGCATTTTCATTATTCATCGTTCTTAATCGTGATATATCTACCTACTATATTTTTATCAATCACAAATATGTTCTTGTATCAATAGATAAACTTCACAATCAAAACCGGCATGACTAAAATGTATATTTGCAATAACATTCGATTTCATGGATAAAATGAACGATAGGTATATAACATTATTTAAAGATTACGCTGCATTATTTAATATTATTGTTAAAAACTGAAGTACCTATACAATGTTGTTTAAATAATACGTGGTTTCCTTCGCTCCACAAAATAAAATTTGCACTTGGCATCGTCGTACACTTACTTCGTAACACTGGATGATGACCAAAGGTTTCGATTTGTTAATTCTCTTCATTTTTAACGTGGCTTATAAACACACGAGGAAAACGTTTGAAATTATCATAAAGGTTAATCGCGAAAACACATATGGCTTTCGTGAAGGTAATTTTTTTGCTCGCGTATTTTTATATCTTCAGAAACAATACACTTAACAATTGTTTGTGTTACGAACTTTGTAAATTTGACTTATGTTAAAGAGTCCGCCAAGGTTAGCAATTATTGTATCGGTGCGTGAAAAATCGCATTCGTAAATCAGCCTTGTTGGCGTGAAGGCGCGGTACGCAATACGATCGACGGAGCACAACGCTTGTGAACGACTGAATTGAGTCTGTGGACTATTTGTTGTCCAGCGGCGGTCGGCACTGATTTTTCGCTGTCGTTATCAGTGCACAAAGCAAAATTACAGCGCCTTTCCAGTCTATCGGCCGTGTCTACAGTCTGAATGCAATAAAAGCGAAATCAACCGTCGCCTCGCCGACATGCCCGATGATGATATTAAATCGTTTTTTTTTTATATTTATTAATTGCGCTTGCAATGAAACGAAATAGCTTATGAAAATGTTAAGAAATTTTTATCTATTTAAATATTAGTGGCGAAACTCAAATAGGGATTTGTTTCAGTCCTGTTAGACCTTAAAGTATTGCTAGGTAAGAATATTTATATTTTTATATCGAACTCTCATATGAATTTCTACAAATAAAAATTAAGTTATATTAAATAATACCAATTTATTATACACTATATAGCTTATGATGATTAAACATTGTCGGGAGATTTACCTCCAGTAAATTTATTTTATGAAACACTAAAACAATACAAGGTAAAATCTCACCACAAGATTTTATATGACTTTATATAACTATTGCAATGTTCGAAACTGAAACAGCATGTAAAAAATCTCCGTAGATAGAAAGGCAGCGGTTTTAATTCAGCTTTGTAAAATAAGACATAAACCAGCGTGCATAGAAAGGTAGCAAGTTAAATAAAAGCTTTTAAAAATATGGAGACTCCCTTTAACTGTTAAGTGCTTGAAACTTTTTAATCTCATAAAACATAAAGCACAAAAATATCAGTGATCATTACTTTGAACATAATACGTTACGTAGCTTTTAGATTAATTTCTCAAAGTTGAAAACAAAATCTCGAGTCCCGAAACAAGCTTAATTAGTAGATAGTAGAAAAAGTAGCATCCTTTCCTTTCCGCAACAAAAAACCGGGACACTGGAATGGCGCCCAGACAAAAACTGATAAGAGATACTATCGAGGTCAACTATAATGAAAATTGAATATTTTATGAATACGTATGGGAATCACCTAATGACACGATTACGTTCCCAACATATCCATAATAGTTTTGACAAAAACTTGTCATACTCTCCGGTGAATCCCTCATTACTTGGTTGATTTTTACGTCAACGTTTGAAAGAAGCTGTGTTTTTAGGCTTAAGTAAAATTTATATTAACTAATAAAAAATTAACTAGTTCATTATACCAAAGTTTTCAAAGGAAGTGATGGAGTGAATGTTCGTAGATTCAAAGATAGTACATACTTTAGATTCCCCATGATATGCTTGCATATGGTTCCAATCGTGAAACACACCATAGCGCATGACAAACATGCAATACAATTGGTCACTGATCCACAACACACTCTAGAGCTATACACAATAATTCCCTATTTATGTGTTTTAACTTTTTATTTATCACATGCCCAATGCCCTTTCCTGCATAAAAATAACTGCACAATTTGAATTGATGTAAAATGCAGTCCACATAACTGCGTCGAATATACGCAGTACCGAGCATTAATTTTATTTGAAGTTAAAACTACATCTCTTTAGAGTTCCGCTACCGAAATTTGAAATATCTTCAAAAATAATGAAGTGCTACCGATTACTATCAATCTAGAAGGGACTCTCTTCAACAATTACGTACAGAACATATCTTCATAATCTTCCCCTCCTGGCTGAGCCTTTGCTCGCCCACCTGTCCTGGTGAAACTGGAAAGGCCTACGGGCCACCAGTAATCATTAAAAAAAAATATCCTCATAATTTCATAAATTTTAAACGCACAAACTTTGGGAATGGAATTTGGGAATGTGTGTTATTTAAGTGTTTTATTCAGCACACCTATTCAGTGCAGTAATTTAATTGTACTTTCAATGAAATAAAATAAAATTATAATATTATTACCCCATTACATAAGTACCTACATTACTCTAAGAAAATGAAGTTAAATATATAAAGGATACTACTATCAATAACATTTAGGTACTGATATTATTTTCAATTATGTGAAGTAAATTTATTGATTAAACAAATTTTTAAGTACCTAATTTCAAACCACTACATAGTTTGTATTCGTACGGTCGTGGCAGGGATGCGTATGATGTTTAGTGGGTGGGCCCTAAAATCCTTGGGCCCGCGATCTGCTCTCAACACCTGCAGATCGTTGAGTCTCACATACCCCGCGCGCCCCCTAGGCGCGGGGACCTCGTAGGAGGTTCGGCCCCCGGCCCAGAAAAAAAAAAAAAAAAAAAAAAGGGATGCGTATGACAATGTACTCGATATTGTTGGTATCGCATTGGCAACTTCAAAGAAATTTGCTAGAAAAATAGGGTTCGGAGAATACGCCACATATACAAGCATATTTCATCGCAACAAGCAACGGTCCAATAAGCTATTTCATTTTATGTAAGCAGGTAGTAACGATTCGTGTCGAACTCGTGGTTAATTATTTCGTAAGTAATTGCTTTCAATTGTTCAATTTTATGTAACAACTGCAAAGTGAAACTTAGCACATGTCCGCATAATAGTGCACGTAAAGGTTTTGGCGAAGTACAAATTATTTAATTGACTAAAAGACGTAACAAAATTCATGTTCTTTCTGCATTACCCACTGTAATCCTTTATTATTTCTTTTTGGTAATTCAAACTACATACTTTTATAGTTTAATCTCGTGTTTTACGCCGGAAATAATACATAAAATGAGCATAAAAACACGAGATTAAATCGTAAAACTACACTCGCAAAAACGGAAGAAAGCACAGTTTCTTCTTGTTTGTGTTTTTTAATTTTTTTTATCTTACAGGTGAACGAATTCACAGCACACTTACTGTCAAGTCCTTACCGGAGCCCATGACTACGTGAATGCCGCCACTCATCTTGAGACATGATTTCAAAGTTTCAATTTCATAATATTATTATTACGGCTGTCCCACCCACGGGATAGAATTAACTATTCCATAGTCTCACCCTTCAAACCGAAACGTATTACTGTTTCGCGGCGGATACCTGTAGGCTTGGTGCTTGGTACACTGGTACCTGTGTAGCTACATAAGACGCCCTATCACAAGTCAACTGTTAATGAATTTTCTTATTCCTTAAGAAATTAGGTTCTGAGTTATACTTCCGTTTACATTTTAATTGTTTATCTGCTGCGTAGCCGTTATTATTATAAATGTCAAGGAAAAAGAGACGGTGAGTTAGGTAGTTATTTTAAGATCCATCAGCCTTCGACATGCAGGAGCAGATGAAGAGGGGCCGTTAGTGGCATTCTGAGCCAAAATTGGGAGTCCTAACGAGCTTGTGTAGCCTCAAAACATGTAAGGTCGCATTTAAATATGAAATATAGACGAATATAGTAGCTTCTAGAGTTATGATCAAAACAAGATTAGGAACACTGACACGAAATAGATTGGATCTTACTTCTCAGGAATCAACCCGAAAGAAAATTACTGAATTTTATAGATAATTAGAGATAGACTGGAAAATACTTAGGATGCTTTAATTATAGCTGCTGTAGTCTCACTTCCAACGGAGCTACGAGGATGAGGATTTAAAGAGGCAGCGAAATTTGTATTGAAACGTCATTGAGGCTGCTAGTAAGACATAACAAACAAGATAATGTACATTTAATAAAATATTGCCTGCTTTACGCTTTTATCTTTTGATGACCTTATCGTTGATAACAAAGGCGCTTAAATGATTGACAGTAGATAGCACTTTGCACAACTAAGATATAGATACTTAAGTACTGACCTGCTGTTAATACTTCGATACGATACATTTCAGTATTTTTGAAATTTAGTTTAAGAGAAAACTAGGTATTTTGTTCCATTAATTAAAAGTTGAAAATTTAATTAATAAGTCAACGAAGCTTTTACAATATCACTATAAAGAATGTTGCATGGTTGCGGTGAAATCCGGTATGAAAGGCGTAGGACCTATCCGCTTTAACTAGTTCTAAGCATACTCATAAAAATAACTTTTTAGTTTTGACATATTAATTTAACCAGATGATGACCGAGCTTTGCTCGGTTTTTTTTTTTGATAACGTCATCTTGTTGTGTCTTTAAAGCGGTTAGTTGCCCTCAATTAAGAAAAATAGTATTATTATTCGCCAATAGATGTCGGGAAGAGTTGATTATTGAAAACACGAATAAAACAACATTTTCTGAAAATAAATCGTAGCTAGATCGATTTATCGCCCCCCAAAGTCCCCTGTATACTAAATTTTATGAAAATCGTTGGAGCCGTTTCCGAGATTCAGATTATATATATACAAGAATTGCTCGTTTAAAGGTATAAGATCAGTATTTGAGACAAATATTATCATTTATATTATTTCAAATATACAGAAGCGCTCATTGATTAGATTTAATTTAAAGTTACAACAAACGAACCTTTTTGCCTTCCTTATTTTTCTCTGGCTTAGCAGACGAAAATAAGTTCCTACTGTCAACTGATTTTCAGTCTAGCGAAATCATAACTTAAATACCGCAAATTCTTTAGACATGAGATCCAAATAACGACTGCCCTTTTTGTGGCTGATAGCACGTTCCGGTCTGAAGAGCTAGATGACTGTTACTCGAATGTAACTATGACCCACTTCTCAAGATGCATTTCATAGCTCACATTGCGGTATTGATGATTTCCGGTAACCGCTTAACATCCAGTGGGCCATAGGCACGCCTCCCAACGCAGTTTTAATGAATGCAAAAACTTAAAAAAAAATACATATTATATGCAGCTCACTTGCTAACAGTGTGGTTAGTGTGTACACAGTGAGTACCTACATACCTCGCGATATAAAACCAAAGAATTGAATTTATTTTAAAAGAGATTGAAAAGAGAATATAATATGCAAACCGGCCCTCGAAATGGATGATTAGTTACCGAACAAGCTCACAAATCGAAATCAAGTTTTATTTAATAAGTAGACCTTAAATTGCAATTTTAAGTCCGCGCGGAAGCTATCATACGTTTATGTATTTGCTTTGCTTTCGTCATCAGAGAATTATGTTATAGATTCATAAATTATTTGTTAATTACTTTAATTTTACTTTTTGTTATGATGTTAGTATAGTAGATACTATGAATGAATAATGATGGAACCATTTCAAAACTATTTTACGAGACTGTTTGACTTACCATTGGATCGCTATTGTCTATGTTATGCGTTGCTGTTTCTTTATCAGTAATATCCAGATTAGCAAACATTTTCCTGTGCACTTTTTTAAATTCGTCCATGAGAGCGTCGTGTTGTTTTTTCTTGTCATTGTCAACAGTTTTTGTTACTATTTTTTTAGGCACAACAGGAGGGGGAACGTTTTCAGTGTTCGTAGATTTTTTCATCTGTAACAAGTAATTTTCTTATATTATTATTGAATTAATATAAATTTATGATTAAAATATAAACATTATTACTAGGGTTTACTTATACATTAATAACATTATAGTATATATTACAGTAGGTAAACTAGTTAGATCTATGAAACCGTTCCCAAACATGAAGATGTCGAAGCAAGCCAAAACTGGTAAATACAATGGTAGTGCATATTGTATGCTTCCATGGGTAGGTACTATCATAATGCCTTTTTTCCATATTTTTTAAGGATTCCTACTTTCCGGTTTGTACGGTGAGACAGCCATCTCATCTCAATTATATTGTTTAACAAAATATAATTGAGATTTTGATCTCATATATTATCTCGATGTGGGTAGTGCCATTCAGGTTGTCATATCTGGGATTTGGTAACCACGGGTGGATGGTAAGCTCGGTCATCCGTCTACGAAAATATAAAAAAAAACCGAGAAAAATATGGTAAAAAATTATGTTTGATTTCAAAAAATCTTCGCCATTAATTGCCTTCTCTTTCCATTATCAGTGCGCAAAATACGAGTATTATCAAATATGCTCTAGCATGTCAATGTAATTTTGTTCTATATTTCTATATCACAGTTATGCCTTGGAGAATGGTGATAATATAAAAATCCCCACATTGGTTCTTGAGTCCATACAAATGTAATTTATACAGAATAAATCCGAGAAATCCGCAAAATTATAATTTGCGTAATTACTGGTGGTAGGACCTGTTGTGAGTCCGCGCGGGTAGGTACCATCGCCCTGCCTATTTCTGCCGTGAAGCAGTAATGCGTTTCGGTTTGAAGGGTGGGGCAGCCGTTCTAACTATACTTGAGATTTTAGAACTTATATCTCAAGGTGGGTGGCGCATTTACGTCTTATATGTCTATGGGCTCCAGTAACCGCTTAAAACCGGGTGGGCTGTGAGCTCGTCCACCCATCTAAGCAATAAATAAAAAATAAAAAAAACGTTATTATTTTCTAACCTGTTTTCTTCTTAGTATTTCTTCTGCAATAGCATTTGATAAAGATACCGTGCTTGAAACACTGGTACTATCCGAACTAGCCTCCATCATAGGTGGAGGAATAAAGTTATTACAAGCCGGCTTCCCACATGTTGTAGTATTGGTGTGGTGTAGCTCAACTACGATTGTCTTCTTGTCGTTCCCTCTGCCTCCATTATTCAACGAAAAAGTACTTTTCCTTGGAGACTGATTACTATCGTAACTACATTGTATAGTTGCACCGTCTTCCGTTAAATTAATTATTGTTTTATTCGATGGATTCGTTACAAATTCTTTAACACTTTTGTTATTATTATTATTCCTAGTTTTTGCTTTATTTTCAAACGTATGTGGATTGTTTGGTATGCTTGGACAATCGTAATCGGGTTCTATATCGGAGGGAGCATCAAAGTTATGAATATCCTTGTGCTTCCAATCGAAATCTAAGCTGTCCCAAGTGCGTCTTTTCAGTCTATTCATGGTCAGCCTGAAAATATACTGTCGTAAAATATATTATAAACGTGGATAAGTAATTAATAACAGTGACTCGGCAATTACTAAATGAATTTTGAAGTTATTAATCACATACATTTTTTTAAAACTTAATCTAGTACTATTAGGCGGTTCAAAAGATTCGTAGGCTTCTTCCGTTATTTTTCGATGTACAGTAAAAGCTCTTTATTCGCGGGGTATATGTTGCGTAAGTATACCTCGAAGATGGAATGGTAATTTTAATTAAATTATTATTTAAAAATATTCTTTACGCGGTGAGTTATAAGGTTCACACAGTTTTTGTTTGTATACATTCTCAAAAATGCTGACCCCGGCAAAGGATATTCGGTTCGAAACCTACATATTGGAATACTATACATACCCGATCCTGTAGACCGAATGGTAAACAGTCGACGTCGCCCAAAGCAAGTCATTACGAATCCTCCCGATCCACTAACGGTGCTTTGAGGCACCACAAGCAAAGGTCACCGTCCTCGCCGAACCCGTCGCTTGCGACGAAGGGCTCGATGAGTGAATTAACCCACTCCGGTTTGAGCACACATATAGGTAGGAAAAAAAAGGAATCCTTTTTATCAATGTGTATATACCGATGAACAGATTAAATCCGCGAATAAAGAATTTTTTTGCCGCGAAATATTCGTCGCATTTTGTTAATCGTGGTTAAAGAGTCGCATTTTGTTAATTCGCGAATAGTGAAAACGCGATTGTAGGAAACGCGAATAAGGAGCTTTTATTGTAATAGCCATCGAAACCAATATATTTACGATAGTTGTCTTTACACTGATCTGATTTTCTTGTCCATCGAGTCAAAAAAACAAATTTCCTGAATTGTTAGAAAGCGAACAAAATAAAAGTACCGTAGCCCTTAATATTTTATACGTCACCTGTCGGCGCGATCGGCCGCTTCTTCAGCGACGCTCGCGAGACGGCGGCGTAAAGCTGCAGGAGGCGCGAGTGGTACGTGCGGCGTGGGCGCGGGACTTCTCTCTCCCGCCGCAGACGAAGCGGAGCTGTTATACCCTGAGCTCTCCGGCGATACTAGTTCAGTCCCGGCGCCTTCGCGTATCACCAGTTCTAAGCGTCCCGTTGCTTTCATTGCCGTTATAGCCTAATAAAAATGATTTATGAAACATTAAAATAATACCTATAAAAGCGTAGTTTTTTTATTTGCATATGCATGCTTAAATTAATATCATACTAGTGGTCGCCCGGTAGTCTTTTCAGACTATTAAACTTCTATAATTACAAATTTCGCCAAGACTACAATACTCGTATAGATAAATATTAATAAAGACAAACAATATTTAATCCATTCTCAATTTGACCACCGACGTCAAGAACAAAAGTTTGACAATAAATAAATAGTATGCAGGTGTGTGTGCGTAAAATACATGGTAATGATGGTAGTGTGTCTAAGGTTTTTCACATTGATTAATGTATTTTCAGGAATAATTAAAAAAAAATTATAATTCTGCACTCCTTCTCTATATTCTCTATAAGTGTGGGAAATTTCATACTCCTCCGTCCGCGCAATTTTCGTAAAAAGTGATACAATTTTTTCCTTCACGTATTAATATATAGATAATATTGGGGCTTTGTATGTTTCGATTTTTTTACCAAATTTATCGTTCACACAAACGTTAATACTGTCACTAATGTAGGGGTATTACATAAAACGATACGAAATGTAATTCATTGCATTGTTCTCGCATTTTCTTTTCAAAGGGAGTTGATAAAAGTGATTTATAAATTTATACCTACGGTCCAAAGCAAAAAAAATATGAAAGTAATGCTTTTAGCTTATTAAAAAGATTGGAATAAATATTTATGTTTATTTTACACTCTACGATATCTTTGTAAAACGTGACCGGCGCGTCATCGGTATCTTTTACTGGTTTTACTGGTGGTAGGGAGTCTTGTGAGCCGCCATGGGTACCATTACGGATACCACCACCCTTCTTACTTCTGCCATGAAGCAGTAATGTGTTTTGGTTTGAATATATTATTTTTTATTAAAAGCAATTCTATTTATGGCAAAGGTTTATTTATAACTTATAAATTACAATAAAATGTCCTTTTTTGTTTTTTTCTACTATTATCAAATTTATTGTAATTTTCATAATTATTATCAAAGATTTGTTTTGAACTGACTGCAGGTATCTTAAATAGGTACGATCTGAACAGGAATAAAGGAGATAGATAAATAGGCTTTTTTCAAATTAGTTTCTTATTCCTAATTTACGAGTACTTTAAATTCACAGCCTGCAAACCGGACGATACAAAGTGAATTGTGCCAGAACATAAATCAGAAATTGGACTATTCTATTGGAACGAAGTTCCTTATGAGACGATGCGGAGGGGTACCCTAACCGAGAATAAACGTCCGTAACGTAAGATTTTTATTAGTAATGCACACAATGTACGACTTAACTTTGTAATAACGTTCAAAAAATAACATTTTTTTATCATTCATTGACCACGATCTCAGAGCGTTCGTTTGCGCAATACACTAACTCTTATGCAAACAACCGTGAATGAAGTGTACCACAATAAGTTCGCACGTTACCGAATTACCGTGGGTTGTTGCGAAACCTCCAGTTTTATTTTCTTTATACCTCGAACAGAACTTAAAATTAGTATTTTTATAATAAGGAACTTCGTTCCTATCCGGTGTCTCACGACACCACACATCTTTTTTTTTAATTTATGTTCCGTTATATGTAAATAGATTTCAAATTATTAGGTTTCAAATTAAAGGGAACGTACCTCATTAAAGGCGATATTGCCGAAATCTGTGCCATTGCAGGATAATATTTGATCACCTGGACGTAATCCTGCTTCTCTCGCAATCCCTCCTTCCCTAACAAACTGAACAAATATCCCCGGTTTCCATTCAGGTCCTTTACAAATCCTAAAAAGAAGTAATTGTTCAGATTTCTTTGTCATTAATTGAGCACGATAAGTGCGGTAAAGTAGGTTGAGTGAAATGAAAACATTTGTCTCTTATATAATATGAGATTCAAATTAATAAACATATAAAACTTGAATATGTTATAAATTAACAATTCTAAATTCTATTGACTTATGTTATAATTAAATTAAATGGAAATACTTTTTTAAATGGATTTCATTAATATATTGGTTTTATTTAGAATTGGATATATCTAGAACGACGGAATGGATAATTTATCAATAACGATGACCAAATCCGGAAGTTATAAAAATACAGTATTAAGTAAGTAGTCCCATTCAGTAACTCACCCACAACCGAGTTTGGCTCGGGGTGGAACCAAGATTGAAAGGCGTAGATCCACAAGTCCTTCCGTGTCATGACAAAGCGTTGGAGAAGATGACACGTCGGACCCGAGCGATGCACGTTCCGACACGAATTGCCATGATAGAGCTTCGTGTCCTTTCCTGAAAAAAATAGGAAATATATTAAGCTGTCATACCCTACGTATTTTGAAGTCGTCGTGGCTTTAGGCCACTACTTTTCTGAGATAATTATCTACATTTAGGTACACCCTAGTTTACAAAGATTTAATTCGTACACTTTAAATTAGTTATGGATGTCTGGTACAGACACTTCATCATCATCATCATCAGCCCTCAGTCGTCCACTGCTGGACATAGGCCTCTTCCAATGCACACCACTGAGCCGCCGCTTAAAGTCGTCGTGGCCTAAAGGATAAGACGTCCGGTGCATTCGTATCTAGCGATGCAACGGTGTTCGAATCCCGCAGGCGGGTACCAATTTGAATGAAATACGTACTTAACAAATGTTCACGATTGACTTCCACGGTGAAGGAATCACATTGTGTAATAAAAATCAAACCCGCAAAATTATAATTTGCGTAATTACTGGTGGTAATGTAATCTTGTGAGTCAAGCAGTAATGCGTTTCGGTTTGAAGGGTGGGGTAGCCGTTGTAATTATACTGAGACCTTAGAACTTATATTTCAAGGTGGGTGGCATATTTACGTTGTAGAGTCTATGGGCTCCAGTAACCACTTATAATCAGGTGGGCTGTGAACTCATCCTGGGTGGATATTAATCAATAAAAAAAAAAAAAACTCAAGGGTAGAGTAGTTTTTCATGTGAGGATGAACTAAGAAAATACCTTCGTAGTTTAATTCCGAAATGTCAGTGGTGGAACTCTGTCGTGTTCTCTCAATTTGTCAACTTTGTTACTTCGAGTATAAACGTGTAATAATACGGAGTTGTAATAGTGACTTAACCATTCAGTATTTGAGAAAGTTTTTTTTTTTTTTTTTTTTTATTGCCCTTGTAGGCAGACGAGCATACGGCCCACCTGATGGTGAGTGGTTACCGTTGCCCATGGACTTCGGCAATGCCAGGGGCAGAACCAAGCCGCTGCCTACCGCTAAGTGTACAAGTATCGGATATTGCAACAAAACGACTGGACATTGCTTAACATGGATTATTTATAAGTAACAAAAATGATTATTGAAAAAGGAATAGCAAAGTTCGAAAAAAGGTATTCAATAAACGTGTCGCTAATCCAAAAGCATATATTTCGACGGAGTTAAAGTTATGTATTTAATTGACACTCGTAGTACACAATAAGATCTAATACAGTTTAAAGCTCAATTACCGTTACAAATTTGTTTATTTCTTTAATGTTGATGGAAATCTATCATTTCAACTTATCATTTGGTATACAATAAAATGCATTATTACAAATACTCTGTGATTAAAATGCAAAAGAAAAGGCTTTTAATTGAATGTTTCCAATTTTTAGTTGCTTACAAAATTGGAATGATGGCGACAAATATAATAATAACATTAAAATATACAGTTATGTTTCGATCTTGATACTATAGTGACCTTGTGATAGTATCTAAAAATAGTTGTAAAATGGAGTAGCCTCTCGTTTGAAAATGGAACATTGCGCCACCTCCTCTTGCTTCTATGACAGTGCGGCGGTTGCAATGTTGGACTTCGTTCCTTTTTTGAAATTAAGTATCCTAATAATAATAACGTATCAGCTACTTTATCAGTTATTTAGGCTATTGTCCATAACTTAAAAAATATATATATATATATAAATTGTGTAAAGCGGTTTCTTCATAATTAACTTCTACATATTATTTGCATTAAATGAAATATTTTGTTATTCCTTTTATGTTATCTATACAAAAATTCTACTATTACAGATACTCACTCTTTGACTGGTAACATGCCAATATCTGAAATCGAAAATGAATTACTTTATTAATAATTGTTAAAAACGAATCCAGGTCGTCTAATCAAAAAAATTGGTACGGGCTATTATATTAAGTTTTGCTGACGACTTTAACTGGGAACATCAAATGGCTTTTAGAGCTGATACTTTGTATGGTATTGTATAAATTTCCTAAACTTCAAACCAGAACATATGACCGATTCGAAAAATACACAGAATAGCAAAAAGCCAGAATACTTTTATTAATAGTCAACCTAACGTAAGTGCTGTATTCCTGTGGAAATAAAAGACGTAAGTGCTGTAGATCGAGTTCTCGTCTCCGACCTTCAGACCTAAGTGCATGATTACTTCACGGCTGTACCAAGCAGAATGGCGGTACCAACCCGTTTTGACTTTTAGCACAAATGAAAAGTAATTTCCTCTAGTAAGATAAGATTTTGATTAAAAAATATAATAAACACGAATGATTATTCAATACAAGTCCCTTACGTAAGTTTTAGTTTTTAAATTAAGAAACTTATGTAAAAATTAACAAAATACATATTCAACAGAGTAACATAATTACTATATTATAACTATCAATCAAAAACCGGGGCCCTGATTCTCACAAGTTGTTTACGCAACAATAATAGATAGACCAGCTGCCCACACGCTTTCACACTAACTCCAACAAAAAACTTTGCTGCCTTCTCTACAGTGACGTAACTACTGAAAACGTTCATTAATTAACATAATGTTATTCGCTGTTACATGGTTAACAATTGTTCGTGTTATTTACAAGTTCAGAGAGGGAGTTATATAACCAAAAAATGGTTGATTGATAAATAAATGTTTTAAAAGAAAAAGGTTTGAATGCGATTTTTTACTTAATATTTTATCCTCACTATTTTATTTCGAATAGAAGATGAAATTCCTGTTACACTTGAAGTGAAAATAATTCAAAAACTGCGGCATAGGTAACAAACATTCCATTGTTGGGATAAACGCTTAAGTTAATTAACTTTTTTCCAAACAAGTCAAACAAATTTTTGCACTAATAGCTCTAAATGTTCCCAATCAGGTTGTTTAGAACATTGACACTTTTAAGAATTTGAGAGTATATCAGGTATAATAAATAACTTCTTACAAAAATTGTTCAGTGTTTTCAGTTTGCATATTGCGAGTTTTTTAACATCTCGATCGCGTAAACTTTACTTATCGATACTGAGTGACGACCCCCGATTATATGTTTTCATAAATAAAATCACAATTACATAAAAAATAGCATAGATTTGTTTATTAGTATCTATTTGCAATTATTACGTTGAATACTTACGTCTCACTTTAATTTTGAGTCTGGATTGAGAAGCGAGGTAGTGAATTAATTCTCCGTGGACTGCATCATCTACTCTATATCCATTAACGCTAACCAACTGGTCACCGACCTGTAACCAAACGTAAACTGTTTCTAAAATATTCCACACAGTTCAAGATACATTGAAAACTCCTTGATTTAAATTTAAAAAAAAATTGACTTATCAAAGCTAAGCATCATATTAAGAAGTTCATATTTCGTGAACAGTTAGAAATAATGAAAGGCGACTTTTTTTTCCCCTTCTACCTATGCTGATAGCCTTGAGAGGCTATTTCAGCTTCTCCTTGACGTGCAGGTTGCTAACACTGGCCCTAGCAAGAGCAGTGCTTCGCAGAATCTACCACCGGATCGGAAACGCGACCCACTGAGAAGATCCGACGAGAAACTCAGTGAGCTGTGTCTATGGGTTAAATATACAAGCTGCTTGATTTTTATTGGTAATAATTTGTGGCTCATTTCTTTTCATCGTTCGAAATTATATTTTGATAATTATTATTTTTGTATTATACAAGATAATTTGAAATTACTTTTCCCATTTGCATAGAATTTTAGGCGTATTATAACATAAAGTTTTATTGCTCATAGATTGTAAACAAGCGTTAACAATTAAGTATTGTAAGGTCAATGGCGCAACGCATTCCGAAACGTAACTATAGCAATTTTATTGTTAAAAACATAAAGAATATATAGTCAGTTAATAACATAAGTGATAAAACAATTGTATAAGTTAAGTTTAGCATATTTTTCGTTTAAATAGTCGTGATACAGTATTTACCAGTTTTTTTCTCATTCAAATTTCAAACTGTGTTTTGGTTGCATGGTTAGATTTCGTTTGTGCAATTCCTCTTCTGGTTTATCGGTTTCATTGTAGGCATGTTATGTAAATAAAGTTAGCTTGCGAATTCGTCTCAAGAGGGACAGAAACCATGGCCTACTTTCCAATACACACCTATCAGTTTTCTGATTAACTTAATATATTTTGCTTGATAACGTTTGAGGCGATTTATATAAAGTTTTCATTCATTTATTAATATAAACAAACGAATCGACTTCGTTACTGATTATCTAGATCATATAATATGAATATTTGTGTCCAACTGTAAACAATCTACTGGACAAAAAACTAGTCTGTTTTATCAACTTCGCTGACAAACACTTTCATCAAATTAATGGCGTGCGCAGAGAAGCCGGACAGACCAACTCGTGGCCCACATATACGGCAACTTTCGATCAAGCATTCGTTATAATCACATTTATGAATTCGTCTTTTCGCTAGTCAGGTTAAGGAACGCCAGACATTACGTCGCCCCGTCCTATGTATTTCACTTTATTTATCATCATAATAATTAACCAGTGAATCCAAGTGACTCAATTCAATAACATATTTAATATCAAATTAGTAGTTAGTAATACTTATTAAACGCGGTAACTTCACATTGTTTAAATATGAAAAACTAAGTTTTAACAGACCTGTTTTGATTGCTCAAAGTGACTCATACTGAAGAAACATGTGTCATATTGTTTAACTGAATAAAATAATATCTCATATATACATAGTACACCTGCAACATTTTCAAATAATACAATTATACTCGTAATCTATTGAATATTCTTCATAAAATCAATTTGTATGAAATGGAATAAATGCATATCGTGTTTACGATGTCACAGACCATTAATCATTTACAGTTTAAATATGGCATAGAGGGTATTACTGACAGGCGACATAATTATAGCCTTTTAAAGTCTTTGAAAACATGTAAGATCAAATGTGACGAAATAAATTTTCCGCTTAGAACGTTCGAGACTACAAATTCAAAACAATCAAAGAATAACACAGAGAAAGGATGTATTTCGTTGTAATTATCGATTTTTAGAAATCCTTCATATATTAAAATGTTGTTTTCGAGAATCTCATCACTTGCATATTAAGTTGATTCGTCAAAACGAACGTACAACAGTTTCATCATTGACAGCTTAACTTTGGTTCAAAGGACTACATGGGTGCTTTTCTTTTTTAGCAGTTGTTATACAAGAAACACACGCGATCTCAGAGTAGAAAGTCGCTTGAGCACATGCAGGAGAGCAAATTGAATGACTCATGTACCGGACACGTACAGTTCTGATTCTTGGGAGTCCGAACTATTACAAAATTGTAGTTTAATTGCATCGTTTACCTTCTCATTTCCTGCGTTTACCAAGCCGTCGAAGAATATAGGTTGTAAAACATTTTCAGTGAATGGTTACAGATATTCCGACTTAAAACAATATAGCGTATAATAATAATGATCAGCGTTGAAATAATTACAAGTTTAAATAAATGAATGAAAATAAACAACTGAGTTACGAAACATCCCTGACAGGGTTTTCTGACTTCAAACATCAGTGCGATTCCATATTCATATAACCCTCCGTGACGCCAACATAATATTATTATCATTTGTTGCACCTTTGGCTAAACCGGTTCCACGTTCGCTTCCGTGTTTTACTTCCTATATTAAGAGTGACAACAGTAATAATGATAATAATAGTAACTAGCGGTTGCTATAGGGGCATAGAAGAAATCTGACTATGAGCTTGAATTGTGCTAATTATAATTTTATATATTACATACTTAATATACAATTTTCGAGCGCAAACAATCAAACCGTCGATCCACCGACTAATCAAATGCTGTGGAAAATCTTCAGATCACAATACAAAACGATGACAATTGATGATTTATTGGCGCGAGGAGAATTTGTAGAAGACGCAGTCCCGAGCGCAATTCGACTCAGAGGAGAGAATTAATCTCAGAGTACGTTTGGTCCTCTTGCGCACAATTTCAAGTAAGGTCACTTTTCTTTATTACTTTTGTTGGCAGACAAGTCACAAATACCGTCGCTCATGGACGTTAGAATGCTAAGGGCATAGGCAAGCATCGTGGACAGGAGTACATACATTTACTGGTGGTAGGGCCTCTTGTGAGTCCGCGCGGGTAGATACCACCACCCTGCCTAATTCTGCCGTGAAGCAGTAATGCGTTTCGGTTTGAAGGGCGGGGCAGCCGCTGTAACTATACTGGGACCTTAGAACTTATATCTCAAGGTGGGTGGCGCATTTACGTTGTAGATGTCTATGGGCTACAGTAACCACTTAGCACCAGGTGGACTGTGAGCTCGTCCACCCATTTAAGCAATAAAAAAGAAAAAACATTCTAGAGCCGGATGGTATGTAGCAAAAAAGATCTCCGAAAACGCATTGTGGGTGAACGCAACGACCCCAAATGGTATGAACTCTGTTCGGTTGGTGGAAGGTGGGATGGCAAAAGGAGTGGATCATCTCGAACAATACCTCAACGCACTCCCCTGGTTTCTCGCCTAATTCACGAACGCTCTAGCACTAATCCCTGAAACGGATTCCAGGCGAACAGAACAACATTTTAAAAGTGGTGATATATTAACTGAAAAGAACAACAGATCTTCCAATATAATATATACTATTATCGGAAAGACATGGTGACGTCAATGGAGGTCAAAGACATGACAAGACTTCAGCATGGACGACATGCTACATTTTTAATGCACTTCTAGTGACGTCAATGCTGGTCAAAAACATGGCAAGACTTCAGCATGGGAGACATGCTACATTTTTAACGCGCTTCTATTAACTTCGCATTCTTTCGCTCAAGACGTCCAACGAACTTGAAAATTTGCACACGTATCAAGAACCGATGACAGTACAATAAGTTTATAACCATAATCCCGATCAGTAAGTATCAATAGGATAAAGTAAAAAACGAAATTGATTGTTAGTTCCGTTTGCTATTGAAACGTGTCTTTTAGTTTTTATACTTTAAACATACTATAAAAAAAGTATTTCTTTCAGAAATACTGAATTTAATCTGCGTCTAACTTAATCAAATACCTAAATAATTATACAAATATGTATTAGTAAAAAGTTCTTACTAAGTGTTTTAATCTTCTTCTTATATATAGGTATATATAAAAATGAATTGCTGTTCGTTAGTCTCGCTAAAACTCGAGAGCGGCTGGACCGATTTGGCTAATTTTGGTCTTGAATTATTTTGGAAGTCCAGAGAAGGTTTAAAAGTTAGATAAATATGAAAATGCTTGGAATTAAATAAAAATAACAATTTTGTATTTCCTTTGATGTGTCCCCCCCGTCGGACGGATTCCTTTTGTTTGTTTTTCGATTGAGGCACTATGAAGTCTGCCGGGTCAGCTAGTATTCAATAATTAAGGACGGATGAGGAAACAAAGTGGGAGTTTCACTTCTGGATATAGTTGATGTCGATGGTGATGAAAGAGCGACAACAGATGGAAGCTCACTTCTATTCTGTTGGAAAAAGAGGCAGTCGACCCTATTCTTTAATGAATTAAAACCATAACAAACTGTCACACACTTAGCTTTTTATACACTACTAGCCGTACTCGCCCGCTTCGCTGGGCATTTAAAATTAACATTATTATTTATTGTCATTATTATTAGGGAGTCCAACACTCATATAAAAATTAGACTATTCATTAAGTACATGTATTTTCTACATGGGTGCTAAGTTTCAAGTCAATCGGATGCATGGTTCAGTAGTTATAACGGAACATCCGTAAAAACCACTGTAGATTTATATATTAGTACTAGCTGACCCGGCAGACTTCGTAGTGCCTCAATCGATAAATAAAAGACCTAAACTTTTGTATAAAATAAACTTAAAACAAACAAAAGGAATCCGTCCGACGGGGGACACATCAAAGGAAAAACAAAATTGTTATTTTTATTTAATTCCGAACATTTTCATATTTAACTACCTTTTAAACCTTCTCTGGACTTCCACAAGTAATTCAAGACCAAAATTAGTCAAATCAGTCCAGCCGTTTTCGAGTTTTAGCGAGACTAACGAACAGCAATTGATTTATATATATATAGATAGATGTTTTACTGATACACAAAACAGTCTAAATTAAAAACAGAAGAAATGCAGGTGGTGCGCAACTATTGTTCTTACGGGGACGGCGACATTACGTGACCAGTCTAAAAGAATAGAACGCTTCTTGCGACAGCGTTTCAACTTGACTTGTTCAGACAGAAGCTAATTGTGAACTCGGTTGTTCGCACGCATTCACAAATAATTTAACCATGAGAAAATCAAGCGGCCGTACAGTCAATACAAAAACTGTCAACAACAAAGGATTCAATTTTCTCTACGTACCCATAAGTATGTAAGCGCAAAGCAAACTCGTCACAATAAGATAATGGTATCTTACCCAATCGAATCGAAAATGTAGTGTGTAAAAACACTGTATTATCTCTATATATAAAAATGAATTGCTGTTCGTTAGTCTCGCAAAAACTCGAGAACGGCTGGACCCGTTTGGCTAATTTTGGTCTTGAATTATTGGTGGAAATCCACAGAAGGTTTAAAAGGTAGATAAATATGAAAATGCTCGGAAATAAATAAAAATAACAATTTTGTTTTCCCTTTGATGTGTCCCCCGTCTGGCGGATTCCCTTTGTTTGTTTTAAGTTTATTTTATACAAAAGTTTAGGTCTTTTATTTGTCGATTGAGGCACTACGAAGTCTGCCGGGTCAGCTAGTTTGAAAATATCATTAAGAAGTTTTGTTTAAGTTAGTAAGCCTGCGGTTACATAGAATAAGTTTCGAATTAAGAAGTTCCCTGTTTTATATTTGAAGTAGGTTTACAATTTAAACACAATATTAATATGTCAACTAACCTTTAGGCCCTGGAGGTGGGCTTCCGAATTAAACTCCACTTTCGAAATGAAGAAACCGGAGCCATATTCTTTCCCACCTCGTAACGAAAAACCAAATGCGGGAGTAGATCTGCGGGGGCGTAGCAGCCTCAAGACCCGCACTCGGCGTTCCGTTGAAGTCACTCCCGCTGCCCGTCCCGACCCTGATGTCGTAGTTGAAGCCGTTGAAGTAGCGTACATTTTGATTGCTACAATGAGACAAGAATATAATTAAAATTTGTTAAAAATGAACTCTAATCTTTGTTTGGTGTCAAAAGTGTGAAATCCATAGATGAGTGACTGCTGCCTTCAACTTTAAAATTGAGTCGTGCGATCGACGTCTCAATTGCACCTGAATAACAATGATTCCCTCCAAATATTTTTGTTTGTTCGTTGTTGAAATAGAACCAACCGAATTGTTCTCGTAACTTAACATACCCTTCCCTCAGTTATTAGATAAAATTATAAAATAAATGTTATAAAATTTTTTGATTCTGTTTTATTACATTTTATTGTTTCTTCATCTTGAAAGATGTATAATTATATGGTGCATCTTATTCGAAAAAAAATAGTAGCCAAGAATCGAACCATACTTGCAAGACTACTTGTAAACCGGGCCTCGTGTTATTATTAGAAGGAATAACTGGTGCCGCTGGTCTTTCCACGTGGTCATGTTGTCATTTGAAGCCGGTTAAAAAGCGTGATTTCGGTACCTTAAATAGCTCCTTAACATTCTATTATTCAAAAATATTTTCACTTTTTACGTAAATGAAGTCGCGGGTAAGATTTAGCGTTATGCTAAAGTAACATATTCCACGCGGACGAAATCGCGGGCAAAACCTATTAGTATTATACAACGGCAACCCCACCCTCCCAACCGAAACGCGTTACTGCTTCGCGGCACTAATAGAAAGGAGGGTTTTAGTACCCCTGCGGGCTCTTAAGATGTCCTTCTACCAGTACCACCTTTATTGCGAAAAAAATACAGGCGAACCTATCAGCCACTTTGTGATATGCGGTTATCGGAGCGTAAATATTGCAACGTCAATTCCATCATCTCATTTAGACACGACTATGAAGTCTCAATTATTGCGTATTGTACTCGTAAGTAATAGAAGGTGTCCTACCACTCAAATCATAATGCACCACAATGCGTACTGCCTATTTAAGCTGCAAAGTGTCTTGCACTTGAAATAGGCAGTACGATTATTTGAAGTATTTATCATTATCCTTTTTTATATAAAACTGTTATCCACAGCTTCGCCTAAGTAGTCAAGGAAAAGTATTAATTAGGTTTTTCTGAAGAATCACGTAATTTTTCTAACATGTACTTTATCTCGAAGAACATTTAATTCCCACGAGAAACATTATCTTATATCCTGATACCAATTTTTTAACATTGTTAGCCTCAACCTACGTGACTCTCTCGATCTAAAACTACGACATTAAAAAAAACATGTCAATCCTTTGCTGCGTTTCGACATGAAATAAGGACATAAATACTGATAAACAAACACACTTTCGCGTATATAATATTAGCAAGTATGGACAGCTATGGGCTCCTTTTTTAATTGCCCATGTAGGCAGACGAGCATACGGCCCACCTGATGGCAGGTGGTTACCGTCCCTCACGCACGTCAGCAGTACCTGGGACACAGCTAAGCCGTTGCCTACCGCTATCGAAATCTACATATGTAACACTTTGATTGAACATTTTAGAGCTTGTTTAAGGGACAAACTCTCATGGGCACACGGTTTTGATGTATATATTTTATGTATATGTATATAGGTATACGTCCCTCAGGTTTTGACATATTGTTTTATGTAAAACTAACATTGCAGTGTTTATATAATAAGGTAAATGATTAACAGCAGGTAGCCCAGAATCCTGTAAAGCTCTAATTCTCATGCTGGAACTTTCCCGCCCGCTTCGATCAACCTCTGTGCCCTTGAACCAATACGCTTGACTGGTAAAGTACCTGGTACGCTACCAATACCTTCCAACCTTTCAAAGAGTTAAATTATTATCGCGCCTCGTTTACAATCAACAGGTTCTATCGCCTGATCTACAAGTGTAGTAAGCTGATCCTTTGTAATAAGATGACACTTTACAACCTTGTATTCACCTCATAATGTCGTAGGCCAGTGTGGGGTACGCTCATGCAGCCGACAGCCCCCCTCCTCCCAAATCCTTTCAAATCTTACAATCCTTTGAGGTAGCTTTTGGAGGATCTCGAACCCATAGGCAAATATTTGAAGTCAACCTCGGAACATTAATTCGCTACGATACCCAAGACATATCGGCCGATCGATCCACTCTCAGTGCAGTACGTGTAGGAAGTGTAACTAATAAAGCTGGAAAGTCCTCCGGGCGACAAGCAAGTCCGTCACAGAAAAAACAAAATTTAAACAATAACTGATATTGTATAAATGTTATTTTTTTAGGGTAGCAGTAGTATATTTTTTTCTTTTTCAGAACGGTGAAAAATACTTTACACCCTATACAGATTAAATTGTGTAAATCTGCCATAACTTCTTCATATTGGTTTATTAGAGCTTTATAGGTAGATGGTCAAATATCGATAAAACATAATTGCTGGAGCTAGATCGCATTGTGAGTTCGCACGGTAGGTACTACCATCACGACCGTTACTGTCGCGATTCCCCAATAGGTTTTAGTTTAAAGAGTAGTTGTTGTACAATACAACTGAGACTTCGACTTCACATCCTAAGATGGACGGCACGTGGTATTTTCTGTAGATCGAAGACTACATGAGTGGCCTGTAGGCTCGTCTTCCTCTCTATAGCGATTTATAGTAAAAAATATTCCTATATATTCATGATCTAAAGAAAACAAGTTTTTATCATTTAAACATAATATGTTATAGAACAAAAACGAGAACAAAACAAAAATATGCACAAATAACATAACTAAACAAGATCAAAAGCCTTGGCATTAGCATCACAATGTTTTTAAAGGTCATTTAAATGCTATTATATTCTATTGAGGCCTTTTGGAGTACATATCATAGGGGAAATCATTAACATACACCGAATTGCTGTTGATAAAAGCGTAAAAGAAATGGAAGACTACTTTCCTACTAAATGAAAATGACAATCCTAATATTGAAGACTACAAACGAGTCAAAGGGAAAAGCAAAATTATGAGTGTGGCTAACTATTGTAATTGTCCTTACAAAATAATTGTGCGTGACTAAATTCGACGTTTGTGTATCGAAATGATACAAAAAGTTACTGCATGTAAGAGATGCGGCAGTTTAGAATTAGCTTTATTTACCAAAAGACAAAGGATGTAAAATGTGGGAATGACGGAGTGGGGCGAGGGGCGAGTGCAGCCTCCTGAGGCGAATAGTGCAATGACCTTAGCCAGCGCAGCCTCTCGGCCATTATTCCGCCGCAAATGTTCGCCATATTGATTGGTATTACGTGGTATGGATGAGATTAACCTAAATTATATTGTGTACACTGTCGCTTCATTGCCTATAAGTTCTCGACTGGGTTAGTTGGATCGTAACTGAGAAACCGACATCATAGTTACACAAATGACAGACGTTTGCCACTATTATCGGCAATGTGAAGGCTACAAAAGGTGGAGGGGGCACGAAATTTCGGTGAATATACTAAAATGAATAGTTATTTTTTGAGAATTGAGAATGTGCGATATGACTCTAAGCTTAGAGTTACTGTAGCGCAGGTGGTGAGGGCGCTCAACCGTGAATCCCCACCGGTTCGGTCGACGCCTGTTCCCCGTTTTTATGTCATCCAAGAGCAACGGCCTTTTACTTAATAATACAAATTCAAAACTATCTATAACAAGAATCAAAGCACTAAAGTAAAACAAATAGAACTTCAAATGAACAACTGTTTCCCAAAAATATGCATATTTCATTACTTGTTTGAAAGATACGCTGCATAGACAAGTCTGAAACAGTATTTAGGATTGCTCGTACATAATATTATAATGTTACTTGACTCAGTAAAAGAATACTGTCAAAAATGTTGGATCGATATCGCTAGGATACGAAACTAAAACTTTAGGGGAGACAGTTTCATTCCGAGGGGATTCTTAATTTCCGGCTAAAACTGGGAAGCCTTACGCCACGTCGCGTGAACACGAATCGAATAACTTAAGCCCATTGGATGGAAAGGCCCGAAGGACAATATGCGTGTTGTTTCGTTTTACTAAGTAAGTATAACAAGAGAGATTCAAAGAGGCTTTTCAAATAAAACATGAACTAAGCAGGCTTATTCGAGACTAGGAATGCCGTAAAACAACGACCGCTGGACAAACCGGCCGTGGTGACTCTTCGCCAATTAACCGCGAGCGACCTCTGAGCCGCATGCCGGGCTGATTATTCCGTCCTACACAGCTCATAAACGAGAAAGTGATTCGAATTATTGCAATCTTTCAAAATGAATTCTCACTAAGTTTTATCTACTTATACACTGTCAACAGTCATGTTATGGAAACGAAAATCGGAATTACAGCTCTCAACCGATAGCTCAAACAATTTCAGATAAAACCTCATACTTTAATGAAGAGTTAAATATGGCGAACATAATCTATTCTACACGGACCAAACGTTTGATAAATTGAAAAAATCTCGGCAAGTTAGAATTTTCAAACAACGACACCACTTGATGAGCTTTTACGCAATCGCATCTTTGTGCACCTGTAGACTACACGCAATTTGGAGCCGTGATTGTTTTGTTTGTTGTGCTAGTTTAATATTGTGAGTATATATGTATATAAAATAATTTACAATGTAGGCCACTTCAAATAAATTATAAGTGATGCATATTATTATGAACATTCATGAGTTATACAGATAAATACGAGAGCAAGTTGAGCTATCAAAATATTCTTAATGCATACCTAATTCGAAGTCTGATTAACTTAAATTTAATGATTTATTCATTAAACATAGCTTATAAATAAAGAAGAAAGTTCAATACAGAAGGTCGGAAGAAATCTGTGGAAAAAAGTGATCGGTTCCATGAATGGATGGAAAGTGAGCTGACGAACGAGCCCGCGTAGTTTCTGTTCACACGCTCTCGTGTTAACATGAACTGATGTTGTTTTCTAAATGAATATTTATACCGTCTGTCACAGAAGTCATGAGTATCCATTTTATGTAACCAGTACTTCAAAGTGATGATAAAATTGAGCACCCACTCATTTTATATTATTAATATCTCAATCTATACACATTTACGATATCTTAATCTTTACGGGCTGGGCAAACAATTGCTTCGACACTTTGATCCTTCGGATGTGTATTATCCATAACTGTTATTCTATAAATATTAAGTCATTGGTAATTTGATTCTGGCGCCACCATAGACTGTTTACGATCAGCGGACCGAGAGTTCTATTGCCTACGAAAAATATAACGGTGATATAATCCACATCACACATAGTACATCTCGTCAAACATGAATAATACATGTGCATGCGAATTCTATCTAATCTATGAATTATACCTATGGACTTACGTATATATATTTTTTTATAAAATCCTGTATTGTAAAACTAGAATAACAATATTGAACGAAATTCAGCCTTTCTTTGTTTATTGACGACATTATTCGTCGTGTACGACTGTTTTACCATATTTAAAACACTTGGATAAACAAATATAATTTAAAGTAAAATTAACGACATAGCTTTTAATACAATAAAATTACAATTATTTTATAATGAACTGTAGAAAAACTTACTTTATTTTAAGAATGTTACTGGTGTTATGAAACAAAGGAAGCCCTCATGGGAAAGAGAAGACGGAATGCGGGGTCCCGTACCGGTTTTTATCACACGCAATCTTACCTGCTCCAAGATACAATTGATAAATTTGGCATTCTAAAGTCATTGCTTGTTACGGAATATTACTAGTTTGCAAACCTATTCCAAAGTTCACAAAAAGAGAGACCAGAAGGCAACAACCGTTTTCAATATTGGAAAAAACGCGCCTGATTTGATTGACAGTATCTCAATATATTAATGTATCTCAATGTATGGCAGTATAGCACTGGGCAGATAGAATTGTCTTACATTGATATCTCTCAAAGTAAATATTTATCTGATCAGTTCGGATTATCTCGTGGTGCGTTTTTCATATTATGTAAAATATCCGAAAAGAAATATCCCACAATTGATTACTTTTAAGTGGTAAAAGCAAGGTAGTTATTTACTAATATTAATCAGTACTAATAGAATATATTGAAATGTTATTAAGCTATTAAATATTTTATTGTAATAAAAAATATTTTTAGTGACTATACCTACATTGATTATCCAACACAAAATTAATAATAAATGGGGGATGTGTTCTGTACTAAAGAGTCGCAAAATTATACGTTTAATTTAACTAACACCATTTAGATATTTCACCATTAAAATGAAACAACAAATATTTTGTTAAGTAGCAAAAAGTTTCATGAAAAACTCTTGTCACTGGTCTAATAAATCCAAAATGTTTAATAAAACCAACCTGTCAATCCAACTGGAAAGTTAACTTCACACTAAATCACCTCTGGTAAAAATAAAACGAAACATTATCACGTTAGACCAACAATGACCGTTAATAGAAAATATTAATCACTTGTTCCATAATTAATCAAATGAGGAATATCTATTAAATTTATTTATAATTGAATTAATACACGTTTATTGGGAAGCAGCATAGAGGAAACACTATTTAGGCAGCCACGACGCTGGCTGCCCGTTGTCGAGAAGCGTAGCCGACTGTACTGAAGCAACGCATTCGAGTGGACGACCGGCGTGGCTCAACCGTGCGTTCACGATAAACGGCCGACACGATTGCCACTATACATAAAGCAATTTAAGAAAGTCCTACGTCACTACTATAAAAGCCTTTACGTGGCCAGGTATTTGATTTGGTACTTGTAATTTATGTTGCTCGTTCAAGAAACAATACGTAAGTGGGACGCCGTTTTATCATAATCCAAGGTTATTGATTCCCCATTTTGGTCATGAGTCAAGGTTATTAATAGTTAATAGTTGAGATATTGCTTTTATAGGTTTTACCTATGTTTATCTTGAAGAGAAGGGAAATGAAAGATTCTGAAATTAGTACATAATTTAAAAAAAATTAATAATTCTTGTAACCAATAATAGTAGTGGTAGTACAATAAAAAAAACTGATAATACATATATATGCACATATATACTTTGCTTAATGCAAAAAATATTGTATTATTAAATGTTTGATGAAATAAAACCAGCACAGTAAACACGGTTGAACATATTTTATTAATAGCACAACAACACTAATACTAATCCTTCGCACATTACAGTTATCACATCGTTACCGTTTCTATATCCTTTCTCTTGACACAAATTTCCAGTGTTATATTTAAATAATATTACCAAAGATATGCATCCTTCCTTTCTAAAATATCACCAAAAATACAGCCTTCTATAACACCTCTAAATCATTCCACACGACTCTGGCATCATTTTAATCTAATTATTTACAATAAACATCTATGTAACATCGATTTCATCAATAATTCTCTAAAATACATCAAGTTTAACAACAATATGCTAATAATTATTAGGCATTGTTAATTGTCTTGTAGAAACACGTACGTATCTGAAATTTAAAGATATTTTCCGCAACATGCCAAATGCTATGGCGATACGGTTATTGCTCGATGATTGCTTACCGTTGCTGCCCGTGACGCACGCTTTTGCATTCCCTTATTATATCAATTATAATACAGGTAAACGATGTAACATATCTATGCACCTACAGTTCTACACGCGTCACACGCGTATCGCAATTACATTCATTTTGTCAAACTGTGACTATTCCCTATAAGATAATTCCCCGGAAGGGTACAGGGGTAGTCACGCTTAACCAGTAACTAAACAGGATCTATTTATCGAAAAAATATGAAAAATGTCTCAATAATTATATTAATCAATACATTACCCATGAATCTGCATAATGCGACTTAATTTTACTAATGACGGGATAAACCGGTTTATTTATCAAAATAAAGTTATCTAAAAATTATAACAACTCAACAGAGGACAATAACTTCCCTTATTATCTATAAATCTACAATTTGAGTTAAGTACCTAAAGACGAATCTAAGTTCCTAATTCATTATCTACAAAGGTAATAATGTAGGTTCAATATTTTATTAAAAGTACGCATTTCCGAATACGATTAACTAGAAATACTTCCTGAAAGTGCACTGACCTCCTAATTATTTGAATGCTTCTACTGCCTATCTGAAGTTTTGGCTTCAAATTTTCGATTCAAATACTTTTAATGCAACTAATAAATTGCAAGAAGTATTTGTACAGTTTCAATAGTGTGATAAAAACCTCATTTCATGAATTTCAGTTAATAAATTTGAAAGAGCGCAGATTACAAAAAAATGGGCACTGATGCTATCTATATACGTATGACCTATTTATTTAAAAATAAAAAATTATAACAATTTTTTGTGAAATTAAATGTTTTGTTATAGTAAAACCAGTTCACTCTCCGGTATGCCTAAATGTAAGAAAAACACCGATTGGTAGAGGCTATGTAATTATGCACCATTCAGCCATCGCAAGTTATTGATGATGAAATGGTCATTACAACTGCACTAAGTTCTAAGTCAATCGGAACCATACGTGAACGCATGGAAGACGGACATTTGTCATGACGTTTGAAATTTGGAGTGGTGCGTTTGCAAGATACAGTCTCACGTTTAAGAGGCCTGAACAGAGCAAAGTAGTACTTCACGAATGGTTTACACGAGCTAAGTCTGCTAACGTCTGTGAGCCGAGACTCTCAATGTGCAGCTCCATTTGACTCGATACAGAAGAGAAGTCCATTCGGTTCCTCCATAATCGCAGTCTCATAAATTGTTCAAAACCCCTGGGTATATTGAGAGACTTTAGTTCCCTCTGTCTTTTACATAGTATGTTCCATGGGGAATGGTAGTTATTTTATTGATTTAGATAGACAGACGAACTGACGGTATATTTGATGCCAAGCCGCTATAAAAGCCACAAAGCTCATCCCTACTAAATGAAACCTCTGAAATCATGTTATAATGCGTTCCTTTCGACTTTATAATATAAATGAATATCTCAGCAATTGTTTATAATGGAAAAAGTCGAATATTATTTTTGGTAAATACCTAATTAACTATCACTGGTTTAAAAGATCAGATAAACGAGAGCTCCTAATTCTTACAGTGTATATCTGATAACTATGCAGACGTATGTATGTACATAAAGTATAGAAATGAATATGATAAGTTTAAGAGATTCTTGTTTTTGCTTGTAAGTTGAATGCAAACTATTCACCTTCAAATTGTATTCTATGCTTTATACAGACCCTATCGTAATAAAGATATTACGTCATAAAAAAGGACTTGTTAACAAGTGTGTTGTTTTTAAATTTAAATTCATTCAAATAAATAATTGCACAAATTGACAATATAAGAGATGATTTATTAAATCATCTGAAAATTGTTTCGAAAATATAATATTGTCTATGAAAAGTATTGTTTTACAATTAGCACCACTAATCTACTTAATAAAAAGAAAACATACATGTACCTTGTTTCAGAAGAATTTATATGCTATGCAACGATACACAAATCATATGTATAGGATGGACATAACAAATAATCCTAATAATATAATTATTGTTGTAAAAGACAGAGTAGGTACTAAATTTTATGTCAATTCCGTTTATAACGTGAGCAAATATGATAAATTCACTAAACAACCATTGCAAGATGCAATTAATATTCGTGCATTTCTTTGTGTTTAATCGACACATGGCATTAATATTCTTTTGGTTTGTCGTCTTGACACGTGTCGGAATTTAAATATTTTTTTAAAATCCAAACCTTACCTATGACTAATTATTTACACTATAACTTAAATGAGCTTCATCTTATTTATTGGCAAACTGAGAAATGTCCAAAAAACTGTGTGCAACTTATGTTTTAGATAAATTATTTTGTACTTTAAACAGATTTTAATAAATAGTATAAACTTTAAGTAATAAAAGACTCAAATAATGAAATTAGCACTTTGATTTGAGCTTTGGATTTAAAATGTTATTGTTTGAAACAATAATCTGCAAATGTTAGACATTAAAACTTCTATCATCTTTTTTAAATTCGTTAGGTTTTGACCCATTGTTTTTACTTGTTTCTGATTTGGAAATATTATTGGCTGAAGTCAATGCCATACTTACAGTCGATGTTGGCGCTTGTGATTTTGGCGTACTCACTGAAACTGTTGATTTTATTGCTGATGGTACTTTGTTCACGTTGGTTGTTGGTGTTTTCCCCGAAGCAGTTTTAGCTAGTGGTGATTTCACAACATTCTTTAAGGCTGTCGAATTGTTAAGACCAGAATCCGTTTTTACCGTATTAGTAACAATGGGTTTATTATTTATTGCAGCTGGAGAAGAAACACTTGTTTCTGATTTTATACACAGACCGCTGCTGGTTGTTTTTGTCACAACCGTAGTATTCTGTGTGGAGCTTGGTTTGGAATCTAAAGGTCTTGACGTGGAGGCAATTGGTGTTAGAATAGTCGATATAGGCGCTGTAACTGCAACGGGTTTTGTTATAATTACCGAAGAGGACTTGGGCGAAGTAGTAGAAGTGATGATTGTTGTAATTGGACTATTAACAGCGCTTGTTTTTATAATATTTTGATCATTGATGATTGAGACATTATGCTGCGTCGAACCTTTGGATGAATTTATAACATCAACAGGTACTTTCGTAGTTTCTTTTGAAGCACTGATAGTAGTAGTTTCAGTTTTTACAGATTTTGTTTTACATGGTAAATCATCAATATCTTCTACAATGGCAGTTTTCTGCCTTGGTAACTGTTTTATTGCAGACACCGTGTCTTTGGATGACTTGTTGCTATAAGAAGAAATTCCACATTTAACACTCTGTAAATTTTGCTTTGTTGATATATCCGTTTTATTTTCTCCAGAATTTAAAGTATTATTATTTTTTGAGTTTTTAATGTCATCTGCTTTACTCTCGCTAACATTTTTCTTTTTCATATTTTCACAATTATTACTCGACTCATTTTCCTTGGAACCTTTACCGTCTTTTTGCCGCTTCCACCTAATAAAGTGATCTTATTTTGTTGGGATTTATCCTCTGTTTGTGGGACAATTTTACTTTCTAGTGACAGTTTTGCTTCAGGGTTCACCGAAACATTGTTTGTCAAGTTTTTAACAGATTTTAGAATGTTTTTACCGTTTGCTGCAGTATTACCTTTAACACTATGATGTATTTTCGTATCAGATGGCTTAGTCATTATACCTTGACACACTGCATCAGGTTCGGCTTTCTGTTGTTGTTCTTTTACGTTTGTATTCGACATAGAAGTCATAGTTTTTAATGTATCATTGGATTTCTTATTGTTTGACATGCTTACTTCAATAGTTGATAATATTGGCACGGCTGTCACCTGTACTGGTTCCAAGTTTTTAGATTTATTATCATTATGTATTCTAGCCGTGGTAAAAATGAGTGAGCTTGGGTTATACGGAATTGACTTACATCCCTCTATTTCAACCAGTATTTGAGTTTTGGGTAATGAAGCATTTCTAGTAGGATCAAAGCTATTGAAAACATTTGTATTCATATGATTATGAAAAGGGGCCGTTTCTGTACAGTCCAGCTTATGTGGTGGAAAGTCGTTTGTGTTATTTTGAATACCAGTTAATTTCATTTTCGCGTCATCAAAAATATAATTTTTATCACGTATGGTATCATTGGCACTCTCTGTTTTTGGTGCGGCAATAAATTTGGTACTTTGACTATTGTTATCTGATTCATTTCTAAGTAAGGGTTCGTTAACTGCATCATCAGATTCATGACTTAAATTCTGTACCTTTTTCTTGATAGAGTTTCTCTTAGTTTTTATTATTGACACTTCAGCCTTTTTTATCTCATTTTCTGCTGCACTCGTAACAGATGTAGAATCACCTCCATCTTGCGATTTCTAAGGAATAAGCAAATAATATAATTAAATTAGTTGTTAGGATTTCTATACAAGTTCACGTCAAAGCTGATGGTATTGTGTGCCTGCACAGAGAAGTACAAGCGCCCTGCCTAGCTCTACTGAATGCGAAACAATCATGTGTTCCGATTTGAAGGATAAGAGACCCGTTACATACTTGGAGACTTGGAATTCGTATGTCAAGGTGGATGAAGTATGTATTCTAGCAGCTCCAGTCAAAATTTAACATTAGGTGAGCCATGAGATCATTGGCCCAAACAAAAGCCAAGAAGATGTCTATAGGCTCCAGTAACCACTTAACACCAGGTGGGCTGTGAGCTCGTCCACCCATCTAAGCAATAAAAAAGATACAGGTATACAACGTGCTTCCGATTACTCAGCCAAAGCCAAGCCAGCGACCATATAAGTCAACATATGATACTCTAGTAAAATATGCTTCCTATTTCATTATTAAGAACCACCAAATAGGGCAGTTCATAAACAATCTCATCAAATATTTACATCAAACTACATATTATCATTTTGAATCATTATAAAAAAGACAATATTTAAAAAAAATTGTCTCATAGTGTTCTCACTTTCAAAACTAATGCTACTTAGTTAATTATATTACGCCTATCTTTTTTAAAAGAACAAATTTAGGCAATTTGAACCGTAATTAGGATCTAAACAACTGTAGTGAAAAACACTGAAAGGTTCTGATACAAAGCATCAGAAAAGCATTAAAGTGACAAAGAAATCTGAAACATTAGGTTTCTTGTTCGCAAAATATTAAACTCTAAAGAGCATTAAATGGATTGTAAGCATACTTGCGTTCACAGTAATATCTGAATATCGGTCTAATGAAGGGTTATAGGGTTATATTCATTTTAAATAAATAATCGGGGACAGATAAAACATGGTCACCTGATACTAAGCTATGTTTTCCCCCTGACTAATCGCTGATAGCCTCCAGGGGCTATTCAAGTTTAGCCGGTTTGATATGCGAGCTCACAAAGTTCTGTCTGAAAGAAATTGCTAACACTTGGCCTAGCAAGAGCAGTGCTTCGCTGAACCTACCTCTGGATCTGAATAGCGACCCACTGAAGACAAAGTGACACGCATATTGATTAATATACTTTTAAACTTATAAAATGATAAAATTGTATCACCTTCCGCTTAGCGATGAGCGGATGATGCGGGGGTCAAGCACCACGCTCCCTTAACACAGGACGTCCGTGCAGAAGCAACACTGGCGGAGAGAGCTCTGTTTCAACGCGCAGAGTAGACAAGCACGTTGCCGTAGAACCCGCTTGACCCCATTCTTCAGTCGGTCGTGCCAGTACTCGTGCTTTCTATCAACATCAAAGGATGGCTTTTATGGAAATTTTCTTGTATAAGCTATTGGCTATTAGCATTCCTACCCCTACAAGGTTTTGCTTATTCAAGCATGCTTTACAATTATCGGTACTTTGATTTTTGAACTTTGATGATCTATTGAGTCTTGACGATCATTACCATACGTTATATACATATGTAAATTATATATTTTGTATATGTAATCACACTCATATTGTACGGACACATAGTGTACACTACTTCTATGTTATATTTGCAAGAAACGTCAAAACGGCATATTCTGATTGCGAGTTTGCATTTGCAAGTAAAACGAACTTAATACAACGCAACTTAAAACAATCTCAAACTATCAGTCTGTTTTTAATTTTTATTAGATTAATCCATAACGCCACCGAACAATAAAACAATATGACAGGGTTTTTGTATCGGGCCTTTTAGCTCGGGTTTACTAACATCTTTGCGAACGCCACTAGAAGAGCTACTTGGCCAGTGCATCTAGCATTGGAACGGAATAACGACCCGCTGAGAGGATGCGGCGAAAAAGTGAACGGGCGAAAAACAACATCTTACGTATTGGAACATTTTTAGTATAGTTTTACTTTAGACAGCCGCGCCAACATTTAAACTATGTAATTACCAACCAACACACAAAATATTATATTTAATTTTAAATATTGTAAATACCACAAAATGCTGTTGTTGAATTCTTATACTTGTTAAATGTTAACAAACCTCCATTATGGTCAGATCATCAGGGCCACTGCAAATCTGATCGACAGCCATCAGCACAACGACAACGACGGGTAGCACTCCCAATGTCCAACCCACAGCATCGGCCCACATTGGATAAACATAGTGCCCATACGAAGCAGGCTTGTACTCAATCCAGTTGAACACTAGGATGAACTGTAAATTAATTCACCTGTTAATTTATTCTAATTGATTAATTCGGCTAATTGATTAGTAACATAATGCCCCAGGGGTTCTCCAACCCACAACAAGTAGAAAATTTGTTAAAATATACATGGATCTGGTGGTAGGTACTTCTTACTGATCGTATACATATCTCCGGCATCAATAACACTGCAGAAGATCTAAGCGTTGAATTTTTATATTCTTGTTATGAAATGGACAATTAATTCAGCGTTGTTTTTATTATACCCTTGGTGATACACATCACGATGTTAGCTGATCACCGTAGTGGCTACAGGCGAACAAGAATACTGCCACTCACTTTGACATACGAAATCTCAAAAATCTCGAAACATCAATTATATTGTAAAAATGCTGTACTATTCTTCAAAACGATACAAACAAGTAGAGGCTTTTGCCTGGTAAGGTAGAGTTTGCGTTTAGGTTTAAGGTAGTCTTGAACTACCCGCTGACTTATCATTCAAACCGTAATGCTAGAATATTATTAATACTGAATAATTCAAGTTAGATTACATACCACCAATGCAGCGGGGGTGATAATGCGCCACATAGCGCTCCAAAAGTACACCCACAATTTGGACTGACGACCAATCATACGCTGAATATCCCCGCAGAATTTCTCCGCACCATATATCCAAGCAATGAGAATGCATTCTCCAATGGCTATGATCAGGACCGACCAATTCGCAGCATATTTATCCATCAGTTGCAGCCAGTACATACCACTCTGAAATTGTTATTTATATTATTGCTCGCGAGAAGTCAAGCTCATGGTTAGATAGAAATCGATGGAAGTGTTAAGAATATAAGGGGAAGTATTAGGTACCAGGAAGAATGACTGGAAATTAGTAGTACCTAAAGACACTGAGAATCGAATACCTAAATGTCGATAGCTAAAATAGTTGATACGAGATCATCTGGCATCTCAGCATATGTTTTGGAATTGTAATTAATTTTGACAAATTCGCTTTAAAGAATAAAAACCATAAAAATTACTTAAGTTAAGCTAAACTACTTACGTTCGTAGTAAAGATGAGTCCACCTAGATATCCAAAAACAGCAACAATAAACACTACCCAGCCTTTTTTCTGGCGGAAGTTGGGAAATCTGTCTAATATGGCAGTTGTAACGGTTTCCATCAATGCAAACTGAAATTACAAATTGTAATTTAGTCACTATTATATTATATTTTTAATTATAGGCCATTTGTCTCATAATTAAGGGTGTAAGAAAACCAAGGCAGATTTTAATGCCATTTTAATTTATTCTAACACGAAAATCGCAAAAACCGAAAAATATTGAATAAAATCAGCTGACGTGCGGATTCAATGAACTCGTGTGACAAGGGGAGTGTCTGTTTAACTTTATATTGTGAGTTGACAAAACAGAAAAGTTATGCTTCATTTGGGAAATTAACATCGTTCTCTGTTTATAAACGTAATAAATTAATAATTTAAATAACGGAATTGACGATTCGCTTCGGCTTTGAAACGTTTCTCTTAATTTGTATATTTTTTCTTACCTGTGAATCCAGTCCAAGGGTCAAAAGCATAACAAAAAACAAAATGGACCAAAGCGGTGAAATAGGCAGCCTTGTCACAACCTCTGGATAGACGATGAAGGCAAGTCCTGCTCCCTGATCAACCACGCGATCTACACTCACATTTAACTCATGTGCCAGAAAACCGATTACTGAGAATATTACCAAACCGGCAAAAAATGATGTCGCTATGTTCGACACGGCCACTATTAGGGAATCTCTGTAAAAAAACAGTTACTGTTTATGACACAGTTAAATGTGATTTATTTAAGATAAGTAATTTTATATAATAAGTACATATATGGGTGTTCCCAGAATGTTGTATGCACAAATTGGAGAAGGTCCTCAAATTGGTTTCATCTTGATGTGAAAGAAAGTAACTATATCATTGAATTTATGGTTCCCTTCAGTGACATGAAATGTAAACTTATCAATCGTTAAGTCTGACAGCTTTAAAAAATACCCATGAAAATCGGTAGGTACTTTAGCTTTTGCGCGATGATCGAACAAAGTACCAGATAAAGATACATTTATAAGAAAAATTAAATGGATAGATATGAAAAATTCTGTTACATGAAATCAGTTGTACTCACATATAGCAATTGTTAGAGAATTTGTTATACGAAGAAAGTGTGATCAGACCACCCCATGCTGGACTTAATGCAAAAAATATTTGAACAGCTGCATCTCCCCATACCTACAGAAATTAAACACAATGCTTAAACTATTCTATTTTTAATCGCATACATTATATATTTCATTACATTTTATTGATTTATTAGTTACCTGAGCGTTGGCTAGCTGACTAAAATCCGGTGTAAGGTAAAATAGAATACCAGTAATTGCGCCAGGTAATGTCACTCCTCGGAAAAATAGGATTACCAAAACCACATAGGGGAACAGAGCAGTAAAATAAACCACCTGTGACAAATAAACAATTTAATTCAATCAATATTAATAGTTTATAGACAGATTGGGCGCTTAAGGAAGTACTCGAGCATGCCAGAATGTAATCGAATGATCGGTGCCACAAACAAAACTCGAGAAAATAAGACCTATTTATAAATATCATTTATTCAGGTTTACGTTCCTTCTTCATCCATCTAGCAGTCTGTTCAAGGTGTTCACAATGGTCGTATTTGTTGACTTTTACAGATATTTATTTTCGTATTTTCGGAACCCGTATTATGAGGAATTCATTTGGTCAATACTCAATCCTTAAAACGGTTGAAACCGGAGTCTATTAATATTTACCAAGTTACAGATTTATTAATGTCAATAATATTAACGCTTAAAATGAAAAAAACTCGTCTAGTATGTACCTTTAAGCGCTCATAATAATTATTAAAAACCATACGTGTATATACTTAGTCTGGCCATAAATACTGTTACAATAAAAAATAAAAAAATCCTACTACAAATAACATTTATTACTTTTACAGTGTGTTAGGTTAATACATAAATATAAAACAATTTAAAGTGTAAAAAGCTTATTCGAAGTGGTCTCCATTGGCTGCAATACAGTCCTTTAAACGTTAGGCCAGTTATCAATAGAAGCACGCACTCTTTCGATGGGAAAATTTTTCACTGCCAATCGTACGGATTGTTTTAGGAACTCCAAATTAGCATGGCGTTTAGAGCAAGCCGTACTCTCTAAAACTGACCATAAAACATAAGCCAGCGGATTAAGATCGGGACTAGACGACGGCCAGTCTTCAGCTCTGATGAAGTCCGAAACGTTCGTTTCCAACCAAGACTGCGTAGAGCTTTATGACCTGGCGCCGAGTCTTGCTAAAAATTGCATTTGGTTCCATACCTACTTTGTGTAATGCAATCACAGCGATTCGGTTCTCTTTATCACCCCACTCTATTTTAATATCGCAAAATATTGTACAATGTATTGGCGCCAAAATGAGAAAACTCAATGAGCAATCATATAAAAATGAGAGATTCCAAATTCAAATGTAATATTTTGTTTATTTTTAATTGTAACACTATTTATGGCCAGACTAAGTAGTGTAATCATAAAACCTAAATAAAAATAACACCAATTGAGTTTAAATTGTATTCAAGACATTATATATTCGTATATTTTAATTTTGTGCTCACTTTATTGCTGCTCTAATTGCATTTTTCCCTACAAATAAACTTCCTTCATCGTTTAAATAACGAACAATTAACTTGAAACTCCAGCAAAAGTGAAACTTCGGAAATGAAAATGAGGTCATAGCTTAAGTTCGTTTCTGATCGTTAAAAACAATTGTTAGCCAGTATTGAAGTTTTGTATTATTATTATTAAGTTTATTTGAAATAACGACAAAACTTAATTTGCGTACCTAATAAATAAAAATTAAAAAGGTGGTACTTAACAAACCTTGCCAGAAGACTGCACTCCTTTGCACAGGCATAAAAAGACAATCACCCAAGCAGCTAACAAACACATAGCCATTCCCAAACGAATTTCGCCCGTCTCCTCTATTCCACTCGATAAACCTAGCACTTGGTTCCTAAAAACATTTAAAGTTTTATTAAAACGTTAAATAAATTTCTTTTTTGGAAGGATGACAAATGCGACTATCTTACGTAAAGTATTCTTCAGCTGGAGGTCTTCTAAGCGCGGTTTTGGCTAAGGCCGTTATATTGTGTGAAACTGAATAGCTCTGGTTGAAACATTGTCTCAAATAGTACGTTCCGTTTTGAGCTTCGCATTCGTCTGCTTCTTCATAAGAGTAGCAATCTAGGGAAGAAAAATTCAAAGAGAAACTTAAAGTTTTTGTCATTTTGTAGAACACATTTTTGTAATTTATGTGAACGTACGTTTTGTACTCCATTCAGCCTTGCAATTTTGCCAAGGTAATTGATAGAATATACTCGAAAATGAGACAGTCATGTAAAATATTGTCCAAGCTATAATCAGATTGTAATATAGCATGACAATACTAGAAACAATGACCATGCCGTATCCAAGCCCTCGAAAGAGAGGACAGAATTTGTTGTAAACGGCAACAGGACCCAAAGCAGCATATTGACCGAAAGACAGTTCCATAAACATCAGTGGCAGACCAGCTATCACGAGCATCACCGTAAATGGAATCAGAAAAGCACCTGTAAAATACACATTTCATTATATACATAGATGTGATCGTAGATCTAATACTAGTTTTTTTTACTTATTATTGTTACCTCCGCCATTATTGTAGCAAAGATAAGGAAACCGCCACACGTTTCCTAAACCGACACTGTATCCCAATAAAGACAAAAGGAAATCAAACCGTCCCGTCCAGTTACCACGTTCCGGCTCAATTTCCTCACTTAGAGGAGCTTTTGACTTTTCTTCATCACCCTGAAATAAATAGGAACTAATAATTCGTTCTGTTTGTTACAAAAAAAACTTAAATATTATGCAGGTACATAAAATCGTGATTGAAAAATTATATTTGAATTAGGTTTTTTGCACTGCACGCAATGTAAGACAAGTAAAATTCAGCTAGCGCTCAGAGTTAACAATCTCTCACGACACTAAAGGTGTTCGCCGACTGAATTTAAAAATTCGAAGTGCTTTATTAAAACCCATATTATAGCTGTTAAATAATCGTATTTACAATCTAGATTTATAGTCTATCATTAAATTCATTTTTGTTATGATTATTATGTAAAAGTAGCAAATACAACATAGTAATTCAATTCTTGGAACTTTTTTCAAAATAAAATGTTACGATGTGAGACTAACCAGCAGCTCAAATTATTTTAACTACAGCCATCACCTGTAGTTAATATTAAGCCATAGATAATAATATACACGGCACGCTACGTTATTTGAAGAATATTCCAACTCGTTTCGATATTGTATCTTATGATTACGAGAAAGGAAATCCTTATTCATATAATTCATATATTCATATATAAATATTCAGGTTATTCAAGTACTCGATCTCTTTATTAAGCACTTTATTTGTTTTATACATTATTTATTAAATTTTACTGCCATGGATTGGTTGCTTAAATTGATTGAATCAATTTTGTAAATAAAGAGTTGTAGGTATCCGTGTAGAGATTACTCAATTAACGGATTTTCGAACGAAAACGGTTTTGAAATAAAGTTTGAAGTTCTTTTGATTAGCATGTTTAGACATACATAAAAACGAGCCTACGTTAAAATAAACTAAACTTTGCCAACCCCTCTCCAATTCACCAATCAACCAACTTCAAATGAAGTACGATATAATATTATCTCTTTGAGTAAAGAAAAGCATGAGACGCGACGACCTTCATACCTGGAAGTTTAATTTGTTCCATTTTTCAAATCGCATCACACAATTGCACCGAGGCTACGCACCAGGGTGATACCTAACGTGGGAGATCACAAAACGCCCTAGCAATGTGCATCTAAATAAATCACAATTTGTGAAATTATTTAGTAAATTTTAAAACATGGTCTAGTATATGATTCTTAATATTGATTTTTTAGTTATTATTTTATATAAAACTCGTTGGGAAACAGTAAAGAGCCACATTTAGAAAACTATTTTAAAACCTGTTTTATTGCTATTATTGTCATTAAGTATATAGAAAATAATAAAAATAAAAGAAAAAAAGAATTTTATTTAGTTCAGGGGATTGTTTTGGACTTTGATGAATAAATCAGCCAAAGTAATGAAAGGCGTGTAACTTTACTAACAGTAATATTGAGACCTGGCGAACCGCTTTGCCTAAAACGTTCTAAATTTTTAGAAATTCATCCATTCAAGAAACCCCCTTTTTTATTGAATTGTTGGATGAATGAGCTCAGGGCCCATCTGATGTTAAGTCGTTAAAGGCACCAACAGGCAGCACAATGTAAATGCCATCACCAACCTTAAGAAATGATTGAAACATCATATTGCACATCGACTGTCATTCCCTTCACACCCCAAAACATGACTGCTTCATAACAGCGATAGGCAGAACAGTGGTATCTACCGGTGCGGGCTTACAATAAGCTCTTTTTTTTTGTCAGGGGGAAATCACCGGACTTCCGCCCTCCACTGGGGATGGAGGGCGGGGCATGTCGGAGTTGAACAGACTAAAACCTCCTGTCGCTCAACAACCAGCATCCAAACCTCGCATGAGACAGAACTCATGAAAAGGCAAAGGTGGGAAAGTGAAGTGTTTAGTGCGGAGCACATCTCTCCCATCACCCTCCCCCTCGGGACGCTGGACTGGCGGTGTACCATAAAAAATTATGGAAAATAGACTATTCGCTTGGCACTTACATACGTGTGTACCTACTTCAATAAACCAACACCAGGGCGTTTCGTAAAGTACAAACTTCAAAGCTTCATCGCAATCGATTGACTCTACCTAACACGTCCGTAATAAAAGCAGATACAGGTAGATAAACTATAAATTTCACATTTATGTAGATTCCATTTCAAATAAATTCAAATCTGAAAATGTACCTTTGTAATTTGTAATACATTCCTGGACAAAGTAATGTAGTGTTTAAGTAAGAAGGTTATTACCCAAAAAGATCGAATGATGGAACCGCACATTCTTACTTTTTTTTTTCAATGTAAGTTGGTAACCTTTTAGGCTATGCTACGAATGAGTAGGTGAGCTCACGGGGCTCTAACCTGAGGACGTTGCTAACACTAGCCCTAGCAAGGGCAGTGCTTCGCAGAATTTACCACCGGATCGGAAACGCGACTCACTGAGAAGAAAAACGGCGCAAAACCCACCTAAACCAAAACGTACCCTTCGTCGCAAGTGAGAACGGTGATCGGAGCTTGAGGTACCTAAAAGCACCGTTGGTGGATCGGGAAGATCCGAAATGACGAATTCCTACTGATAGCACTTTTTTTAGCTCTCGAGATTTTGAGACCGTCTCTTTGAGGTGGTGCTGACACTGATATCGTGGTATCAACGAATTCGAGTTCTCATTATCAACTGGACGATTACGAAATCGACTTAGCTATACATACATTGCGCTGCATATACCTACGTGAATGTGCATATGAATCAAATCTTGATTTAAAAAACACATGTCTTTTACAGCCGTTTATGTAACAGATAAATGTTCGATGCTCATCAGCTTTCAAGTTCTCGATCTGTGCAGTGTAACGCTCCCTGTGTTGGTGTAGGTTAGTAATCAATGTGTACCAGAACAATCAATACTTTTGTTATACCTTTAAGTTTAATGCAGCTATTGTTTTTTAATGGAAGGATATTTTTACTAACACCTTTTCAAAAAACATCCGAATCAGGGAACACGCTGTAACATAACCCATAAATGTAATACTTCTCTTTATATTAAGCTAAATAGGTCATTGCAGCTGACTGTCATCTTATGAAAGCAAATCTAATACAGCGCCACTATAATAAAATACACTTTACAGCTAGTGTGCGCGGTACTACACTTAAAAGGAATGACCTTAAACTATACCTACATAATGCCATTCATGTAAAATGAAATCATGATTAAATTATTAATACAAACGAACACAGATAACGTGAGTCTTAGATGATTTATAGGTCACTGGTACTCACTTCAGAAAATTTGACGTCCATGGCCGGAATACTTTTAGTGACTGCGGGAATATAGGCTGAGCTTTCCATTTTAAGTAAATCAAGAGCCAAAACTATTTGAGATCAAAGTGACGTTGAACCATTATAACGGCGGCCACGACGATGTCGATCGCACGGGGACTGCCGTACATCGCACTACACATCCCACTCACGGAGAGTGTTCAACAGTGTCCATAAATGATACAGAAAAATGGATTCCGGAATCACGACGGAATCCACAGGACTCGTACAAAGATTTTAAAGCGAAAACAAATGAGACAGCCCACGAGCTTAGTGGACATTTAAATCGAAAATACAAAACGCAGGAATGCGCAGATGTCAAGTTTCGCATCGACCGAACTCTGAATGAACATCTAGGTCAATATCAAGCCTCCGCCTCTCCTCACCCCTCACCCTTCTTTATCCCGACAGATTTTCCTCGCTTTACGGACATCAAAATAGAGATTTTTTATTCTACGCAATGATCCTGTAATCTCACATGTCTGCAACACGATGGAAATAAATGAAATGAAATCGTGCTCTGCTGTTCAAATTTATATTTATATTTAATATTATTCTAGATTATTTTCACATATAGGTTTTTATCCTTAGTTTTTTATTTAGGCAGTCAATGCTTTATTCGAAAAAAGTAGCCTAGACTTAATATTATACACGTATAACTACTACCTACTGTTTGAAAAAAAACCTTAGAACACTTGAAAAAAACTACTAGAAGTTTCAGATTTAAAAAAAAACTTTCAAAATCAATAAAGCCTCAGCCGCATCAAGAGCAGTTAGCGGATGCAAAACTTACTTTAACCCACGATTAAACAACTCATTAAATATTAAACAAAATCATATTTCAGTAATAATGTTTTGTTTTCCCGCCGCATAGTTCATCTCGTCTAGTTGCACCTTAGCAGTTCTTTTCATTCTTTTAGGTGCTTTATTAGATTTTTGTTCCAGTATGGTAAGTAGTATAAGTTATTGTGCTAACGCCAATTTTCCAACACACATTTCATAGTTTATGGATAACCATAATAGAGCTTGAGAGATTTCTTCGCCAAAAATAGCGAGTATTAGTTGCAGGGTTTAAATTAAGTAGGCAATAAGAAAACCGAAGTAAAACAAGCTGGTATATATATGTATTTTTATTAAACCTCTCCCTTATCTGATACAAAAAAAAGGAATGATCAACAACATGGTCCCATATTAGTAAAGTGACAAAGCCGTAAAAGCCTAAAAACTTTTTCCAAATAAAAGTTGTAGAAGAAAAAATTAAATTTTCATACATCAAATAAATACCAACATGAAAATGTATTTATCAATCATAGTTTCACTTATCACATTAGTATATAAAAGGTAAACAGACTACTTATTAGCAAGAAGCGTTTTGATGAGAGATTCCAGCTTCCTAGTATCAGCAGCAAATCGTCTTATACCATCTGAGAGTTTGTCAGTAGCCATCTGATCTTCATTGAGATGCCAACGAAATTCAGGTTCAGTCAGTGATATCTTCTCAATGTCGTTCAAAGCAGCCAACTTTGGATCAAGAACCTTGAACAAACATAAATAAGGCATATTATTAATTAATATTTGTATCATTTCATAAAAATAAATAAGCAGACATTGTTTTCTATTACATTTTATTTTTATTTTTTTATTGCTTAGATGCATGGACGAGCTCACAGCCCACCTGGTGTTAAGTGTTATGAAGTCGTCGTGGCCTAACGGATAAGACGTCCGGTGCATTCGTGTTGAGCGATGCACTGGTGTTCGAATCTCAGGCGGGTACCAATTTTTCTAATGAAATACGTACTCAACAAATGTTCACGATTGATTTCCACGGTTAAGGAATAACATCGTGTAATAAAAATGAAACCCGCAAAATTATAATTTGCGTAATTACTGGTGGTAGGACCTCTTGTGAGTCCGCGCGGGTAGGTACCACCACCCCGCCTATTTCTGCCGTGAAGTAGTAGTAATGCGTTTCGGTTTGAAGGGTGGAGCAGCCGTTGTAACTATACTTTGAGACCTTAGAACTTATATCTCAAGGTGGGTGGCGCATTTACGTTGTGGATGTCTATGGGCTCCAGTAACCACTTAACACCAGGTGGGCTGTGAGATCGTCCACCCATCTAAGCATAAAAAAAAGAAAAAGTGATTACTGGAGCCCATAGACATCTACAACGCAAATGCGCCACGCACCCTGAGATATAAGTTCTAAAATCTCAGTATAGTTACAACACACACAAGAGGACCTACCACCAGTAATTACGCAAATTATAATTTTGTTTGTATATTATGTATGTATGTAGTATGTTTGTATATTGATAGTCTAAACATTGTTTTCTCAAAATTTCCCAATTTAATTACATTTATATTTCACTGGATTTTTTATTGCCCTAGCAGACAGACGATATATGGCCCATCTGGTGGTGAGTTGTTACCGTCACTCACGGAGGTCAGCAATGCCAGGGACTGAACCAAGCCGCTGCCTACCGTTAAGTAATCTCCACAAACCATGTTTGAAGAAGGACGGGAGGGAAGGGAGGTCATTCCAAAGCTGGATGGTACGTGGCAAAAAAGAACTACTTTTAACAATATTCTCATTAAAAATCTTATTTTGTAACAAATAGAAGGTCCATTTTTTAAAAGATTACAAAAGATAGATAATCGCCTGTGACGATGTCTACAACATAAGCGACTACTGCTTAGTGCTCCAGACTGAGAAGCCTGACAATAAACGGTGTGTCATAAATGGCCACTTTCTGCATCAGACCCTTAATCCAGTTGTTGGTCTCTGTAGCGAATGCTTCTTATCTTAAGGTTAAGCTTATCGGTATCAAACAGTTCAACGACACAACTATTAATGTCACTTGGCAGCAGTATTGTGGTCCTACCTTTATGAGGTTCTCATCATGAGAATTGATCATATCAACCAACACTGTTCAACGCGCCGATTGGTCTATTAGATCTATTATCACATCAGGCACATTGGCGACCTTAGCCCTATCCGTAATGATAAATCGGTCCCAGTAGATTATTAATTATTTTTCACGCATCGCCAACGGTCAACAAGGATATAACAATGGGAATTTTATATAACGGCAATATGTATAAATGAGAAAAAAAGGGTTAAACAAAGATGGGCAGGGAAATTAACGTTTTTTATTAATAATTGACAGCATCAGGAACGTTAATTTACTCAATTTGATTAAAAAATGACTCATGATTCAGTGATACCTACAGTGTCCCTTAAGTGTAATGTTCCAAAATTCAAAAATACAAGCCATAAGAAAATTGACCTTTTCTGTTTGTTTTTTATAGCTAATAACGAACTTTGGTTTTGTCAATTAAAAAAGTGTCCTGTTTCTCCACCTTTACAAGAAAATTGTAAATAGAAAAAGCGTAGAGATAAATAAATTCATAAAATAAATGTAAATCTTCTGGTGCGAGAGATTATCTTATTTCGACCAAGGGGAGCAAAACTACAATAGTTCTAAATTAATCTTCATTTTATGACTTACCTTTTTCAGTGGCTTGTCACTGCTAGCTAATTCTTGCAGTAATTTGGGACTGATTGTCAGCAAATCACAGCCGGCTAATTCACGTATTTCCCCGGTATTACGGAAAGATGCACCCATTACTTGGGTCTTGTAACCAAACTTCTTGTAATAGTTGTAAATTTTTGTCACGGAAACTACTCCGGGGTCTTCCTTGCCCTCATAAGTCTTCTTTGTATGTTCAACATACCTGGAAAACATAATTTTTAAAACTTAGTGTATGATGATGATGTCGTAAATAGTATCCATAAGTCTACTTTATTTCTTTATAAATATTCTAAGTTTAAGTGGCGGCAAGCTCTTAAAACAATCCGTTTGCTGTGGCAGCAATAAAAAAAATGAGATAAAGAAATATAAGTTCAAGTTGTTAATTTTATTTTACAAAAGTTCCTTAAAATAATAACATAAAAACCTTTCAAAAGTTTCAGGCTCGTTCGATGATAATGTAGATCTGAATATTAATTCAAGTCTTGGAAATCAAGTCATAAAGTGATGTTTATTTGGAGCGTGGTGTCAGTAGGTGATGTTGCATTGGCGATGTTTGTATTTGTATTTCAACTTTTGCCATCGGGCTGCTCCACCTCCCCTCCTCCACTGTCCCATCACCCTCTCCGGTCAATCTATATCCTGGCCTGACGGCCCTGTATCTGGGAGTTACCTTCGATAGGTTCATTACTTTCCCTATGATCAGTAAGGCGAGTAAAATATCCCTTCGTGATAAACTGAGACTTTGCAAAATATGCATTAACCTCAAGATCACTTGTGCCAGAGCGGTGTTCTCTCAAACAGCCCGCACCCCCACAGACTCCAGAATTTTATATGCTATCTGAATAACCTAGTACGTAAAGGTCTTCACGACAATAGATGTCTCAAATCCATACATAAGTATATGTCGTCAGCGTTGGAACTCTAATTCACGACACGATAACGGCCTTATCGTGCCACCGCTATCTACACCCCTGACCCGGCTCACGGAGCAGCCAGCCGCCGTCGACGCCGCAAACACGTCCTGATGAATCCTCTTGATCCATTCTGTGCTCTTGGACGCTTATAGTTCTAATGCTAGCAGCAGCCATAGCACAAGTCACCGTACTCGTCCAAATATTCGGCATGACAGATAGCCCTTTAAGTTTCTCGTCACAACTTCTCAGCGGGTCGCGATTCCGATCCCGTACTAGGTGCACCCGCGAAGTAGTTGGTCTTGAGCTGTTACGTATTGTTAGGGTATTTGTTAGCAAGCCTAACTCCTCCCAAATGAGACCGCCACCTCTCCACCCATCGTGGTAAATTAGAAAACCCATATGGGCGAGCAAGCAATACTAACAAAAGAAAAAAGAAAAAAAAGCAGCAAATATCAATCAGGTTTTAAATTAAAAAAGATGTGATGAAATGATTATTGAAATTAGTTTTTTTTCTTTGTTATTCTATCTTCATGTTTGTATACATAACGATGGAATATACTGCCACAGCAAATAAAGACTTGTTGAAAAACAACTCTACTAAGGAGAGATATTACAATGATCATTTATACAACGAGAGCAACTTTTGTAGCATTCAAATTGGGGAATAATAATAGTAGATATAAATATAATTAAAAATATCATACCAATCCAATATACGACCAACAAATGGTGATATTAGTGTAACATTTGCTTCAGCACAGGCAATAGCTTGGTACAAAGAGAACAACAGTGTAAGATTACAATGGATTCCATGCTTCTTCTCCAACTCTCTGTGTAGTAACAGAAAAATAATGTAAAATTATATTCAGAAGCCGTCGCGGCCTAAAGGATAAGACGTCCGGTGCATTCGTATGTAGCGATGCACCGGTGTTCGAATCCCGCAGGCGGGTACCAATTTTTCTAATGAAATACGTACTCAACAAATGTTCACGATTGACTTCCACGGTGACGGAATAACATCGTGTAATAAAAACCAAACCCGCAAAATTATAATTTGCGTAATCACTGGTGGTAGGACCTCTTGTGAGTCCGCACGGGTAGGTACCACCACCCCGCCTATTTCCGCCGTGAAGCAGTAATGCGTTTCGGTTCGAAGGGTGGGGTTGCCGTTGTAACTATACTGAGACCTTAGAACTTATATCTCGAGGTGGGTGGCGCATTTACGTTGTAGATGTCTATGGGCTCCAGTAACCACTTAACACCAGGTGGGCTGTGAGCTCGTCCATCCAACTAAGCAATAAAAAAAATATTAAAAAAAAATTGGGTAGAAAAAAATGCTCTTGTATGTCTACAGTTTTTGATGGTAAGTGATATTTCAGCCATAAATTTTATGAACAATGTATGCTCAAGAATGCTCAAGACTAAGAGCCTCTTATCATTATAAAGATATTGACAGATTGGACCTGAACTGGGTTAAAAAATTAGGAACACTATACAAACTCAATTGAGTGTTTTTATAAATAGCTTCAGTGCATAAAATACGAATACCTAATCTTTCCAATTTTATAACCAGAATAAATAAATTTCATAACTCAATTACAACAACTTTAGATTGATATTATTTGCTGTCAGTGGGTCAAGGTCATCATGAGAACATTCAATGCGTATCAATTTGAATGATTTCTTAAATAACTTTTTTTTAGTTAAATAATGAGATACAACAAGAACAGTTGTAAGTAATAAGAAGTAAGATATTAGTAGTGACCTTCACACTGATTTCTATGGGTTTGAACATAACAGGTTATAATATAATGTTCAGGTGTTTCTGAATACAATCAATATAATATATGTTTTTATCTATCTGTTTGTTAATTTGAGCATTTGAAATTCAGATTTAGCAAGAGATAAATTAGACATTGATATCTAATTTAACTGGCAATGATAGCAGATCGAATGATAAGATCCAATTTTGAGTTCAAATTTTTATGAACCTAATAAATTTCATGAAATCGTCATAATCAATTTGCTATATTATCATGTTTTTAAAGGCTGTTCAACAATTAAAAGAAATATGTCGATTATTTTAATTATTGTCTACATGGATATACTGCAAAGGATGCAAAGACAATGCTACCAGAACAATAAGAACCTGCTATCATTACATGATAGAAAAATATCTTGACTTATTGGATTTACAATATTATATTACAAAAGAGACTTGAAGTCGTCGTGGCCTAAAGGATAAAACGTCCAGTGCATCCGTGTTGAGCGATGCACCTGTGTTCGAATTCCAGGCGGGTACCAATTTTTGTAATGAAATACTTACGCAACAAATGTTCACGATTGACTTCCACGGTGAAGGAATAACATCGTGTAATGAAAATCAAAACGGCAAAATTATAATTATAATATATTATAAACACCCTGGATACAAAAGTATCAATCTTCAATAAAAAAATATTTAACTTAGTTTAAAAAAATGGTACAAAAGGGACGCTTAAAACTGCAATTTCATACTTTTTATACTTACTTGGCTGCTTGAATTCCTTCCCAAGTGGAGGCCAATTTAATTAAAATTCTTTCTTTTTTAATACCATGTTCAGCAAATAAATTGATAAATTTAATTGCTTTTGCTATGCTTGCATCCTTATCAAATGATAACCTACAAGAAGAGAGCAAATAACTGATTACAATGATAACAGTTAAATTAAAATTGTTACAAAATTATCTATTTATTTCAGTTGTTTTAAACCAAATCTTTAGAAAAACAAAAAATTAAAGTTCTAAATTGAGATTTTTTTTGGATTAAATTAGTAACATTTAAAAATATCTATCTATGTCAGAGGACTAAACTAAAGGTTATATTTGACATTCCAAACAACTTTAACATTGTGGAGTATAACTGAAACAACAGATTTTATGTGCCAGTTGTGTGCATTTTCTAATAATAAATAAATAAAATGTAACACATAATACCGTAAAATGACTTTACACTTACCTTGCATCAACTTCCACTGATACTCGACCAGGAATAATTTTTAATATTTCACACCCAAAAAGCACACTCAGCATATCCAAAGTTTCAGCCACTTGTTCTTCAATGGAGCTGAAACATTTTTGTATTTTATTTTTAATTTTTTTTTTTTTTTTTTAAATTTATTTGTCTAATTTATACAAATTTTATAGCTACTCTGTACTGTAATCAAAATTGTAAATATGCATATTTATCATCAGTTAATAGATGTGTTATGTAATTTATTCTTTATGTGTTTTTTTATTATTATTTTAATATTATGACTAACTTGGTGTAAAGTAAAAATTACTAATTATCTTATATTAAATTCTGATCTTATAGAATGACTGATTGAAAAAAATATTTTTCAAATATGAATTCAGGTTTATAAAACCAATTCAAAATTATACTGAAAAACTACAAAAATTCTTAAAATTTTTCAAATTTTATTAGGTTATCGAGTTTTACACATGAGACTATCATTAGTTCACTAACCTTCCGTTATCCTTTCCATATTTAATAGCTTTATCAAGAATGTGCTGATACTGTTCCATACCAGCGGCAGAGAGTATTAAACTTGGATTTGTAGTAGCGTCTGTAGGCTTATATTCTTTCATGGCTGAAAACATAATTATTATTTAAGAAATTTATTTGAGATTACTTGAACATTGTTAAAAAAATTAACAATGTTCAGTCTGACAATTTTCAGCATTATATTTTCACATATTCATGTATTGATGCTGTCTCGCACAATAATTTGTTAAACAATGATCAATGATTAGGTTTACAAATCGTTATTACCCTCAAAATCTCCAGTATCTGCCACAACAGTGGAATGTTGTTTAAGTTGATCTAAGGCACTCATTTTCGTCCGTTTCGTATCAGGTTCACCGCTCATACTGACTAATGAAATATTGCACAGGGCTGTAAGTTAGTAATACAAACTTAATTAGCTTGAAATTGTAAGTGCAATCCCGCTCACGCTACGTCACATTACTGTATTCAAGGTGACCTTTTAAATTTTAAAGATTCAAGACATCAATACTAATAAGCACTATACGAAGCGTGTTAAATGTTTTGAATATTACCTACTAAATTAATTAAATAAACGAATGAGATAAACAAAATTGGGTGTTAAAAACAATTTAGACTAATTTTAATTACTTATGATATTTTCCCTTAACTGATAAATTACATTAATAGTATTTATCAAAAATCGTGATTGATTGAATAACCTTAAAATATGCTTGTAATTTTTCCCCCCAATGGACAGGCAAAGGAAATGAAACTTTTTTTTCGCGGGCCAAGGCTTAATCCTCCTACGAGGTCCCCGCGCCTAGGGGGCGCGTGGGTATGTGGGACTGCTCCGCGACTGCAGGACCGCGGGCACAAGATTGTTTTCAGGACCTACCCACTAAACGACACCCTTTGACTTTTAACCCAAGCGCCCGATCCCTTCCGAGGTCAGAATCCGGATGAGGTAAAGGGGTTACCGCGGTGAACACTACAACCAGACGGCGCAGCTCACCCAAGGACGCCCGGCCGACAGAGTCTTCGAGGCAAATTGAAAGCTCTGAAACGTCGGTCGTCTCGGTGCGGCAGCCCGTCAGGCCGCCCAGACTGTGCTACTGGTGTCCCGGAATACCCCGCTGGAACCAGCCTGCCGGGTCAGGACGTGATAAACCACCAACCGGCTACTATTTTAATCTTGAAGATTATTTTAATCTTGAAGAATCTCCTTAGCAGCGCGCTAGAGTGCTGGTAGCGCACCGCGCGGCCTCGACCCCCTCAGGTCGCCCCTTGATCTTCACTGGAGGGATACCGATACTTACAGGGGCCTGAACGTACGCTCGTATTGTCTCCTCCGGCCCCCGGATCGACGGCGACGAATCAGTGCGGAAAGGGAAGGGAAGGCTCTCCCACCCTCGTTCCGCCGCCTCCTTCTGCGATACCATATCACACTCGCGGACTCGAAGAAGTCAAGCATCACATTCCAGGACGCTTCGCTACCGAGCATCGTAGCCACGACGCGTGGCAGCGATAGGTCCTCTCTCATGAAAAGGAAATGGAACCTATTTATCAAGTTTTTTTTAAAGAATTCCAAGTCTAAATATGAAATATAGTAACTTTACTGTAAAATAGAGCTCAAAAGCGTAATAGCTCAAAGGCAGTGTGTGTCCTGGATTGGAATCGCAACTCGTTAAGAAGATCCAGCGAGAAACTAAGTGGATTAGTGCTATAGTACCTCTAACTCTCACGTACAAATACGAACTTACAACGAATACGGTTACGTTGCTTTTGCTTCTACTAGCGTTTAAACTAGTAGTAATAGTATCCACAGCACGTTGGACGAGCTGGGGTATAACAACTGCTATTCAACCAATATGGAGAATTAGAATAGACGTATGGAACAAAACAACCGAGATGTTATTAAAAATAATATCGAGTGATATGGGGAAAGATCAGGAAGGGTCAATAGTCTTCCCGAACAATTGCTTGTGTTGTCAATTCTAGAGCCCGTAGAAATGCGAGCGGATAACGTATCTTGGCAAAGTTTCAAGTTTATTTATTTATTAAAACATCTTATCAGCCCACAGACGTCCACTGCTGGACATAGGCCTCCCCTAAGCCTCGCCACAAAGACTGATCCTGCGCTGCCTTCATCCAGCGGATCCCCGCGAATCTCAATAGATCGTCGGTCCATCTTGTAGGAGGCCTACCCACGCTACATCTTCCAGTACGCGGTCGCCAGTCAAGAACTTTCTTAAATTAAACATGAAAATACATATTTTATGCACAAATTCAAGATGTTTTATTTTGGTTTAAATTTAAATAAAAAACAGTCGACAAAAGCGGCTTATCTAGTACAAAATCTGACTTAGCACAAACAATCCGGGCGGACTGACTTAAAGTAATACAGCCGAATCGAGAACCTCGTCCTTTTTTTAAAGTCGGTTTATAAAAATTGGCTGTCTTTAATCTTTTTTATACACCTAACACTACGAAACAGCCGAAAATCTGAGAGTGGAAGGAATGTATGTATGTATGTATGTTGAATGAATTAACGCTTCCCAAACATTTTCTTTTCAACTTTCTCATTTTTTTCACATGTTCTTTTCATAGGTTTACCTTACATTTCGTAGGTAAATCTGACCAATATGTGTATTTTAGCTTGCATAGGTAAGAGAGCCTAGTTACAATCCGATGTACAGACTTAATATTCATACAATTATTGTATTGACTTGTTTCGAATATTATGTGATACGCAACATAGCACATACCTCAAACGTGTGCTTGGTTCAAGCAGTGTCGTGTCTTTGGATGCCAAAAATTACTAATCCTATAAATCCTAGGAATTATCACCTCCACCTTTTTACAAATTTACTAAAAATTTTAGAGCCCATGCAAAAAACACAATTTCGCTTAAGGGCAGTTTTTTTATTTTGCCAGCAAAATTGGCAATTATCAGGAATGCTTTGTCCAACTACGTCTGAGTATGTAGACAAAGAGTATATAATCACTACCGTAAAATGGGGCGATTAGGGACAAATTCCAACTTTATGAGCAATTATAAGGTAGTTGTTGATGTATATAATGCTATATCAGGATCAAAATGATTGAGTCTTGGGGGCATCTTTGTTGTCTAATTTAAAATTATGCAACTAGCATTCCAGTTTAAGCAAAAAATGCAAAAATAGGTGTAATCCCTATTTATCCGAAAATTGCGGTTAATTGGGACGAAATGAGAAATTTGCTAGGGCTGGCACTACTTTTATTTTTATATATAGTTTTAATTAATTAATTTATTTAGTTGCACCAACAAAGTGATCATCAATAAAAAAAATTGAAAAACTGACAAAAGTACATGGCAGACATCACCTCTATTATAGGTGCAATCGACAGTGCTGATATTTCTATCTGGGTTAAGAGATTAGGTGTGTCGGTTATTCCATGGATTAATCAGATGAATACCCCCACTCTGAACAAATATTAAATATTTTATTATGTATTACTTAGACATTTTTGTCCACCTTGAGATTTCATTGATCTTGTTACATGTCTCTGCAAAATCGACTTACTTATATTAAATTGCTTATCTATTTCAAATAAAGACTTATTCCCAATTTCGCTTCGAATAAACCAGATTTTTACCAACAAATTTAAAAAATATTGTTATAACTACATAGACAACCCTACAAACCTGTACCTATTTATACTTAGGTCGTTTCCATTTCACGTATTCTCATCCCAATTGACCCCTTTTTCGTTGTTATTTGTACCTAAGACGTCCCCAATATCCCCAAAAACAACAGATTTTTACATGCATTTTTATTTAATCAAATACATTAAAACCAAAAACAACTGAGACTTACCTTTAATATAGATGCTGGTTCAAACACTAAATAACGTTTATAAATCATAGTCGTCTTCTATTATTATCAAATAAATAAAAGAGAGCAAAGTTTCTAGCACTAAAATAATTACCACCACAGGAAGTTAATTTGAAACGCGATTTTTTATAAGTTTGCAGCTATTATCATGCATATTCAGAGTTGTTTTGTGAACTTTCAACATTCTACTATTAAACTACAAAAAATGGAAGATTTTGCAACGAATTTATAACTTATATTGGGCGTCGAAAGATTTTCCCGGTTTTTTCCCGATTCGCCTGTCAATCCCTAATCGCCCCATTTTACCGGTACGTTATATGTGTAGAATTACTTTTTATAGTATCTATGGAGTAACATGGATCAATTCAAGACAAAATCTTTAAAAAAATTACCTACCTACATTTATTTTTATAATTTGAAATGCCGAACTGAGATCAATTAGGCGAATAATCGGTGCCAAACAGGTTAATTTAAATCGATATCAATGAATTCATGAAAATTTGTCATATGCAAATGAAAATCGAATCTAAGTTTTTTATGTTCTGTATAGAATGTAGAATTTTACTGAAAACTATCTTGGGTTCAGATGTTTAATTTGTTTTTAAATTAATTGACACACCCAGAAAAATGTATATAATTACATTATCACTTTATCAACCACAAACTCGATAGATGATGATCTTAGGTTGGTCTGTCTATATAAAAACGGTACGCAACTGTTGGAGTTTGTATATAAATGTAATGGCAGGCAACACTTGACACTTGATTAGATTTCGAATCTTAGAATTATTTTAAATGTTTAAAAAAACAGATCATTGTATTCTCGTAAGAAAAAGTCACATGACTTCTCATCTAGACACGGCAAGACAAACATGAAATAGTTTTATAAAATATATAAAAATAATAATAGTATAATGGTGTAAAAGTGTTCAAGCTATCTGTAATATAATTATAATGAAGCAGTTGTGTTTTTAAATAGCCCCTCATCACCTAAAGAACCCAATCCCCTCAAATTTAACCGTCCAACAGCAACCGAGCCACGTTCATACTAGAACGCTCCGTTCGATGATTTGTAAGCGAAGTAAATTGTCCCTTCGTAATAAGGTGACACTCAACAAAACTTGCATACGCCTGGTCATGAACTATGCAAGTCTAGTGCTCGCACACGCAGCCCGCACTAATTTAAAACCCCTTCAAATCATTCAATCCTGTTTTCACAAGATAGCCGTCGAAGGACCGTGGTTCATGAAGAACGTGGGTCTCCACGACGATTTGGAGCTTGAGTCTATCAGTAAGTTTCAGTCGGCATCAGTGCGTCACTTTGAGATGGTGGCACGACACGAAAACTCTCTTGTTTTGGCCACCGGTAACCGGTGATCAAATGGTAAACAGTCGACGTGGCCTTAAACACGTCATTTCGGATCCTCCCGAGCCACTAACGGTGCTTTTAGGTATCTCAAGCACCAGCCACCGTTCTCGTCGAACCCGTCGCTTGCAGGGTTCGGCGAGTAAATTAGCAGACACAGCGCACTGAGTTTCTCGCCGGATATCCTCAGTGGGTCGCGTTTCCGATCTAGTGGTAGATTCTGCGAAGCACTGCTCTTGCTAGGGCTATTGTTAGCAATGTGCACAGGTTAGAGCTCCTTGAGCTCACCTACTCGTTGGGTTACGTTGGCATTGCCTCTAAAAGCTACCAGCTTGTAAGAAAAAAGTCCAAGATAACTGATTAGTGATTACTCTTTGATATTACATATTATCTCGTATGTATTGCTTTCACATCAATAAAAGCCCAAGCCACCGATATCAATTTGTAAAGCGATATTATTGACCTCGATTTTTTCGATTCCTCAAACTTTGAAATGTATAAATTTAATATAGTTTTTGGGGAAAAAAGCCGTGAGACTTGGTCCCATTCTGTTTTGGGGGCGTCAAATCATTAGGGGGACCTCATCTCCGTTGATTAATCTGGTTGCGGCCTATGTATTAGACACTATGGTCTAACACAACATTTCTCATACGCAGTGCGCAACAGAGCTCGGTACTGGCAAACTTTCTCCAGGCTTTGGTGTAATTTATTAAATGAAACACGTTGTTTGTGATCTGAGGTGATACTCATAATTATTACAATCCTATCATAGACAGGTTTCATACTTCAGTGAAGCCTATCCATCTTGCCAGACAAAATTGGCACTAGCTGTCATAAGAGCAGGAAGTTTGTCTTTGAGGTGAAGTTCGATAAGTTCAAAATCGTATTTTCCCATTGATCTTAGCAAATATCGATGGTCATCGTAGTGGTGTGGCTGTCGGCACTTTACAAAGTACTGGGCCATAATTACTAATTGATAGACTTTTGAGTTTGCACAGCTATAGAATATATACAACAACATAAATAAATACTAACTTTTAGTGCGGTAGGGTTCTAAAACGTCCTTGGGCCCGCGGTCTGATCCAAGATGGGATGTGATCCTGTATGTGGGACTTGACCAAATGGCAAATGGCAGATGGTCAAATCCCACATACCACGCGCACCTTCTTAGGCGCGGAGACCTCGTAGGAGGCTCGGTCAGCGGCCTGGGAAAAAACCCAGCTGGGCTAGGGACCTGATACAGAAGGTAATTACCCTCGATACTGCGCGTATTGTGAGGAGGTTTTCATTCTGGAATCCTAACCACTGGTGGCTTGTGTCGTAGACACCGCCTTCAGCGGCAATCTATTTTTATATAGTGTTTTTTATAAATTGTACCTTTAACTTCTTTTTTTTAAATAACGTATAATAACTAAGGAAGTACGGAAGAGGCGTCAGAAACCTTGGGGATCAAATACCCCCTAAAATGCTGGTGCAGAAGGCAACGGGAAACCACTGCACTAATTTCCCACGAGAGTCATGAGCAGGTCGTATCCGACTGATGCATGACCACGACCACTCTGTCAAGAGTGTACAAATAGGAAGAAAGAAGAAGATAATAAATAAGATTTTGAATAAATATAGATTATAATAATAAATAATAATTAAGTAATTTAAGAATCATAATTATTGACAATCGACATATTTTTTAAATCGATTTCGTAAAATAATATCGATTTTCATTTCAACTTCTAGAAAATTCGTGTAAGATCGACGAAGTGCAATGCGGTGACAAACCGGCGTTCGACGTTTTTGTGAACAATTTAACGATAGGTAGTTATATCAAGCAATTGTCAACCTCAGCAACGTGTTTTTGAAATAACTCAATTTATGAGCAAATACTTGTAATTGAGTATTTTTTCAGTGAAATAAGAAAATTTGTCTATCACAATGGCTGCTATGTCCGTCATTGGAATTGATTTTGGTAATGAATCCTGCTATATTGCTGTGGCTAAAGCAGGTGGGATAGAGACAATAGCCAATGATTACAGTCTTCGAGGGACACCGTATGTATTATATTCATTAAATATATTAAACTTGCTCTAACCAAACCATAAAAATGTATTTTTGAAGGGTTTTTCGGAAAGTTGATATAATGCATGTCATACAATAGACCCTATTTCGACATTTCATTACGTGCTTTTTTTTTTCATAATACCTTTTTTAAATACTGCTTTCTTCATCATTTTTAAGTAAGGAAAAATGATTATTTATCACGTATCATTATTGCAAATCCAAAGAAACATAGATTTTAAAATTTCAGGCCCCAGGTCTGATCTATTCAGGAATAAAGTATGAAATAAAGGATGCTTCCTTTTTCACCAATGTGAACAATATACCACTTAAACACTAATATAAATTATATATCTATCATTACAACACATATAAAATATAGAATCTAATACAGGTCAGGGTCAAACACCACACTAGTAATTTGAGTAATCAATCAATATTTCAGTAACACTGTAGTGTCCACAAGTGCTTACTGTTGACATGCACAGTAGTGGTGGTGTCCTCATTTTATTTTGTTTCCTTAATTGTCTTTAATTTCTATATTTAGTTTCTTTCTGATTTCTCTGTTTTGTCATTTATCAAATGAGCTTTGAAAAGAACCCTGCCTGGCCGTTGGTTGGCTGAACCTGTACTAGTATTATTGCTGATGTCTATGAAAAAAATAGCCGTAAAACATTGTAACTAAAATATTTGACATCTAAATTAAAAACCCTAAAAAGAAATTGGTTAAGCTTCATTTATTTAAAAAAAAGTTCACATAAATTGATTCTTGTCTGTGATAATAAATATTTTTTAGAGCTTTAATTAATTTACATTTTATTCTCTTCTTGTTATTTCCCAGAAACAACGAGGAAGTTAATCTTGAAAAAAAAATTATTGTGTATGTAATGTAAGAGTTAATTTATTTTTAGATCATGTGTTGCTTTTTCACAAAAGAATCGAATATTGGGTGTGGCAGCCAAGAACCAAATGGTGACCAATATGAAGAATACTGTATTTGGTTTCAAACGACTTCTGGGAAGAAAATTTTCAGACCCTCTTGTTCAAAAAGAATTAAAACATTTCCCTTTCAAGGTTGAACAGAGGTCTGATGGCGGTATTGGAATAAGAGTCAACTACCTCAATGAAGACAATGTCTTTACCCCTGAGCAGGTATGTATATTCTATAGAGTTTGATAATCTGTTTTGAGCTGTCACGGTATTTATTACCCAAAATGAGAAAAGTACTAAATTATTATGAGATATACAAAACATACCATAAAACAATACAACAATTGATAGATTTATGAATTAATGACTCTTCTGAAAAAAGCTGGTGGAACACCTTGTAGTTTCTGAAAATGAAGAAATAATTGAAACAAGAGAGTCTGAGATGGGACCCGTACACGTCCATATGGACACTGATAATGTTTTTCTATCTTAATTCACTTATTATTTAAGTGTTACTAATATTAGTTTTCTTTACAGATAACAGCCATGTTGTTGACAAAATTAAAAGATGTTGCAGCAACAGCTTTACAGACTCAAATCAACGACTGTGTGATATCTGTTCCCAGCTATTTCACGAATGCTGAAAGAAATGCTCTTTTGAATGCCGCTGGTATTGCTGGTTAGTACTTTTTTATGAAGAAGTATTCAAAATGGACTTTATTTTTATTTATTTATATACTTATGACCTGCATGTTTTTTTTGTCATATCAGGTCTTAATGTATTGCGCCTCATGAACGAGACAACTGCGACAGCTTTAACTTATGGAATTTATAAACAAGATCTTCCTGGTGCTGAAGAGAAACCACGAAATGTTGTCTTTGTCGACTTTGGTCATAGTTCTTTACAGGTAAATATTTGATATACATAATACAATTAGCACAAAAAAAAAAACAATAACATAAATGTGTAAATATACACATAGTCAAACTTCAAATTGAAATCTATTCAGCCTCTTTGTTGGGAATAATTTTATTATTAATCTTATGAGCAATGATGACTGGTGATTTTGGTTTTTGGAGCAACCAACACTTTTAGATTATATTTTATATAAATTTTAAACCTTAAAGCAAATTTTAATAATTTCCCAGGTTTCAGCTTGTGCTTTCAATAAGGGTAAGCTGCGTATTCTCGCTACTGCAACCGATGCTCAGTGTGGTGGACGAGACATTGACATGGCTTTAGCTGATTACTTCACTCAAGATTTTGTGACAAGATATAAATTAGATGCCAGAAAAAATCAAAGGTAAATTGATAATCTTACTAACATGCTTTTTATTACTGTGTGTGACCTGTAACTATCTGTCTGTCTAAAATGAATACTTGAATGAATCTGTCTAGAATATAATGTTTGAATTCTCAAATTTCAAGATCTCCAGTTTTTTTTTAAATTTGCACTTGTATCCATGGTCCGATGGCAGTACAAGAATATAACTAGTCTAATATTCAGACCCATTTGCACACAAAAAAAAAAATCGTCAGACTTACTTTGCATACTTTTAATTTTTTGTTAATGTGTATTAATATAGAGCTCACAGCTCTCTCGGTCATAAAGAGTTATCAGACCACATAAACACCACAATGAAAATGTCTTAATATTCTTATGGATTCAAATATCTTGAAATAACAGATCTTATTTTGAGTGCAACATTAGCTATGAACCAAAATTTTAATCAGAGTATTGAACTATATTATTTTAAAATAATAATAATATAAATATTTTTCCTCTAAATCTGTCCAGGGCTTATCTTCGTCTTCTGCAAGAAGTTGAGAAATTGAAAAAACAAATGTCTGCTAACAGTACTCGTTTACCACTTAACATTGAATGCTTTATGGAAGAACGAGATGTATCTGGAGATATGCAGCGTTCTCAGATGGAACAAATATGTGCTGAAACATTTAACCGCGTTGAAAGAACCTTAAGAGCTATTCTACATAATGCAAGTAAGTGTTGTTTTAAAACTTTCAGCAAAATCATTAATGCTTGAATTGAGTTTCTTCTCAATCCTTCTGATTACATGAATCTACTACAACAATCAATCGCACACTTTACTACTAATTTTAATTTCAGAACTAAGGTCTGAAGACATCCACTCTGTTGAAATTGTTGGTGGATCCACAAGAATCCCTGCAGTTAAGAGTTTGATTGAACAAGCGTTTGGCAAGCATGCTTCCACAACCTTGAATCAGGTGAAGTGTCTGATATCTGCTTTCTGCTTCTCTATTTTTCATACCTAACAAAAATATTCTGAGTCAGATTTCATGTCCATTCCTGAGAATTAATGGTAATTGTTAAGGCTAGTACTTTTATCTAAAGAATATGTACCTATATTAATAAATAATGTAGTAAAATTATTATAAGGTTATAATTATATTATATAAATAAATGATATAATAAAATAGAATTATATTAATGAATTCTGCACATATAGACACAAATTATGTATAATCTCTAAACTATTTATAAATACTACACCGAAACTACTAAAAAAATTTAGACCAAATAATAAAAATGTTATGCTGGATGCAGGCTGCACAAGACCGGTCATTGTGGCGAACCTTGCGGGAGGCCTATGTCCAGCAGTAGACGAGCGTGGACTGAAAAAAAAAAGCACAAATATTAACAATTTTTGAGTGACAACTAAAATAAGTATGATTATGGTGAGATAGGACGAGGCGGTGGCTCGTGGATGCGCGCTACAGTGCGCCATGCTGAGCCCGGCCGTACGCGTGCGTGAGTTCAGCATCACCGACGTGCAGCCCTACGCCGTGCGCCTCGCCTGGGACGCCGCCAGAAACGAGGACGGTGATATGGAGGTTTGTCTTAACGTATCTTACTTTACTCTTTATGGCTGACTGGCAGACGAACTTATGTTTATTAACAGTATTTTTCAGAACGTTTTGGTTCTTGCATATTTTGAAAGACTGGAGAAGTTTATATCCTTATTTAAAAAGGTAGACATGAATATATATAGAGAATGACATTTAAAATAAACTTTCACTGTAAAGTACTGATTAAGTCCAAGCCAAAATCTCTAAAAATCCAGAAAAAAATATAAAGTACCTACATAAAAGTTACTGGAATTTGCAATTTTACTTTGTAATAAAAAAAAATCTATTTTATTAACTTTGTCATTATCGGTTCGATTGATCAGTGGTGTTTCCACCGTTTCAAATATATAACTTACAAACAAACATAATAAATTTAATGGTGACAAAAATACAATATATTATTATGTAAACACTTTTTTCATTCAAATGAATTCCACCAGTGTATATGATATTTAAACTATTTCTTTAATAAACTTCTCACCATTTAGGTTCTGCCCCAAATCAATTGGGTAAATTGGTTTATGTTTTGATATAGAATTGAAAAAAAATTAATGCACTTTTATTACAGGTATTCCCCGCTTTTCACGCTGCACCATTTTCAAAAATGTTAACATTCTACAGGAAAGAGCCATTTTCTGTCAGTGCCTATTATTCTGACCAAGTACCTTATCCGGACACATTTATTGGTATGTAAAACTGTAAAATTCGTATTCGTTTCCTACAAGATCCAATCATTATCAAATCATTGTTGGATTTTAGGCCAGTGGCAAATCAAAGATGTCCAGCCCACACCTGAAGGAGAATCCCAAAAAGTAAAATTGAAAGTGAGGGTGAACATTCATGGCATCATAACAGTCGCTTCGGCTTCACTTGTTGAAAAGAAGCAGGACACATCACAGAATGAGAACATAGAAATGGAAAATAGTAATGAGAATGCTCAAAATCAGGATACACCTATGGAAACGAATGGAGGAAATCAAGACCAGCAACAACAGAATGGTCCTGAGAACAACCAAGAGGTGAGAGATGAGGAAATGAAGGGAGAGCCGCAACAAAAACAATCGTGGACACAGAGAGTAGGACAGTGGTTCAGCGGGGTATGTGTAGCCGGTGACTAGTCTAGCTTTGTGGTATTTGCTGTTTGATTTTGAGTACTTATAATGGTGTTGTAAATAATATAAACACATAACAGACAGCAAACACCACAAACTGACTTCCCCATCCTCAAGTCGAGGCCCCATTTGCACGAATTCAAAAGGCTTAAATTTATTGCCTGTATCAGTAGCTGTCTTTTGTTTTGATAATTCACAGTTTGTCTCTGTGTCCACGTATATTTTACGAAGGGTGGTATAGTTACATTTCTTTTTATCAAGTTTGCATTGCCTCATTGAATTACACGTTCTGGTGAATTTTGTAAGAGGTGCAAATGGGTCACCACATCGCTTGGAAGGTGTGTAAAGTTTTCAATATTCTAGAATTATATTTTATCAAGTTTTGGCGCAGTCCAAGCAGTGGTGGTGGTGGGGAAATCTTTTTACAATAAGATATGAACAGCTTGTTCTCATTTTCAGGAGAGTGATGATAAAAAGGATAAATCCAAGGATAAGTCAAAGAAGGTTCTTGTGAAAACTGTGGAGCTGCCCATTGAAGCACAAACACATGGTCTATCAGTGCATGAACTAAATGGATATGTTGAACAAGAGGTAAATCAAATTTTACGAAATGATATTATTTCAAAAGTCATCATGGCCTAAATGGATAACACACCTGGTGTCCTAGGCATAAGGAATATTTGGGTTCTCTATGCTTTGTACAGTATACAAACATTATACTTATGGTATACTTTGTTCTACAGCTACATTGCATTTTTTTGATTTTCCTACCTAAGCTGATAGCCTTGAGAGGCTATTTCAGCGGCACCTTAACTAGTAGGTGAGCTCACGGGGCTCAAACCTGACGACGTTAACACGAACCCTAGCAAGAGCCGTGCTTCGCAGAATCTACCACCGGATAGGAAACGCGACCCACTGAGAAGATCCTGCGAGAAACTCAGTGGGCTGTGTCTGAGGGATATTGCATTGCAGTGTGATGAACAAAAAAGAAGAGAACAAAATCTGGTTATAATACAGATCAGTTTTGATATCCATTTGATTCAATTTACAGGGCAAAATGCAAGCTCAAGATCGGCAAGAGAAAGAAAGAGCAGATGCTCGTAATGCTCTTGAAGAATATGTTTACGAATTGCGAGGGAAACTGTCTGAAGGCGAAACCCTGCATGATTTTGTTGCAGAAGATCAACGTAATAAGCTTGTCAATCATCTTGATTCTGTTGAACAATGGCTCTATGATGAAGGTGAAGACCAAAATAGACAGGTTTGTGCTTTAAATTCTGGTTCTATTTTCTTGTATTTTAAAATAATAGAATCATATAAATGTTTTTTAATTAATTCAATTATGAATATTGATTAATTGATCATCAATTGTGACAGGTGTACAGTGATAAGCTGAGCGAGTTGAAAACTGAAGGCGAGCCGATCAAACAAAGGCGTCTTGAGTTTGAGCTACGTCCTGGGGCTCTAGATGAGTTTGCTTTATCCATCCAACTCACCAACAAAGCTGTTGATTTGTACAAGTTAGTTAAATACATTTAATAATTTATTTAAGGTTATAATTTGAAATGGACAAGACAAACAACAACTCTGCCGTGCTTGTGATATATACAGTAAGTGCCTCGGAGACACTTTTGAGAAAAACGCGGTTAAAGATTTCAATTTTACTTTTGACGTTTCTCGCGAAGTATAAAGCATACCTAAGTTTTTATAATTTTTTAAGATAAATATAGGCTTTTGTAACAATTTGCCTATTATTATTTTTATTCAGAAATAATATTTAAATTATAAAGCTTGAAAAAATATTTATATTAAGGAATTTATAATTAAAAAAAAAACATTTTTTTAGCATTGGTACAGTAAGTGTGTGACTTACTGTAACAATATTTAGTTTGAACTACATACTGCAATTATGATTACGGAATGAGGTGAATGTTTAAATAGAATAACAAAAATTGCACAATTTGCTTAATGAAACTTAATCACTTACTGTAATTATAGCTATGAGCAATATATAAACTTATGGCATCTACCATAAAGCACTGGAACCATAATTAATTACTCTTCCTCGATATTATTTGTAGATAAAAGAAACAAAAGAGATCTTATGAAATCACAGCTTCATAGAATAATTACACAACTTTGTTAAGACTATAAAATTTTAAAATCAGTTCCATTTATTGAATTTTTTATGCATTGAGAATAAAAAAACCACCAAAAATAAACACTTTGTTTCTAAAAAAACTAATACAGTTCTTTTTGGAATTTTTATAATAAAAATAATAATACGTAGATTGACAGAACGCAGCTGCACAACCCTGATCTAATAAGGTACTTTATAATCTTTAATAAGTCATATAACCTCTTAAGACGGTTATTATGTACTACTAAACTATTATGTAGATTATGAAATCCTCGATACAAGAAATTATCAAATCAGTCAATCTTACAAATCAATAATATTAGCACCTGTGTAACAGTTTATGGTAAAATAGTAAATGTCCTTTAATTGACTAGTAATATGTAGGCTTACATAATATAGGCATATTAGGGGTTAAAGTATGAAATTGCCGATTTGACCTGAAAAATTGAAATTCGTTTTTTTTTTTATTTAACATATTTATTGAATCAAAATATCTACAGTTATTATCTATACATTGCTACCATCTAATAGAAAGGTCAATTATCTCTTTGCGATAGAACTCTGGTGATCTAGATTCTACAAACTGTGTGAAAGCATTTTGTACTGCCTCCTAGGACGAAAAGTTTTTATCACCTAGAAACTTGTCCAAATCCGAAAAAAATGGTGTTTATTCCGTTGGAGCAAGGTCTAGCAAATACGGGGGGTGACCAATGGTTTCTAATTGCAGTTCCTGTAGAGTTAAAACGGTTTCTCGTGCTGTGTGAGGTCTCGCGTCATCATAGAGCAGTAATGGTGAAGACCGATTCAGGATTCAGGGCTGTTTCACTACAAGTTTTACTATCATTGTTCGGAGTACGGCATAGTAGACATTTACCGTTATTTCTTGACCAGATCCTATAGGAGAAACCTATAGTGAATAACACCATGTTGAGATCCCCAAACAGTTACCATTACTATACATATATTGGTAAGCTTTGCTTCAGGATACTGTTGCGGCGTTTGACCTGGGGTCAGCCATTGCATTTTTCGCTTACGGTTATCGTAAAGAATCGCTTTTCATCACATGATATTACTTCATTTCTGTATCGATTCAACAAGGCAACACAAGGTTCAACACGCGTTTCTTTCTGCAGATCAGTCAAATCATAATGCACCCATTTTTCCCATTTTTTTTAAATTTCATTGATTTGGTGCAAATGAGTCAATATTGTTGATAAGGTAACATTAAACCATATCGCTAATTCCTGGGTAGTTTGGCTCGGATCAGCTCTCACCATCTCTTTCAATTCATTGTTATTCATATGTGTGGGCAGTCTTCCACGTGGTTCGTTCTTCAAATCAAAATTTCCATCACGAAAGCGTTTAAACTAAAACACACGCTGCGTTCATTAGTAGTCCCTTCTCCTGCTTTTGCAGCGTTAGTCCCGCGTCGGAACTCTTATTAAAAAATCACTCGAATTTTCAAAGTATCCATCTTTCTTGTCTAAGCTGAATAATAAAAAAAAACTGAAAGTCGATAATCGAACGTTACACATGTTTACTAAAAAATCTCAAACCATGAAGGTTCTATGTCAATTCGAAGTAGGTACCTATTACAACAAAACGGCAATTTAAATAATCCCAGTTATTTAAAAAAAAAATTCTGAACTCAAAACTCTGCGGTTAATAGATTTGATGCAGAATTCGAAATGTTTAACCAAAAATCTTTTCTATTCTCAGGCATCAGAGGTACAAGCTTCTGTATAATATCTACTTTACGATCTGCAGTGATTCCTCTGGGACTATTTTTAAACTTCACCTAAGGAAACTTTTGGGTCATCATAATTTTGGCTTGTAAAAAGTCCAATGATTGCAACATCTCATTTTATGATCTGTTTTATACATTAGTATGAAATAAGCCCTCTGAACTTTAACTAAACACCTTATAATATTTGTAGTAAGTAACGTGTTTACCTAACATGTTCCGGGCAAGTCTACGCATAATATGAAGTATTCCTTAATATAATTACAGTAGTGAATCTTGCTGTTGTTACGACTATGCATAAAAATAAATATTTTAATTTGCTGACTTATCATATACACAGTAAGTTCAACTTACTGTAGATATGTTAAGGTTTAGTAACTAATGCTTTATTTTCAACAATTAATATAATAATAGTATGTGGTACTTACTGCTAATATGTTTCAGTGATACTTGATGAAAAATACTCATATCTTAAAAATAATAACAGCAAAATTACTTACTGTATCAATACATAGGAAATGGTTTAAACTTTATGAAAAAATCAACCGTATGTGCCCATACTGCAATTATAATAAGTATGTTTTGGCGCAAAATGTTTCTTACTGTAGATATGCTTAAGCTTATTTACGTTTCTATACCACATTTTAAAATTTTAAATATACAGAAATGTAGATCTCAATCTCTACATTCCAAATATATACTTAACTCAATATCGACAAAAATGTGACTTACTGTATTTATCGTAAGCACGGCAGAACTAAACTTAATAACTTATTGGCATGTCATTTTTTCACAATGAGAAAAATAAAATGGAAACGTAATATTATTACATTAAAACACCAACACATTAATTACAGAGCTGGTGACGCTAAATTTTCACACTTGGCGGAAACAGAAGTTCAGAAAGTGATAGACGCATCTAAAAATGCCCTAACTTGGCTCGAGACTGCAAGGCAAGCGTTAGCACACACACCACGTCATCAACAACCATCGCACACTACTCATCAAATCCGTCAAGAACGTCAGGTAACTGCATTCATTATTTCTGTTGTTCTAGATCGGCAGGGCATGAGCTAATGGCCCACCCGATGTTAAGAGGTTATCGGGAACATCAACACCAAAATCAAACCAAGAGTCAAGATAGAAGTTCCATGTCTTCCAACAGATTCTAATTTCACAGACTTCTGCTTTTCTAACAAGAATTTTTTCGATGGAAGATTGCTTATCGGCTGATACCACTCTACACTTTGTGGACTAAACACGACACTGATGGTGCATTCAAGTTTAATCTCGAAATGTTTCGATCCACCACAAGCTTAATTAAATTAATTAAAACTATCCTATTTATATTTATTTTTTTAGAATTTTGAGAACCTCGTGCATCCTATTTTGAATAAAGTTAAACCAAAAGAGAAAACACCACCTCCTTCCAATCAGACTGCGGGAGACGGACAGGCTGATGGTAACAAGGATGCGCCTTCGACTCAATCTCAAGAGCAAATGGATGTTGAATAAACGCATCTTTAGAAAACTCACAACACTAAACAATAACACCCGCCTTCCTCATCATTCGTATCGTGCACTTGATACAATTTATAATGTGTAATGGCTCATAATTATATATTTACCTTCTATAATAACTATTTCGTTATTCTTTAGTTTTGTGATAGAAAAGAGCGCCAAGTTTTGAGCAATCTTAGTAATATTTGAAAGCTGTACTAAATTATTGCAGATAAATTTTATGTATTTATTTATCTCATGTGATAAAGGCTCGATTTTATTGTATTTACATTGCGATAGTTAAAGTATCAATACTTAGTATTCAAAATGAGTTGAGTTTTTCGCTCGCTTGATTTATACAGCGAGTTCATAGTATTAACATAAATTAACAGGCATTACACAAATGCATTTCATGATTACATTTCAATTGTTCCAATGCTACAATTGAATTTAGTCAGCAAAATGTCACTAGTAATATTCTTAAAATATAGCACATTCTTGAGTGTTTAGTAAATAACAATAGGTAATTGTCTATAGTATAGTTATGATAGTGAAAAGTTTCAAAAAAGTAATGGAAGTAAATTAATCATTTTCTTTGTAAACATAACAATAATTTTGCTGGCGCTTACGCCCTATACTTTATAGTAAATGAATTAGTTGAAAGAATCGAAATATGATATAAATTTACTGATTCAATATTTTGAAAGAAAACTCTTGAAAGGCTAACAACTGTCTCAATAAATGCCAACTGCCTGTTTTCGATTTTTAACTAATCAGCATAATAATATAGCCATTAGGGATTTACATAGCTTGATTAACTGTGATCCAATAAAATATGAACTCCATAAGGATTGAATGACAACAATAAAATAAAACGCAACTGAAATATTATTTAATAATTAATAAAAGTTTTCTGGAGGTTCATGTCGAACATTTCAATAATATTTTTAATTAACAGACAAAAAACTATTTGATTCTCACTAAACCAAATTAACGAGATTAGAAATTTTGAAATGCAAAATTTGTTGAATGTTCTGAATTAGAACTTTAGCTTCAACTTCTTTACAGCCCTCAGGAAATAAATAGTTCAAGTAATTCATAATTTTAATTTGATTAGGTTTTAGCCGAAATCGTCTAAAACATTCCAGATACCTATTTAAAAGTATGAACATATGTGAGAATCAATATTCATTTGTAATTGTTATTAAAGTATGTAGTATCCTTTACTTATGACCTATTGACAATTCTTAATACTGTAATTTCGCAACACATACAAACTTAATAATTTCAATTTTGTTAATTTGGCCTATGTTGTGCAAATAAATGGTTCAACCATTGTATGAAACTTTAATTTATCAACAGATAGTAACCACACCGGACAGAAACAATTTAAGATTCGTATATAGGTAAATCGACCTTCACTAATCTGCTTATTAGACGGAAAGTATGTTAAATACAACATTATTAAATTGATATGACTGACGAAGCTGTCAGTACTCGTGTCCGGTAAATCGTACCGGTTTTCTAATGAAATAGTAATGAAGTAGTAGGTAGGTACTGCTAACACATGTCGACAAAATGACTTCCGCGATGAAGGGCATAGTGTAAAAGTCAAATCTGCAAAAATATTTAATTTGCGTATTTACTAATAGTAGAGGCGTCTTGTGAGCCCGCACTAGGTACCATTACCCTGAGTACTGCGGCGGGGCAACTGTTGTACTGTAAAATTGAGACTTAACACGTTAACAGTCCCTATACAAGCGTACCGAAACACGCCATATGTCCAAGTGTGATTATATATTTTTTGGCCATTATTCGATGTCCACTTATCGACTGATGCATTAAAAGTAACAAAATATGGCCGTTGACCCGGATATACTCGTGTACACCGGGCGGTACACGGACTTATGAATTAAATTACCGTGTACCCTTAACGTGTACCCCAGACTCATGAGTGGTTCCAGTAGACGTATGTACGGTTAGTTTATTACCATATCGATGGTTCACTTCCGCGGCAGACTACTTTTCCGCCAATACATACCCTCGAACACATAAATATAACATGAAGATCTATAAGTTAAGGTCTGCAGAAGGTTACACTTGGGGATACCAAATTTACAATGGTCAAAGTGTGCAAGTATTTGGTTTGGATACCGGAAGTATAGTAGTAACATTGGCAGAAGGTTTACTTGATGAAGGTCGCTGCATGATAACTGACAACTACTACACGAGCGACCCTTTGACAGAATTTATGTTTTCTCGCAATACAGACCTCTGTGGCACAGTCAATAAAAAGAGAAGAGGTTTACCGAAAGTGAGAAGGAGAGAAAAGCTGAGCATTCTAGCAGCACATGAAACCATGAAACCATTGTAAAAAAACTCTTATAGCACGAACTTGCACACCAACCCAGTGAAATACGCTTTTCCAGCACGGAAAGAACAACGCAGTCACATGCAAGGTCATCAAGACCATTATAATTATCAGGACCATCAGGATTACCAGGGCCATCATCAGGAAGACCGTTTTCTTCTAGTTCAAGTACGCTGCTGAGAAACACACATTTTTTGGAGTTTTTGGGCAAGAAAGAATCTCGATTCATCCGAAGACGATGCGTGAGATGCTGCCAAAACCTCCTTGATGAAGATCGACTTGCTCCATATGCAGGGGCCAAAGCCAAAAGGGTATCAACGCAATGTAAAATTTGCAAAACAGCATATTGTGTTGTTTGTTTTTCTAAGCTTTTAGTTCACCAATAAAAAATTGTATCTTTTTTTCTAAGTTTTTTTGTGACATGTTTCTATACCAAGAATTTAAAAAAAAAAATACATGTTTTCGACTTTTTCCATTTATTAGATCCTTGGCCACAAGTCCACAAAGAAAACACTAACTAATTTGACAAGTCCGTGGTTCTAGGCCCCGTAGAGAAACACATCGGCACATCGGCGGAACCGCTCACCGTGTACCACATACGTAACACCGGACTGTTTTTTTTTTTTTTTTTTTTTTTTTTTTTTTTCCACAGGAGAAAATCGCCGGATCCCCACCCGCACGGCAGGTGGGGTATGTGGGAGTCGAACCTCACTAAAAACTCCTGCCGCTCACAGCCGGCGCCCTACCCCGGACCGGGTGGGAACCCAGTCGGAGTTATTGAGACGGCGGGACAGGGTTTACGCAGAGCACATTACATCCATCCCGCCGTCCCCCAGACGCCGGACCGGCGGCCGCCAGCAACATGACCGCCGGTTCCCTCGGTCGACGGGCCAAGAGCCCGATTGATAGCGCCGCGCTACACCTTCCCCCGGAGCGGTCGGGGGAACGCCACCTGCCACGCTGCCCCACGCCTAAGCTCCTCCCCGCACAAAGCGGGTGGAGCCCGAAGCTCTTAGGGGGCCGGGTTACGGACGGGACCCCGGTCCCGACCCCCTGCTCGGCGGCGGCGGGTTTCTGCGTAGTGAGGAGAGCTTTGCCTCACTCGCCCCGCCGCCTCCTTCTGCGAGATGGTGCACTCGCAGAAGTCGAGCATAGCCTTCCAAGACTCGTCGCCGCCAAGCATCGACGCCACGACGCCAGGCAGCGACAAGTCCGGTCCTATCTTTGCGACAAGGACACGGCGCTGCACCTCCCAAGCGGGGCAAACAGCGAGCGTATGCTCCGCCGTGTCCAGGTCGTGTCCACAATGGTGGCACCTCGTCGTCGGCTCAGCTCCTATCCGGTGCAGGTACTTTCCAAAGCATCCGTGCCCAGTCAGCACCTGCACCAGACGGAAGGTGAGGCGTCCTCGGCCACGATTCACCCAGTCATAAAAGACCGGGCAAACCGCCTCGACGGTCCGTAGACCCCACGTGGGGTTGGCCAACCGCCTCGACCACGAAACACCGGACTGTTAACGTGTTGTCGTGTTTCAAGGTTTTTTTTTTTTTGCTTAGATGAGTGGACGAGCTCACACCCCACCCGGCGCTAAGTGGCTACTGGAGCCCATAGACATCCACAACGTAAATGCGCCACCCATCCTGAGATATAAGTTCTAAGGTCTCAATTATAGTTACTTTTTTTTTTCTTTTTTTTTTTCCTACCTAAGCTGAGAGCCTTGAGAGGCTATATCAGCGTAACCCTAACTTTAGTAGGTGAGCTCACGGGGCTCAACCTGACGATGTTGCTAACACGAACCCTAGCAAGAGCCGTGCTTCGCAGAATCTACCACCGGATCGGAAACGCGACCCACTGAGAAGATCCGGCTAGAAACTCAGTGGGCTGTGTCTGAGAGTTAATTTACTCGTCGAGCCCTTCGTCGCAAGCGACGGGTTCGACGAGAACGGTGACCGGTGCTTGAAGTACCTAAAAGCACCGTTAGTGGATCGGGAGGATCCGAGATGACGTGTTTTGGGCGACGTCGACTGCTTTCCATTCTGTCCGCAGGATCGGGAATGTAGTTACCGGCGGCCACGATGAGAGGGTTCTCGTGTCGTGCCGCTTTATCGAAGTGGCGCATGGACGCCGACTGTAGATACTTACTGATGGACTCTAAGTCCAGGTCGTCATGGAGGTCGACGTTCCTGACGAACCACGGGGCTCCGACACCTATCCTGCAAAAACGGGATTGAATAATTTGGAAAGATTTTAAGTGTATGCGGGCCGCGTGAGCGAACACTACACTTGCATAGGTCATGACGGGGCGTATGCAAGTTTTGTAGAGTGTCACCTTATTTCTAAGGGACATTTTACTTCGCCTACATATCATCGGGTAGAGACGTCCTAGAATGAAGGCGGCACGATCGCGTACCGTCTTGATGTGGGGGCGGAATGTCATCCTACTGTCGAGGGTGACGCCTAAATATTTGACCTTCGGGGCCCACGGTATGGGCTGGTCGAACATCGTGATCGGGCGAACTTATAGTTACAACGGCTGCCCCGCCCCTCAAACCGAAACGCACCACTGCTTCACGGCAGAAATAAGCAGGGTGGTGGTACCTACCCGTGCGGACTCACAAGAGGTCCTACCACCAGTAATTACGCAAATTATAATTTTGCGGGTTTCATTTTGTTGGTGTTTCAAGGTGGGTCGGCATTTACGTTATTGACATCTATTTTTTTTTTTTTTTCCTACCTAAGCTGATAGCCTTGAGAGGCTATTTCAGCGTAACCGTGGTTAGTAGGTGAGCTCACGGGGCTCAAACCTGACGACGATGCTAACACGAACCCTAGCAAGAGCCGTGCTTCGCAGAATCTACCACCGGATCGGAAACGCGACCCACTGAGAAGATCCGGCGAGAAACTCAGTGGGCTGTGTCTGAGAGTTAATTTACTCGTCGAGCCCTTCGTCGCAAGCGACGGGTTCGACGAGAACGGTGACCGGTGCTTGAAGTACCTAAAAGCACCGTTAGTGGATCGGGAGGATCCGAGATGACGTGTTTTGGGCGACGTCGACTGCTTTTCATTCTGTCCGCAAGATCGGGAATGTAGTTACCGGCGGCCACGATGAGAGGGTTCTCGTATCGTGCCGCTTTATCGAAGTGGCGCATCGACGCCGACGGCATATACTTACTGGTGGACTCTTAAGTCCAGGTCGTCGTGGAGGTCGACGTTCCTGACGAACCACGGGCCTCCGACGGCTATCCTGCAAAAACGGGATTGAATGATTTGGAAGGATTTTAAGTGAGTGCGGGCCGCGTGCGCGAACACTACACTTGCATAGGTCATGACGGGGCGTATGCAAGTTTTGTAGAGTGTCACCTTATTTCTAAGGGACATTTTACTTCGCCTGCATATCATCGGGTAGAGACGTCCTAGAATGAAGGCGGCACGGTCGCGTACCGTCTTGATGTGAGGGCGGAATGTCATCCTACTGTCGAGGGTGACGCCTAAATATTTGACCTTCGGGGCCCACGGTATGGGCTGGTCGAACATCGTGATTGGGCGAATGGCGGAGGTGGAGGTGTTGACGCGCCTAGTCGGGAGAGGGATGCTCAGCGTGGTGTTCGGAGGGCGACCCCTTTTGAAGAGCACCGCTGTGCTTTTCGTGGGGTTGATGTCGATGCGCCACTTCCGAAACCACTGTCCGACGGTGGTAGCTGCGGTCTTTGACATCTACGAGCTCCGGGAACCATTTAACACAAGGTGGACTGTAAGTTCATCCCCTCCATAAAAGCGTTTTGAAAAGAAAACGCCTACTGACCACTGGACGAAGTCTGTCAACTATTAGACTACCAATCGGTTCCGAGAAAAGTATTAATAAACATTATGTTCTGGGCTTATTTTCACATTTTGCATGGCTAAAGGATTAAAAAGTACATACCTACAAATTATTAAAATCAATGCTAAATTCACAGCGAAATAATTTTATATGGTTCAAACATTAATAACTTTTTTAAAACATACATGCACGCGCTACGATACTACCTATGATCAAACTACGCAAATAGTCGGTATTTCGGCGCTCTGCACTCTATGCGTATTAATAGAAAGTCGTGCTACCTACTAAATAATTTAGTAACCGCTTTACAGGGTTTTTTTACCTTAAATTTTTTTTTGTGACCAAAAAAAGACTTATCGGCTTATTCAAATTCAAAACTTGCATATATTCAAATTGTCATACATAACAGATAGAAATCTATTTTGGAAGCCTGTATCTTAAGCAGTAAGACCTTCTACGGGTGGGTAATAACAAATAAAAATTACACGGAGATACCTACATATTTATTACCATAGAGGGCCAAAAGTTTTTCGAAAACAACTTAAACGCGGCAGTCCGCAAATACGCAAGCTTACTACGGACGGAAATGTCGTGACATCAGATCAAGATGAAATAATCCAAGTTGTGGAGAAGTTCTACGGTCAATTCTGTAGCTCCGTAACGCTTGGACCCACAGTAGCCCAGCAAGACCCACGTGCCCCTCTTAAGAAGACACAGGACGGAAGATCTGCCGGAAATAAATCTATATGAGATTAAACATGCACTGAAGCTTATGAAGAAGGGGAAATCACCGGGCCATGATAAAGTCACATAAAAACAACTTCAGTACGGAGGAACACCAGCACTTAAGCACCTTCAAGTGCTGTAGTTACTGGTAACGACGATAGACGTAGGCTTACAAGTTGGAGTTATGGTAAACTATTCCTCAAACTTCGAAGTAGTGCCTTCCAACTGAATCGAAACCGAAAAAACCACGCCATAACCGATCAAAAGTCAGTCATGTGTCTGTTTGCTTTGACTAGCGCGGTGTTGTGTACTGGGAATTTTTGCCGGAAGATCAAACGATACATAAAGAATAGTATCTAGGCGTTATGCGGCGCTTAAGAAACCAAATTCGACTAAAAAGGCTAGATTTGTGGAAACAAGATTATTGAATTTTGCCCCACGATAATGCTCCTTCGCACAAGGCCATCATTGTAAACGAAGTTTTGAACAAAAACTTAACATACACCATCGAGCAACCACTTTATTCACCAGTTATTGCTCCAGCGGTTTTCTTTCTTTTTCTTAAAATCAAATTACGGCTTCGTGGCTCCCGTTTTCATTCGGTAGAAGACACAAAGGAGAATTCGCAGTGGGAACTGAGTTCAATTCCGGAAAAAGCGTTTTATTTATTTATGGGTTGGCTCTGCTCCTGGCATTGCGGATGTCCACGAGCGACGGTAACCACTCACCATCAGGTGGGCCGTATGCTCGTATGCCTAAAACAGCAATAAAAAAAATCTTTTCTGAAGGAGCACAGTTTGAAAGTGATAAAATAAATTTAGGTTTAAAACCAACATTTTGTGTATTATTAATATTTTTTCGGTATTTGACAGAATAGTTAATCTCCTCCTCTTCCTCGCGTCGTTTCCTCACTGATGAGGGTCGTGACCATCATCTTTTGAAAATTATTTATCAATGATATTAAGTGTATTATCTTTGAATGATACTTTATTTTCGCTACACTACAATTCATACAATTTTCCGACAATGTTGCTCTTTACTTCTTCGGTGCCCATATCATGATAACGTAGTGATTACTTGCTCAGTGATGCTTATATTATTTATCTCGAAAAGAGTTTTAGTCGGATTATTAAGATCCTTTTTTTTATAGGCACGTAATTTATGGGTATAGATATTTGTCAAAGTCCATTCTAAAGAAAGACAGAGCGAAACTAATCAAAGAGAAAGTAGTTTTGAATTTAATTAAAGAAAATTCAGAATGGGAAAACATTTCGGTGAATTGGGTTTCATTAGGGGAATTGTTTATTATAAAATGTCTCCACATGAACAAAAAGCCTTTGCTGGTGCAATTACAAAAGGAATCCCCAATTTTGTGACAAGAATGCTTGCAACAATTGCGTACTGGTTACCACGTTAGTACTCGCTTTTCTGTTACTACGATTTTTCCAAACTTATTTATTTTTTACTAAATATCATGACTTGAACTAAATTATAAATTATATGATTCCGGAGCGCTTATGTCATAAAAAAGTTCGAAGCGAAGTTATGTCTTCACGACCATACATTAACGTTGACAAAATTATTCGACAGCTGCAATAATCGGAACATGTATCTACAAATATGTCGAAGAAGCGCATCATGCATCTTTGAGAAAAAACCCAAGAGACTTTATGGATGAAGTTGATCCTAACATTTAATGTTTTATTAATTGTAAATTATTTTGATCCAATACATTGGCGGAAGAATTACATACTTTTTTTTAATTGTCGTCAATAGCAGAGCCTATTTCGGCCCTGAAGCAGTAATGCGCTTCGGTTTGAAAGGTGGGACAGCCGTTGTACTGAAAAAAAGGAGACCTTAGAACTATTATCTCAAGGTGGCGTTTACGTTCTAGTTGTCTATGGGCTCTGGTAACCACTTAACATCAGGTAGGCCGTGACCTCGTCCACCCGTACCCATAGCCTTAAAAAAGAAGACCGTTGTGCGATGAATTGGAACGTTTGCGTACCTTTGCCGCTAGGGGCGCTGTTTCAACTGCATACGAGTTAACTTTTACGCTAGCGAGAACGTTAAAAAACTCGCACTGAGCAGTGTCACTTTACTGCGAAGGGTACCTATGACCAAAATACCTAGTACTAGATATACCTACTCGTGAAATAGCTAGTCTTTCCATAAAAATAGTTAAAAGAAAACATTGATTTTTTTCTATTAACCTCTGAACCTTTATTACTGGAGTGTGTGTGAAATTATACATGAATGTAATAGCTCTTAATTAAATTAACAAAAGGCTCTCCATTTATCTTAATACAAATCAAACTTTAAGTGTTATATCCAGTTAATGATTAAAACACGCTCTTTCTCCATAGGGAAATTAAAAAGACCTTATAGCATATGTTAGACTTAGCTACCTACCTTCTCAAGAATGGTATGGTGATATACCTCGGCTGATCTTTTGGTACTATTTATATAACAGTAAAGCTCGAACACTCCTTGATAAATACCCCCACCCACGAAACCATCAGCAAAGCCGAATAATTCACACGTCCTTCTAACGCTATTGAATAGTTGAGAAGCTTCTGCAGATATTTGAGTATAAACCTAATTATTTTGTTTTTAAATAGGCAATGTGGCAAATGTGGCTAAATAGGCAAAAAACCCTCATCAATCATTGTTTTGATCTGCGACCTCCCTTTGTGTACAGCAGATAAGATCAGTTACTTTCAGACAAGATGTATTCGTTTTTTTAGTAGTCAATACGAAGTGTTCCATAGATAATATACTTAATATTTGAGATGTTCGGACAGACTTTCACTATCACACACACGATTATATATTGGGACGAAGTTCCTTACGGCAGGCTTGGAGGGGATAGGGATTTTGCTGCGCGACCGAACTGAAAAAAATGTGATAGTAAAACCGTAAGAAAAAATCCGTGGAAAAAAGTGCGTGGAATAAAACCGTTAAATGAGACGTGCGCAGGCGCGAGCGCGACAGTCGTATACACAAGCGAGTAGTGTATAATACCTTTCTCTTTCTCTTTCTTTTTTTTGCAAATTGTGTCGATTCTACATTAGCCGAAGGAACTTCGTCCCTACTTGGTGTCCCACGACACCACATTTTAGTTTTTTTTTAATTTTTGCAGTTTGGTGCATAGCATAGATAATTTTTAAGGGATTTTATGACTTGGTAACTAAGACCTTTAAGTCATGTCTTATTTTATTTTATAATCTTATTGACGTGACAACGTCTTATAATTCGATGGAGCCGGCTGCATGCACGAAAAAACATGACTCATGCGGCGTTACCTCGCTCTGAGGCGTTCCATTTAAGGCTTGAAGTGCAAGCGAAAGCGCGCAACGAGCGACAAAGAGGCACAATCAGCCTCCGCGTTCGGCAGCGTTCGACATCTGTCTCTCTCCTACTTGAGTGAGCAATGCCTCCGCGTGGACAGCTGCTATACAATAGTACATTTACATGTTTTCGTCAAGTATGAAGTTCAGTGAAAAGTGAATGTGGTGTCAATTGTTTATAGCAACGATAATTGCGATAATTGAAAAATGAAACCATTCCATTAGTATTTTTTTATGACGACATCCGTTTTTTTATGAAAAATGATAATATGGAGTGAAATGAAATGAAATGAAGATGATTAATTTGAGACATTAATCAACTGGGATGAAATTAAATGACATGAGATGAGATGATATGGGGTGAAATATAATCTCAGTAAAATGGTGGTCATTTATTGAGATTTTTTTAGTGGACTTTTTGGAGGATCCCGAGAAGTTACCTCCAGTGGCTTTGTTTCATTTTCCCACATTTGTGCACTTTCACAGATATTAAACGTTAATAAACCACCGTTATTACACATGTAATCCTGAAGAAACACTAAATAGACAAAATAAAACAAATCACACAACTTCACTGCTTGCGTTCCCGCCAAAAAGTCCTAGCATAGATAATACACTTAATATGCATAGATTATATATTAATATCAGTTTGACGTTTGAGATCAGTGAGGTGCATAGATAATACACTTATTGTGCGGTGATTACTGATGAAGATAAAAATTTATTCAATTGAAAACATAGTTTGTATAAAATGAGAAGTGAACACTTATTTTGCTTAGTTTTGTTAAAGCTTCAGTTGAAGCTAGTGTGCTCTCCCAACGAGAACAATAGAATCACATAATTTCTTTAAAATGTCGACAGTTTGCTTTTCAGCTGGTGATATTTATATTCCAATTCAAATTCAGGAAAGCGATATTTATGGTGGGATAAACCTACTTCTAAAAAACCTAAGACCTACATGGCCTTTAGAAAACGTAAAATTCAAGGTCTGTATCTGTAAACCTAGTGTAAATATCAACAGATAGTTTGTGAAAATAAGTGTAAGAGGAAAATAATTTACATTAGGATTTATTTCAAGGTTTTCACGGATGGAATAACTAATAAATTAGTTTGTTGTCAATTAAGTACTTCACACAATGAAAATGACATAGTCCTCGTCCGGATTTATGGAAATAAAACAGATTTACTAATTGATAGAAAAGCTGAAGTCCGGTGAGTTATTTACACAGCTTACACAGCTTGCACATTTTTTATATAATACACATGTTGGTACAGCTAGAAAAATCTTGCCAAAGTGTAGTTCATGCAAAGCTAATAAATAATACTTTAGTTCATTTTAATAGTATTCATTATTGACAGTGAAAATTGTTAGTAAACATTAAAAGGTGATATAAAATCTGATAAACCAATTATTCTAAAAAATTATGCTACAAAATGCCCTTTGGCAAAAATGAACATCTGTTACACTTCACAAGTACCACATGTTACATATAAATCAATACCTTTGAATATGGTATAGTTATCATGGGCTTGTAGCATTTTTGCCTAGTCTATCACTTATCTTAAATAAATGTATTTCCATATTCTTTGTGTGTTGTTTTTCTATACATAAAGCTTTTCCTTTAGTGGAAACAGTAATAAGCTCCTAAAAGTACATAAACTTAAAACAGCTCTAATTACTTTACCGGTAATTATAGTACTGGGCAAGAAATAATGCACATCAACCTCTAGAAAGAGACATTCAGCTAATTCCGGCTTTGTAGAGCATTGTCCCTTTCGCACACTACATGTGTTACATTTTGTCAGTCATTCGACAAATGAGGTGGAGTACGGTTGCATCCAGTTCAGAATATATATAGAGTGGTGTTAACACCCCCAAATATAAATGATTTAGAATTGTACTATTGCATCTTTAGGAAAAAGAGGAAAGCCTTTACATGGTCAGTCTCGTGAAATTGTCTACAAAGTGTATAAATATTTTTAACTGAAGCTGACAAATTTAAAAATCATGAAGATAAAGACGTATATAACTATTTTAAGAAAATACAAGAGTGAGTTGCAAATGTCAGTGGAATTTCAAGAAGACTTTTGAACAATATATTAGAGGAAGTCAGTACTGAAACAGATTCTACTGCAATTAAGTTCACTACCCCGTAAAAAAGAAAGATCAAAAAAGCAATTTCGTTTATATATGGATGATTTTGATTATGATGCGGTGCGAAAAATGGTGTATGATTTTCACTTACGATTTAATGAGCTGCCTACAGTAAAATAATTCAAAGCTAAACTATCGGAGGCTATTAATTACAATGGATCTGACAATACGTTGAGAAAATTACTTCATGAAATAAGATTTCAGTTCATTAAAATGGAAGATAATAGAAAAGTTTAAATGGAAAAGCACTATGTAAAGCACGAAGTCGTCGTGGCCTAAAGGATAAGACGTCCGGTTCATTCGTATCGAGCGATGCACCGGTGTTCGAATCCCGCAGGCGGGTACCAATTTTTCTAATGAAATACGTACTTAACAAATGTTCACGATTGACTTCCACGGTGAAGGAATAACATCGTGTAATAAAAATCGAATCCGCAAAATTGTAATTTGCATAATTACACCTTGTGTGAGTCCGCGTGGGTATGTACCACCACCCTGCCTATTCCTGCCGTAAAGCAGTAATGCGTTTCAACTGTATTGAGTGGCCCCAACAGAAAGGCTATGTAGCTTCTAAAAATGTGGGTATGAATTTAACTACAGTTAAACATTATTGGCAGAAAAAGTAAACATGATTGGGACTGAAGTGGAAAAAGGTTTGCGATCATGCAATTAAATGTGAGAATGAATTTCGAAGATTTCAACACAGTCTAGAAAATTACACTGATAGACTGGTAATAAATACTGCTCATAGCGACAATGATATTGACTTCATTGAGAGCACTGATAGTGAATCGGAAGGAATTGAGGATTTATAATTGTTTTGTCAGAATGTATCACTTTTCAAAATAAATAAATCAATACGTAAACATACGTTTTTTTACTATAATCTAAGGACAAAACTTATAGATTTTTTTTATAAATAAATAAATAAAAAGAATGGATAAAACAAGCAACTCACAATAATTATTGTTTTAACAGCTCTGACTAGATACTGTTAGTATTTCGTGCGAAAGGGACAACGCTCTACAAAGCCGAATGTCTCTTTCTAGAGGTCGGTGTGCATTATTTCTTGCCCAGGTACCAGTAGTAGAAAAAATGTTATTGTCTTTATAAAGTCATATGTTCAACTAAATTCTCCCTGTTTGACAGATTTAAAAATTGTGAACCATACTTAGATACATGGTATATGCTTTGACACCTTTGGCATTTTTTGTTATTGAGTGTTATACCTTTGGTTGTGTGTATGTGTTTAATTTTATACCATCCAAGTGTCATGAGCTCCGAACAGTGGCCGGCAGGAGGTTGATGAGGAAAGCTGAAGATTGAGCTCAGTGGTGTGGGCTGGTGACGATGATGATAATGTAGTGTCAGCATATAGGAAAGCCAAAAACCTTCAAACACCCTGACTTGTAGGCATTGCTCAATGAGGATCCATGCTAAGTGCAAGACTGGCTTGCTTCAGCATTAGGAGTTACCAAATACTAATATATATACAAAATATAGATATATACCTGTATATTTTTAAATATACAAACATATACATATTAAAAATGCAGACAAAGAATGAAGACATGTTCTTCACACCACTGTTTACCCGAGGAGTGAATCGAAATCCATGATGCAGCAGTTAGAGACATTTACTACTGCACTACTGAATCTATCATTTTACTTCATTGTCTATCTCAAATCCCTTCAAACTAGAAATTAGTCACCCCAGAAATAGTCACAATGCTGGTACCCATGCACGCTCACATTGCATGTTGGAACTTGAGAGGTAAACCTAAAATTATAATACAATAAACATTAAAAAAAACTCCAGTAATTTGAACAAAACCAAAAAAAACCATTAGTCAATTAATATTAACAATGTCATAAAAAACAGAAAATCGAAATAAACACTCATACTTATTTTAAACCAAGTAGATAGTCTGCTGCATGGGTCATGCATGTGTAAGGTAAAAATAAGTGTTCAATAACAAAAATCTTTAGTTCGCTACATTACTGCTTGGATATATTAAATTCGTCTTTTATTCCACATAAAGGTCATATCATAAAGAGTAAATGAATTTTTTTTTTTAATAACTGTCTTTTACTTTATAATAATAGGTTGGGGGAAAAGTTTCTTCGCATTTTTTAAGAAAATTCACAACATTTTTGGAACGAATTCCTTATCGCGCGTTGTGAAAGGGGGCTAGACGGAAAAAATTCTTACGAAAAGTTGTCACGACACTTTTTGCTATAAATTCTTACGAAAAGTTGTCACGACACTTTTTGCTATAAATTCTTACGAAAAGTTGTCATGACACTTTTTAGATCCGTCATTCTGACCAATCAACGTGTAGGCGCTTATCGCGTGATATTGCTCGTATCCGATTGGTCCGCCTAATGAGTACAGTTTCTCGAGATAGCGTTTCAACAATAGTAATTTAGTTCATAGTATTGTCTTTTTCTTCTTCATAATGCCGTAATTTATTATTATATCTTAAAAAAAAAATTACAATTCCTTCACTAATTAATCGAAAGGAACTTCGTTCCATCCGGGTGTCCCTTGACACCTCTGAAGTTTTTTAATATAGTTTATTTACATTTAACTAAAGTTTGTAGGTACTATTTTGTTCAATAAATTTTTGCAATCTTGTAGGTAGGGACATGATCCCATTGCTTTAGAAATTTTGAGGCTTCTGATCAAAATACCGCGACAATTAGTTTTGGCAGTCCTCTCGTGATATTAATCTGAAACTGCCTAAAGAATTCTGAAGAGACCGAAACAGGTGGAAATCTGAAGATGCAAGGTCAGGACAATACGGCGGATGCATTAACGCCTCCCAGCCAAGCTCTTAATTTTTGCTGAGTGGCCAAAGATGTGAGAGGTCTAGCGTTATCATGTTGAAAAATCTTGCTTTAATCTCATCAGCTGTTGTTCGTAGTAGAGTTCAGAATCGATGGTCCGGCCTGGTAATAACAGTTCATAATGAATAATGCCCTTCCAATCCCACCACACACACAGCATCACCTTGTTGCGAGCTAACCCGGGCTTCGCCACAGTCTATAAAGCTTAACCGGCCTTTGACCACGACCTTTTTCGCACGTTCTTGTCGTACGTGATCCATTTTTATTCACCAGTTATCAGCTTCTTCAAAAATGGTTCGGTTTCATTCTTCGTAATAAAGAATCACAAATGAGTACACGGTTCATTAGGTTTCTTTCAGTGAGCTCGTGCGGTACCCAAATATCGATATCTTTTTTGTGTACCCAGTTTTTTTCAAATGCGCCAAAACTGTTTTGTGGTCGATCACTGGTGGTAGGACCTCTTGTGAGTCCGCACGGGTAGGTACCACCGCCCCGCTTATTTCTGCCGTGAAGCAGTAATGCGTTTCGGTTTGAAAGGTGGGGCAGCCGTTGTGACTATACTGAGACTTTAGAACTTATATCTCAAGGTGTGTGGCGCATTTACGTAGTAGATGTCTATGGGCTCCAGTAACCACTTAACACCAGGTGGGCTGTGAGCTCGTACACACGTCTAAGCAATAAAAAAAAAAAGATCCCCATTTCTTCAGCTACGTCGTAACTACTGATATGCCGATCTTGTTCCACTTTTTCAAACATGGCATCCATTTTATCCGTAATAGGGCGACCAGAGCGACGTGCATCTTTGACATAAAAATTTCCGGATTGAAAACGCTTAAACCAAATTTGTGCTACTCTCACAGACACTGCACTAGTTCCATAAACATCGCAAATTTTTTTTGTGGCTTGCGTTGCTTTTTTACCTTTTTTATAGTAAAATTTTAAAATATATCGAATTTCTTCATTAGATTCATTCATCTTGACAATACGAAAAATAAATAAAAATCACACATTTTCCTAATTTGAACTTGGAATTATCTTCTTTAAAATTTAAACTTTTAATGATACCAAAACCAGCTAGATACAAATAGATAATAGCCAAAGAGATTTTATTACAAGTGCATACATACCTACTAAGTATAATGCGAAAAGACTTTTTCCCGAACCTATTATATTATACCATATCCTAGTTTACTTTGAATTATTCTTGAAGAATGACAATAAATTAGCTTGCTAAAAAAAGACAAAAATCTATAACATAATGAATTTACAAAATCATAGGTATTTTTTTTGTTCACAGAAATATAAAAACTCTTAGCGCTCTCGGTTTAGCTCCAAAATTATATGCTGTATTTGAAAATGGATTAATTTATCAGTACTTCCCTGGAGACACTTTAAACATTGAAACAGTACTTGACATAAAAATATGGCCTCTTGTGGCCAAGCAAATGGCAAAAATGCATAGAGTTGAACTTGGAAAAGAGGTATGAATTGATTAGATTTTAACGTAATCGAACCACATCAGAGCAATATGACTCTTATCATACACCAATAGGGAATTAATATTCTAGGACCAAAAAAAAACAGCCTTTGATTTTTTTATTATTTAATTTCATTTTTAATTTTATTGCTTCAGGAGGGTAAGTCCCGAACAATTTCATTGAATTGTGTTTTATTATTGTTGTGAATTTATAATTATGAAATGGAAGATGAAATGTGGTAATATATAGAATTTATCACTTTTCTGTTAGATCCGCTTATCTTATCTTACATTGTTTAAGTGTTGCTTAAATAACATCATTTTTCATTTTCGGTAAATATTTTATAATTCATTCTGACAATAGATATTGTAGCTTAGGTTCTGTGTGGACGAACTGCACCATACTGTAACGCATAAATTATGCCACAGAACTTTGATCTTTAATCTCTTTAGGGACATTGGTAGAAACGTGTGCGTTTTTTTTTAAATTATATATGAAATTTTACGCTAAATGGCCACATATGTGAAAATATTTTGTTTTAATTAATAGTTACTATTTTTGTATTTTTTTTTTACTTCTGTGGATGTTGTAAAAGGCGAGGAAGTAATTCACTGGAGAATTAGCAACAGCGATATCTGAGTATTATACCAGTGTACTGCGATCTCGAACCGGCATTTACTAGGGTCAAGACGTACTTTTAGAAGTGAACTATATCGCCATAGGCCCTTAACACAAAGGATTCGACCAGTCATCCTTCTTGAGAATTGGGTAAACATAAGCAGTCTTCCAACAAGATGGAACTCCTAAGATAAGCGACAGACGTCTGTGATCTAAGGGATGCACGATTTTAATTGCAAGAAGCAGCGCGACTCGCTTGACATATGAAAGTTAAGAACCAGATCTCCCTCAAGACTACGCATTGTGTATGCGAATCTCAGACATGGAGTTATCACAATGGTCAATGTTCGGTTCCTACGTCATCCCAGATATCTGCCCCGCTTCTTAATCTTTTTGCATGCCGGCAGATGCGAAGGAATCTGGAGGCAGTCTCTGTCCGTATGTAAAATTTTAAGAACTGAGGCGCTATTTCAGCTATGCTCGGACGAGTAGGAGAGCTCACGGGCTCAACCTGAGATAGTTTTAAGTAGCCCTACCAAGAGCTGCTTCGCTGAATCTACCAATGAATCGGAATCGCGACTCGCTGAGAAGATCCGGCGAAAAACTCAATGAGCTGTGTCTACATGTTGCACGTCGAATTTCGACGAGTGTGACGAGAAGAGTGATCGGTGCTTAGACCTCATAAGCATCGAGAATAGATCCGGAGAATCCGATAAGACATGCTTTGGGCGACGGCGACTTTGTGTTACTCCGTCGCCTAGATCGCATATGTAGTTAGAGACGGCCACGATAAGAGGATATAAAGATGCGCCCTTATTTCAAAGAAAAAAATATTATCTGAAAAGTTCTTGTATTACATGCCACAATTGATTTTATGAGGACAATTGAGTTATATACTACAAGCTACCATCTTCAATGTTAAAAAAACAAACAAATTACGATGAAATTAAAATTATTCAAAAGTATTAATACGTCTACTATAGAAAGTTTATATTTTCAGGTACAAAAAGATCCAATGGTATGGGATAAAATTGAACAATTCCTAAGTTTGTTGCCAGAGAAATTCTCTACAGAAGTCAAACACAATAGGTGACATATTTTTACGAATTAAAGAGCGACTATTGAACTAAATATGAAGTTATTACGAAATATTATTTTTAAGATTTAATATATTAACCCAATCTTTTAATCAAATTAATTTATAAAGTAAATGTAAATTTAAAAATGAAGTATGTGTATATGTTAATCAGGGGATAATACAGTAGTAATAGTATAGTAATATTGGGTAATATATTTTTCCCTGTAAAATCGTCGACTCAGCTCGAAAGAAAATAAATTCTTTTAATTTGGTTAGGAGTTTTTGTTTTAAATAACAATTTTAAATCCACAGCGTTTTCGTCTCTGTTGTAGATTTGTGAGTAGCTTTGGGTCAGTAACTAAGCTAAGGATTGAATTTGAGCGTCTAAAGTCTCATCTAATCAAAACGGAGAGCCCAATAGTGTTTGCTCACAATGATTTGCTTCTAGGAAACGTTATCTTCAACAAAGATGAAGGGACCATCTCTTTCATAGACTATGAATATGCCAGTTACAATTATCAGGCGTTCGATATAGCTAATCACTTCAACGAATTTGTCGGTGAGTATATATTTATTATATTCGAAGAACAAACAAGTGTGTTATGTTTGACTGCGCGGTGTTTAAGCAGCCATTATAAAATAGTTTTAGGATGGGTGGTGGTATTCACATTTTTATGTCTCTGGACTCCAATAACAACTTAACTCCAGGTGGGCCGTGAGCTTCTTCAACCGTTTATGAAATAAAAATATAAATTTAACCAACATCTTTCGAGTCGGGTCAATGTAACGTGTAATAATCATGTAAAACGTAGCGTAGATAACCCATATGGCCTAACATGTGGGAAAATCAGTTTATTCAGTAACGCCGGGGTTCAAATCCCATAGTCAGACACGATTCAATAAAAGTAAATAGATACAGGTACCTAACACGTCACATACAAGAACGAATTTCAGTAGATTTGTAAAAAACTATACTTAGTCTGGCCATAAATACTGTTACAAAGGAAAACAAAAAAAAATTCTATGGCAAATCACATATTACTTTTACATTGTGTTAGTTTAATACATAAATATAAAACAATTTAGAGTATAAAAAGCTTATTCGAAGTGGTCTCCATTGGCTGCAATACAGTATAAAGTAAAGTCCAGTGTCCAGTATGCAATATTTATCACCCCACTCCATTTTAATATCGCAAAATATTGTACAATGTATTGGCGCCAAAATGAGAAAACTCAATGAGCAATCATATAAAAATGACAGATTCCAAATTCAAATGTAATATTTTGTTTATATTTAATTGTAACAGTATTTATGGCCAGACTAAGTAGACATAATAAAATTACGCAATACGAAAGCGGCACTGAAAATTTCGGGAATTAACGAAGTAATACAACATTACTATTTAAAAATGTATTTATTGCTTTTCGAAGTATTCGCCGCGAAATTTGACACATTTTTCCATACGATGGAACCAATCATTGAAGCAACCATTCCATTCGGAAGTTGGGGTCTCCAAAATGGCCGTTTTGTAGGCGTCCACAGCTTCGTCAGGTGATGAAAATCTCTGTCCACGCAATTTATTCTTTATTTTAGGGAAAGTATAGAAATCATTAGGGCTTAGATCGGGGCTGTAGGGCGGATGGTCTAATAATTCTATGTTTTCTTGCTCTAAAAACTCTTTTGTTCTGTGCGCGGTGTGAGAACTCGCATTGTCGTGATGGAGGATGATGCGGCGGTTGCAGTTCTCTTTACGGAGTTCAGAAACGACCTGTGGCAAACAAATGCTAGCATACCATTCTGCATTAACCGTTCTTTGTCCCTCAAGAGGAATAGTCGCATGGCCGGTTTTGGAGACAAACGTGGCCACCATTTTTTTTGCAACACTCCGTGAACGAACAATTTTTGTTGGCTTTAACTCATTTTCGAACACCCAAACTCGTGACTGGTTTTTTGTTTCGGGTTCGTACGCGTATATCTAGGATTCGTCACCTGATACAATGTTGTATACAGCATTTGAGGATCCTGCGTGGAATCTTTCGAGAGTTCTGACGCACCAAGTAACGCGAGCCGCATTTTGCTCTTCACAGAGCGAATGCGGTATCCATCGGGAAAACAACTTTTTTACACCTAATTGTTCATGCAAGATTATTTGTATTTGACTCATGCCAATGTCTAAAGTTACCTGAATTTCGCGGTATGTCACATGTCGATCTTCCTCAATCAGCTTACGCACAGCATCAACGTTTTCTTGGGTGACTGCAGTTTTTGGACGACCTTGACGGGGATCATCACTGAGCTTGACACGTCCACGTTGAAACTCAGCAAACCAGCGATAAATTGTGGTTTTGGATGGGGCTTCATCACCAAATGCAGAAATCATCCGGTCAACACACTGTTTTTGTGTTAAACCACTTCGAAAGTCATAATAAATCATCGCTCTTGAATTTTCTCGAGTCAATTCCATTTTCTCAACGACTAAACAAGCTTGACAAAACCTCGTGACAAGACCGAGAATCTTTTTATAAATAAATAAATGGTATTCGATTTTTAAAACCAAGGAGTTTTCAATTAAAAAGTTTTTAATATGACAGGAACAGTGGAAATATTCCATTCCCGATACTTTTAGTGCAGCCTAGTAAGTGATAAGCTAGTGTTATAAACACCTATGAATAATACCGTCTATTTCGGCAACGAAGTCGACTAGCGTTGCGTTTTGAAAGGTGGGATAACCCATATATAGTATATTTTTTACCCCTCCTGGCTGAGCCTTTGCTCGTCCTGGTGAAGCTGGAAAGGCCTCCGGGCCACCAGTAATCTTTCCATCATAAAAAAAAAGTATAATTTAAAATTCGAGCTCATGTCTCAAGATAGGCAGGGGGTATTCCAATTCTATTGTCTGCGTTTCCTTATCTATGTAATTACGGGTAGACCGTGGGATCGTCTGCACACATCGAGAAATACAAAGAAACTTAGTACGATACATTTTACTTCGTAGTTATATTCTTTTGTTTTATTATTTAGATAGTGCATATATTATTTTATAACTTAGATATATTATTTTATTTTGTTTTATTCGTATATAATCAGGAAAAAAGTTATAAATATGTCTGCAATAGAAAAGTAGGAATTACAACTTCCGTCCCCGCCTAGCTGCAATTATTCCCATAAGCTACCAGCAATAAAGTAGTGAAAAAATTCCATAACTATCATTATCTTTAGTATTGCATAAAGCCATCTTTATTATAATTTACAAAATATAATGTGTGACACAACTTCGGTTATCAAAACTTTTAATAAGAATATTTAAAATCTCCGACCTTTCGATTTGAGGTTATCTTACCCACTGGAATGAAATATGTAAGCTTCTGTATAATACTGAAATACACGAACAGTAACCTACTTAGATACGTAGGTACTAAATAAAATATACCAGCAGAGATTGCGGCTTTGATAAATCGTACCATGCATATAGACAACATCACCGTAGCATAATTATACAATATAAAACTAATCATTATTATGAGACGAATATCTCAGTGGCGTAGCGTAGGTGTCAGCCGCCCGGAGTGGAAGACAATTTTCCCGCCCTTTTATTTAGGTATTTCACTTTGATGTGTACTATACATTAATTCTTGATTTTTTTTTTGGCAAGAGCAGTCATCATTATTTTGCATTATATCTACAGGTAAGATTTTAAATAAAAAAGTGTATCTAAGTGTTACAATCGCGTTTATTTATACAAAAAATATTCTACTTCAACCAGTTATGGCAGCCACACACACACAGATATAATAATAATAAAATGTACGTAAGGGCTTATTTCTAGCAACATTAACCACAATTAACTTATTTATACTTAAAGGTCTTAGTTACCAGGTCATAAAATCTCTTAACTTATTTAATACTGTAATTAATGATGAGAGCGATTATTGATTTCGAAGAAAACAATTAACAACTTAATTTTAGCTGCAGAAAAAAACAGATTTCTCTTAAACCTGGGTGAGAATATAAAAATCGTTTTCTGAATATGAAACGATATTTCTTTGTCTATCAAATTAAGTTAAAATCATCATCACCCGACAAATTTTTTTAGGGGCCCAAACGCCCATAGAAAATGGGCATTGTCCTTTGATAGAAACCTCTTAGTGCTGCTTTTAGATTTTTTTCAAGTATAGAATTTATGGACGTTCTAGAAAAACTAATTTAATTTAGAAGATTATATCTGTCTCTCTCACTTTGACAGCATATAAACTAACCACGTATTAATTTTTGATTAGCTAATTTATGGGATCATAGGATTTTTCTTATTGTTGGACTTTACGTATATTTGTTTCCCACGGTACAATAAGCTCTACTAGTATCACATGTTTGGTTTCTCTAGAAAAGAGTTTTATGACTGGTCTAGAAGACAAAACACCGACATCCTCGGGGATTTAATACTGTTTTTCATAGGTGTCCAACAAAATAATCCAATAAGATGCCTAGGATTGACTGAGACTTGTTATTGGATTTTATAACTGGGCCTCCTTATAAGAAGTTTATTTGTCTTTTTTGTAGTTAAGCCTTTTTGAGCTCCAACTATTGAGAGACTTAATGTTCACATAGGATTTTAAAGGAGCGCCTTATGCTGCACTAATACGTGCTTGGCTTATCTTATTGCCTCTCCACAGGTATAGCTATGTTTTTCGGAGACTTTTCCCAATCTTACCAAATTAGGTACTTTAGTCTCGAAGAGTCATTTGGAAGGCGTTTTGATAGAATTTGAATAGGGCAAGAGACCAATCATAGATTAAGGTGCGCCACTTTAAAGCTGCAAAACCAAAGTATTCTGTCTCAATTGCACTGTCGTGTTTTTCGTTGCACCCCGGTATTGAGATCCGGTCACCGTCCTCGCCGAACCCGTTGCTTGGGCCTCGACGAGTAAATTAACCCATAGATACGGCCCACTGAGTTTCTCGCCGGATTTTCTCAGTGGGTGCCCTTTCCGAACCGGTGGTAGATTCTGCGAAGCACGGCTCTTGCTAGGGCCAGTATTAGCAACACTCCAGCTTGGGCCCCGTTAGCTCACATACACGTCAAGGAGAAGCTGAAATGGTCTCTCAAGGCTATCAGTATAGGAAGAAAAAAAGGTATGGGGGAACAAAAGAATCCGGTCGGACCGTTTTTAATTATTACGTGATGGCAAATAATTTTCAAATACATACGATTTTATTTATTTATTCCATACACGGGTGAACGAACTCACAGCTCTCCTTATTTAAAGCTCGTAGACAACAAGCACATATTAAATAAATTTTGACATGTTTGTTCACAGGATTATCAATTGAAGACATTGATTACCAAAGATATCCGAGTAAAGACTTCCAACTTGCTTGGATTAGAGTATATTTATCGGAATATTTAGGAACAATGACGCCTGACGCTAAAAGCATAAATACAGTTTATGAAGAAGTACAAAAACTTTCGTTAGCTTCACATTTTCTTTGGGGTATATGGTCACTAGTGCAATTTGAACATTCTGATATTGATTTCGATTTCGGAAGGTACGATATGTTATCTGAAAAATATTATACTATTTCGGATTTCTTGAAATTTTTTTCAATAATTTTCAGGCTATAGGACCCATTATAAGTCTAAAAACACTAATCGAGATTTTTGGAGAATGATTTATATCAAGACCCTACTTTTTCTGTCTCGATGCATACCTCCCAATTAAAAGGTTAATAAAGCCGATAGTTTCGATACAGTTGAGACCTTAATACCTTTGTCTCAAGGTGGACGGAAATATTAATCTTATAATAATTATCTGGTCTCTATGTATACCGATAATTGCCAAATACTAGGTGGAGCATGGGCTCGCTTTTCATACAATAAATTCTGATAAAAATGATTTGTTGTTAAAATGGGTCTAATGGTACACTATATCATAGTTTATTTACTTTTTTCAGGTATGCAGAAATACGTTTACAGCGATATTATCAAACAAAAAATGATATTTTAAGTGTATGTACTTAATTAATTAATAATAATAATAAAATGGACATTTACTTGTAAAAGTACTTATTTATAAATTCTATAATTTATTGTTGAAATATCAATCTTAAATAAAAATGCGGAGCATGCGAATAGTTTTTTAATCCTTTTCTACATATTCACTTACCTATCCTTTTGTCGTTTGTCCGGGGGCCATTTATCTATTACGAGATTCCCGCGCCGAAAAGACACGTTGTTGTTTGTTGAAACCACACATTTAACGTCTCTTTGAATGTCACAGCCCGCTGTGGATAGAACTGGGGGGGGGGGCAAAACGACACTGCGTCCGCCAACACGGTGATTCTGCAGATGCTGGGAGATATCGACACGCGACAAACCGACAACTGGTTGCTCTATGTTAATAAGTCTGAAGCATACTAGAATGCTGTTAGTCTTCCAGGCGTCCTCGACTTTTCAGGGCGCCGAGCGAGGCTATTCCTGCAAGGGCCGTAGCTGGGCATAAGCTCTTCACCTGTACCCGGCTCGATAACAGCAGGTTAATGTGAAGAGAAGAACTCTTTTCGTGCTCCAGTGCTTGCAGTCCAGTATATAAATTATATTTTCGCGTCGTAGATACGACAGTCCGCAGCGAAAAATCTGGCCCTGTTTGAACCACGAGGACACGGTGCTGCTCTCCGGGGCACTGCATGCGGCCAGCGGGTGCTCTCGGTTATCGTCGCAGCCACAAATTTTGCACTACATCGCCGGCTCGTTCCGGGCTGGTCCGAACAGTCATGACCCGTGAGCGTCAGCCTATCCTATTTTAACATTGCTTTCAAATACTTCCATTACTTAACTACTTTTTAATAAAATTTGGATTAATAATTATTAAGTTCAAATTTATGTAAAAATCGTATACCTACATATTGATATTCATTGTCTATTTAGAAACTATCGTCGTTTTGTAAAATGCAGAACAGCAGCAATTCATGATTGCTCTTATCGTATTCATTTCGCCAAGTCATATGGGAAACATGATTTGACGAAAAATAAAATCGCAAGTTACATCTGTTTTATTCAAGTTATACGTCTTGGTACGTAATTATGCAGTTGCTATTTTATAGTGAGTCATTTTGTCAGGTAATTATCGAACAAACACAAATCAATATTGTGTTCTAAATTTCAAAATCTAAACGTTTTTTTTAAATATAAGTAAGTCCTCACAGACGTTTTAAATCGTCGTTGTATATCGCCGATTTAAAATACATTTCCTCCAATGAGAAGAATCTGCCAAATACTCGGGGATTACTGTTTTACAAATATGTGTACTTGTTTTCCTACCTATTCTAGTGACCTCGAGGGTCATATTAGATTCACCGAGCGAGCTTGTGAGCTCACGGGACTAATCTGGGGACGTTGCTAACACCAGCCCTAGAAAGAGCAGTGCTTCGCAGAATCTACCACCGAATCAGACACGCGACCCACTGAGAAGATCCGTCGAGAAACTCAGTGGGTTGTGTGTCTATGGGTTAGTTTACTCGCCGAACCCTTCGTCGTCAGCGAACGGTTTCAAAGAGAACGGTGACCGGTAAATGTGTATATAACATATATACAGTCAAACCTGGATAAGTGAGAACTGGATAAGCGAGAAAACTCTATAAGTGAGAATAATAGCCAGGACCCGTCATTTTAAGCTCCCAAAACCTCTATTAGCGAGGAACAGAAACCTTTGTAAGAGAGAGTAGTTTTTCCCTCATGGACCTCCGTAAGTGAGACTGCTACTTATCTATACCTCTATAAGCGACAGTCGAGCTTTATTTATTTATAGTATTTAGGAGGAACAAATGACAAAACAAATTACAAATTTAACATCTGCTATTTTATGACTCATTCTTAACTTTCACGGAACTTCCTACCATTGTTTTTGTATTGTTTTCTCGTCAATATTGAACCTATTCTATTTCGGGAACAAAATAACGTTATTTTATCGCATTCTTTTCGAATGGACACGTGTGCCTGTGTACCGTCCTGTTTGTCGGACTTTCAGTTTATCGATAATCAATTGCGAAGGAAAGTTCTGTTCTGCATCATTTCAAAACGGAAAATTAAAGGTCTGTCATTAAGTGATAAACTTAAAATAGTGAATGCGTTTGAATCCGGAAAATCGCGAAATGTAATTCAGAGGGTGCATTATCGAGAAACTCGGGTTAGTGAGAAATCTCTATAAGCGAGAATGAGACTGTGCTCCCTTGAAATCTCGCTTATCCAGGTTTGACTGACTGTATTGCCATTGATTGCAGACGAGCATATGGTCCACATGACGTTAACCACTGGTTATCGCTTATGGAAATCAGTGATAAAAATGGCACAGCCAAGCTACTATATACCTGCCACTAAGTACCTACTCTCGTTTGATGAGAGAAATACCATGCAATCTACTTAGTTTCTGTTGCATGTCACTAGATAGACATGTAACAATAAGCTAAAATGGTAACCAAATTAAAACTCGTTTTCGTTAATTTCGTAAATTTTCCCATGGGGAAAGTATTTCAATTGATAGCTGCCCACAACGTTTGGAGTTGTATTAGGGCTAATGTAAATAATTTTGGTTTTCTTGATATTCTAATAATAATATCTCAATGCTATTTATTATATATCAATTAACACACTAAATTTGGTAATTAATGTGCCATAGCAACCATATGATTATAATATAAATGCGAATGAGTTTTTTTTACTTACATTTTCAAGTTTTAACTATTTAACTGTACAGAAGGTATAGAAAGCAACGTATCACAACTTTCATTTAGAAAAAAGGAAATCAGAAATACACTGAATATTTTTTATTATATATCATTTGTTTCCATTAACAATTTGAAAAAGATCACCTTTAACAGATTAAATCTTTCATTTACATGTAAAACATGTGGATGAGGTAAAACAAAAATCACTTTATCTGAAAAAACATAATGAGTTTTATATTTATTAATTTTTAATTGCTAAACACAATAGCATTCAGTCAAATTATTTTTCAATAAAACATTATACAGTTCAAAATAGGTCTGTGGCACTTTGATTCAAACTCGTGTAGTAATTCATCTATATCATTGTCCAAATCATCGCTTTGAGCCATTTTTGTTACCATATCACTTATTAAAAATGCACCAATCGTTGCTTCTTCGTGATTATCCTGGATGTCAATGTTTACTACGTGAACAGGTTGATTATAGATTGACCTTCTAGAGCCAAACCATTCAATTACTTGATCATATACTCTTTCTTCACAAGTTATTATGACATCAAATCTTTCATTACACACCTGAAATTTTTCTGGACAAGGCTTTATTCTTCTATTCCTGTCTAACATATGTAACAGTCCATTTTGAGTGTAGTAATTTTTGTCTTTTTCCATAAGATCATTGTAAATCTCATCGTATAAAACACCAAATTCGTAACAATTAGGCCTATCTGCCGAGGCTCCAGGTAGTTTGACTTTTTCGCCAGTTCCATAAGATTTCACATTAAAACCCTTTTTTACGAGAAACGCGTGAGCTTCCATGCTACGATTCATATTAGAGGAACACACAACCGCAACGTATAAATCACTCATTTTAAAATTAGATCAAGCTACGCTACATTTTGTACATAATAATTGTTAGTGATTCAGTGGTTCCAAGATTGTTTAAATCTGAAAATTAGAAAAGAAAGTTGAACCTTACAAAATATTATTTTATTATCCACATCATAGAAAATGCTTAATTTTATTCGTCAATTCATCATTCTGAATTTCGCCATAGATGCATGATCCGTAGTACCGGTAAAATGGGGCGATTAGGGATTGAAAGGCGAATCGGGAAAAAACCGGGAAAATCTTTCGACGCTCAATATAAGTTTTATATTCGTTGCAAAATCTTCCATTTTTTGTAGTTTAATAGTTGAATGTTGAAAGTTCCCAAAACAACTCTGAATATGCATGATAATAGCTGCTAATTTTTAAAAAATCGCGTTTCAAATTAACTTCCTGTGGTGGTAATTATTTTAGTGCTAGAAACTTTGCTCTCTTTTATTTATTTGATAATAATAGAAGACGACTGTGATTTATAAACGTTATTTAGTGTTTGAACCAGCATATATATTAAAGGTGAGTCTCAGTTGTTATTGGTTTTAATGTATTTGATAAAATAAAAATACATGTAAAAATCTGTTGTTTTTGGGGATATTGGGGACGTCTTAGGTACAAATAACAACGAAAAAGGGGTCAATTGGGATAAGAATACGTGAAATGGAAACGACCTAAGTATAAATAGATACAGATTTGTAGGATTTTCTATGTAGTTATAACAATATTTTTTAAATTTGTTGGTAAAAATCTGGTTTATTCATGATGTTTTTGTCTAGAACTTTTATTCAAAATTATCAATGTGTTATTTTATTGTTTGGTAAATATTCATATTATCAGTTACGTATTGTTTTCTATTTTTAGATATGCTTCGCGTGTACATATCAAAGAGTGCAAAGCCTTTTACGAGATATGATCCTTTAATATTAAAAACAGCAATAGAAGCCTATGAAATTGGGAATAAGCCTTAGGTGAAATAGATAAGTAATTTAATATAAGTAAGTCGATTTTCCACAGACATGTAACAAGAACAATGAAATCTCAAGGTGGAAAAAAATGTCTAAGTAATACATGATAAAATATTTAATATTTGTTCAAAGTGGTATTAATAATATATAGGTATATAGTAATATTTGGTCACACCTAATCTCTTAACCCAGATAAAAATATCAGCCCCTAAGTACTTACCAAGAACGAAGAAATATAAACCGTTTCTAAGAAAGCCCATTGTTGTTAATGCACTATCGATTGCACCTATAATTGAGGTGGCATCTGCCATGTACTTTTGTCAGTTTTTGAATTTTTTTTATTGATGATCACTTTGTTGTTGCAACTAAATAAATAAATAAATTAAAACCTAGTAGTGCCAACCCTAGCAAATTTCTCATTTCGTCCCAATTAACCGCAATTTCTGGGTAAATAGGGATTACACCTATTTTTGCATTTTTTGCTTAAACTGGAATGCTAGTTGCATAGTTTTAAATTGGACAACAAAGATGCCCCCAAGACTCAATGATTTTGATCCTGATATAGCATTATATACATCAACAACTACCTTAAAATTGCTCATAAAGTTGGAATTTGTCCCTAATCGCCCCATTTTACGGTACCGATTTTGCACCATATTATTCTATAGTTTATGACACCTGGTATGAAGTGTATAGGTCTGTGAAAGCTCAATAAATGATCAATAATCGTGGAATCATTATTAAATCTATTAATTTACGGATTAAATTAGGACTTTAGGTAACTGCACTCGTTATTAGACGCGATGAAAGAGACATCATTATTTAAAATTAAATTGTAGTACAAGTAACAGAACTCGTTTCGTCGAGATGCTGCGAGGAGTAAAATTGTATGATTGGTTTTATTTTGTCTATTGAGTATTTCTTCATTTAATGTTAAATTTAAGGTACATGTAGGTTACATGTAGGTTTAAATGTGTAAGTACAGTAGTTTATTAACTCTTTAGTATCTATTAAAGTGCACAAATGTGCGAAAATGAAACAAAACCGCTGGACGTAACTTCTCTGGATCCTCCAAAAAGTCCACTGGAAAAGTCTCAGCAAATGACCACCATTTTACTGAGATTATATTTAATCCCATATCATCTCATTTCATTTCATTGAGATTAATCAACTTCATTTCATTTCATAATATAATATCTTATATAAAACAGGTTTTCATTAAAATTAAAATAAGACTTGACCTAAAAGTCTTAGTTACCAGGTCATAAAAGCTCTTTAAAAAAACAATACTATTGAGGATAATGGTCGCCATAGCGCAGTTGCCAGATGGGGGGGGATTCCCTGCAAATTCGGGGGGGTTTTCGACCTTGGGGGGGGAAATTCGGGGCAAAGATTCTTTGGGGGGACATTCGGGGGGAAAAAGTTAGTTGGGAGAAATTTCGGAGGTTTTTTGAGTATCAATTTGCAATTACTATTAGAATAATTATAGTCTACTATACTATTTACAAGTCAATATTATAATGGACAAATTATACAACCAAATAGCAATAGAAACTGCCGAAGTGGTTCTCAGGATTCGATTTTCACTGCCAAATAGATGCATAAACTTTGTTCCCACATCGGACATGTTAAATATCTTTAACTTCGAAAACGAGTATGCTTTAAATAATAATAACGAAAGTGAATATGATCGTGATAATTGTTTAGAAATGGTTGAAGTTATAGGGATAGCTTGATTAAAAAATAAAAGAATCCTTTTGGTTTTTTATTTCTTCTTTAAAATAAGTAAAAACTGATTTGGGGTTTTTTTTTCTTCAAAAAGCCTATTTTCGGGGGGTTTTCGAAAAAAAGTTGGGGGGAAATTCACACGGTCATCTGGCAGCACTGCGCCATAGACGTCCAATTAATTTGACCAAATTGGCTGGTTCCAACAGTTTGGTCCGATTGTCGTGAATGTCTATGCGATTTGATCAAAGGGGACGGCCCATTTCAGGCCCAAAGCGGACAATAGATTAGAGAAAAAATACTTAGTGCATTAATTTTGTCATAAATAAATATGCATTTACTTTCTTCCAAATAAGCGCCACTACAGTTTACAATAAGTAGTTTAAAAAAAGTAACTCTATTGAAAAAAACAAGAATTTTATTTTTGCGGGAAAAATATTGCCAACTTCAAAACCTTTTACGTATTAAGTAAACATTTTAAGTATATAAAAAAACATATAAATAAATCATTTTAAATATTATCATTAATCAATCGATTTTAATCGATTTTAAGGACATAAAATAACATCAAAGACATACCCATTGGACTTTAACTTGTTACTATACTTGAGACCTTAGAACTTATATCTCAAGGTGGGTGGCGCATTTACGTTGTGGATGTTTGTGGGCTCCAGTAACCACTTAACACCAGGGTGGCTGTGAGATCGTCCACCCATCTAAGCAATAAAAAAAAACTTAACTTGTATTGTTATTTAAATATGTACAACTAAAACAAAAACATAAAATATAATGTGTACTCGTAAAAAAAAGATTAAGAAATAAATCCAATATCGGTTATTTAAAAAAATGATCGATATATGAATTTCATGTAATTATTTTTCTTTATACTGACAACACTGATTTTAATCTGACTGACTGACACTTCGCTTGCTGCTTGTGCTTGCGTTCAAAATGGATGTGTTTTGATTTTTCTTCGATTTATTTTGCTTTTATCAATAACGTTTCATACTACGGCTGAAAACCATTGTGTGAATTGTGGTTTTAACCTGACCGAGATTTAAAACCGTGTATATGCTCTCCTGTGCTATTTTTAGATGATTTACTAATTGTGTATGAAGATGAAGAAAATATAGAATAATATAGATATTTAAAGAAGTATGTGTGTTTTTTATACCCTAATAACTACAATTGGATAAAAATACATTAGGAACATCTTAAACATTAAAAAAAGAAAAGTTCTTGAGGTATTTATATAGAACATTAACCTCAAAACGAGTTTTTTATTTTTATTATATTTTTTATAATAGTGGCGTCAATTTCAATATATTTTTTAGATATCTAATACATTTAAGAATTTGAATCAGTCCATTTTTATAGTAATATTTAATGTCCACCTTGGGCCTAGCACACTATGGAGAGTGGGCAATCCCCTTTGAGTCGTCTATTATCAAAGGTGGCAATCTGTGCATTTGGACAAAAAAATGTTATTGATATGTCAATACAGATTGATTTGAATATAATCGTCTCCTTCAAAGAATACGGTTCAAAACCTGCATTAAATAAAGGTTAATAGTTAACCTGTTATTTATCTAAGATGTCGTTCCGAAGAGTTTTGTGACTGCCAATGGAATACAAAGTCAATAATTCGTTTTTCTGATTTACCAATAATTGTCTAAAAGTCAGATTGCCGGCTTTGATAATAGTCGACTCATTTAATGATTAATCAAATGACTTGAAGAATTGAACCAAGTTCAATTCACCCCATTCGGAGACTCGCCCCAGAGAGTTCTCCACTTCAGACACGAGTTTTGATCGTCTCTCTTGCACCATGCTCCGAGAGAGGCTCTGATGGCCGATATATCGCGCATCCCCCGTGCTGTCATCCGCATAGCAATGCATGCCATCAATAGACAGCATGTCATTGATATACAGGATGAAAAGCGTGGGGGAGAGCACCGAACCTTGTGGAACGCCAGCGTTAATGGTCATGGTATCAGAGCAGTCACCGTCTACAACGACCGTGATGCTCCGCCCATCCAAGAAGCTAGCGATCCACTTGCAGAGACCCTCGGGGATTCCGTAAGATGGTAACTTCGATAGAAGTGCCCTATGCCAGACCCTGTCGAAGGCCTTCGCGATATCAAGGCTCACAGCAAGAGCCTCGCCCTTGCTCTCCAAGGCTTCAGCCCACCTGTGAGTAAGGTATACAAGAAGATCGCCAGCTGAGCGACCGTGACGGAAACCGTACTGTCGGTCACTGATCAGCTGGCGATCCTCCAGATACTTTAGGAGTTGTATATTTATTATTCGCTCCATCACCTTGGAAAGCAAGGAAGTTATCGCGATAAGCCTATAACTCGATGAGTCCGACCGGTCACCCTTCTTGGGGATAGGGTGGACGTGGGCAGTCTTCCATGAAGACGGAACCTTGTTAGTGGAATAAGAGAGGCTATACAAACGCGTTAGCGCAGGCGTTAGCTCAGGGGCGCAAGTTTTCAGAACCACTGCAGGGATGCTGTCTGGCCCACTCGACTTATGGACGTCCAGGAGTCGGAGCTCCCGCCTGATTGCACACTGCGTGAAGCAGATCTCAGGCAGGGAGCTATTACACCGGGGGATGTTCGGTGGTGTGGCACCCCCGTCGTCCACGGTCGAGTTCGAGGTGAAGAGTTTGACCAGAAGGTCAGCCTTCTCTTTCGCACTATGGGCCAGACTGTCATCGGACTTGCGTAGTGGTGGGAGACTAGACCTGCAGAAATTACCTTCTGCAGCCTTAGCGAGCGACCAGAAAGCACGGCTCCCGGCGGGATAGCTCTTCAGTCGCTCGCCAATACTGGCAACATTCTCTGACTTCGCCTTGGCAATAGCCCTCTTATAGGACCTAGAAGCGGCGTTAAATTTCCGCCTTTCCTCTGAGGTATTAGGATCCCGACGTCTCCTGGCATCATTCCATGCCACGTATGCGGACCGCTTGAGGCGTGCAGCGTCCCGACTGGCATTGTTGTACCAGGGTCCACTGCGACCCCCGACTGACACCTTAGAAGAAGGAATGAACAATTCCATCCCCCGAAGCACCACGTTTTTAAGTCGGTCCGCACAGACGTCAGGATCACCAGAGGAAAAGCAGAGCCGCCCCCATGGGTAGGATGCGTAAAATTCACGCAATCCATCCCAATCTGCTGACATATACCGCCAAACTCTTCGATACCCGGTCGTCGTTCGACGACCAGGACGAGAGATTGGTATCTCAGCTCGGATAAGGCAGTGATCAGACGATCCAAGTGGAGCGTCGACCACCACACTGTATCCAGCCGGATCGGTGGTCAGCAGAAGGTCCAACAGAGAGGGCTCGTGCCCCTCAATATCTGGGACACGGGTGGGCTGTGTCACCAGCTGAGTGAGGCCGTAGGACAAGGCGAAATCGTAGGCAGCCCGACCCGGGAGGTCAGTGGTTCTGGACCCTAACCACTCTTGGTGGTGAGCGTTAAAGTCTCCAAGAACCACCACCTCCGCAGAAGGGTACTGCTTAAGCACGCGGTTAGTCCCCTCTTGCACATGCTCTATCAGAGCTGACCTGCATCACTGCTGTGGGACCTGTACAGGCACGCATAGATTCGGGTACAACCCCCGTGATCTACGCGCAGCCACAAGAGGGACAGGTCCCGTTGTTCGAGGCCACGAAGACGGCGATAACAGACATCAGCCCTCACGAATACACACACCCCGGCTTTACGCAGAAAGTTGTGCTCCAATACGTAGCCGGGGTATTCAAGATACGAGGTATCATCCGGAGCAGATATCTGCGTCTCCGTTAGAAAAAGTAGGGAAGGTGGTGGTGTACGGCGTCAAGGTTACTATGTAGGCCCCTAACATTGCTGAAATCCACGTTAAATGTGGAATGGGGAGTCGCCGATAAAACCCTATTTCTTTTTCGTATTTTCATTAGTTTTAATATTGTTGGGAGAGTGGGATTAGGAGAGGTAGGACGTTCGAGGTGAAATCAAACCAATACCTGAATAAAGCGCGGAACATAGTGTATGTTCAACCACGGGTTGCGTGAGAGACTGACGCAGGGCATGGAAGGGCCCTCAGTCCACCCTTCGTACGATCGCCGGGATCCACTCCGGTCTCCGACTCCGGCACGGCGACCGCACGACAGGATTTTGCACCGGTTGGCGGGACAGCTTCTCAGGGCGGAGTTTAGTAGAGACACCTGGGTTCAGGTCCCCTACTGACCGGCGGGCGGCGGCGAATACCGAATGTTTTATGTAATTAACACCACAGTTGAAACAATATAAATTTTATTGTTGTAGCGGCATAAACAATTCTAAGTAATTATAATAAATTACACACATATACACATTAAAAATTATTTTTTACGTTTTAAATATTTGGCGGTAAAAAGGTCTCATGGCACAGACTATATTCCGTTTCTCACATCGCGTGCGTTCCGGCTTACGCATCATAAAAAGGTGCGTACTTAAACGCCACAAGTCTATCTGTTGTCAAATCTGAATCTCAAATTGTGTCAAAGGAAATCTCGTACTTCGTACTCATCTAATGGTAAATAAATACAAACAAAACCTGTTATGACAAAATCAAATAATAATGATAATTTAATAACAATTGAGCTCTATTTTATGTATACACAAAACCAAATACAGAATATAATCATACTTATTTAGCTTGAAAGTTAAATTAACTTGAGACATTATTTAATGTTTACTGTTACTTTATCTTCGATCTATTATTAAATTACTTTATCTAAATAATTACAAACATAAGTTAGTACTTATTGCTTCAGAATCTGAAGTTCTGATATGTAAGGCTATATCTTTTTAATGTTACCTGATAGTATTTAATCTTTTATGTAATTTTAATGGAAATGATAAATATTATCTAAATGATGTATGTACTGGATTGAGTTTTACTGTTTATAGTGTTTACAAATTTCTTTCAATACTTGATGAATCCAGTCAGAGAAGGGTTGGAACTGGAAGGTGCCCCGACTCCAGAGACAGAACTGAACCCTGAGCTGAACATGGACAATATTTCAAAAAAATCCCACAGCCAGTCACAAAACAAGAGAGTTAAATTTGGTAAGTAAAGCAAATTAAAAAAATGCACACGGACAGCTTCAAAAACTTGTCACTGAATAGAGGTGTTTCTTATGCTATTGTATATTATATTTGTATATCTTGAAGAAGAAACCTTTTAGTAAAACGGCAGTAAAATTAGTTTTAAGATAACAATTTATATTTCAAAATAGTTATTCAAAATAGGAAATAGTATAGATACATAGTTAGGAATTTAATGTAGATAGATAGTAGGAGTGTAGTGGAAACATTTAACCTTTCATCAATTGAATAATTAAAACAATTAAAATGACAATTGGTCCCTCCGAAATCTGGTTACTGCACTGTTGAAGGTTTAATTATCTTGCTAGTATGCCTCAAAACTGACAGCAATAATCAAATCAGACTCAAGAGTAAGAGAGTGTAGGCAGACTACAAAGACTCAAAACAAAAACCCACTTAGAATCCTCTCACGGGGTTCAGACGTGCTTGAGAAAAATAAATTAAAAAAACAATAGTGACACAAATGTAAGTTTCAATATAATATAGGACAGAACTTAAATTAAAAATGCATTTATAATAAAACTGTCTAATATTATATCATCAACAGTTCTAAGCTAGAATATTCTACTGTAATGGTACCAGTATTACATATAAGCAATAGGAACACATTAAAATCCCAAACAAAATAGAGCCCTGATTATATTTAACAAAAGAATAATAATAATATGTACATGATTAACCCTACAATGGAATAAATTGATGAGTTAGATATGAAGTTTTTTTTATTCTCTTAATTTAAATGACAGGTTTTTTTTATTTTTTGTTTTTTTTTTTTTTATTACATTACAATATTATCTGTATGTATGTATGTATATGTATGTATGCATGTACAATATTATTTTTATAATACAACATTATTAATTACAATATTAAAACTTAAATAATTCATAACTATATTGTTGTAAGACATTAACAAATAAGAACGTCGTTTCAGAAGTCATCCAAGGCTCGTGAATAATTGCTATGTTTAAACAGAAATAAACCAAACAAATACCAAATTATTCAAATAATTAAAGTTTTTAAAACACATGATTACCGTGCCTCTCCAAATTCTAGCATATTCTTGCCTATTTCTGTCGTGAAGTGGTTTTGTGTTCTGCTTTGAAGCATGTGAATAAATACTACAATTTAAACATCATTCAGACCTCATGTCTTAAGGTAGGTAGGTTGTGTGTGCTGGTATCCACTTAACACTATGCAGTGATCTATCTACCCATTATAGATGGAAAGACCACGTCACTATAGTTGGCATTAAAATAAGGTTTGCATTTTAGGAAACGTAATAATCTTATTATAACATTTTAGGTTACATCAAATATGTCAGTTTAATTGTGTTGACTGTTCAAAACGCAGCACTTGGACTTAGCATGCGGCATGCTAAAACAAGAGACGTAGAAGAGAAATTTTCTTCGGCTGCTGGTAATATTTATTGTATTATTTTATCAGATTGATGTTTTATTTATTTATTTAAGGTTATTACAGAACTTTCTAAGTATTAGATCCTGCAAACTAACAAACAAAAGGAACACAGAATAAAGAAACTTATACGATTATCTATCTATGGTATAAAAAATAAAATATGGATCTTTAGCAAAAAAATTAATGTCATTTTCATCTGTGACACATCCTTAAGGATAACGAAATATAGATTTATCGTATTTGAATACATCCTTTTTTAAGATCAGACAAACTTAACTTCACGGTCGAAAAGTAAGATCAAATCTATCAGAGATTATTGTATCAGGGATCATATTTTCATGATATCGACGATTTGTCGATCAGGGGTCCTTAGAGTGACATCGCGAGTCTGGTTTGTAGTGCTGACCGCGGGAACCCCTTAGTCTGTGCCCGGGTTCAGACCCCGGGTAGAGATCGAACGTCGGTTGAGAGAGTGCAAGGCGAGTCGTTTGGTAGGAAGAGCCATAAAAACATCCTTGGGCCCGCGGTCTACTCTCAACATCTCTCATCATCCACATTTATTTACGAGCTAAATTGAACTATCGTGTCCGTAATCGCGGCCCGTGCCCTTTTTGAATCTCACATGCAATTTATAAGCGAGTTCGCCGACCGGTTGGCCATAGTAATATCAATTATTGTTTACGAGTATATTTGATAAATAAATACCATGTTTATGTGATAATCTTTTATTTCATTTTTTTTATTCGTAAATGATCAAAGCCAATATCTAAAATCGCTCTGTTTCTTCTTCCGGTAACATAAACATATTATTATAGGTATGTAGTTATAGGAACATTATGAGTATAATTTTAGACTTTCGTTTTTCACGTATACTTGTGTGTTAAAAGTAGGATACTTATGAAGTCAGAAGAGGACATGACAGCTTTTAAGTTGCATGTGAAGATAATCCATTCAGACCAGTAGGAATTGCTTTACGAAAACGATTAAAAGGAACGAAAGACTGAAATACTTTAAAACAATAACATTACCACAGTTTTACAATTCGTACAGTTGAGAAACTGTTTTGGTGCCGGAAGACACCACTTTCCGTGTAGGTATTTACATTTACGCAATCTATTTACGCAGATGCGCAAAGGTGGCCAATAAAGAAAAAAATATGCAATCATTTATTTATTGAGTACCTATGTGTCTTAATTACATTACTGTGAGATATTCGCGTGACACTTTATCTATATCTATACTTCTATACTAATATTATAAAGAGGAAAGATTTGTTTGTTTGTTTGTTTCGAATAGGCTCCGAAACTACTGGACCGATTTGAAAAATTATTTTTCCATTAGAAGCCGACATTGTCCCTGATGAACATAGGCTACTTTTTTAAAAAAATTTTTAATTATTTTTTTTTGATTTCATGTGTGTTTTAATGTTTCCGAAGCGAAGCGAGGGCGGGTCGCTAGTATTTAGATATTTTCAGATTTCTATTATTAAATTTAATTATGTAATGTATTCGCATTGGGATGCATAATCTTATCATACAAGTTTAAGGTAAACATGAGCATGTCGGTGATTTAAATTTTATTTCACTTAATAGTTTATGCACGTCCGTACACGGACCAAAGGCAAGTGCACGATTATAATGAACGTAAATAACGATTCTCGATAAACTTTCTGTCGATGTACACGGTCACCTCTGCCCAGGGTGCTTAGTACGGGTTATTTAACTTCTCGATCGCGTAAAAGTTAACTGAAAATTGTATAGAGTTGGAACACCGCTCCTAAAGTTTCCCGCTAGGAGAAGTATAAATCTTTTTTTTTTTATTGCTTAGATGGGTGGACGAGCTCACAGCCCACCTGGTGTTAAGTGGTTACTGGAGCCCATAGACATCTATAACGTAATTGCGCCACCCATCTTGAGACATAAGTTTTAAGGTCTCAGTATAGTTACAACGGCTGCCCCGCCCTTCAAACCGAATCGTATTATTGCTTCACGGCACAAATAGGCAGGGTTGTGGTCCCTACCTGCGCGGATTAAGCACACTGAGCCTTCGAGTGCGCAAACGCAGCGCGATCGGGGGCCGAGATCCGTACCACCCGCCGCCCCGCTAGATCCCCGCCGTTATTCTGCGCAAGTACATCTGTTCCTAACTATATGAATTGTAAAACTATGGTAGTAATTTATATATATATATATATATATATATATATATATATATATATATTGTTTTATTTGTTACACAAAACTTTAAGCATGCCTTACGTTAATAATTGTATAAATAACGAACTACACCAGCTTGTGATTATACTGGCTTTTATTTTTACAGCTGTGGTAATGGCAGAAATAGTAAAACTAGTCATTTGCATATGTCTCGTAATGCATGAGTCTGGAGGAGTTAAAACAGGCGTCCAATCTATGTACTCTACAGTTGTTTTAAATATTAAGGATACAGTGCGTGTTTGTGTACCGTCATTTTTATACATACTACAAAATAACTTGCTTTACGTATCTGCGGCTAATTTAGATGCGGCCACATATCAGGTACTCGTATAGTGCTTATTAAAATAAAGTATAAAATTAATATCCGATTCAAAAATTATTAATTTTAATACCACTTTCATTTTTTTAGGTAACATATCAATTAAAGTTATTGACAACAGCATTTTTTGCTGTTATTGTTTTAAAAAGGCAACTTAAGAAATGGCAATGGGGTGCCTTGGGTTTATTAGCTGCTGGAGTTGCTGTCGTTCAGTTGTCCTCTACTGATGCTAAATCATCGAATTCTGAAGACAAGTTAAAGCAATCCAAATTAATTGGATTTAGTGCTGCTTTGGCAGCATGTTTCATATCGGGATTTGCTGGAATTTACTTCGAAAAAGTTTTAAAGGAGTCGGATATTTCGGTAAGATTGGTTTAAGTTCTGTTTAAATTTCATTAACTACTATATCTATTAATGTTTATTAGTAGACTAGCGACCCGCCCTCGCTTCGCTTCGGAAACATTAAAACACAAATGAAACAAAAAAAAAAAAAAAAGTAGCCTATGTTCATCAGGGACAATGTCGGCTTCTAATGGAAAAAGAATTTTTCAAATCGGTCCAGTAGTTTCGGAGCCTATTCGAAACAAACAAACAAACAAATCTTTCCTCTTTATAATATTAGTATAGATCAACTTGCATTAAATATTAATCTCTACTAGGAATTTAAGATTTAATCCATGGCGAGATGTCGGCTGCCCTCAGAGGCAAAACGAAACTAGTTTTTCTGTGCAATAATGTGCTGCTCTACTCTAGAAACAAGTGAACAGTGTTGTATCGGTACCTATACTACCTACAGAGTTTACGTACACAAATGAGTATAGTTACTCATTAGTATACATATAGGTATTATCTACCTTTTTTGATGTTATATAGGTATTACATATATTTTCAGGTATGGATGAGGAATGTTCAACTCAGTTTATTGTCACTACCGTTTGGAACTGGAACATATCTAATACAAGAAGGAACTTTAAATAATATGTTTAAAGGATTTGATGGCTTCATATGGTATTTGGTGATCCTGCAAGCAGCGGGAGGTCTTATTGTAGCTGTTGTAGTAAAATATGCCGATAACATACTAAAAGGTTTTGCGACGTCTGTTGCGATCATCATTTCATGTGTAGTCTCAATGTATCTTTTCAGTTTTGTTTTAACTGTTCAATTTGCATTTGGCACAGCCATGGTTATTGGTTCTATATTTCTTTATGGTTATGTTCCAAAAAAGCCAGTTCGTAGGACATCGTTGAGTGTATGATAAATACACGAAGAGCTCCAGTAATAAACAGGGTCAGGTATATTATGGTTTTGCTTGTAAATAGTGCAAATGTTTAGAAATAGGGAATAGGTACGCATACAATTTTTTTTTATTTACTGTTGTTTGTACAAATGAGCAATTGAAGTACATAAACAAAGTGAAGTAATTATAAAATTTAAAATCCTACTTAACTTTGTGTTAATTACAGCTCATTCTTCAGTTTACAATTCCGACATACCCTCACAAAAAATATCAATAGTTACTAAGATATGTACCCAGTTAATTACACCCATGCACGTCGACTGCTGGATATAAGCTTCCCCCAAGGTTCGCCACAATAATCGATCTTGCCCAACCTGCATCCTGCGGATTCCCGCGACTTTTAAATATATCGTCAGTCCACCTCATAGGAGGCCTACTCACGCCGCGCTTTCTGGAGAACTTTTCGGCCCTAGCAACCATCTGTTCTACAAGCCTGCCTACCTACCTGCCCACTGCTACTTCAATCTTGCAATTCTTCGGGCTGTCAGTTACCTTGATTCTTCTGCGAATCTCCTCATTTCTGATTCGATTTCGCAGGTAAACTCCGAGCACAGCCCTCTCCATTGCTCTTTGCGTGACTTTGACCCTTCTGATAATGCCGATTGTCAGCGACCGCGTCTCACTACCGTATGTCATAACTGGCAACATACACTGGTAGACTTTTGTCTTGAGACAGTGGGGTATTTGGGATGAACAGATTTTGTGCAGCTTTTCGAACACTGCCAATTCTAGTTGGATTCGACAATTGATGTTTGTCTCGAAGTTGGTGCTTGTCCACTACATTGACGTTCGACATAATTTACGTTTTGTCCAAATTCATACTAAGGCTCGCTTAGTATAAACATTGGACATAAGATGTTAGATGTTGTTCGCAATTGTTGTTGTTGGTTTATTTCAACACCAAATTCACATGTGAATGATGCTCGGGAGCATTGAAACAAAACCGCCCTGTAAGGGCTGTTTCTACGAGTATAATACATGTTTGTAAATATTATGCAATATTTACAAACATGCAATTTGGTTAAGCGATTGGGGAATTCAATTCAGTTCAGTTTCCAGAAAACGCACACACGTGATTTTCACTATCCTGTTGCTAGTCCTACAGTTACAAATATAGATACGGTTTTTATACTGGAGAATTTAAATGTCCATATACCAGTGTGCCCCCCCCCCCCCCCATGGATGTTTGATGTATGACACTAGACTGTAATTCCTGGAACTGTGTATTTTTTTTACTTTTGTATCGTCAATAATTAGTGACGTAAGCAATAGGTGACATATTACGTTTAAGTGATTGATTTATGTATTACGTTTACTACCCGACGTGGTGGTATACCTTTATTATATGAATAATGCTTTATTCGTACATTTAGTATTAAAACAAGCTTTATATTATTATTTTAATTTGAGAATATGCCCTGAGGAGGAGCAGCAAAATTATATGTTATTGGTTTGTGTTTGATGGCATTTCGCGCCAGTGTACATAGATACTAAGATTTCGACATTAGGGGCATACGCTCTGATTTTTTTTTTTTTTTATTGGTTCTTATGTATTCTATGCATGGGGATATACTATTCGCTCGACTTACGAAATAATGTCGAAGCTCATATCACCTCAAGTTAAGAATAAAGACACAAACACACACAGAGATCTGACCTCATTCTTTGTTTCGATCCAAGTTTTTTAAGCGCTTGCGTCTCTTTTGTTTATGAAGCATTCGTTTAACGCTTTATTAAAAAATCAATGAGTTTTTATTATCAACGTATTTTCATGAAAGTAAATTATATTATTATGATAATTATTTTCAAAAAGCGAATGTTTTAGAATAACTGTACTAGAAGTTTGAGGTAATTAATAAAAAAATAATCTCAGTACGTTCCAACCGGTTCTAAGGGGCAACTAATTTGAACAATAATGCTGTCTAAAACAATTGTTCAAGTTATTTAAATTAATAATCAACATTTATTATCATTCAATCACCTATACATATATTATATATTTACGTAGTATTATAGTATAGTAGCATTAATATAAAAATATGATGAATAAAGTTCATACACGGTGATGGATCTTAATAAATTAGTAACTATTTATAAGTACTGTTACTCATAAGTATAGGTAAGTATAAGAGAGTGTTGATCCAATGCCGAAATGGGAAGAAAATACTACTACTAATTTTAGCGGAAAACATGATAAATTTGTTGTATTAAGTAGTATTCGGTACTTGTTATATACCAATATAATTTGAAGGGCTATAAGCCATAAATTCCTTGATTACCTACATTAATTAAATACAAAAAAACGAAAGTGTAAGTGAGTCGTCTATTATCAACGGTGGCAATCTGTGCATTTGGACAAAAAAATGTTATTGATATGTCGATACAGATTGATTTGAATATAATCGTCTCCTTCAAAGAATACGGTTCAAAACCTGCATTAAATAAAGGTTAATACTTAACCTGTTATTTATCTAAGATGTCGTTCAGAAGAGTTTTGTGACTGCCAATGGAATACAAAGTCAATAATTCGTTTTTCTGATTTACCAATAATTGTCCAAAAGTCACATTGCCGGCTTTGATAATAGTCGACTCAATTATACCTGATACTTTACAACTTATATCACAAAGTGGGTGGCGCATTTAAGTAGATGTCTATGGGATCCAGTAACCACTTAACACCAGGTGGGCTGTGAGCTCGTCCACCCATCTAAGCAATAAAAAAAGTAAAAAAAAACTCAGTTTACATTTTTCTACTGACATGTCAAATATAATCTATCTGCGTTACTACCTGTATTCGATTTCAGGAACAGTGAACTCACCCTGTAAGCATAGTTTTGTACTTAATTTTTGATTTAATAAAATTTTATCTTACTTGAATTTAATGTAGAAAGTTCATCACATCTACGGAGCTTTTCTTTTTTTGTTGCTTGACTCGCACTTTTTTTTATAGAGAAAGAGAACAGAACTTTATTACACACCAAAATACTACATTAGAAAACCCTCCACATTTGCAGCAGATACATTTGTGCAATAGGCGGTCTTATCGTTAAAAGCGATTTCTTCCAGACAACCGTTTAATTAACAGAAATTCTGGACAAGATAATATCCTAAAGTAGTTGAAACTTTGAAATATCAAGGTGTGCGTCGAGCCTATATTAAATACCATTATCTACTGATAAGAGAATTATAGAGCTCTTTGATGTGATGAACTTCGTAGGTTTCTTTATAGTACTTATATCGTAGCAAACCTATTTTAAATATTATTTTACATTAAAAAACAATACAATTGAAATGTCCTTTTTATTTCATCTAGATACCTATATGTGTATATTAATGGCTATAATAATATGTCGACAAGTAATCTTCCTCATTTTATGGAAGAGGAATAAAGGGCAAAGTCCCAATTGTGGGGGACCTAGAATAAATGTAACAGAAAAAGCCTTTGTTCTTAATGTTTATCTGCTAAAATTGAACTTTGTGCAAAAGGGAATCTCTTCTGTTGAAGTTTATTATTATTAGGGGTTAAAGTATGAAATTGCCGATTTGTACTGAAAAATTGTTTTTTTTTTTCATTTAACATATTCATTTTATCAACATATCTACCATTATTATCTATACATTGCTACCATAGGAAGGCCATTCGTGACTTTGCGATAGAACTCTGGTGATCTAGATTCTACAAACTGTGTGAAAGCATTTTGTACTACCTCCTGCCTGGAAGAAAACTTTATATCGCGTGGGAAATTGTCCAAATCACGAAAAAAATGGTAGTCCGTTGGAGCAAGGTCTGGCGAATACGAAGGGTGACAAATGATTTCTAATTGCAGTTCTTGTAGAGTTAAAAACGGTTTCTCGTGCTGTATGAGGTCTCGCATTATCATGGAGCAATAATGGTGAAGACCGATTCATGAGTCGGGGCTGTTTCACTACAAGTTTTGCTATAATTGTTCGGAGTTCGGCACAGTAGATATCTGCCGTTATTGCTTGACCAGATCGGAAAAAGCTATAGTGAATAATACCATGCTGAGACTACCAACTCGCTTACGGTTATCGTAAAGAATCCACTTTTCATCAGATGTTACAATTCGATCCAAAATTCCTTCATTTCTGTATCGATTCAACAAGGCAACACAAGTCTCAACACGCGTTTCTTTCTGCAGATCAGTCAAATCATGAGGCATCCATTTTTCATTTTTATTTTTTTATTTTAGTGATTTGAAGCAAATGAGTCGATATTGTTGGCAAGGTCACGTTAAACCATGCCGCTATTTCCTGGGTAGTTTGGCTCAGATCGACTTCCACCATCTCTTTCGATTCATTGTTATTCACATACCTAATATGTGGGCGGTCTTCCACGTGGTTCGTTCTTCAAATCAAAATTTCCATCACGAAAGCGTTTTAACCAAAATCGCACGGTGCGTCCATTATCCATCTTTCTTGTCTAAGCTGAATAAAAAAAACACAATTGAAAGTCGATAATTGAAGGTTGCACATTTTTTAAAACAAGAAGCTCATAGGTACCTAGGTTTCATACTCCAGTTTAGGTACAATTTAAAAAAAGTTTCACTCAAATCTAAATTAAACTCAATCTCAATCTAAAACTAAATCCCAAACCATGAAGGTTCTATATCAATTCGAAATATGTACCTATTATAATAAAACGGCAATTTTTCATACTTTAATTATTGTTATTAATATTAACTTAAGTATATAGCTATTACAGAAAATTACTAAAAAATATCGACATCCGCTATACCTACACCTAATATGGCCTGACAGGCTAATTGGGAATTTACTCTAGGTTTGTGGGGACCTTTTAGAATGTGAAGATTAGATACTAGAATTAAAAAAGCTTTTAAGATGTTTGCTCTTTTACTGGCGTGAGGGCGTAAACGGATTTAACCAAATGTAAAAAATGGTACAAAGAATTACTTTGGCCTGTCAGATATTAATTTCCCGGTTCGCATGGTGGGGGCGATCGATCGAGAGGTTTGAAAATTGCAAAAAAATAAATACGAGCGCGCTACGGAAATTATTATGGAGACGGTGCGAGAGAGTAAGAGAAGAAGATAGGCGAGGAATGGGAAATACATCGATCTCAGCAGCTGCATGCACCACACTACTGATCATTGTCATTACTTAGGTTTTTGAAAATCGGCAGATTGTATAATCCCCATAATAATTGATATTTTTTATTGCTAACATCGCTGGAGGAGTTCACGGCCTATCTGGTGTTAAGTGTTCCTCTACTATAAGTGAAATATTAATTACAATAAAGTTGAATAAAGCTTAAATTACAGATGATAAAACTACCTTTTTCATAAAGACATCGGAACATCATAGCTTACAACATTCTCCTACCCAATCGGTAAAAGAATTACTCTTTCCATAATGCCTGAAAATCAATATAATAGGTTGGGGAACAAGTTTCTTCGCATTTTTGAAGAAAATTCACAACATTTTTTAATATAGTTTATTTACATTTAACTAAAGTATGTAGGTACCATTTTGTTCGATAACTTTTTGCCATCTTGTAGGTAGGAACATGATCCCATTGCTATAGAAAATTTGGGGCTTCTGATCAAAATACCGCGACAATTGGTTTTGACTGTCCTCTCGTGATGTTAACCTGACACTGCCTAAAGAATTCTGAAGAGACGGAAACAGGTGGAAATCTGAAGGTGCAAGGTCAGGACGATACGGCGGATGTACTAACACCTCTGAGCCAAGCTCTCTTAATTTTTGCTGAGTGGCTAAAGATGTGTGAGGTCTAGCGTTATCATGTTGAAAAACCACACCCCTTCTGTTGATTAATTCCGGCCGCTTTCTTTCAACTTCTTGCTTTAATCTCATCAGTTGTTCGTACTAGAGTTCAGAATCGATGGTCCTGCCTGGTGATAACAGCTCATAATGAATAATGTCCTTCCAATTCCACCACACACACAGCATCACCTTGTTGCCAATAGGGCCAATTTCCATATAAATATAATTTGATTAATTATTTACCTGATTATTTAATTTTTAACTGATTTTCTTTTAATATTCATAATTAATTGATATGAGTCAACTGTAAGAGAGAGATAGAGAGACAAAGAAGTCAATATATTCTAATACATGTCTCACTCAGTCTCACGTGCGTTGGTAATGCCCTCGCGCTCTTACCCACAGAGGTATTAAATTGAATTTAGGGGATGATTGGCCCCTTGGACCGATCTGTCTTTTTTTAAGATGTTTTAAAATAGTTGTCTGGTGGACATATATAAAAATCAGCTTTCAGAATTTACGTGAAGTTAGGTCATTATTTTGGGAGCTTTAAAGCGTCTGCAAAGCAATTAGGCCTACGGAAAGTGTCTGGGAGTATTGGTGATTTATTTTTAGGGATATTGCCTAAAATATACGTAAAAATCAGCTTTCAGAATTCACGTGAAGTAGGTAATGATTTTATGTACCTTGAATACCTGATACCTGAAAATTGGCCGTCTAAGCAAGGTAGCAGGTAGGCATACGTTTTTAGTACATACTAACACTACGGCCGATTGCGTACATTGCGTTCGTTAGAAAATACGTGACGTCTGTCTGAATCTTACTCTATTAGTGAAAGTTTCATAACGATCTCGATAGCGTAAAAGTTAAGCCAATTTTGTATGCAGTCGGAACAGCGCCCCTAGCGGCAAACGTACGCAAACGATCCCACTCCATACAAATATGAGCTAACTTTTACGCTATCGAGAACTTTAAAAAACTCGCACTAAGCACACTGATGTGGAAATTTTGATGTAAAAATGAACCCTGACCCTGTGGTTGCCCAAAAGTTAGTCAACTGACAATACTCCAATCAACTGCATTACATTACGGCTCCAGTAACCACTTAACACCAGGTGGGCTGTGAGCTCGTCCACGGATCTAAGCAATAAAGAAATAGAAATTTTATTATAGAATATATTTATTGAAGTAAAAGTTAACATCTATTTCTAATTATTGTTGTATATTAATTTAGTAAGAGTTTGTTATTTTTCTTCTCCTCATTTGTTCTAGCCAATCTTGTAACTGATTTGAAGGTAGTAATGGTTTACGTTTATAATAATCAGTAGGTGGCTTGCCCTCTTCAAGTCTCACAAAGTAGTGACTATACTTATAGCGCACCTCACCCAATCTGCCTCGTGCATGTCTCCTTATACCTTTAAACACCATACCTTTTCCTGAAAATGATTCCGCTGAAACAAAGTAATTTTACATTTTGATATATTTTCTTTTAATGCTTTATTATAAATAAGTACCTATAGCTTGATAAAAAAAGAAGTTACATACCAACCCAAAGATTACTTTTGAATTCTACATTGTGTTCTTTGATGGCCATCTCTTGAGCTTCCAATACAGCTTCCTTTACAAATAATGCTCCTTTTTTATTGACAAAACTCAATTGTTTTAGTGCTTCATCAACAGTCATTCCTCGTATGAGACAAGCTACATACCAAAGCTTATCTGGGCTGTATTTAATATTAGTTTTTTGATGACACACAAACTAGAACATAATGAATTTCAAAATTATAGTATTGGATTGCACTGAATTGTGGTAAGGCATGTTGTAAGCCTAGGATATGTTTTTTTTTTTTATTGCCCTTGTAGGCAGACGAGCATAGGGCCCACCTGATGGTGAGTGTTTACCGTCGCCCATGAACTTCAGCCATACCAGGGACAGAGCCAAGCCGCTGCCTACCGCAAAATGTATTGCCATCCTGCCTATTTTATTATGTTGTATATACATGTATGTACATGTTTTTGTTTAAAATGTAGGAGAGCCGTTTCAGGGTCAGTAGCACAGCATTCATGTTGGCTATGTTTATGGGCTCTCGTGCTCCGCAAGGAGGACGTGGGGTTACTATCAGTATAGTTTCGTAGTGAATGCATCTATTACGAGCCCATATCAAAAGACAAGAGTCATTCCTGTCCACAGTATGACAGGACACGCACTAATTAAAAAAACTGCAAATGCAAGTGTGGAGAATTTTAGAGTATTACTTAAACAATTAGGCTAAAGTATGTATTTCTAGGTGATACTAGTATTGAGGTAGTATTAAAATTTGAAAATAGATGCATTGAGAAAACCGTTTGGAATAGATCTCGAAAGGCAATACTATAATATACCGCAGAATACAACGCTTAACAGTATGTGCTTGTAAAATCTTCTATCCTTAAGTAAAAAGAAAGTATGGTAAAATAATTAAACTTACTGCTGGTCGAGTTGGTTCATCAATTTGTTGTGGAGGATAAATTTTCTTGTTATTTTGAATAAAAGATTTTGGTGCAGTCGCCTTTGTCCATGCTAGATGTAACGAATTGGTGTGAAAATTGTTACATTGATTGTACTTCAAATTGGAGACGAAAATATTTTTGAATGGATTAAACATATTGCAAATGTTATTATTTTTAGGTTAGAGATGGCGATTTGAGATCGATTAATCGAATAACCGATTTTTTGCCATATCTTAAATCGATATTTAGTTCTGAATCGATATTTCACCCTTGAAAATCGACATTCGATTCTTTTCAGTTTTGGTAAAAAACCATAAAATTATTTCCAATTAGAAATTTAAATTATGCGCTCCATGCGCTTTAATTTTTCAACCACTAAAGAATCAGGAACTATATTTTTGCGATAATTCGATACTCAGTTAACTTTACACTTATTTTGATTTCATCTATTTTAATGCTCTACGCAGACGCCGACTTCAACACCTCAAAAGGCATCCTGATCGACGAACAGTTCGAATTCCGTGCGAAACACTCGTGCATTCAAAAGTGCACCGTCTCACGGATCACATTTTAGTAGAGCTAATCTTCGATATCTTCTACCCTCTTCTTCGATATCGCGGAGGCGTTTGACAAACTCTGACACAACAGTTTCATTTACAAACTGTATAGCATAGTCGTGCCCATAGATTATACACTTAAGTCGTGCCAGTAACCAGTCATGCTCATCATACGGGACTTCTTGTCGAACTGTTCGTTTCGATATCGAGTCGAGGGAGCTCTCTCTCTCTCCCCGCTACCTTTCAGCCTGTTTATTAACGATATACCCAGGTCGCCGGTGACCAACTTAGCCCTATTAAATACGGTACTCCTCTACTCAAGTAGGAATATGTCGTTTATGCATAGTAAATTCCAGATCGCGGCCATTAATTTAGGACAGTGGTTCAGAAAGTGGCGCATTGACATAAACCCACGAAAAGCACAGGCGTGCTCTTCAGAAGGGGTCGCCCTCCCGATACTACTGTTAGTATCTCGTCACCAATTAGACGCGATAACTCTATTTCCGCAATATAAAAATCTTTGGCCAGCCCATACCGTGGGCTTCGAAGGCTAAGTACTTAGGCGTCACTCTCGACAAGGGGGCGGGGGGTGACATTCAGGCCCCACATTAAGTCAGTACGCGACCGAGCCGCTTTCCTACTCGTTCAACTCTACCCCATGATCTTTTTTTTTTCTATTGCCCATGTAGGCAGACGAGCATACAGCCCACCTGATAGTGAGTGGTTACCATCGCCCATGGACTTCAGTAATGCCAGGGGCAGAGCCAAGCCGCTGCCTACCGCTTAATACTGTCCACAAGCCTCTTTTGAAGAAGGACATGTCATAGCGTTCAGAAAACACCATGGAGGGGAGCTCATTCCATAGCCGGATGGTACGTGGCAAAAAAGATCTCTGGAAACGCACTGTGGATGACCGCAGTGGCTCCAGGTAGTATGGATGAACTCTACTCCGGTGGCGGGCGGTACGATGGTAAAAACGAGATGCCGGTAGAAGACGGAACCCTGTTAGTGCAATAAGAGAGGCGATACAAACTCGTTAGCGCAGGTGTCAGCTCAGGGGCCCACGTTTTCAGAACCATGCGGGGATGCCGTCTGGCCCACTAACTTATGGATGTCCAGGAGTCGGAGCTCCCGCCTGACTGCACACTGTGTGAAGCAGATATCCGGCAGGGAGCTATCACACCGGAGGATGTTCGGGGGTGTGGCACCCCCGTCGTCCACAGTCGAGTTCGAGGCGAAGAGTTTGACCAGAAGGTCAGCCTTCTCTTTCGCGCTGTGGGCCAGAGTGTCATCAGACTAGCGCAGTGGTGGGAGACTAGACCTGCAAGTTTCTTTCCGCAGCTTTGGCGAGCGACCAAAAAGCTCGGCTCCCGGAGGGATAGCTCTTTAATCACTCGCCAACTCTAACAACGTGCTCCGACTTCGCCTTGGCAATTACCTTCTTGTAGGACCTGGAAGCGGCGTTATATTTCCGCCTTTCCCCTGAGATATTAGGATCCCGACGTCTCCTGGCATTATCCCATGCCACGTATGCGGACCGATTGAGGTGTGCAGCATCCCTGCTGGCATTGTTATACCAGGGTCTGCTGCGACCCCCAACGGGCACTTCAGAGGAGGGAATAAACAATTCCATCCCCTGGAGCACCAAGTCTTTAAGACGGTCCGCACAGACGTCAGAATCAGCAGAGGAAACGCAGAACCGCCCCCATGGGTAGGATGCGTAAAATTCACGCAATCCATCCCAATCAAAAGCGAAGTAAATTTGTCCCTTCATATTAGGTGACACTCTACAAAATTTGCATATGTTCTGTTATGACCTATGCGTGTGCGCCACTGATAATTTAATTATTTACCTATCTATCGCGAGAGTGCGAGATAAGAACTCTTTGACGTCCATATATACGAACGTCACACTGGTACTGGTGAACTTTTATACATGAGTACCTACACCAGGAGTATTATTCTTTAGGCCATAATTTCAATGCCTCAGTAAGATCGCTTTTTATACACACCTCTCAATTTGTGGCTTTCTTGTCATTTTACTGTGTATTCAGACTGAATAAAAAGCATTCAATAAAATAATAAGGCCTTTGGATATTAATGTACTTGTAGGTAGCTATCTATATATTACATATGAATTATAAATCTTCAGTTAAAGTTACTAAAGTTAGTTGAAGCTATTCTTGAAATCTTAAATGTTAGTGTTTAGTCTCAATGATTAGAGCTTTCAAATTTTAACTGTTTCATTATTTGTCTTTCCTCAGATAATTTCATGTGGTGTTTAAGAGTTTCGATGATCACTTAAGAGCGGTAGGTGGTATCATAACGAAAGATAGTTATTTGTCACAATAACATATTATATTACAATAAATGAAATTACATTTTAGATTTAATTTAATTTAAATTAATTTCTACATTAAACAATTTTAATTTGCAAACTATGTTTATTGATCATTTTCAAAATCAGCAGGGTTCTTCCGTGATAGTCTGTGATGCTCCCTTTCAACTCCTTCATATATCAAGTATCCAATGATGAAGGCTGCAAGAGAATTCATTATTTTATTGGTTTGACATTAAAAAGTGTGTACAGATCGTTTTCCATCATAGTCATCAAGTTGTGATTATTTTTTATAATCATTTTGTTTTTGTAATGGATGGGAGAAATCACACCAGTAGTATCTCAACTCCTCTACAAAGAATGCCAACCGCCTTAGTGAGTAAACTTGGTGAGTCATCTGGTGAAACTTATGATTTCCAGTAAGAGCAATGGAATCTTATAAATTAAGAGATAATTTTTCTAATTTTTTGTATGATGTAGATAAAGAGAATATTAAATCCACACAATTATATTATTTTGTACATGATTGACTTTCCTTAGGATTTAAAGCCTTTTGGTAAGAAATAGGATTTTTGTTCCAAAATAATTGTGGCTAAGTACTGCTACACTAGTCCTATCATCAGAGGGGTGGTAAAAACTACACAAGCTAGCATTTAGGGCAAACTACTACACCACTTTCAGAGATTGGTGTATATGGACAGTGTTAGCAACTAGATTAAAAAAATTCATATCTTGAAGGGATCCAAACAATTTCCACACATTTACCCTTCAAAGCAAAGAAAATTATCCTTCTTGAAACAGTTAAGGTAAAGCATAAAAAATACATCTCGCAAGAAGAGACTTGAATAAAAATCAAAAGGAATTGTGTCTTCAGGGATGAGTTTAAAACAGTAGTTATAATTATAGGTTGGATAAAAAATATCCAGTGTTTAGGAAGGGAAAAACATTCACTACACCATGATAGTTTGTATTTTGAAGAAATGTTGAGTGAAAAAAACACTTAGTAGACTATTTCAACATTATTTGACAATAAAATTGTTGATACTTCATAATAGATTGAAAGTTCTCACTCTGTTTTTTATTTTCGACACATTTCCAAAAAGGCTTTGGATCTTATTTTTATATGAAATTTTCCAAAGTAGGTTAGAACGTAGGTATTTTATTCTATATCCAAACTGAGAAACATGGTAATTTTTTTAAAAAAAAAGCTCGTAATGGTTTTTAACATTCATTTATTGATTTATTTTTGTACTTAATTTGGTCAATTCAACCTGTTTTTTAGTCTAAAAGTAATCATTCAGTTATTTATGTCAGTAAATTCAATGTTAATTCATGTATTCCAAATTTTGGCCTGAATGAAGAAATGCAATAAATATTGTGACTGATTTCTTCTTCGACTAATTTGAATGTGAATTTTAAGAATTAATATTAAACTGTTATGAATACTTACGCGGGGCTACTTTAAAAACGCTCTCACGAAATCTTCTGAAGATATTAGGAATACCATTTGAAATAGCTCCAGCATATGCTCGTTGTTCATGGGCAGATATCTTGTAGGTGACAAGACCCCGAATTTTAGCTAGTTCTCCAAAGTGTTTGCCCATAGTGGTGAACTTCTAACTTCTACCTTTTGCAATAAAATCTTACGTAATATTCAGGCTAGAATGTAAAGAAAAATACCTACAAGGGCATCCACAGACTACTAATAAACACTTGTACCATAGATATTTTTTTTGGTACAATTGTTCCTTATTAGGAAAGGTTCTAAGCCCATACAGCCTTGTCTGTTCTATATAATTTTTAAAATCAATACGCCCTTTTTATTTGGAAGAAAACCGGTTGAATTTCAGCAGTCTAAGAAGGATACTACAGCCCACTACTACAGTGTTACAGATACTACAGTGTTAGTGTCGATTATGGAGGGTAGAGGTAAGGAACATCATCTTTAAGGGACAATTCAAAAAAGTGTTCACCTGTAAACAGCAAATTATTGTTGAAAGACTCACCGAAGTAGCGTTAGTGTAGGAAGTGGAAATGAAAAAATGAAATGAAACAGTCAATGAACGTGACTTCTCGGGTTCTTTCCAAGAAGTCTACTAGTCTCTGTAAATAATTACCATTTTACCGAGCTATTATTTCACCCCATTTCATTTTGCTTCATTTAAACTATTTTAAACCATTCCAATTGACTGCAATCGCAAATAAATCAACTTTAACTCATTCCATCATATCATTTTTCACTACATATTATATTCTATAAAGCAGAATAAAAACTTTGCCAGTATCATATCTTCGGTTTTTGTATTGGAAAACCGTTATACTATTATATAATATAACTATTTTATACTAATCTGTGGTCACAAAGTTGAAAGTGGCTATCGAACTCATAGATTATACGCTTAATGATCGAACTTTTTGGCGGGAACGCGAGGAGTGAAGTTGTGTGATTTGTTTTATTTTGTCTATTTAGTATTTCTTCAGGTTTAAATGTGTAATAACGGTAGTTTATTAACCGTTTCATATCTGTGAAAGTGCGCAAATGTGCGAAAATGAAACAAAACCGCTGGACGTAACTTCTTGGTTCCTCCAAAAAGTCCACTGAAAAAATCTCAGTCAATGACCACCATTTTACTGAGATTAAATTTCATCCCATATCATCTCATCTCATTTAATTTAATTTAATCCCAGTTGTTTGATGTCTCAAATTAATCATCTTCATATAATTTCATTTCACTCCATATTACATATCATTGGTCATAAAAATAAGAATATAAATAAGAGAGAAAATAAAATAAGACATGACCTAAAGGTCTTAGTTACCAGGTCATAAAATCCCTTAAAAAAAAAAAAGAAAGTGTCAACTTGAAGAGGTGAAAAAATAATATTGTTTTCCTTCCACTTTCCAGCATTACAAAGTAAAAAACGCGATGATTTATTTTTTTAGTTTGCCTTATCTAAAACTCTGATATCGTTATATACTCCCAATTTATAAAAATAACAAGATGGAAGAGGTAGATTCAATCATTTTACATTTTCTGCGTCAACTGAACCTGTAAGTTCAATAAAATAAAGTTATTGTTTATTTTTTAAGTACATTTATTTAATTTTAGGAAAGTTATACGCATACTTTCTTTAATGATTTTGAAACTCATCACTTTTTCGACGGTTTTTATTTGTAGTTTTTGTAGTTAGTAGCGTGTTTATTTCTCTCAAGGTTTTTTATACTAGTCAACCTCAACCTTTCTTTAATGATAGACCAAAAATTTTTTATCACTTTATATTCATTGTAGGTACTTAAATTCTGTATGTCTAAAATTGAAGCCCTTTAGCTCCAAAATATTTTGATGTAATATAAAGAGCATCAAAGAATTTTGCAACTCAAAATAATCATAGAAAAAAGTACAATGTCTGAATAAAATTTCCTTATTAAGTTTTCTTGTATTGAAATCAAGTCTGATTTACCTGTTTCTTGATGATATGATTTAAAATGGAATTTATAACTTAGAGTATCTAATAAATAAGTTCATTATTTTAAGCAAAAAATTTTGATGAGTGACAAAAGGAAAAAAAACATTGTTTTTGTTAAGTTTATTAAGTTATCCTTATTAAGTTTTCTTGTATCTCAAGGTGGGTGGCGCATTAACGTTGTGGATGTCTATGGGCTCCAGTAACCACTTAACACCAGGTGGGCTGTGAGCTCGTCCACCCATCTAAGCAATAAAACAGAAAAAAAATTGTTAACTATCCCTTGTACTGCCAAATTCATTTTATAAACTATATTTTCCTGACAAACTTGTAGGCCAACTCTAGTTAAGTGGTAGTTTAAGTTGATTGCCACACTGGGTATGCTACTGCTCACCATGAAACAAATTGAAGTTTTGATTGTATTTGTATACCAGTGACAAGCAGGAATGCATGACTGCTCTTTGGCATAGGCAGAATGCCTTTTTATATGGACAGAATAGAGGTACATAGCTAATTATCTGTCTCTACAACACATTCTGTACCGGTATTTATGATAAGAAATGCTTTAACAAACTAATTTCTTAATTTAGTTAATAGGTGCCTATGCTTATTAACTTAGACTTAGATTAAGACAAGACAAATTAATGGCCATTTTCTCCTTTCTTTGACAACATTTTTATTTAGTCTCTGTTTACAAGATGTAGTGATAAATAGTTGGTAGACTAAGTGGAAGGAAAAATTACTTTGTTTTTCCTTAACACCTTTTTTTTTTTTTATTGCTAGATGAGTGGACGAGCTCACAGCCCACCTGGTGTTAAGTGGTTACTGGAGCCCATAGACATTTACGACGTAAATGCGCCACCCACCTACCATTTTTCAGTTTGGTGGATACCCTGATTACTCAAGGAATGAACTAATTTTTATTTAAAGCAAATTTAAAGTCATTGGTTGCACCTAGTAAATATACTACTGACACTTACAACAAACTAGAGTTGAAAACACTGCTGATTAGAAAGAAGGTTGAGATGCAGAAGTGCACAGTTAAGGCAGAAGTAGGAAATTATTCCCAGGATCTGGACGGGACCCGCACCTGCGAGGGAGATGCTGGACTTCCACCGGGCGCGTCCGTTGGTGGCGGATCACGGGATCCTCTGGGCGACATTCCCACAGGTATCGTCCGATCTTTTTCGTTGCAAGGATTCTTAGGTTAAGGTCCTAGGTTTAGGATTAGGTTAAGGTTTAGGTTTAGGATTAGGATATTTTAGCTAGGCTTTGCAACGAAAGAGATCGGATGACGCGGACCAAAGCGCGGTGTCCCACAGGGGTCGGTCCTTGGCCCTCTCTTGTGGAACATCGGCTACGACTGGGTCCTGCGGGGTGCCCTTAGCGCTCCTCTCCCGGGTCTGAGCGTAGTTTGTTACGCGGACGACACCTTGGTCGTGGCCCGGGGTAGGGACTTGCGCGAGTCTGCCCGTCTTTCCTGCGTGGGGGTGGCCTTTGTCGTCGGCAGGATCCGAAGGCTGGGTCTGGAGGTGGCGTTCGATAAATCCCAGGCCCTGTTGTTCCACGGGGCCCGGAGAGCGCCGCCTCAGGGGGCCCACCTCGTGATTGGAGGCGTTCGCGTCAAGATCGAGGCGACCGGGTGGCGGTACCTCGGTCTCGTACTGGACGGTCGTTGGAGCTTCCGTGCTCACTTCGAAAGATTGGGTCCCCGACTGACGGCAGCCGCCGGCTCGCTGAGTCGGCTGTTGCCGAACGTCGGGCGTCCCGACATGGTGGTGCGCCGCCTCTACACGGGGGTGGTGCGATCAATGGCACTGTACGGGGCTCCCGTATGGTGCCACGCCCTGACCCGTGACAACGTCGCAGCGTTGTGACGTCCGCAGCGCGCGATTGCGGTAGGGCGGTTCGTGGGTACCGCACCGTCTCGTTCGAGGCGGCGTGCGTGCTCGCCGCGACGCCTCCCTGGGACCTGGAAGCGGAGGCGCTCGCTGCGGGTTACGCGTGGCGATGTGATCTCCGCTCCAGGGGGGAGCCGCGTCCCGGCGCGGCGGAAGTTCGAGCGCGGAAGCTCCAATCTCGGCGTGCCGTGCTCGAGGCTTGGTCTCGCCGCCTGGCGGACCCCGCCTACGGGCGAAGGACCGTCGAGGCGATCCGCCCGGTCCTCTCGGACTGTGTGAATCGCGACCGAGGACGTCTCACCTTCCGAGTGACGCAGGTGCTCACGGGACACGGCTGTTTCGGTCGCTACCTACACCTCGTTGCCCGGAGGGAGCCGACGCCGAAGTGCCACCATTGCAGTGGCTGCAACGAGGACACGGCGGAGCACACGCTCGTGTACTGCCCCGCTTTCGCGGAGCAGCGCCGCGTCCTCGTTGCAAAAATAGGACCGGACTTGTCGCTTCCGACCGTCGTGGCTGCGATGCTCGACTTCTGCGAGTCCACCATCTCGCAGAAGGAGGCGGCGGAACGGGAGAGGGAGAACTCTTCCTCCCTCTCGGCGCCGTGCCGCCGCCGTCGAGCCGGGGGTCGGAGGAGGGCGTTTGTCCAGCTCCGGCCCCTATGAGGAGGCAGTCTCCTCCCGGTGATGGTCACGGGGTGACCTAAGGGGGTTGAGACTGCGCCGCACGCTACCGTCACTCTCGCGCGCTGGCACCAGGAGGACGGGACGACGCGTCGGCGGCTGCGGACTGCGATGCGGTCCGCATTTTCGTCGTCGCTGTCGTCGCCGAACATACTGTGGAAGAGCAGCCCGGTCGGCGGTGTATCGCGTTCCGACCCGGCAGGCTGGTTCTGGCCCAGCGGGGTATCCCGGAACACCAGCGGCATCGCCCGGGCGGCCTGGTAGGGCCGCCGTACCGCGGAGACTGACGTCGTTGGTCGTCGACTATCGCCTCGACGACCCGTCGGTCGGGCGTCCTCGGGGTGGCGCCGCGTGTCTGGTTGTAGTGTTGACCGCGGGAACCCCCCTACTCTGACCGGGTTTTGACCCCGGACGGAGATCGGACGCCGGCTGTAAGAGTGCAGGGGAGTCGTTTAGTGGGTGGGCCCTAAATTCCTTGAGCCCGCGGTCTGCTCTCAACACCTGCAGATCGTTGAGTCTCACATACCCCGCGCGCCCCCTAGGCGCGGGGACCTCGTAGGAGGTTCGGCCCTCGGCCCGAAAAAAAAAGAAAAAAAAAAGAAGTAGGAAATTATTGGTACAAGTGTTTTAGTGGAACTTAATTATAAATTAACAATACTAGGCTGCACTAAAAGTATCGGGAATGAAATATTTCCACTGTTCCTGTCATATTAAAATCTTTTTAATTGAAAACTCCTTGGTTTTAAAAATCGAATACCATTTATTTATTTAAAAAAAGATTCTCGGTCTTGTCACGAGGTTTTGTCAAACTTGTTTAGTCGTTGAGAAAATGGAATTGACTCGAGAAAATTCAAGAGCGATGATTTATTATGACTTTCGAAGTGGTTTAACACAAAACCAGTGTGTTGACCGGATGATTTCTGCATTTGGCGATGAAGCCCCATCCAAAACCGCAATTTATCGCTAGTTTGCTGAGTTTCAACGTGGACGTGTCAAGCTCAGTGATGATCCCCGTCAAGGTCGTCCAAAAACTGCAGTCACCCAAGAAAACGTTGATGCTGTGCGTAAGCTGATTGAGGAAGATCGACATGTGACATACCGCGAAATTCAGGCAACTTTAGACATTGACATGAGTCAAATACAAATAATCTTGCATGAACAATTAGGTGTAAAAAAGTTGTTTTCCCGATGGATACCGCATTCGCTCTGTGAAGAGCAAAAAGCGGCTCGCGTTACTTGGTGCCTCAGAACTCTCGAAAGATTCCACGCAGGATCCTCAAATGCTGTATACAACATTGTATCAGGTGACGAATCCTGGATATACGCGTACGAACCCGAAACAAAAAACCAGTCACGAGTTTGGGTGTTCGAAAATGAGTTAAAGCCAACAAAAATTGTTCGTTCACGGAGTGTTGCAAAAAAAATGGTGGCCACGTTTGTCTCCAAAACCGGCCATGTTACGACTATTCCTCTTGAGGGACAAAGAACGGTTAATGCAGAATGGTATGCTAGCATTTGTTTGCCACAGGTCGTTTCTGAACTCCGTAAAGAGAACTGCAACCGCCGCATCATCCTCCATCACGACAATGCGAGTTCTCACACCGCGCACAGAACAAAAGAGTTTTTAGAGCAATAAAACATAGAATTATTAGACCATCCGCCGTACAGCCCCGACCTAAGCCCTAATGATTTCTATACTTTTCCTAAAATAAAGAATAAATTGCGTGGACAGAGATTTTCATCACCTGAAGAAGCTGTGGACGCCTACAAAACGGCCATTTTGGAGACCCCAACTTCCGAATGGAATGGTTGCTTCAATGATTGGTTCCATCGTATGGAAAAATGTGTCAAATTTCGCGGAGAATACTTCGAAAAGCAATAAATACATTTTTAAATAGTAATCTTGTGTCACTTCGTTAATTCCCGAAATTTTCAGTGCCGCCCTCGTACCAAAACTATGTATGTTATGATAAAAATTGCATGTTTCAGTAACTACTGCTTTTAACTGAAAGATTTTAAAAATAGAAATTTTTTGTGGCCTTAATGGTTTTAACAGTATCTTTATTCTAAGATAAAAGAAAAGTACAGACAACATTACAGGGCTGTGGTGCATAAATTTATTTATGAAAATGTTTCTCAAAAAAAAAAGAAATAGTTGATTACCATTTTGCTCTCTTATTGGTCAACTAATTCTCTTTTTGCAGTAGCTTTAAGAGGTGCGTATACAAAAAAAAATTGTAGGTAATTTATTAAATATCAATGAAGAAATGTGAAAATGTAGTACATAAAAATAGTATATCAATCAATCATCAATTTTGATAGTTTGGTATAATTGACAAATCTATTTGCCTGTGACTACTTAAGCATGCATTGAAGAGCACAACTAGCTTTGTATAAAAATGAAAGGTATTCAATTAAAGCAGATAACACCTCTATTATAAACCAGTTTGAAGATATAAATAATGTGATCAATGTGTAGTCAATGTTTGTATGTAACCAAACAAAAATATTTACAGAAAAATAGATGAGAATGTGAAGAACATGTGCGATGTTTCTGTAGAGTTTATTATTGAAGCAGCATCAAAATGCTTAAACGCTATAAATCCATCCTTGAAAGTTCCTCAAAAATTACCACAAGGAATCTCCCATCGAATCGAAGTAGCTGCTCAGATAGCATCATTTTGCAAAGTGAGTTTTTTAACATAAAGCTTCACTATATCTCCACTCCACAAATTACAAACAAATTAATTCAGGCAATTCACCAGCGTTGAGATTTAATTCAAGCAGCTGAAGTAATACAAACAATTTTAATTGAAATTTGCCATTTGTCGATTTCAGATTTCGTCATCTAATCGCTTTTTGTCTTATTTATTACAATTACATATACATAACATATTATTACAGTTTCGATTTACACAAGAGATGATAGGGGATGAAAGCATTACTTATATTATTTCTGGGATATCTCTTTGAAATTGTTTTTTTTTTTTTTATTGCCCTTGTAGGCAAACGAGGATACGGCCCACCTGATGGTGAGTGGTTACCGTCGCTCATGGACTTCAGCAATGACAGGGGCAGAGCCAAGCCGCTGTCTACAAATTCAATATTAACAATATTCAAATAACAAATATAATAACAATATTCAATATTTCATTAAATAGAACATCTAAAAACTTTGAATTAATAATGAACCCACTTTTAATTAAGAAGTCAAAGCGCTGTCTGGTATTGTACATAGAGCACTATAAAAAGCAGTGGGTCGCAGCCTTCACCACAAAGAGATCAACTTTTCTTTTGGGCTGTCTTCTCTTCTTTCTCTCATCTTTTTAAGTACATCCATTTAATTTGAATTATAAGATGCGTACTAAACATTATTTTTTTAACTTCATGTAGCGTGACTTAACATACTATTGTGATATGACATTAATTATTTAAGGATTTGGGGTACAAAAATGATGTTGGTTATCAAACATTCCTATACTATAATGAAGCGGAATTACGGCAAGTATTTATGTTTCTTATTGAGAGACTACCCAATGAAGGAAAACAGAGTTCAGTTTCTGCATCTCTTAAAACAAACCAGTCAACATTGATGAAAGACGTTAGCAACAAGATTTCTGAGGAAATGGAAAGAATATGGGTACCACATTGTTGCAAACCCAATGAGCAACAAAAAGGAATCACTTCAAGTATGTAAGCATTTATTTTTATTCTTTATAAATAAAATGAATTGAAATTGAAATTTTACTTGCAGCAAAAAACAATGTTCATTTGTATAATACATTAGAAAATGAGAAAGATTTAATTCAAAAGCTAATACATATACAAGAAATGAATACAAATAGTAGAGATACCAAAGCACAGGACGTTGTTGTAATGCAAAAAGAATCGAAATTAAAAACGGAAGCGTTTACAAAAGAACATAATAGAACGCTTAAAGAATTAAAGGAGACTGCTATAGTGTTACGACAGAAATTAGACACTCTAGAAAGTGAAAGAAATGTTATGAATGTTGAATATTCTCAGGTAATTTTTAGTTTTAAATGTAAGCACGGTCTTCACTACTCCTTACTAAGACTATAAAATTCTTTCTTTAACATACACCATCAGCCAATTAGTCTACCCAAAGTTGTATGTTTCTCCTACCTATGCTTGCGAGGCGATTTCAGCTTCTCCTTGACGTGTACCTAAGTGAACTCACGGGACTCAAACCGGGAGTGTTGCTAACGGCTAGCGTTAGCTTAATCTAGTACTATTAGGCGGTTCAGAAGATTCGTGGACCCCTTCCGTTATTTTTCGATGCACAGTAAAAGCTCTTTATTCGCGGGATATATGTTGTGTAAATATGCCGCGAAGATGGAATAGTAATTTTAATGAAATTATTATTTAAAAATCTACTTTACGACGTGAGTATAAGTTTGATTTGATTTTATTTGTTTACATTCTCAAAAACGCTGACAAAGGCGACCTGTTTCTTTTTTTTTTCTACCTATGCTCATAGCCTTGAGGTGTTGCTAACACTGACCCTAGCAAGAGCAGTGCTTCGCAGAATCTACCAGCGGATCAGGAAAGCGACCTACTGAGAAAATCCGGCGAGAAACTTAGTGGGCACCGAAATTGTAATTGTACTAATGTAATAAAGCAATCGCTATACGTTTCTGCAAAATTGTATCGTCCGTCTATCATTTTAAACCCTGCTCCCTTACGCTTGGCATTGGTAGAGTGGTGTACGCAGAAATAAAAAAAATGCATTGCACGTTTCAAGTAGTTTATCCGGTTATGTTGAAATTTGGTACGATTGCTAACAGGAAACGATCAAAGTATAACGCCGGCTGTACACACTCGTCGAGACACCACGAGACATGGATACCGAGGACGTGTGTGTACATGGCACCCTCGCCTCGTCTCGTGGCTCTCGTTCGTTCTCGGACCGATTTTTGCGCTTGAGTCAAAGGGTCTCGGGGAGTCACGTGATGAAAACGAGAGCGCGTCTGTACACACTCGTTTGTTTAGTTGTCCACCAACTGCGTCAGTTTATTTTTTGGTCCATCGCAACGGATAAACGTAATTCAATTGATACAACGAGTGTGTACATCATAAGGTCTCGTGTCGAACCTCTACGCGACGAGAGGCACATTTTTTTTTTTTTTTTTCCTACCTATGCTGATAGCCTTGAGAGGCTATTTCAGCTTCACCCTAACGTGTGTAGGTGAGCTCACGGGGCTCAAACCGGAGAGTTGCTAACACTGACCCTAGCAAGAGCAGTGCTTCGCAGAATCTACCACCGGATCGGAAACGCGACCCACTGAGAAGATCCGGCGAGAAACTCAGTGGGCTGTGTCTAGGGGTTAATTCGCTCGTCGAGCCCTTCGTCGCAAGCGACGGGTTCGACGAGGACGGTGACCGGTGCTTGTGGTGCCTAAAAGCACCGTTAATGGATCGGGAGGATCCGTAATGACGTGCTTTGGGCGACGTCGACTGTCGAGAGGCACACGAGACAACGAGATGAGCGTGTACAGTCGGCGTCACAGGTGGCGTGTTTTAGATGAGTGGACGAGCTCAAAATGAATGATGAATGAATGAAAATGAAAGGGCTGTCCAGACTAGAAAGGGCTAATGAAAGGGCTGTCCAGACTAGATTTTTTTAACAGAAATGACTTAAATAGCGGATCCTATATATGATAACAAATAAATATATTATTATATTAGTTCTCAAGGATCAAAAGTTCAGCATTTAACATAACTCTATTTATTAAATCTGTATTGTATAACAAATATATTTTATGAGTTTAATTTATTCTTTACTTCGATATGAATTCTAAAGTTCTGCGGGCTGGACAAAAATTAAATGTGGGCCGCGGTTCCAATATCTTGAAAAAGAAAGAAATGAGCGTTGCATACTATGCAATGCATAGCATAATGCCGGTCACGGAAGGGCCGTCATACATTCATTCGCAAACTTAGCGGCTGTGCAATTGGGTTCGGTACTCAATTTGCGAACCCGTTTGCGCTTCCTCCCACACTTGTTTACGAATGTCTCACGAATTTCTCTTCTTTTTTAATTCACCAATAAAACATTAAAGAGAAAAGGAGTTTTTAATTCTTTCCCAGGCGTCCCTTGGCCGTTAGCCATTCTGTTTTTATGGGATTTCTTTTGAAGGTCCCATATGGTCGATTCATTGCAGGAGTTCAATGAACTCCATCACCTTAGTGTTGTTCCAATCCATGATTAAGGTACGCTACACAGTAGACGTCACGAATTATGAAAATGGCGAAACGTCCGTTACCTTCGCAATCGTGGGCGCAACTGGTCACACGAATGTGTGGAAGACTACACGAATAATCGCTGTTCGCGTGCTTTGATATCCGTTGAAAAACCGACACAGCTTGGAAAACCACGAATGCAGCGAAAACTTTGCATACCTAATCATTTGCAAATGTCGTCCTGCACTTACGGGTTTGCGTACTCGTGCGATTGTGAGTGACCGGTATAACGCGAATATTAGCGAAGCGTGATCGAGTTACACTTATATATCTATATATTATTATATAAAAATGTATTGCTGTTCGTTAGTCTCGCTAAAACTCGAGAACGGCTGGACCGTTTTGGCTAATTTTGGTCTTGAATTATTTGTGGAAGTCCAGAGAAGGTTTAAAAGGTAGATAAATATGAAAATGCTCGGAATTAAATAAAAAATACAATTTTGATTTTCCATAAATGTGTTCCCCGTCGGACGGATTCCTTTTGTTTATTTTAAGTTTATTTTATACAAAAGCTTAGGTCTTTCATTTATCGATTGAGGCACTACGAAGTCTGCCGGGTCAGCTAATTTACAATAAAATCGATGTAAATATTTAATCATATTATTAAAATATCTAATATCATATTTTTCTCTTATATTTTTCCAGGCTCAAGTTTCGTGTGAAAAAGTTGAAGAAGATTTGAAGAATGTTATTAATATTTTAAATAGCATAGGAATTACAGATGAAAATTCAGAGGGCGTTTCAGATGAGGTACTAGAAAAAGTACAAAAAAATATTAACAAACTACATGCAAAAAGTGAAGATTTAACATCAAAGAGTTTGTCATTGAAAGCAGAAATTGAAAATGTCAAGCAGAGTATGAATAGATCTGAGGTAATTTCAAATAAATACTTTTTTTCAAGGAGTCAAGGTGATTAAATTCGACATAAATATAACGCATTTAAAGTTGCTAGACGAATATTACCTATATTGCTTATTTATAATTACATATTATAATTATTGTTACAGTCTGAAAGAAATAAATACAAAAATATGTTAGGCCATTTAAAAGAATCTGCAAAAGCTATGAAAGAGGAATATGGTCAAAAAGAACATTTGAGAAATCAACTCAAGTTGAAATATGAAAAGTTAAGAGGTGGTAACAAAAGGTATGGTCGAATTATTTAGTTTTTTGTGAACAACACGATCATCATAAGCGGTTATACACTTCTTGCATCTAGCCCATTACCGCGACCTTCAGCAGTCTTACCTCGTGGGAATAGTCCATATTTTTAATTTATACCTTATTTCAGATCCATCTATACGAAACGTATTGTAGAAATAATAAGCAATGTTGATAAACAAAACATTGAAATAAAGAAAATATTAGAAGACACAAGACAGCTACAAAAAGAAATAAATATACTAGAAGGTCAGCTTGAACGGTCTTTCTCTGTTGCAGATGAAACACTGTTTAGGGTAAGTAATTATTTTCCTAAATAAAGCCACTAATAAGATAAATTTATTTATTTAAATTAGAGAAATGGAAATCAGACTGAAAAGTGTCTTCAGTTCACAAGCACTCCCACACAGAATGAGTGTGAATATGTGATAGTTACAAGATATGTATATACCTTGGGTGGGGTGGCCTAGAGGCCTAGAGGCCTTCCCAGCTACACTGGGATGGGTTAGCGAGTATGTGCTCAGCCAGGTGTAGAAGTTGAGAACTGCCTCAGAGCCTCTCATGGAGGTATAATAAGTCGAGGTCAGCTGTTTCGCGTGTGCATCTACTATCAGATAAGAATTACGAACGATAGCACTGAAGGTGGATATCACAGATACTGACAGATACATGTCTAGGGCGTTTACAATGAATGTAAATAGCGGCGGCCACGACATGGGGGTATAGCGTCGCGAAGTATTATTCTGACGCTACTTCATATACAAATGGATAATAATTATAAAAACAAAAGTCAAATTAACTTAGTATATTTTCTCATTACAGGATGCAAAGAAAGATGATCAAGCAAAGAAAGCCTATAAACTACTAGCTCTGCTGCATTCAGAATGTAAAACTATCGTGTCATTAGTTAATGATATAGGATCTTTGCAAAGAGACATTGTTGATTTAGAAGAAAATGTTAAAACAGAAACTGCAAAGAGGACTGAAGATACCTTGGAGAAAATTAAATTTGATATTGCAAAAATTAAAGAAGAAACCTAAATTTTTCAATTATTTATTATTATTTGGTTATGACTCAAAATAAAGAGAAATAGGTTTCTATATTTGTTTTATTGAATTGTAATGTATTAATAATGTATTATCGTCGTTTGGGTAAGATTTCTGGTGGTATATAGTTTTCATCTATTGCTGTTAAAACCTTTTTCTTTGTTTGCGTTTTATCTACAAGTTTTTCTTTATCTTCAATTTGAAGGTCAATTTTTTCCTCATTCTCAAAGAACCACAGCTTTTGCTCTTCTTCTTGTAGTTGTCTCTGTTTCTCTTCAATAATCTGTACACGTTTTACTCTGTCAAGACGATGTGATTGCTCTTCAAGTTTCAACTGCCTTGTTTTTTCCCAAAGAATAAATAACTAGAACAAGAAATTTATTATAATTAGTTATTAGCTATATAAAAAAATGAGTTTTAGTTTAAAATATTAACAAAATCCATCAGAGGGGTGGCCAGAACCCATACCACGATAGGCATCATACCATAAATTTCATAGCCCACTAAACTAACAAACTAAGGGTAAATCGAAATATATCGTATATTAGACATTTTTTATATTAGCAGTGTGTGTGTGAGCTCACATTCCACCTACTGCCCGATTAGCCTCCTCCCAGCGATAGACAAACTATATGAAAGACTGATGCATAAACGCCTCTGGGACTTTATCACCTCAAAAGGAAACCTTTTATAAATATCATAAACGTACAGTTTGGATTCTGCGCCAAGCATTCGTGTATCCGACAAGTGCTCTGCCTCGCGGAGCATATCTTATCGTATCGCGAAGACTGTCGACAAAGTCTGGCACAACGGTTTCATTTACAAATATATACCCCCGTCGCCGGCGACCCAATTAGCCCTCTTCGTCGATGATACGATCTACTACTAATGTAGGAACATGTCGTTCATCCACAGTAAACTTCAGATCGTGGCTACCAATTTAAGGCAGTGGTTCTGGAAGTGGCGCATTGACATCAACCCTACGAAAAGCACAGCCGTGCTCTTCCAAAGGAGTCTCCCTCCCGACACGATTCCTAATATCTCGTCACGAATAAGGCGCACTAATTCCATCAAAATCTTGGCCACGCTCATACCGTGGGCTTCGAATGCCAAGTATCAGGCGTCACTCTCGGCAAATTGATAACATTCGGTCCCACCATTAAGTCAGTAAGCAAACGAGCCGCATTCCTACTCGGTCTACTCTATTTCATCATATGAAAGCGAAGTAAATTGTCCCTTTGTACCAAGGTGATACTTTACAAAACTTGCATACGTGCCATCATGACCTATGCAAGGATAGCCGTCGGAGCTCCATGGTACTTGAGGAAATCTAGAACTAGTAAGAATCTTAGGGAAGCGTCAGAATGCTACTTTGAAAAAGTGGCGAAGCATGATAATACTTTTATCATGGCCACCGCTAATAATATATCCAAGCTAGGTGACAGGGCAAAGCAAAGCTGCCGTCTCGCAAGTCAAGCAAGATGTACCTTGTTGGATCCTCTGGATCCATTCTCAGTGCTTTTAGGTGTCAGGCTCTGACGAAGAGTTCTACATGCGAACTAGGCCACAGACACAACCCACTGATTTCTCGCCAAATTTTCTCAGTGGGTAACGGTTCCCATCCGGTACTAGATTCAGTAAAGAAATTTGGAAAATCCAAAGTACCAAACTATTGGAAAAGTACCAATTATTAGGTATGTTAAAAAAAAAACTTGTGTTAATTGGGACTGGAGCTCATACTAGCTATTGCAGTATCAAACTAAGATTTGGATTTTTTACTTATGAATTGCTTTTTATTTTTTGAAAATGCGTTGTCATTCAAGAAGACAACACAAACAAATTGTAGTATAATAATATTACCTCTTTTTGTGCTGCTACATCCTTTTCCTGGGTTTTGTTAATAGCATTTTCAATATTGTCCGTTAAAGATGCTTGTAAAGAAGGCTTTGTAGGAATAATTTCTATTTTTGCCAGTAAGGATATACATTTCTCTAATACTTCTTTTTTCTCTGGTTCTACCTTATGCAGCTCTTTATTTAGAAGATCAATCACTTCATTGTAAATTCTAAATTTAGTATTAGTACATAATTCTTCACTTGTTGCCAATAACTGATCATATTTCTTATATATCAACCAACCAATTAATTGTAAGTTATTGTTTAAAGTATTCGATGTTTTTTCAGATATCCATGCTAATGTTTTCCCAGCCAATTTTAACCTATCTTTTATGTCAAAATGATCATCAAAATAAGGATTCCGTAAAAACTTTACTCTTATTTTGATTTCTTCCACTTTTTTGTTGTTTTCTTCCATGACAGCTGGCTCCGGTTCAACATAGTTTTTTATGAACATGTAAGATGAATACTGACATAAGCTACATAATATATCATTATTATATTCTTCTTGTAACATTATCAGTGCTGCTACATCAGCAGCTTGTGTGTAATTTTTTTTAACAAGTAATTCATTCAGTAATATGTTTGCACTATAATCATCCAAGAACAGTCCATAATTTAAAGGATCTTTTAACATCTGTATTAATTCATCAACATAATCAAATTTGATACTATGTCTAACAGTTGCATGTGACGTTGACTCCAGCATGCTGCCCGTTTCTGCTGAAAGCCTTAATTTGTGTAATAGGTCTTTAAGTTCTTCCAAATGGACTGGTTCTGTAACAGCGTTAGCGAATATGTCTACGTCTATTGCACTGATGATGCCTTTCGAGCTATGAGTTTGATCCAATTTGTTATAAAAATCATTAAGATTTATTTTGTTTAGAAGGGGACTTGATATTGCTGAATTCCAATTTTCGTTACATTTATAATCATTACTAAGAAATGTTCTTTTTTTTAGAGAAATTGACAAAAAACTCTTTGCTCGTGCTTTCAGAACACTTTTTAACATTTTTTAACAAGATTTTATCTAGTTGTAGTATTTTTAAATATTTTAATGAAATAATTATGAGATTAATGTGTAACCACTATGTATTTATGTATCTAACCACAAAATTAATTATTGAAATACGGTAGACTTTTTTTAAGGGATTTTATGACCTGGTAGTTGAGACCTTTAAGTCATGTCTTATTTTAATTTATATTCATATTTTTATGAAAAATAATATTGTGGAGTGAAATATAAATATAAATATAAATATTTTACTAACAATCACGCCACGTTAACTGGTCCCGTGATAAGTTCGTAAAGAACTTGTGTTACAGGTACCAGATATCGGAAATAAATGTAAGATTTTTATTATACACATACATATATTTAATATACATCCATAACCCTGGAAAAGACATTTATATTTATCATACAAATATCTTCCCTTGGCGGGATTCGAACCCGCGACCCCCTAGTGTAGTGACCATGTCACTTACCACTACACCAGACGGACGAATCCCTTAAAAACAGTCTATTTGCATCACTTGCACACTGATAATACACCTAAAAGTCTACCTTGACTTTTTGGCGGGAACGCGAGGAGTGAAGTTGTGTGATTTGTTTTATTTTGTCTATTTAGTGTTTCTTCAGGTTTAAATGTGTAATAACGGTGGTTTAATAGCTGTTTAATATTTGTGAAAGTGCACAAATGTGGGAAAATGAAACAAAGTCGCTGGACGTAACTTCACGGGATCCTCCAAAAAGTCCACTGAAAAAATCTCAGTAAATGACCACCATTTTACCGAGATTATATTTCATCCTATATTATCGCATATCATTTCATTTAATTTCATCTCAGTTGATTAATGTCTTAAATTAATCATCTTCATTTCATTTCACTGTATATTATCATTTCTCATAAAAATAAGAATCTAAATTAAAATAAGACATGACTTAAAGATTTTAGTTACCAGGTCATAAAATCCCATAAAAAAAAACACTTTTGACAATTATTGATAGTGAGTGAGTGACTTGTCTTGCTTGGTGCCGCTTATTGGATCATAAACAGTAGAAATAAAGGTGTAGTAATAAGTAGTTGGTTAGTGGCTAAGTACATATACATTGATTTTAAGTATAAAAACAAGAAAGGATCAGTTCTAATGATTCAGTTGGTCTTAGCGAACTAATGAGGATAAAATAATTACTACGTCCAAAGAACAAACAAAGATTTGTTGGGAAGAATTGGTGTTCAACTAATATTTCACTTAGTAATTTTTTTGTTAGATTGTTAATTATAATACAAAAGTCAATCGACCATAGTAGCTGGTGGTTTATAACGCAGTACTTACGTATTCACGTCGGGAATTTTTTCTTTTTTAATTGATATATTGATCTTGTAAAATAACTCAACTAAACGTGCAGTAAATCAATAATTAAATAATGGACTCCATTGTATTCAAATTAAAATTAAACTCATTTGAATTGAACTTAATTTGTCTATATTGTGATATGCACACTAACAAATACTAGTTTAATTTTACATTTGTTTTAGATTCTTCTAAGTCATAAACATGGCTAGCCAGTGGGGACAAAAGGCAGAAGAGTTGGAGATTTCAAATAAAGTTGCAGGGCTGGGCTTGGATAAAAAACATAACCAAGAAACAGATTCTGATGATGTACCTGATACCCCTAATGCAGCCGATACTTCTCTTTTAATGAAAATCATACGGCAAGGTCTAGTTGAATCTAAACTAGATATAGAAATACAGAGAAAAGATCCTAATTCACCATTGTATTCTGTAAAAACATTTGAAGCTTTGCATTTGAAGCCAAATTTACTGAAAGGGGTTTATGCTATGGGTTTTAATGCTCCATCTAAAATTCAAGAAACAGCACTTCCTACACTCTTAGCTGATCCTCCACAGAATATGATAGCCCAGTCACAATCAGGTACAGGAAAAACTGCTGCCTTTGTTTTAGCGATGTTAAGCAGAGTTGACTCTAACAAGAATTATCCTCAAGTATTGTGTCTTAGTCCCACATATGAACTAGCCATACAAACTGGTGAAGTTGCTGCAAAAATGGCAAAATTTTGTCCTGAAATAAAGTTAAAGTATGCAGTTAGAGGGGAAGAACTTCCCAGGGGTTCAAAAATCACAGATCACATTCTTATTGGTACTCCAGGAAAGATGTTTGATTGGGGTGTCAAGTTTGGCATGTTTGATATGGGTAAAATTAAAGTTTTTGTGTTAGACGAAGCAGATGTCATGATCAATCGACAAGGGCATCAAGACCAATGCATTAGAATTCATAAATGCTTACCATCAACATGTCAGATGATGTTTTTCTCTGCAACATATGGTACTGCAGTCATGCAATTTGCTGAGATAATTGTTTCTAATCCAATTATAATCAGACTTTTGAGAGAAGAAGAATCACTAGATAACATAAAACAATATTATGTAAAGTGCAAAAGTGCAGAAGACAAATATAGAGCTATTTGCAATATTTATGGTGTAATAACAATTGGTCAAGCAATTATATTTTGTCATACACGAAAGACTGCAAGTTGGTTGTCTGAAAAGATGTCAAAGGACGGTCATTCAGTGGCTGTCCTTTCTGGTGAATTGACAGTTGAGCAGAGAATTGCAGTACTGGATCGCTTTCGGGTGGGTCTTGAAAAAGTATTGATCACAACTAATGTTTTGTCTCGTGGAATTGATGTTGAACAAGTTACTTTAGTTGTCAACTTTGACATGCCCATGGACATGAATAGGAAAGCAGATTGTGAGACATATCTGCACAGAATTGGGAGAACTGGTAGATTTGGAAAAGCTGGTATTGCAATTAACCTCATAGACTCTCCGCAAGCTATGGAGATCTGTACAGACATTGAAGCACACTTTGGTAAGAAAATTCAATTACTGGATATTGAAGATGCAGAAGAAATTGAAAAGATTGGGGCTTAATCGAAATTATATTTGATTAAAAAAAAACTCATTTCTACTTTTTATATATCAAAATGCTCATCTATTGCTTCTTATCAGGATAACCATCATAATAAATGTTTGTGTAGAAAGCAAATTTGTAGTTTCTTACTCGATCACCATATTACCATTTTCCAGTCTTGATACTGCAATTATATTACTAAACTAGCTGACCCGGCAAACATTGTGTTGCCTTAAATAAGATTTCTAGGGAAATTCTAGTGTAGAAAAAAAAACTTCATTATAACAAAAAAAAAAAATCAAAAAGAAAAAAATAAATGTTTGGGGTGAACAACCCTTATCACTTAGGAGTATGAAAAATAGATAGTAGTCGATTCTAAGACCTACTGAACATACTATTGATACACAAATAAAACCAAAAAAACAAGGCTGAAAAATGTATAGTGAGTAAAACAGGAGATCGGCTTTGTCCTCGTCCCTACTACGTGATGTTTGCTGGATGAGTGGTGACACCTGGCGGGGATAACTGATCAATTGATAGTTGATCAGTAGTCGACCGGCGAGGGCGGGAGATCAAATTCAATTTAAAAAAAATTATAATTAAAGGAACTTGAAATTATTACCTCTGAATAAAAATTTATCGTACTACAATTATAATATTTGATTGCCATCTTGCAACCTTATTGCGGATCTGTGCATAGAATAAATAAAATAAAAATCGGGATGGAAAAATAGGGGTTGATCCTATAAGAGTGAAAATTGAGACTAATATGATTTTTTTTTATTTTAAGTCATGACAAAATAAAATAAAAATTCTTGCCAAAAAAATTAAAGTTTATAATTAACAAATAAAAAATAGGGGTTGATCATAGAGGGATGAAAAATTGAGAGTAACATCAGATTTTTTATTTTAATTTATGACAAAATAAAAAAAAAATTGAAAATCTTGTCAAAAAAAATTAAGTTTATACTTAACAAATAATAAATAGGGGTTGATCGTAAAGGGGTGAAAATTTCAGAGTATTAAGAAATTTTTATGCTAAGTCATGACAAAATAAAAACAAAATTCTTGCAAAAAAATTTAAAGTTTTTAATTAACAAATAAAAAATAAGGGTTGATCGTAGAGGGGTGAAAATTTAGGGTTGTATGTATTTTTGTATGCTGTATCATAAAAAAATAAAAACAAAAAAAAATGTCTAAAAAATTAAAAATAAAGTTTAGGGTTGGACCACCCTTAACATTTAGGGGAATGAAAAATAGATGTTGTTCGATTCTCAACCCTGACCGATATGCACGCTAAGATTCACGAAAATCGGTCGAGCCGTTTCGGAGGAGTTCAAATCACGCACCCCGTGACACGAGAATTTTATTTAATAGATTATAACATTGCTTTAAGCTCTTCAGGAAGGAATTTTTAAATTACAAAACACATTATTTGTATTTATTCCTTATTGCAAAAACAATTCAATAATTTAAAAAACCACAAAAATAGTGAATATTCAATAAAAAAAATTATATGCAAATAAATGGCTATTTAGTGTAGATAGAGTTAATTATATAAATAATTAAAAATAGAGTATTCTCTTGCTCTCGAAAACAGGGTACTTCGGAAGTTTGAGCGCCATTTTTGTGTCTTGGTAGGAATTTCCACACTTGCAACCACAACAACTTTAGGAAGTCGATCAGTCCTCCTATGCAGTTGGACTTCGCGATGCGACTTCAAAGCAGGGTGCCAAAGTATTTAGATATTGCGTTAGCTCCCGTTTGATATGCCGCCACTTCACCACTTGTTTTAATGAGAGGTGAATGTATCAGCCACTTTTTTCCCTATTATTCTATTCCTATTCCAGCTTCGTGTGGATGGGTAGGTAAAAGCTCACGGGTTAAACTTGAGAGAATTGGCTAGCACCAACCCTAGCGGGAGCAGTGCTTAGCAGAATCTGCCACCGGATCGGAATCGCGGCCCACTGAGAAGATCCGGCGAGAAACTCAGTGACTCTATAAGTTAGCTCGAGCTATTTGTCGTAACCGACAAATTCGACGAGTACAGTGTCCGGTATTTTATAAAATATTCGTCACATACAAGAGCGCGATAAATTTTATATTGCATTGCGGGACAGGGCTATAGGATCTCCTCTCGTCTAATAAAAAACAAAAAAAAAATGCATGTAATACAATCACATTACATCAGAACTTTATTATCTGATTTAAATTGTTTCAGCATGCTCACTACACCTTTTAGGTTTTAATAACACATTAGCCAATTTCCTATTTGCATGTTTGTAATACACTATTAACTTCAATAAATTAATTACTTAAGAACATAATTGAGTTATAAAACAGTATTAACGTCCAGCTGGTGCTGAGGCCTCTGGATTTGTGGCTCCTGATATCATAACAAATATTGCTACTGGAACAATATACATCCACTGAAACCAAAACAGTACTTGTTATATGTAGTGATAGAAATGATACTGAAAACCAAGATTGTTAGATTTTTTAACTATTCAAGCCTATTTTAAGCAGTCCACATTCAATTATTAAAGCCAGAATTAATTTATTAGTGACACCAGAAAACAATATTAAAAAATAAGAGTTCTTTTTTATTGCACTACATTGGTAGACTATCTTAAATAGTATCTGATGTTAAGTCTGTATATGTGCCAACAGGCAATAATGATGTCACCCACTCTGATATTCCACCTGCAGTTCTAGATCTTAATTATGTTGTATAACAAATGTCAAGTCCTTTGAGCGAGAACAAATGGCAGAATTCCAGTAACAGTTTCAGGATTTTGAATTTAATGCCTTAGTAAGCAAATTATCACATGGCCCACCTTGTAGTAAGTGGTCATTGTCATTTGCGGATATTCATTTTAGGGGCAAAGTGATGTTGCTGGCTATTGCTAAGTGTCCATAAATCTCATTTGATGAGGAACATGTCACTTAGGAAGCACTGGAGAGGAGTTCATTCGAAAGCCAGATTTGTGATATGATCAAGGGTGTTTTTTTGTAAACCTACTTAATATATTTAGTTTATTTTATAATCTGTACTTTTTAATAGTGAACTTACATATTTAGCTAGGAATGACCTGTTATCCTTCATTTCTCCCTTTTCACGTGCCTCTCTGTCGCGTTCCATTTTTTGTATATATGACGCAGTATCGGGACTGAAACATAATGATTCACTTACTTGTTAATACTGGTAAATTACATAACATTTAATAACATAATTATTGTCTTTTTGTTTGTATGTTTATTAGAATTCTTTGCAATAGCTGATCAAGACCAATTTTCAATACTATTTAAAGATAATTGGTATTATGTTTAATTTGGTTGACTGTTTAAGGCATTTCTAATATACTCAATTTTTTGAACCAAGAACACCTTTCAATGAATTTCAATGGGTTTTTCACACTGATCATGTACCCATGTATAAATGGCAGTGTCACCACTGTGAATCTGAAGTCCTTGATATGTGACTAGACCAAAGAGTATGTGATGTCTACTATCAGAAGACATGCGGTGGCTCACAGAAAAATTTGAAAAGGCCAGCACAGTCAAGCAACTTAAAAATGCAAACTGACCTGGAATTACAATCATTAAGTTTCAGATCAACATATTAGTGTGAAAACATTTTACCAAACTTAAGTTTAGGTTTGTAGGAAGAAGAAAGATGCCTTCAAATAATTGTTCAACGAACAATGATACATATACGTAAATAATGCAATGTATTGTCTTAATTGATGCTCTAATCTGAGTATTTTTTTTATAAGATATATAAAATTGAGAAAACTATGTTTAAGCTAAGAATAATTTGTAAATAATTTTTGGATAGACATTATTTTACTCACACTGGAGCTTGCTCAATATATCTTAAGTAGAATTTAGAATTGAGCTTATACTCATTAGTGGCTTGCTTTAGTGGTTGCGTAGAGTTAGCAACTTGGAAATTGACTGCAATAACAGCTCCATTAGGTAGTATCCATGCATTGATAACGTCAGAGAGACCATTTTCCAAAAATGCTTGAGCTTTAACCGATGATAAATATTCAGTTCCTTTGCTGTTTTCACCTGTTGTAATTGTTGTTTTAATTGAATAGAATTCATCTTCATTTGCTAGTTTCTGTAATAAAAATTTGTTTATTCAAATTGTTTTGGTCTTTCGTTCTATGCATTAATAACCAAATAGGAATCAGTGGTAAGAATACAAAACCTTCAGTGCTTCAAGATGCTTTTCGTTGAATAGTATTTGATCAATAATAGGAACTCCCGTTCTTATGCTCTTCAAAGTTATACTTCCTCTATGACAAAATTTTTCATCATTGCAATTTAAAGAGTGTTCTAGTTTCATGTTCAAAAAACCATCATAATCTATACATGCCTAAAAAATATTAAGCCTTTTAAAACATAAAAATAATGAAACATTTGAATGAAAATGAAGTAATATCTCTTTACCGTAGATGCAAAAAGTGCAGTTAAATGTACAACAAAGAATAAGGTAAACTGCTGCATTATTATTAATTTATTCAAAGATATTAACACTACGTTAGTAAATTTAATTACGAGTTGGATCTTTAAATAGAAAACACATTCATAAATTAATTCGAACTTAAATGGCACAAATAACAACTGATGTCGATAATGTGTTTTTCATACTATATAGGTCTATGGTTTTTCATATAAAAAAATTAAGGGATTTTATGACCTGGTAACTAAGACCTTTAGGTCAATTCCTATTTTAATTTAAATAAAAACTTTTTCATATGAAAAATGATATTAAGAAATGAAATGAAGTTGACTAATATGAAACATGGCATGAAATCACTGAAGTATACTATATAGGTCTATGCATGAAATGAAAACGAAATGAAATGAGATGAGATGATATGGGATGAAATATAATTTCAGTAAAATGGTGGTCATTTGAGACATTTTCAGTTGAATTTTTCGGAGGATCTCGAAAAGTTACGTTCAGTGGCTTTGTTTCATTTTCCCACATTTGTGCAGTTTCACAGATGCTAAACGGTTAATAAACCACTGATATCTCTTGCGTTGCTTAACGAACGAAAAGATTTTAAACCACATTGTCACTTGCGATGATAAAATGGATTCTTTTTGATAATAGTAAGCGCTCTTCTGCTTTCTTGTTGGTCAGATCCTAGCACCTTTGGTGGTAGGACCTCTACTGAGTTGGCACGGGTAGGTACCACCACTCTGCCTATTTCAGCCATTAAGCAGTAATGCGTTTCGGTTTGAACGGTGGGGCAGCCGTTGTAATTATACTGAGAACTTAGAACTCATATCTCAAGGTGGGGGGTGACATTGAGGTTATAGATGTCTATGGCCGCCGGTAACCACTTAACACCAGGTGGGCTGTCCAACCACCTATGCAAATAAAACCTAGGCAATACTCCAAATGAAAAAATACCTCTAAAAAGCCATGGTGACTGTTTGGTGGTCTAGTGCCCTAGTCTATAATTCATCACAGCTTCTTACCAAACCGCACCAGCATTACCGCTGATCTGTACTGCGAGGAAGTGAACACAAAGCTTGAGAAGCTCGCGAATTTTCAGTCAATCTTGGTTAATCGCTCTTCCCCGCTGCTTTTAGGCGACCACATACGGCCTCTAAGCTACAAGACCTAGGTTTGAAAGTTTTGCGTCAATACCGTACTGACTAGATCTTGCGATGATAAACTTCTACTTTTCCAAAGTTTGGGCAACTTCTTGGCAGTGAAAAAATGGAATACCAGAGAGACTGTAAGTAATCAATGCCTTTGAAGAGTTTGTCCCGTACATCTGACTTCTTCAAAAAGGGTATTGAAAAATTATTATTATCATTATTTTTTTTTTTATTGCTTCGATGGATGGACGAGCTCACAGCCCACCTGGTGTTAAGTGGTTACTGGAGCCCATAGATATCTACAACGTAAATGCGCCACCCACCTTGAGATATAAGTTCTAAGATCTTAGTATAGTTCAGTGTAGTGTGTCAACTACAGGCAAATATGTATTGAGGGTTACCTACCTTTTTTGCAATTAATAATACTTATATTAAAGCACAATTTGCTTTACATGAGTTAATATTATTTTTATTTTTATTGCTTAGATGGATGGACGAGCTCACCAGCCCACCTGGTGTTAAGTGGTTACTGGAGCCCATAGACATCTACAACGTAAATGCGCCACCCACCTTGAGATTTAAGCTCTAAAGATCTTAGTATAGTTACAAAGGCTGCCCTACCCTTCAGACCGAAACGCATTACTGCTTCACGGCAGAAATAGGCAGGGCGGTGGTACCTACCCGCGCGGACTCGCAAGAGGTCCTACCACCAGTAATTACGCAAATTATAATTTTGCGGGTTTCATTTTTATTACACGATGTTATTCCTTCACCGTGGAAGTCAATCGTGAACATTTGTTGGTACCCGCTTGGGATTCGAGCACCGGTGCATCGCTCAACACGAATGCACCGGACGTCTTATCCCTTAGGCCACGACGACTGCGAGTCGTAATAATTATTAACATTAATTAAAATGAGTATTTATACGTTTTTTTTTAATTACCTCTTTTTTATTTCTGTTCGTATCTAAACTTCATCCGATTAAGATAACATTTGGCATTGTTGTTAGTATTTTAGGGAAGATTTTTCAACATCAACTTACGGCAGGTGACGCGCAATTAGATTCAAGAAACCAAAATGTTCTCATACAACTCGCGACGATCGCGTCGGGATGAGACATTTCAGTAGTATTCATATATTTCATTCTTAAAATGAGACTAAAAGTTTTGTTTTGTTTTTATCACAAAACTGTTGTAGCCTGCGTGTTTTTTGTATAAATAATAATAATAATAATAATAATATTATAAAGAGGAAAGATTTGTTTTTGTTTGTTTGTTTCGAATAGGCTCCGAAACTACTGGACCGATTTGAAAAATTCTTTTTCCATTAGAAGCCGACATTGTCCCTGATGAACATAGGCTACTTTTTTTTATTTATTTTTTATTTTTTTTTATTTGGTTTCATGTGTGTTTTAATGTTTCCGAAGCGAAGCGAGGGCGGGTCGCTAGTGTATAAATAAAGAAATTCAGATAAACTTCTGTATTTATTCCGAACTATGAAAATTTCAAAACGAATGAATCGAAATTCTTCACCAGGAATTCGGGTCCAGATAAAAGAGTTTTTACGTGCTCTCTTACAGGGTGAAATTAAACATGAATACTTGCTTTTACCTTACCTCTGATGTGGAACATTCCGCTTCAATACGTTTACTTTGAACAAGGGAAGTCTAAGAGGGTGAACCGGCTTAGTAACACATACAGTATCTTTCGGAAACAGTAGCAATGGGACCCATTTTTTAGATCATCGATTTATTTTATGTTTCCTATTCGAAGCTCTTTACTCAGACTGGAAAATAAATTTAAATTTAAATATAACGCAGTATCTCTGATGCTGAGAAGCTTCTATTCATTTTTTCTTCTTCAGCATTCTTTGCTAATGTATAAAAAATAAACCTCAATTAAAAAAGCAGCAAGTGATTTAAAAACAAGGTCGAGCATAACGCTTATGTATTTATATATTCATGAATTTCAGTAAATGAAATAAAATTTATTATAGTATGATACATACTTGCTAGTGATGACGGAACTGCCGAGTTAATACAGATAATTAATTAAACATTGATTTTCCAAAATAAAATGTAATAAATGTAAAAAAACCTGACCATTGTGAGTAGTAGGCTCCTGCAAGTTAAGGCTTTTAGAGTTCCTTGAAAATGCAACAACAACTTAAAAAACTTTATCTGCAGACGTAAGTTTTAAACGATGTTAAGTGAAGGGCAGATAGACAGGTGTAAAAAAAAATGGTGGAGTTCCATTTTTTTCTTTCAGGACTGGAATCCTAAAAAGTAAATACATAAATGTATAATATATAATATACTTTTTCTATAAAGCGTGTGACTATACCTATTAAAAAAAAACAAAGAATACATTTTATAACATCAGAGAAACTGATGAAGTATCTACAGCGCAGAATCTCCAGTTTTGAGAGAACGCGGTTTTTTTATGATAGAAGTATTATTACTGGTGGCCCGGAGGCCTTCCAGTTTCACCAGGACAGGTGGGCGAGCAAAGGGTCAGCCAGGACGGGTACCCGATCGCCTCCGAAAGAGACCTAACAACTCAAGATCAGCTGCTTCACAAATGAATCTGCAACCTGATCGGAATCGCGACCCGCTGAGAAGATCCGGCGAGAAACTCAGCGAGCTGAGAGAGAACGCAGTGCATATCCGACAGTTGCTGTACGTTCCATTGCAGGTTTGCGATGTATACAAGTATATTACACTTATATAAACGGCAATAAGGTTTACTTTGGGTCAAGAATATAATTTTCAACTCACATTAGGTAAGATAATTCTTGTTTTAGGTTGCCGACTGTTTCCTTGACGCCATCTAGATAAATAAATTATTAGGAACAAATCACAGTCACCTGGACCCAAACTAGGACTCCCTGTAATACTGTTTAAATCACAGTAATTAATGGTTCAGAAATTATGAGGTTGGACGGGAAAATAGGCGAGAATAATAAGGAGACTAATATTACCGAAGGATGACATGGAAGTATTATCCAACTATAGACCAAGAAGGTCAAGATTTCATGCCGGCGTATTTGATTCTTATTATTAAACAATACTGACCAGAGTTCAAACCGCAGAAGGCACCATTTCGGAGCGATAAATAAATCTACGAATCGCTAGTCACTCGCGTTTGTAATGTGTTCTAGGTCCCGTGAGTTACGACCTGAACTCCTAGACGTGGTTCTAATTGAAAAATGCAGTTAGTGTTTTGCCATTTAATTTGTGATGTACTAAAGAAGAAACTGGGATTCCGTTCGTAGATTCGTTAATAATTTAAAAACAATTAAATTTCATTGTTAAACTTGTTGGTTGGAGAACTATCTAGTTATATTATTATATTAAACCTAATGCTTAGTGATGTTTTTTAACTGACTTCAAAAAAGGAGGAGGTTCTCAATTCGACGGTTTTTTTTATATTAGTTACCTCATAACTTTTGACTGGGTGAATCGATTTTATGATTCTTTTTTTATTAGAAAGCTGACGCTTCCCGTGTGGTCCCATTTCAATTTAGTCCAGTTCTGATAATGGTATCCACGAGAAAACCATATAAGTCTTAAATTTGCATTAAGTACGTGCGCGACAAATTGATGAATAACTCAATAACTCAATATCACGCCAACCGATTTCGATGATTATTGTTTTTAGTGTATATTAATTTGTTTTGGAATATCTGGAATATCTTAATATTTGAAGTCGGTTTTTGTTAAAACATGTCTATTTATAATACAATTATCGATATTGTACAATTTATAGCGTGTAAATCTATAACGAAACGATAAATTTTGATTCTGTGAATAGAGTTTTAAATTTCGAGTAGGGCCGTATTTTCTTTTGCTTTAGATGTACCTATGTTTTATTATTTTCATCACAAATTTGATTCGTTTTTAAATGACACTAAAAATTTTAATCATAAAATTATGGATGTGTCTGTTATTGTTATTTTTGATTAAAAATATTTGTTTATCTATTAACTGAATGACCTGACTATTAACTGAATTAACTGAACTGAGAAAAATGTAGTCCGTATATTACAAATCGGATGCGTATATAAATAAACTATATCTATCGTTGTATTATGTGATCCTTGCAACATGTAGCAGATGTGTCGTGTTGAGTGATATCACTAGATTCCAGCCTACAACGACTATCAAGCACCGGCTATCTAGTCGATAATTGAACATGTCCCACGTAATGACATTTTCTCTTCCATGAATCTGCAGAATCCATTATTACACGTGCACATGGAAATTTTGATTTAAGATTTAATAAATTAATAGTAAATTGTTTTATTTTTATATCGTTCACTTTATTAATTCTAACATCTCACCTGGTGTTAAGTGGCTACCTAATGGAGCATATGCCAATCCTTTCTCCTACCTTGAGCCTTGAGATACCTTGAGACTACCTTTCGGTAAAATTAAAAAGTATAGTATTACATACTATGTCTTCTTTTCTGTGTGTACATAAATAAATAAATAAAATAAATACAGTAAAAAAAACAAAATGTGAAAATATTTGTGAGATAAATCATTCACTTTTCTAGTAAATACATCGGATGCACGGTGTCGTATGTGCCTCACGGATAGAACTCGATTGCTAACATTGTGTTATTACAATGAACGTTTTGATGAGAACTTTCACAACCGTCGTCTTTCTTTCCTTTCAATTTTATAATATTCGAACGCAAAGGAAATATGCAACCTAAAGGGGCAAAGAAACTTCATTAGCCGCATGATTTGACAAGAACAACGTGATCTGGCAGTGTTTCCATCAAAAACAAATTAAGTTCACTGTGACCTCTCGAAGCAATTTGCAATACAATTTGTATTTAAGTAGTAGAGAGAACATTAGCGATTTAACCGCTTAAGTTTATGAAAATTTTGCAACAGAAGAAATAATTTATTGAAAAATTATATTGTGCTTTCAGAACATTAGAAAAAAGATTTGTTAAAAGTTTGGTGAGTGGTTACCGTCGCCCATGGACTTCAGCAATGCGAGGGGCAGAGCCAAGCCGCTGCCTACCTTCATTTGTTTTAAATTCGAATATAATACTAATAAGATAATTTAAGAAAATAAGCTGCTTTATTTGAAATCTATTTAATGACGATTACTTTTGATAAATATAGTCAATATAAATTTAGTCACTAATCTAAATAGGATAGTGAAGTTCGATATTATTGTAAAGCTTGAACACAAAAAACGGATTTCATTTGAAAGTCCAGCCAATGTTAAAAGGTTAATCGTTCTCATAAAACACGGTACAATAAAGAACATTTCATTCACGGGGCATACCGAGTCAGACATCTCGCGTTATTATACTCGTAAAGTTCGCCCTTTCCTTGCATAATGACATGACGAATTGCTTTCGTGATACTTTTGCTTCTTCATACGATGAGGTCATTATATGCCGCGACCGGATATAACATTCAACGTGGAAAAGCGTTTTCCAATACCCATATTACGTTTTACACAAAATATAGTGAAATATTTGCGGCAAGAGGATTTTAGAGTATTGATAGTGAACTTTTTGAACCTTTGAATACATATTCATAAAATAAATAAAGGTTTTCTTCTCTGTTTCTCAATTGTATTTTTGTTTGGTTTCCATTGACGAGAGAGTACTTACGTTTGTACAACGGGCGGTCTTATCGTTAAAAGCGATTTCTTCCAGACAACCGTTTAATTACCCGAGATTCTGAATAGATAAAGATACAGCAGGTATGTTGCGGTGTACTATTGATAATACATTATTAAAGAAAATTTGTATACAATAAATAGATATATAGCGTTAAATATAATATGAAATCACTATATGATTTATATTCCAATAAACTTACATACACATAATAAATCAACAGTATGGATAAAGCATAAACAAGCAAACAGCACTAGGCGGATAGGTACTTAATGTTCCTTCACCATTCTTTTAAAGCAGTTTAAAGTTGGAGCATTTCTCACTGCATCCGGCAGAGCACCACAATCGAACCGCCTGGATGGTGAATGAGTTATCAAAGAATAATGATGTATGCGCCGGCATTTTCAGCGGCTATCTGATGATCTCAGGGAAAAATTATGCGTATCACCTAAGAACTCGAAACGTTCTTTGAGATATGTAGGGGTATGGGGGTAAAAGAGAATACAATATAGTAAAGAAAGGTCATGAGTATTATGGCGAAGGCGAATTGGCAACCACTTGAGTTTAGCGCGAAATTCAGATACAAGATCATATTTCCGTAAACCAAATATGAATCTTATGCAAAAATTTTGTAGCCGTTCAAGTTTATCAAGATATGTTTCGGTTAAATCAGTATAGCTGGGATAGGCGTAGTCAAGAATTGGAAGAAATAAAACATAATTTCAAGTGTTTAGTATTAGAACGAGTCTGTACGGGTAGGTACCACCACCCCGCCTATTTCTGCCGTGAAGCAGTAACGCGTTTCGGTTTGAAGGGTGGGGTAGCGGTTGTAATTATACTGAGACCTTAGAACTCGTATCTCAAGATGGGTGGCGGTATTTACGTTGTAGATGTCTATGGGCTCCAGTAACCACTTAACACCAGGTGAGCTGTGAGCTCGTTCAGAGATGGAAGCAATAAAAAAAAATCGGTGATTCAAATAGCCATAATGTACTTGAAACTACAAAATGGCTTTAATTCTGTTGAAACCGTTATATGAGCTAGACGCGTACAGAAAACTTCTGTTGCGCAAATTAAAACTTTTGTTTCTCTAAATACACAGCGAAACCTTTATACAGCCAAAATTTAAAAACAAATTTGGTCATGCAGATAATGGAGTGCTCGAGTTTCGAGCAATATAGAACGTGTGGCTGGCAAGCTCTGCAGGGGTGAAAAAGTAGGAAAGTTGTGTTCGCCGGTGGATAAATTGAACTGTGAATACTCAATGTGTGAAAATACAAGGACTTTTTTTTGTGGCTTTCGTTTCTTCTTCGAATCACAGTTTCTGAGTATGTTATAACTCACCACTTACGTAAGTAACGGTAATCAGTAATAATGTAACATAAAGGTAATGTAATGTATATTTTTTTCTGTATTATATTTTGAACCACATAACTGAGATTTCGTTTAAAAAAAAAATAGTTTGACAATTACAATATCGTATTACATAGCCTTTTTTTGCTATTGTTCTTTTTATAGGTGTATTTGTAGGTGTATAAAATACATTTTTCATAATTTGTATTCCATGAGTATATTAACAATAACTTCAAATAATAATCTGAAGCATCGTAATAAACGTATTAAAATTAAGACATTTTCTCAACATGGGTATATTCTTAATTGAATAATACGTCTGGAACTTATTCCAACTGTAACTTCCTTTCAATCCCCATTCATAAATTCTTCTGTAACTTAAATGCAAGTTAAGAGCTTAAAACAGTAGTTAGCACTCAGCTACTATTTTTATTGTTGTAAAGTTGAATTCCTTTTGGCGGAATTTCACTTTGAATTAGTTTTGAAACTGCTGCTATTAAACTACGTTTGTATTTAATGACTATTACTTACAACAAATTAAAAATAAATTGCTTCGAAATACGATACGGTTTCCTCAACCCACTCAATTTTGATTGTATTTTTCACCTATTTCCGTGTTTTACAGGCTATACAGATCGAATACTCACCCTTATACATTATAATATCTATCACGAATAAACAAAAAGATCGGCATGAGCAATAGATACTTCGAACCTAAAAAAAGGTCAAAACTAAATCCTTTACAATTAGAGACTTATAATAATACCAGGATTAGAGTGCATCATGGCAACGTTTTAAAAACACATATTTGAAATTTGTCATATATTAAAATGTGTTATGACAAACATGAATTAAGTGCCTTTTTTATAATTTCATAAAAATAAACGAGGAAATCTCCTCTTGGGCGAAGTGGGAGAGCAGTTCGTGCCTGGAATAAATTTCTTCAAAGGGATCGTTTTCAATTTCATGGCTCAATCTTCGGGATCTCAACAAGAATATGTAAAAGGGCATTTGTCGGTGTCAACACTATGTAATGAGCCCCTCACGCATTAACATTGAGATGGTACGGTTATCTTCAGACATTCCGGTACTATTTATTACGTATTGTATGATTACACTCAGAGTATGCTCATTATTTTTATCGTATCAAGTTTTTGTTTTTCTAATATATATTTTTGGAACGAAGTTCCTCATGGGACGATGCAAAGGGGTACCCTAATCGGGAAAAAACGTCCGTAACGTACGATTTTAATTATTTATGTATAGTCTTAGTATGATGGCTATACAGTGTCTAATGTATAGTCTACGTGATGACGGTTATTATTATTATTTTATTAATAAGATATGATGTAGAGGCTGCTCCAATTTTGTGTTTTTGAAATGATGACCGCAGCGTTGCTGAATTCACTCTTTTCATCATTATCATTGCGTTCTACCTATAGTGACAGTAATTAAGACTCACTTTTACAATGAATTTAATTTATTACATTTCTAGTGTACAATGATACTGCTGCTCGAGTCTGAACGTTTTGTGCGACAACAGTCACTCGTATTTATAGTAGAAAGATGGGGTAGCTTATTCATGAATTCTCGTGAATACCGTCTTAAGCAGTTGTTGATATGCGTAAAATTAAGAAAACAGTTAATTTTTACTATTTTTAGTTAACTAAATAGTGACGTTGCGCCGACAGATATATTAATTGAAATAACGCGAATAGAAGATAATTTATTTCGTATCTCAATATGATTTAATTTTGTGTGCTGCTATCTGCTGTGTAATTAAATACGAAAAATGTTTCAGATGATTTGAAATTGAGAAAAATTGTAATCAGTCTAATGATATAAGTTGTCTTGGAAGTTTTAGCCTTAAAGAAGTTCTTTTATAAGTAAGTTAAGTTGTCTTCGAAGTTTTAACCTTAAAGAAGTTATTTTATAATTTTTGGCATAATTAAAAGGGCCCTGTGTACATAAACATATTGGATGGTAAGTTTATTTAGGAATTTTATCAAAAATATTTGAGTTTCTATTCAATAGCTTATAGTTATGGACCTACAATTTTCAGAAACTAATTGACGGCCGATGTGGCAGAAATATCCTCGAGTGGAGACCACGTACTGGCAAACGCAGTGTGGGACGGCCACCTACCAGATGGGCCGACGACCTGGTGAAAATTGCTGGGTCACGTTGGATGCAGGTGGCAACGGACCGGCCGCACTGGACATCAGTTGGAGAGGCCTATGTTCAGCAGTGGACAGTAGACAGGCTGAGATGATTATGATGAATTGATTTATCTTTTGATTGGCTTAAATCTTTAGGTTTTCAGAATTAAATCGTAAATTTAATTAGTGCATTAATAGTAAAGATAAAATTTTGATATGAGTAAACATTTTACTCTTAGTCGTTAAGTATTGAAAAAAATATTTTATTATTCAAAGTGTTGAGGATTTTTCAAAACATTTCTTTCAAAGTTTACCTAGTTACGTTATTATTTTATAAGGTATATTATATTACACGAAAGCACACCTCTAACAAACCTTAATTGAGTTATTGTTGTACAAAGTGAGCGAAAATTTTGTCTTTAGTTAAAGATTTAACTCGATCACAAAGAGGCATTATGAATTCTTAATTATCGCCAGAGGGTTAGTGCAGAATCTGTTCGAAGCCTTATTTGGAATTGCGAATCTCAAATTCATAGTTGTTTATTTAATTTTTTCCTCACAAACTAACAGGGCATGTGTCATAATCATGCCTATTAACATTGCCAGGGGCACAAATACATTGCTTCCGCCTTTTTTTGACTATCCGATAGTCGTTTATGCTAATATAAATAAAATGAAAAAAAAAAACATTAATTGAAAATTTTGAAGTTCATTTTTATTGACGTCGACCTTAAGTGATGTGGCCGACCTGATGCTGACTAACTATAGTTCATGGATATCAGCAGTACCAAGAACGCATTGAGCTGACTATCTTCTATAAGTTAAATTGAAGCAAAACTTGAACTTACAAAAGCACCCGCTTAAAATACTTTTGTTCAGTAGTTGACATGCTTCGGGATAGATCATCATGACTTTTGGATACAATCATGTCAGGCTTTGGGTGTTGAATAGAAGAGATAGAATAATTACGTTGTTGATAATATGAAACAATAACGAGTTAAGGGAATACAGAATTGTCTCGAGACTGACCCTGTGTTACGTTGTGCGAGTGACGGACAGCTCTCGACGCCTCGAACATTCTTTAATGCTATTTCATTTATTTATGACTAGCGACCCGCCCTCGCTTCGCTTCGGAAACTGTAATTTATTATTGATTTCCCCACTATTTAATGGATGTTATTATACATATAAACCTTCCTCTTCAATCACTCTATCTATTAAAAAAAACCGCATCAAAATCCGTTGCGTAGTTTTAAAGATTTAAGCATAATATATAGGGACAGAGAAAGCGACTTTGTTTTATACTATGTAGTGATATTCAACTTAGCTTCTAGTATCATAAAAGGATATGTAAAATTTTTTTTTAGAAAATGATATTTTATTACTTTTTTTTTTTTTGGGCTCACCTTAATTATTACATTCTAGTGATAAAGAATTTGGAACGCCTTGTGGTGACCGGTAAAATAGAGGGAAAAAGGCCTAGGGGTAGAGGTCCCAAACGATGGTCGGACCAAATAGCGGAGGAACTGGGGATACCTATCAGCGACGCACTCCACCGGGCTGCAGGGCGGGATCGATGGAGACAGTTGGTTGACGAAATCGGACGGAGTCACGATCCTCAGCAGTGCGGAACCGATCGAAGAGAGAGAGAGAGAGGAGTGATAAAGAAATAAATGAGTCTTCCAAAATTTATTATGTAATTTGAAGAATGGTGAATTCGGTAGCATTGAATTAGTTGTGTGTATTCGTTGTTGTTTTTTTGAGTTGTGAATTAATTTTTTTAATACATATAATTGTCTTTGTCTAATAATATCAATTTGAAAGGTATTTTATAGTTCTAAGAAATAAAAACAAACAAAAAATACATTGAACATACATTCAAATTTTAAATAATTTTCTTACAAACACACATTTTTTTATAATCTGGTGACCGGGTTCTGGTTCCCCTGGCGTTAAGTGTTACGAGAGTCCTAAGACATCTGGTACCTGTCTTCGGGATTCGGACACGCGCACAGTCAGATCACTCGATATAAATGTATCGGGCTTTTTATCTTACATATCATGACGACATTCAATTGAGAAAAAAAGAGAAGAAAAAGACTTGTTTAGAGAGAGAGAATACACTTTATTGCACACCAAAACACAATTTACATTTAAAAAACAATCAAAAAAAGCAGATAAATTTGTACAATAGGCGGTCTTATCGCTAAAAGCGATCTCTTCCAGACAACCGTTTAATTTATAGAAATTCTGGAAACTATAAAAAAATGTAGCAGGTATGTTGCGGTGTACTATAGATAATACATTATAGAAAATATATACATACAGTAAACAAAATATATACCGTTAACATATAATATGAAATAAATACCAATATTTATATACCAATTATATACCAATATACATACTTACATACAATACATACTAATATTCTTACATACACATAATACATCAACAGTATGGAAATAATAAAAGATGATGCAAACAAACAGCACTAAGAAGATAAGTAGTGTTCCTTCACCATTCTTTTAAAACAGTTTAAAGTTTGAGCACTTCTCCCTGCATCCGGCAGAGCATTCCACAATCGAACCGTCTGGACGGTGAATGAATGATCAAAGAATGATGATGAATGCGCCGGCATTTTCAGTCTCAGGCTATCCGATGATCTCAGGGAAAAATTATGCGTATCACGTAGGAACTTGTTTAGTAACAAAATTTAAGTGAAAATGTAGTACTCTTCTTAGTTTGGCATGAATAAGTCTCTAAATATTGTTTCCCACCTTCTAGAGCGAATTTGTTCAAACGTTTGATGCACAAGATAAGCATAGCAATATGACAACTTGTCGACGTCTATTATCTTCGATCTTATATTGCTATCGGATATCGATCGAATATAACGTAAATAGTAATTTGGCCATACATTGATTTTATGGTTTTTAAAACCACTTACACCTGTATATTAAATAATTTCGAATGTCCGTGAATTAATTCTTTTTTTGTATTGTTTATGCAATTTTAAAAAGATACAACCTGAATTGAGTTGGTCAGTGCAAAAGTGGCTTAGCCCACAATTTCATATTCGGATTTATATACTGAAATTTATTAACATAACAAGTTTTGATGCAAAACTATCCTATCCCTAGTTTCACCCATAGATAACAGATGCTTTTGTAAGCATTGTTTTTTTGCGGGTATTGTTATTGCCTACGAAGCAGTGTAAAATTAAAATGAAATCTCATGATCTCCATATTAACTATGGTAAGCGTAGGCCACCTTTCCGCTGATGGCCTCAATTAGCTACGCGAAATGAAATTTTAATGAATGTAAGATTAAGTACTTTTTACAAGTTCTGAAGTGGGGGGACGGTCACATATGTATGTTAAGCAATACGGTTCGAATATAATATGTGAGACGAATGAAGTTCCTTTGCTTTGAACATCGAAATTTCACAATGAGTAGAAAGAGCCCTTGTTGATGAAGCTGTGTTCGACACAGCGCGAGGGGTGAGGTAAGATTGCGACCCTTCTGATTACACAATGTTGGCTTTCATCCCTTGTGCAAGTCGCGCTCCGGAAATCTTTTGTGATTCGACTTCGGTTATTGTGGCGTAGCATACTAATACGACATAGGTGTTGCCGTTGGAACGGGTGGTACAGTAAGTTGAACACACCACAATACGGCGTATCATTGTAAAACATACTATGTAGCTTATAAATTTTATTAGACAAATTAACAATATATTTAGATGTGATTCTAATTCTATTGTTTGTCCAAAGCTCACAGTTCGATATAATTATTGACACCTGTATTGTATTAATTACATTTTGTATTTTTTGTTGTTGTAGAGATTTTGAACTAAACCTTAATGTTATTCTTTTAAAAAAATATAGGTTAACAGACATTCGAGAATACGGTACTTAATTGTTTTTATCTATTCATATATTTAAAGATAATAAGCGCGTCCCATGGATCTAATAAAAACCTTCACAAAAATCACTTCAGGTGCACCTTCAGATTTGATCTCCGAATTTCAACTTTACGTTAAGACAGGTGAGCGTTCAAAACCTTCCAAATCACGATTAGATATCGCTTTAACGGCAGTGTAACTTTTTGGTAGCAAGAGTGTCGTTCACAGGGTTCGTTCACCCATCTATACAATATTAATTATAGCATTCGAATCGGTCTAGGACTTTTTATACATGAATGAATTATCAGGGAAACTAGGATTATCATAGGAACAAAACAAAAATGCAGAATTAATGTATAATGGAGACACAGACCTCAATTTGCAAGGTGGCTTCGAAAATTGTTTAATATCAGATATTTATTATAAAAAAGACACTGATATGTGTACATATTAATATTTATAAATAGATATTAACGAATTTAGATTTAAGTATATACGTATACAGATATTGGACACTCAGACAAAGTGTCAAAGCATTCAGCTCTTACAGTTATTAGCTCAGAATTATAAACGTGAAAGTACTGACGGCATCGAATAGACTAAATCTAAAATTGAATCTATAATTCTAAAGAGGAATAAGAATGCTGTTATCCGAGACAAACTCACTCTGAGGAAGGATTTAAGTCAGTATGTCACAAGCTCTTCGGGAGTGTGTCGCTTCTCTGATAAGAATACGTACGAGCATAAAAATAAAGGTTCACATCGAAGGAACAGGGAAAATGTCGAGGAATAATATTTGGGATTCCGTTTTATTTGAGTGCAGACCCTCTGCGAATGGAGACAGAGATTTCCCGAGATGGCCCTATCAAACATTTATAGAGTTGATGTATAAAAGAACAATACTTAAGACAGTTTCAATAAGTGTTACAAATGCTGAACATCTCACTAAAAAACCTCATTATCAACCTGTTTTTAATGTTTTATGTATGTGGTCACATGTCACTTTCAAATACCTTTTTCGATTTCATTAGAAACATGATATTTGTGAGTAAAAAAAATAAGATTCATGCATTTAATCCACGGTGTTTAGTTTTGATTTCATTCTTTTTAATTAGATAACTATTTGAGATAATCCTTCATTTTCATTTTTCGATCGCTATCGGACCAAAATTTATCCCAATAACTTGGAAACGCCGCGTTCATCCACGTTGTGTTCCCAGGGATCTTTTTTGTCACGTACTATCCGGTTCTGGAATGAACTCCGGGATCCTTCCTGAGCGCTGTGAGTTGTATATTTTGAAATGAGATTTGAAAAGAGTCTTTAGGGGTATGCAGCTGGTCTATCTCCCTTGTGTTGGCATGGCTGTTAGTTGATAATGCTACCTATTTCTTCTAGTTCAAACATATTTGTGAATTTCGTCTGTGATATATTTAACTTTGGAAAAGAGTAAGCAAGGATTTTTTTACTGTTTTTAGGATCGTTTATTTGTTCTCTTAGTGGCACTACACGCTGTATCGCTTGTACAGTCATTTGAAGGCGTACGTGGAATAAATAGCTTAAAAACTATTTGTCTTACATTGCAGACCTACGTGAATAAAGAATTTTTTGAATTTTGAACGCCGATCTTTATGAGCGATGGTGACAACTTACCGTCAGGCAAACCGCAAAATAATGCTGCTTCAGAACGATTAAAAGAAACCCTTATCCACTTTATTTTTCCAATTTTGTATTCGAGTAAAGCGTCACCTTTGATTTCTTAGTCACTTCGTTCATATAATATTTATCGTTTCTTTTACAAAGAAATCTCGTATTGGGGCAAACGTGCAAATACTCTTACTTCGACGTTTGAATTTCCCCTGTGTAAATGTTATTACAGTGTCGCTAGTGTGGCGAAACATTTCGCAATAATACGCAGAACGACATTTTACACCTTTGAACTGATTTGCGGGTAAATATCTCGGAATAGTTCATAGAAATATTGTGTATTATATTTGTAAATATGTAACACCTTTAGCTCCTGGCTGGGCCCGTGCTCGCTCACCTGTTCTGGCGAAACTGGAAAGGCCAGCAGTGATTCTTCCTTTTTTTTACGTATTCATAACAGGCAGTGTGGTCATGTGTCTATTCTCAATTAAAATGATGCGAGATTTTCACCAAAAAAGTAACAATATCTTCAATGTAGTCGATGGCGATTAAATGTGTATTATTGAGGATAATTCAAAATCTACTGGTCAAAATAAATTTTAAATGGGACCACACGAGAACCACTGTCTTTCAAATAAAAAAGAGCCAACAAAATCGTTTCATCTATAATAAAAAAAAGTTCTCTGGTAACGCACATAAAAATACAATTAAATTGAGAACTCTGAAAATAATTTTACGCTATTCCTTCATCGTAGAGGCAGTTCGTGACCACGTATAGAGCTTGTATGTTTACTTAAAAAATTGGTACCTGGCTTTATACCTAGATTTATAAGCCGGGCGTCTTAGAAAATTTCACAGGGGATTCTCAGCTGATTTTGTTACTTCCCCATCACCTGTTCACAGCAGTAGTGATGTTAATGGACTTCGGTAAGCTTTTCATCATCTTAGCTGTCATCTTAAATGTTAGTTTTAGTTTTTTAACAGTGACGTCACATTAGGGTAAAATTTAAATTATTACGTGATTCAAAGTAACCACACAAACTCGTAAGTGTATTTCAAATTTATAATAATTATTTTTTGTAGTATTTGTACATGAGGGGAAGTAGATGGGGTCTGTTTAAATAGCGGTTGTTTGAAATAAACTATTACGTAAATCATAATATTTTGATAAATATGATAAACAAATCAACTAATAGCCAACTAACATGTCACATTTAACCGCCGAAAGCTAAGAGTTTTCTGTGTTATGTGTATTGTTAATACAGTTTATAGACAAGTAAGTATACCTGGAGACTGAATACCAAATATCTTTCACAGAGATATTAGTTATTATTATTTAATTAAACCCGGACCCCATAGTATAGCCAAATCATTGTTGTTGTATTCTGTGATACATACCGCTGCACAGCTACCATCCGAGAGCGGAGGCTGTACAAGTAAGTTAGCGTTGTCCGCGCTGAGATAAGCTTGCAAGTGACAGTACTGCGCGAAGTGTTCAGTAAGTCCAAGCCGAGCTTGAATACTGCGTCAGTGAGTAGTCCACGTTGTGCAGAGCTGTCACATCACAGATTCGTGTCTCCAAGTGTTGATGATCCGGTCAGTCCGGTGAGCTATGCAGGCAGGTCCAGGAAGCGCGATCTATCAGCTGCGATGGATCGGCAAGGCTCTAATGCTAACTTGGTATGGAACGATCTTTATTGGTGGTTTATGTTAAATTGGAACATTGCGAAAACTGCATTTACGTTGATGGCGCGCTGACAGTGTAAGTGTAAATGAATTGGTGTTGTAATTATTTCGTCTCAAATCAACGGCAGCGGGAAGATCTACCGTGCTTGTACGGCTACTGTGTGCAAAGTTTTCTTGAAAATGTCATTAATGCTGTTGTATGTATATATATATATGTCGCATCCGGGTCAATAGTTCGGAATATCAACGATACACAAACGTCAAAGTGACAGAATGGCCGTGTCGTGGTTGACGACTTTTAGTAATATTAAGACGGTGGTTTTGATTATTATTTTAAATGATGAAATGTTGTTTTGATAAATATCACAAAATGAAGGGTAGACTCCGTAACGCCACAGTTATAAAATGGCGGTACGTGGACAGAGTCGTAGCATTCCGTGTCAGACAGTCATTCCGTCCGTCTCAGTCAGTGAGTCTCTGGCAGTCAGTCAGTCAGTCAGTCTGTCAGTCGGTCTGTCGGTATGTGCAACGAAACTGTCGGTTTATCCTGTCATTGTGAAAGTTGTGTGTGTTGAGTTTCAATAATTATTATTCAAAAGGTTTTATTGACTTTTTATAAACTGAGTTCAACCAAATACGAGTGATGACGGAAACTACCGCTCAGCCATCCCCCGCCCCGCCTACGACATCAGAAGTGGGATCAGGACTCTACTCTCACTGGCGTGACGTGTTTGAACATGTTCGAAGTACAGCGAAAAAACATGATGCAGATCAGAAATCAGAATACCAGTAACAGTATGTGAGATCACGGGTCGGAAATTCATCGGGAACAGACAGATGCCGATCCATGTGCTTGGTGCGCTACGGTTGATATGTACCTCGATCAACGTCTACTGGATGGTGCATAGCTCATTGTAGTCTTCAGTGGGGCCCTGAAAGGCGGTGCCTTATCATGTTGTCGCGGATTTCACAAGTAAGTGTCACATGGAGGCATTTGCGACTTATTTCTCGCTCGTTATGCAAAATTCTTGCTGCGACGCTTATCAATTTAAGCAATGGTAAGCCACAAAAGCGTGAATGCAGCATACGCAAGTCGTGTAATAACATCTCAGTTACCTCGATGGAAGATCTGAGCCACGAAGAAATCGTCACATCTTACGTTCTGGCTCATGTTGCCCAGTTGACTCTCGACTTATCACATGGCATTTACTAGCGGAAATACGACACGTAACAAGCTATTGCAAGAAATTAAGGCAAGTGCAAGTCTCAAGTGAAACTTCGATCGCAATAATGGATCTGTCATGACGAGTGGGTAGTTCCGACACGAATAGTTTTTAAGCCAATGATTACTGCTAGAGTTACATGGCACTAGTGCAGTAAACCAAGACATGAGACTGTGAATTGTCGCTGAAACTTTAGAATCTACTAGATTCAATACCAATAACACTACACGTTCGATGACTTCGGGCTCCAGCAAGCAAACAAGAAAGCAAGCAAGTTTCCGTGGGGAAGAAAAATTGACACATCTGAAGTCGTCGTGACCTGTAAGATAAGACGCCCGGTGCGTTCGTGTCTGGCGATGCGGCGGTGTTCGGGTCCCGCTGGCGGATGCAAGTTTTTCTGGTGAAGTGCGTGCTTGTGCGTGCTTGACAAGTGTTTGCGGTTGGCTTCCGCAGTGTGGGAGTAACATCGTGTAGGAGAGGTGGAACCCGCAAAATTGTAGTTTGCGTGGTGGCTGGTAAGATTTGCTGTGGTAAAAAGTTTTCGTGGTGGTAAAATGTCTTGTGAGTCTGCACAGGTAGCTGGAGTGAGTCTTCCGCGGTCGCGGCCTACCCAGTCCGCGAGAACCGGGCAGATCACCTCAACGGTACGGAGGCCGGCCGACGGGTCCGCCAAACGACGAGACCACGTCTCCAGCACGGACTGCTGAGATTGGAGTCCCCGCGCTCCGGCTGCACTTGCGCTAGGGCGCGCCGCCTCGTAGTAGACTGTGAGGTATCCTTGAATAATTCTGACTACGATCGCGCGCTGCCGGCGTCGCAGCGCGGCGACTTTCTAGTGGGTAAGGACGTGGCACCAGACGGGTGTTCCGTATAGGGCCATCGACCGCACAGGTACCATCACCCTGCCTATTTCTGCCGTGAAGCAGTGGTGTATTTCGGTTTGAATGGTGGGGCAGCGGTTATAGCTATACTGAGACCTTGGAACTTGTATCTCAGGGTGGATAACGCGTTTGCGTTGTGGAAATCTGTGGGGTCCAATAACTACATAGCACCGGGCGGGCTGTGAGCTCGTCCATAGTCCGTCCATCTAAGCAAAAACATTGCCTCGAGTTGCCGCCGAGGCAAATTGATGGCGCAATGTCATCGACGGCCGCGAGCAACGCAGCAGCGGAGCGACGCGCCGGTGGCTGCGTGGTGTCGGGTATTTTTGGTAAATGAGAAAAATCTGGTGAGTCTTATTATTTTTATTTGGATTTTGGTGCCGAATGTTCTCTTGTCGAGAAATCTATTAGTAGTAGCTTCATAATTCAGCAATTTTATACGATGGTTCTCATAAAAGGTTACTGTCGATTAGAGTCACAGGGATGACTGTCGATTAGAGTCACAGGGATGACTGTCGATTAGAGTCACAGGGATGACTGTCGATTAGAGTCACAGGGATGACTGTCGATTAGAGTCACAGGGATGACTGTCGATTAGAGTCACAGGGATGACTGTCGATTAGAGTCACAGGGATGACTGTCGATTAGAGTCACAGGGATGACTGTCGATTAGAGTCACAGGGATGACTGTCGATTAGAGTCACAGGGATGACTGTCGATTAGAGTCACAGGGATGACTGTCGATTAGAGTCACAGGGATGACTGTCGATTAGAGTCACAGGGATGACTGTCGATTAGAGTCACAGGGATGACTGTCGATTAGAGTCACAGGGATGACTGTCGATTAGAGTCACAGGGATGACTGTCGATTAGAGTCACAGGGATGACTGTCGATTAGAGTCACAGGGATGACTGTCGATTAGAGTCACAGGGATGACTGTCGATTAGAGTCACAGGGATGACTGTCGATTAGAGTCACAGGGATGACTGTCGATTAGAGTCACAGGGATGACTGTCGATTAGAGTCACAGGGATGACTGTCGATTAGTGTCACAGGGATGACTATCATTGAACACTTGTAGTCACAGGGATGACTATCATTGAACACTTGTAGTCACAGGGATGACTATCATTGAACACTTGTAGTCACAGGGATGACTATCATTGAACACTTGTAGTCACAGGGATGACTATCATTGAACACTTGCAGTCACAGGGATGACTATCATTGAACACTTGTAGTCACAGGGATGACTATCATTGAACACTTGCAGTCACAGGGATGACTATCATTGAACACTTGTAGTCACAGGGATGACTTAGTTACTGTGTACATGAATTGTACGTGTAATCTTACAATGTCGTTATAGAATTTGTGATGACACAAGACTTATTTTAGTAGAGTGGTCAGATATGGCCGAGCGTGAATGATACTGTGCGGTATTGGCTTTTGTTTCAGATTAACACACGAGGACGTGTGTAACACAGGATGGCCGTGTCGCATCCGGGTCAATAGTTCGGAATATCAACGATACACAAACGTCAAAGTGACAGAATGGCCGTGTCGTGGTTGACGACTTTTAGTAATATTAAGACGGTGGTTTTGATTATTATTTTAAATGATGAAATGTTGTTTTGATAAATATCACAAAATGAAGGGTAGACTCCGTAACGCCACAGTTATAAAATGGCGGTACGTGGACAGAGTCGTAGCATTCCGTGTCAGACAGTCATTCCGTCCGTCTCAGTCAGTGAGTCTCTGGCAGTCAGTCAGTCAGTCAGTCAGTCTGTCTGTCGGTATGTGCAACGAAACTGGCGGTTTATCCTGTCATTGTGAAAGTTGTGTGTGTTGAGTTTCAATAATTATTATTCAAAAGGTTTTATTGACTTTTTATAAACTGAGTTCAATCAAATACGAGTGATGACGGAAACTACCGCTTAGCCATCCCTGGCGACGCCGCCTCCGACATATATATTGTTTTGTATCTTGTAATATGTATATATTATTATATGTAATGTTTACTGTATGCACTAGGTTTGTGTCCCTAATTCTTCTTTCCTTTTGCGGGCCTACGGGAAGAGATTTCAACATGAAATAAGTAGTGCCCTTGTACTCTGTATCCTTATTGTCGTGTTTTTGTTTCTAACAGCTGTGTGTACAAAATATATTAAATAAAAATAAAAAATAAATAAAAGCTATTCAGATTGATGTAAAATATTTTCTTTTACAATTTAAAATATAATGTAGATTTTAAATTACTGTGTCATCATGTACATATTTTTAAATTTGGAACGGGCAAGCTCTAAGTCTGTTGCTAATTCTTCTTGTCCAAATTCCACCGGAATCGTTGAAGTCATGATAGATTGAAAGCCCAAGCAAAAAAAATTATTTTAAATATGTAACTGGATACTTTTTATTTATTTATTGCATAGATGGGTGAACTAACTCAAGACCTACTTGGTAGTGGCGAACGAAGTTCATAGACAACACTACATCAATGTCGCCGCCCAGTTTGACAAACGAGGTTTAAGTCTCATAGCATAGTATAACGATAACTTAGTACAATTTTACCTATTAGTTAACATAATGTTACCAGTAGTTTCTTCATAAGCTTCTGTATTTATTTGTTATCCTCTTTCTACTCTTCAATCTATGCAACAACAACAAGCTATCATTGCTAAGGAACTAGTGTTATTTCGATTTGTCACTGTTTGTGCAATTAGTGTACTTTATTATGCTATTATTCTTATTTTATTCAATCTCACCTGTCGCTAAAAGTTTAAAGCTAATTATGATAACGTGGAGTATATTTATCACTGTCACAGATTCACCTGTGTCCATCTTATTTTGTAAACGAAATTAGCCAAGTTAGTTCGTTAAGTAAGAATGATGGACATTTTGAGAGTCCCTGTACGTGAGCCCCGCATGGTTCTTCGATGTGATTGACACAACAATTCATTTTATTCAAATGATATCTGTCGCATAATTAATAAAGTTATATTTTGAGTTTGCTATTGACCATTTAAAATGATTCCGTTTATTTTTAAGAGAGTTTAATCAGAATAGAAAAATGTTAAGTTCTAGGTAAATTAAAACTATACTAGAGGTCCCGCAGTAGTCGAAATTCGACTATAATTAATTGGAATTGTAAGTTTGTACACTATTATGATTGTATTTTATACTTTTATAATCACAAATTTCGCCAAGACTACATTATAAAAAATATTAACAAGACAAACAATATTTAATCTATTCTCAATTTGACAACAGACGTCAAGAACAAAAGTTTGACAATAAATAGTATGCATGCGTGTGTGCGTCAAATACATGGTATGTAGTGTGTGTAATGTTTTCTTTATTGATTTAATGTATCTTTTATGCATTATTTTTAAAAATTTTTAGCATTGTGCACTTCTTCTCTATATTCTCTATAAGTGTGGAAAATTTCATACTCCTCCGTCCGCGCAATTTTCGTAAAAAGGGATACAAAGTTTTTGCTTCACGTATTAATATATAGATTCCATGTTTCCTTGCAATAATTTTTAGCTTATCAATATTTTGGTGTAGTCGGAAAACGTTATTCTTTGTTTTTGTATTTAATATTCACGATATTTAATGTTGTTAGCAAAATCCTATCACCGAGCGAACATTTATAGTACGAATTTATCAAAGGACAAACTCTAGCTCTGTGTTTGGTGTTTACATTATTTGAAATGGCCATCCGTGATTCGTATTCAATTTTTCCTGTATGCAAACAAAACAGATATCAGTTAGAAATAGTGAGTGAGGGTCGTTTTGTCGTCGGAAGTTTTTATACAGCGCAGCACGGCGTGGGGATACATAACGAGCACCTGCGGCCTCATCTACATAATGTGGACAAGTCGTTGAACTCTTACTGGACAGTTTTGAAGGTCCATCTTTATTTACAAAAACCTAACTTTATATTTATTTCACTAGCTTATTTCTTTTGTTTTATATTCAATGAAGGAGTTAGTTATCTTACAATTTTCGCGTATATAATTCTAATAAAAAAAAAGAATGTATGTACCAGTACGTGCCTGTATTAACGGCTCTAAGCTAAGCTTTTATCTCATGTTATGGGCTATGGAAGCATATAGATGAGAGAGAACGAGTACATAAATTAATTTAAACTTCAGTTCATCATTTCAGTTTTATATTAAGTTCGTTTTTTTTTAAGTAACAAGTAAAACTCACTCATGAGTTGTTCTGCAAATTACTTTTTAACAGACAGTTCTCTATGGCGTGAATTTTACGAAAGGGTTGCCGTATTTTATCTGCAAAAAAAAAACACATAAAAAGACGCCCAGTATGCTAAGCTTATAAAAATTAATTCTTTTTTTAATATAATATAATCCGCAACGTTACATGATACTTAGAATGTATAAAAAAACATTATTATCTTTTCGTTGTTATTCGAACTGTGTAACTGGTACTGATCGGATTAAATTGTAGGTTGGGACGTCTCAGGGCAGTGTTTTAAAGGCGTCTGGAGGGCCATAAAGAAAGTTGTGCCCTTAGCGGCAAATCGAACAACAAGTAAGTCGAATGAGACTTAAAAGTTTTGCAGTATACAGAATTGATATTTTATGAATCAACTTGACTATTGCAGTTAAAAAATATTTTGAATAACATCAAATAATACTGAATAACATAAAAAAACTATTTAACTTAGAACGAATTTATAGTAAAATCGTTTAAGATTAGCATCAAATACATTTTAAGTTGGCGGGATAATATTTTCACAATTTGTCCCTTTGCCCGATAAAGCATAAACAAAAGAAATCAAAAAACCTTCAAATATTTACACTTCGAGCGTCTATGTTTATCGACTCGTAACAAAAAAAGTGCTGCGAAATAAATGTAACAGTTCACAGCTCTCCTTTTATATCACACAGAGGATAAAACAAACAAATAAAAATGTTGTATCTTTGAGAGTTATTGAATCTACTTTTCTTCGGAAACGTATTGTGTCAATAATATTAGGAATAGCAAATATAATACAGTATAGCGTTGTTTTTATTCTAATTGTAGATTTCTTTTTCTATTTTCGGTACTAGACTTCGAAACTGACGAAACTAAAGAACAGTTTTAGCAGTGTATGTATGTATATATTTTGTGTTGTTTGGTTCAACATTTCCGTTACGGCTACAAAAAAAAAAATCTGCTTTTATTACTGTATAAGTGGATTAGTTAACTTCTTACTTTAAGTGATTGTAGAAACACAAAGACATCAATATGATATTATAGGACTTATTAAAATGAACTATATATTTGCGCTTGGATGTCTTAAGCCTTCGAATACATTCAAAATCTAATCCGAGCAAAATTTACAACAAAAACAAAAACATCACCTTTAATGAGATTTAAACTTTCTGCTTGCAGCTTCTAGGTTCTATTTTAAGCGTACTAAGACCTTCTAAATTTGTTTTAAGCGATTTGAAAAGCGATCGATACAGTCTACACGTGTCCAACGTAGCGGTGCTCTCATTAGTAGTGACAGGCGGTAGAAAAACCGGGAAACCGCGGTCATTTCAATTAACGACGGCGCGGTGTAATTACGAGCGGCGAAACCAACATCCGACATCGAAACCGCTGGTCATACATGCTGAGCAGTAGGAATGAAACCGTCAACGATTTCCCGCAGCGGTGTAAATAAATTTATTTGTTAATAGAAGAACTTGTTTATTTTAACAGCGCGTTTTCCTAAACAAAATTCAGTGTTTTTCGGTACATACTTAAAGTAGTTTTGACTGAACTATGCGTGGTACACACAAACCTGTTCTACTTCACGAAAATTCTAAATTCATGGTGAAAACGACAGTAAAATGAGTTCAAAAGTTGTAGAATAAAACAAACTAATCCGATCGTTGTCTATATTGCAGCAATTCATAGAAAGAGGTTTTGAATTTATTTATTTAGAAGGTGAATGAACCTGCGACCCTTCAGGTTGGTTAGTGTCGCTTATGGACATCAGTAATGCCAGTACAGCACAGCCCCTGATTAGCTCTGAAGGCTCTCTATAAACTTAGTTTGAAGAAGGGCATTGGCAAAGTAGTTCATTGCAGAGACAAATGGAAATTGTGGACAATGGAAAGTGATTTTTTGTTACGTACTATGGGCGAAAGTATTGGTTTTAGATAGTTGGATGTAATAGTAAAAGGAGCTGAGAGCGCTCATGTAACACTCCGTATAAATCACATAGGGAACTAAATTAACATCTTAAGAGCAGATGCTTCAAACGAGTTTTATTGACTTAAAGTTCAGTACGTACAGTTATTTCTTATTTATTATTTATAGATAACAATTTCAAGGTCACTTATAATTTTATGGGCGTGCATTACGATCTATTCAAGACTACGTAATCCATGCTTTAGTTAACGATACTTTCAGTTAATCTTTTAAGATGGGTTTATTTACTAAATTGACTAGATTTTGTTGTGTTTTATCACAGCTCTATGTTTATCATCGGCACAATTCGGTGTCGTCAGCATTCGCAGCGCATACCGCATCCGGTGCTGCTAAGAATAGTTTTCCAGTTGCGCATGCGCACAATTGATAAACTTTCATACTTCTTATACCTCTTTGCGGTTTTTCTGTTATATGTGCTTCTTTCAAATTCGTAATCACAATATTTGGGGCATCAATTTTGATCTGAAATAGAACAATGTAATATTATGTAATGAATGCGGTATGTAGTACAAGATTAGTCTTTTCGTCTTGTTAGAGGTCTTATGATATAAATGTTAAATGTTTTATGAATAATTTATTCCATTGATTGGTTTGCAAATCGTATAATTTAATTAAGATAAATTATACTTTCACAGTTAAAATAAAAACTGATTGATCTAATATATAGTTTTTGCGTACTTACAGCGCCTACTATAGAGTTGAGCTTCAGATCAGTGTGCGAGGTTACATCAATTTTTCCGGCTCTGCTTTCGAAGTAAATCGACTGAGGCGCTCTCAAATCTAACCCCCTCGTCAAAGATTCCAATCTTGAACAAAATTTGTTTATTTTTATGCAACGTACATGTACATATTAATTTTTTATAAATGCTAGTCTTCAATGATAATATATCTTCATTATTTGGAATTTAAGATATGACAAAATTTTGGTGAAATAAACTGGATCTAATTCTATCGTCTTTAGGTATTTGATCTCTGATGATGAAATCAGGCACTACACAAATACCTTTTTTTGGAGTAGTTTGTAATTGTGATATAACACAAGAGTACAGATAAAATAAATTGTTTTGTTCATTCCTATATCTATTTGATTTGTAAATGAGTAATAGAACGAAAACGATCAAAATACCTTAAAATACAGAACCTAAAGTCGTCGTTACCTAAACGATAAGATGTCTAGCGAAATTGAATCAAGCAGTGCGAATGTGTCGGTGTTCAACTCCCGCAGCAGGTACCAGGTGTAATGGTAATTTAATACATTTTCGCGAATGATAATATCCCATTGAAAGAATAACATCGTGTATTAAAATAAAAAATTGTAAAATTTATAATATAAATGATAGGGCATATGCTCGCACGTGTAGGCACCACTCCCTTGTATATTCCTACAGCGAAACTGAAATGAGTTCTGTTTGCAAATATTGTTAATCGGACATATTCTACTTGCTACTTGAAAACATTACAGCTTGAATTATAGAATTGAGGCCTTAGAAGGCGAGGGCGTCATTCGCGTTGTCTATGAACTTCGGTGACTTAACATCAGATGGGCTGTGCACACTTTAATTCGTCTATACAACAAAAATATTATATTTGTGCTGAACTAATTTTCAAAATTAATATAGGTTCGCAATACTCAATGTGAAATTCTTTTCATAGTTTTGTTAAGCATGAATGATAATAAAGAATGTTCTACTTTTTATCCTACCTATGCTGATAGCCTTGAGAGGCTATTTCAGCTTCACCCTAACGTGTAGGTTAGGCTTTCTACTTAATACGTACTGTAAGTCAGATCCAGGAGGGGCCCGTACAAGAGGCACCTGAAGTGCAGTTTTTACTACTAAACCACCGACACCGTCCACTGCAAATGTGTCAGCATACACTCTTACTTCTTCTTTAGAAGCACGAAAGACGTCACCTCCGAGAGCATCACGCACGTGAAACATTTTACCACTAAACTCAATGTTGTCTCTCTCTAAAACATAAAATTAAAATTTCACTAGACCTAGACTAGACGAGACTAGAAAAGATATATAAATTAGAACGAACGAATTGGATCACATGGAAATATCTTCTCGTACCAACGACGTCGATTCGTATCTATCAGGTTGCCAATCAACCTACCTAAGTATTACTGAACTGACGAGGGTTTTTAAATAACTGAAAATTTTAAGGATAGGTGCTTAGAAGATACAACCCCTTTTTTATTGCTTAGATGGGTGGACGAGCTTACAGCCCACTTGGTGTTAGTGGTTACTGGAGCCCATAGACATCTACAACGTAAATGCGCCACCCACCTTGAGATATAAGTTCTAAGGTCTCATTATAGTTACAATAGTTACACTTTTCAAACCGAAACGCATTACTGCTTCACGGCGGAAATAGGCAGGGTGGTGGTACCTACCCGTGCGGACTCACACGAGGTCCTACCACCGTTAATAAAATTGAGTGAGAGACAGGAACAATTCTAAAATTCCATGACTATTTTAGTAAAGTGGATCATTTCGATTCCCTGTCAAAATCATAAAAACTAATCAATAACGTAATAAATTAATGAACGAGTATTAATAGTGTTAATTTTGTACTTACTAATTAACAACTTGGAATGTTCTGAATGTTTAGGGTCGGATACGAGTACGGTGAAGTTGCGGTGAGAGTGTAGCGTGATAGGATGAGCGGGTTGTGTTGATATTGTCGACGCAACTAAATTGTTCACGACCCATGTTTGACCTTGGAGCTGAATCCCGCCGTTCATAATTTTTATGGGACCGATGCCATTCTGTAAAATAACTTTTTAAGTTTATTAACTCATATTCATTTTCTTGTTCTAACTTAAAGTTCTTATTTTCTAAAACTATCCGAATATTTCTAAAATTAGAATATATCTTATTAATTTGTACAGCGTTTATTGGATAGTTAATGGGTTTTTCGTCTGTGTGTTTGTGCTTTTATTTGATGATGGTTCATATGCTTGATCACCATAGTAAATAAATATATAATTTATTGCATTATTTCTTTATAATACCATCTCAATGGCACGTGTATTTGTTTTTTAATTGTATTAATACAATGTAAAATGTGGTATATTAAAATTAAATAATGATAAGTGACAAGTTGATGTCAGATAAACGCTTACCATATTAAGCTTCAATGCGCTTATGATCCACAAAGTTAATGAAATGTTTAAAAACACTAAAATCATGAGGAATATTAGTATTCCATAAAGAAGGTTCCTTCTCCAGCCTCTAAAGAATATTGCGGGCAGACATTTGTGGTTTGTTCTATTTTCATTGCCCACGTTTACAGTAGGAGCATTTCCTGTTGGCGTACTACCCCATCCTCGGATAGCATTATTACTGGTATCCGCTACGCTCATGTTTCGTGTCCTCTTCCTGGTTTAACGGACTTGCTGTGGTTCTGTAACAAAGGATTACAGCTAATGTCAATTAGATTCTAATAGCCACTCCATAATCTAAATTCAAGACATCCGCGTGTATTTTGGTTAATCGGTTTATTATAATAGGTTTGTGTATTTGATAATGAAGCGAGTTATCTTAGTGTGTCGTTTGTCGTCTCGTATAATATAAATATTAAATATGTATTGTGTTGACAAAAAAGGGTGCGTGTACTTATGTACGCGCGTAAGAAGTTATACTTTATTTTTATTAAATTTCTCTCTTTTTATTTTATTTAAATTTTAATCAATTTGAAAAAAAAAAAACGATTAAACAACATCCTCAAACACGCATATTGGACATCCCTTTACTTGACATCGTATAAATTCGGTAATTCTCGGTACGGTTCGGAAAGTTCACTTGCGGCTATATTCAGACTCGCCAAGTTACGTCGTTCGTATTTTAATGAGCGATTTAGTGGGCAACTTCATTCTGTTAATTTTGTGTCACGGTGCGTGCGCATCGTAAAATTTCACTCTCATCAATTTTTCATAACGCGCCTAAAGAAGTATAACTTCAAAAAATTGCGGTATCCTTATAGCCATCCGGTATGATGGTTAATCATAATTAAGCACGGGTGGTGTAGTATTTAGCGTTCCTCGCTACTAAGCTTGGGTCGTGGATTCCCACTACGGACGAACTATCTTTTGACGAACAGATTTATTTTCTGAGGGTGATTAATATCTTATCATAATTTAACGTTTAAGTATGCATATATTCCCGACGATTTATTTATTATATAGTTGCTTAAATTAAAAATATTTAATTTGCCTATACCAAAAAATTCTCCGTGTCATCTGTTATCGAAAATCAGAAATGGGTATCATCAAATTTGGTTTAATAAATTTGAGCGAGGCCTCCACCAACAGATCATAAATATATAAATCGGTTATTTTGAGTTGAAGACAGTTACATCAAATTCTCTCTTTTTTATTTGATGTTAAACTTCAACTTTCAGACTTATATTGGTGGTTATTATTGGAAAACATTCTTTTCCTATACAATTAATCATAATAAATATTGATAAAGGAAAATTATGAAATAAAACTTGTCCGATATAGTTCAGCGGTGGTTATTTTTGTATTGCAATAGTAAATTTATTTTTCAGACAGTTGTGTGAACAGAATGTTGTTGGTCGATGTTCTGGATTGGCGATTGGTTTGTTGGTACAAATAACTGTTTAATTACATAAATACTACAGAATAGGCCAAGCATGATATTAAAATAAATAAAATGTAGCTTGGGGGTACTTATACAGTTTACCCCCCTTCTGTCCGTGCCCCCGCAAGGGGATACGACGACCGCTCTTCCTTATACAGTTTGATAATGATTTATGAAAAATAATGGTTATATGAAAAATTCATCATTTTTTTTTTGACCTAAGCTGATAGCCTTGGGTGGCTATTTCAGCGTAACCTTAACTAGTAAGTGAGCTCACGGGGCTCAAACCGGAGTGATGCTAACACTGAGCCTAGCAAGAGAAGTGCTTCGCAGAATCTACCACTCGATCGGAAACGCGACCCACTGAGAAGATCCGGCGAGAAACTCAGTGGGCTGAAATTCATCAATGTTGTACGTAGATAAACTTCCTTTCGACATTTGAATAAAACGCGAGTGCCGAATCCAGATTATGATTTTATTTTTAAAAAAAATCGTCATGTGAAAGCACTGCGATTTTTCAATTAGTCGGCTTGTAATTGAATCGAAATATTGTACAAAACTTGACTTTAAAGCACCACTGTAGCGCTAATGAACGTAGCGAATGCGCGCCAACTAATGAATATAATACCAGTCTTCCGTAAATACCTTTCGATTCGGGTATCGTCTTTTATTAATAAAAAAAAAAACAGTGAAATCAGCAAAAAAATGGACACTAATTTTTTATTTAAATTAGCAATTATTTTCATACGGACGAGTCGTAAGCTTATTCACCTATTGAGTACGATAAAATAAATCAACAATCTACTAGAAAAGATACAGTATTACTGTGCTGTAATAAATTTTACTTTCGTTGCGTTTAAAATTATTGTGTACGTGTGTGTCAACAAGCAAGTGGTTTGTGCTAATTAAATAATAAGCTTTTAAATAGTATTCGATAGTTTAAACATGTTTCCCTAATTAGGTTTTTTAAACTCTGGGAGGTTATTCTAAAAACTAACATAGAACTTATTGGGAAACAAATCGAATTGGGTTATGTGCACTAAAAATGGGAATTCAATATTTCAATGAAATGTGACGTTGAATCTAGTAATACAATTGAAACTAAGATTGCAATAACTACATTTATTTATATTTTTCACACCTGTTTGTGTAGATAATCATCAAGTAGTAGAAATATAATAAATAAAAAATATATTTTAAAACACTTTTATACTTGAAATTAATAAAAACTAAATGAGATAACTTTATATATTAAAACGATGCGGGCGGTTGCATCGAGCGTTCTCTGTGACTGAGACTAGGTAAAGGCATAGGTGGTGGAAGCAGCACTCGAAATATCTGGCGCGAAGCGAGGTGAGGGAACGGCCGACGTGCTCCAGAATATAATATCAGGCGGTGGAGTGGCCCGCGTGACTCTCGGCCGTCGCCCGCTCTCAGCCGCGCCGCGCCGCCGACGGCCCTCATAATAAACGATATACTGCGAAAATAGCAACGGGACGGATATCGTTTAGTTTCTACGTAAATAAAATACCGACATTGCAGCTTCTCTCTTTCACGCTCGTCGTATTTATGAATGTCTAGTACTTGCGGTTCGCCGATCGATCTTGTGACTGTCTTTGAATTTTATGTAACTTATTTATGGCACATCATCACTTTTTTTCCGTTGCCTTTTGTTCGAATTACCTGTTTTAAGCACTGACTTTAACCATTCACAGGATTTAAGACTTAACTGTGTTTGGGGGAACGAGTATGCCGTTCCGTCGTCACAACAAAACTGGGATCTGTATGCGCGAGCGACGCCGGTGGTCTCGGAGCCGAATCCATCTCGTTTTGAAGTTCTGCATTTTTAATCGGACGCCTGTCTCGCGCGGGACATTATTCCGCAACATTGTGGATACAGCTGGGCTCGTCTCTATTACGGATTCTATTTAACGTTAACGTGTCATTAACTGACACGTTCATATAAAGTCGTAAATAATTAAAACGGACGCGACCCTGACAAAGGATCTGACTTGTTGGTTCACCTGAATAATAATATCCTTGGTGGGCGACTTTGAGAAATTAGAGAGAAGATTTGGTTCAATTTTAGTTGTACATCAATTAAATTTAGAATACGGGTTTTGTATTTTTTAAATAAATATTATATTCTTGAGAATGCTTCGTATTAAATAATTCGGAGAAGCCTTTGAAGATAGTTTGAAAAAACTGTACAAATAGTGTTAGGGTTCCCCGTAAAAGTTTACGCGTCCATAACGCAGTAAAGGACTAATAAACGAGAATATTTCATGGTATTCCTATTCGGGGCCTTTTAGATACAGCAATGAAATAACATTGGATGTCACTGTATGTTTTCATGGAAGTTATTGCACTGATAAATGTGAGCCCCGAGGGATGACCACGAAGGCACTTTTTAGATAACTTACAGCAAAAGGTCAGCAGAATGATATTTTGGGAAACTTGTGTCGTGATATCGTGTGGAGTTTAGCGCAAAAGGTCAAATATAATAGTCGTTTTAAAGACTTTCTACCACTGTAACGTTTTTAGTAAAATTAAACTACCTACGCACAGTGCGGTATGAAATTATGACAACTAATAATGGATTATCTATAAATATACATTTTGATTCTTATAACCTTACTACATTTAGAACAATAGGTTATTTGTAGAATATGAATATATGTCTCGGGGCCTTATTAATTTATTGATTGATGATATTTTGAATTTCAATATAAATTTTAATTACAGGCAAAATGCTTCAGTTTTTTATCTAAGAACCAAACGGCTAAGGAAAGCGAGCTTAAATCACATAGAAAGAGTAATACTTAGTGAAAAAACCAGGTGGAAACACGTTTGGTTATTTAATAAAAAAAAATTTTTAGTTCAGTTCTGAAAATTAAGTAGGTAAACAGTAAGCTTAGTTCGAATCTTTTACATTTTTAATTCCAAAATTATAATTGATGATGTGTAATTTTTTACGGATATAGATGTACCTTCGGTATTGTTTAATCAATAAGCTAACTTTATGTTACAATAATCTAGATGCTGCCGAAGAATGAGAAACCAACATATCAACTTTCTTATTTGAATTATTGCTAATATGGAAATTTAAAACAGAGTTTAGTTATAATACATTAAGCTCTTCTCTCGTTTGTGAGATGGAAAGATCGCAGTTATTCTTGAATGTAAATGAAATTAACTCGAAGTGCATTTTCAAGTGTCTACCGCTAGTTGCCTGGTTGAATTGTCATTGTTAATAACATGGGCGATGTTGATTGATACTCATGTCATGTTTTTCTTTAAATAAAATTTAGATATAGTAATATTATTCACTCTTTTAGAGGTAGGAAATTTCTTAAAATATGAAAGGTGTATTTTATTTAAATTAAAAAAAAATGGAAAGTAGTGGGTCACAGAATCTAAATAACAGATTATTTGAGCATTTGTTATTACTACTCATTTATATTGTAAGCTAACTTCGTAAATCTTAACTTCCTATATTTTTTTTCTTGTTTTTATTACTTAGATGCGTGGACGAGCTCACGGCTCACCTGATGTTAAGTGGTTACCAGAGCTCATAGACATCTACAACGTAAATGCCGCCTCCCACCTTGGGATATGAGTTCTAAGGTCTCCGTTTTTACAGTACAACGGCTGCCCCACCCTTCAAACCGAAACGCATTACTGCTTCACGGCAGAAATAGGTAGGTTTGTGGTACTGACCCGTGCGGACTCACAATACTTCTTACTACCAGTAATTACGAAAATTATAATTTTGCGGGTTTGATTTTTATTGCACGATGTAATTCTTTCACCGTGAACATTATATATTAAGTACGTATTTCATTAAAAAAATGGTACAACCCGCGGGATTCGAACACCGGTGCATCGCAAGGTACGAATGCACCGGATATCTTATCCTTTAGGCCACGGTCACTTCATTATATCTTATTTATTGGTGTATGTGAGTTTTAAGTAGCCATGACGAGTGACCTATTGTACCACACGTATTGCCATGACGCAATGATGTGTTCAAAAAAGATTTATTCACAAAGCTGTTTCAATAATGTCTACGATTCGAGAAGAAAATGCTAGTATTAAATGTGATGTGTCTCATTTTGGTTTAATTCAGGCAGTGCTCTCGCCCGATCCTGTTTTAGGAAACAATCCCCGTGATCCCCGCGTGATGCTGCATAATGTGCCCTCTGCCGGGCTACGTGTCTATTATCAATTTGAATAATACCACTCCATTCTTTAAAAAAAAGTTCGTTAAATTTAAAAGAATTAATACACTGAAATTTTTATCTTAAATGACTATTAAATGATTTACTGTTTTCTATACCAAGCGCTTATTTTGTTTTTAAACAGCTATTCTCTGAAAAAATAATAATTTATTATTTATTATGAACCTTAAAACTTAAGAAATTGTAGTTAGCAAAAAACCGTTCTGCTTACAGTAAACACAGTCGGTAGTCTGACGCTCCGTTTACAACGGGATTTTTGAACGGAACTTGGCGCCAGATTCTACCGAATTTGTGGATAAGGATAGGTCTTTTCAGTTGAGAGCCGTGGACAAAATATGGCATTGCCAATGTTAAAATTTAATTCATATAGACTGTAGGACAGTAGTAGCCGCCTGGGATGGATGGAGTTTCAAGTTAAAATTATATTTGGGTCAGTGACTTTGATTGTCGTGCTATAGCATGTGTGTTCAATTTCTGATTCGACTAAGTAGTATTGATACTCGAAGACTCAGTGTGATTAGTCTTTTGTCTCGTATGTGTATGTTTACAGCACTCAATAAACAAGAGAAACGTCATTTTACACTGTTTAACGCGGAATTTACAATTAAGTGAGACATTGCGTTTAGAACTACTGGCCTGACGAAGTTAGCTTGAGAGCATAGATACAACGTAAACTATGCTTTGATGCTTTTATTTCTTTCTTTACTTTCTATTTTAGTAAATTAAGTTAATATTATTTAATTCATATCATTAAGAAGTTTATCATCTAAATAATTAATATTATTGACTTAACTAATTAATACATTAATTGCATTATTACATTTAAATATTTAGAAATTAAAGACACTGAAATGAACAGCCGCCATTGTCGAACTTATATAACTTGGTTAATGCCGTGGTCCTTTGAAAATTGAAAAACTTTTGCAACGCCTTGTGTCCTTATGGAACTAGTTTGCGTTCACATTTAAGTGAGTTGTCATTGTGAGGATTCTCTTTCTTGTTCCAGTTATGAAACCTTCTGACTTACATTTAAATAAATTAATTTTTTTATGCTACGATTCGTTTATATATTTTCTTGTTATCTTTTAATTACCGACTTATTTTTTTATTGCATAGATGTAGTGTAAGGTTTGTTGTAAAATAATTAAATTTTTTAATGTTAAGGCAATTTTCGGAATGCCAAATAGCAATACTGTTGGTGGGAGCGATTACAGTAGTGGGGACGTGACATAATAAAAAAGGTGGTAGTCTGAAAAAACGGGACAGAAAGCAGTGTACTCAGTAGTGAGCAGATATCTAAAGATTGTACAAGTGGAGTTACAAATAAAGCAATACAGAATTAAGTGAACTATTGAAATCTGTGTATTTATTTCTTGGCTTTGGAACTCGAGTCTTACAGTAGGACAACGACCTCCTGGTCTTTGTCCTACTGTAAGACTGTCCTACTGTAGGTGTTTTTAAGTGGTAATCGGAACCAATTGACATCCCAAGGTGGATGTCGCCACCTTTTCTTAAGACATAACTACGTTATATTTTTCATTTATTATACCTATTTATATTATTGTATTCGCAACGGATGGTGGAAAGGTGTATTCAGCAGAGCGATGAAAGCCTATATTCTTTCAAATATATGGCTATAATCTTTCTGAGTTTAAAATATTTCATCAAATTCGATTCAGTGGCTTAAAAGTGAAAACAACAAACACAGTGACTTTCGTGTTTATAATATTATTTGCTAGGTCAACAGTTTTAAAGTAAATTTAAAACATCTTTAACGATATTTTTTCATCATCAACAACATTTCAGTAAAACAAAGCCTATATTTCAATTTATTATCTGTCTACTTGTCAAATTTATATGACAATTCGTCAAGTCGTTCCGGAGAACTCCAAAATTGGCTACCACAAGCCTGTCCGCTATCTGCTTCCAACGTATTCTTACGTACTTCGGTCACATCGTTCGTAGAGGTTCCGATAATTTAGAAAAGTTGGTGGTAGTTGTTCAGGTTGACGGGAGAAGATCACGCGGACGCTCACCTACCCGCTGGTCTGATTTGGTAAAAATGCTCCCCCGCCTGCCAATAACCGAGGCTATAAAGACCATCGAGGACAAAATGTGGCTAATCTTGTATCAATGTACTATTATTATATTACAAATCTAATTATTTAAATTCGTTTATGTGTATTTTTGTGAGTACATATATAATAATATATGCTTCTGTCTATGTATAAAAAAATACAATATTTGTATGTGTATATTATATTAATATACCAAAAACATCTACTATGACTTTCACTGCATCACCTTTAGTTGACTGTTATGTAATTCCTTAGACTGCATAAAAAGTGTAGCTGTCAAATAAATAAAACTGTTATGACAAGCCTTCATTATTACCTACAGCAGTATTTCAATCACAAAGTTGTATTAAAAAAATAAACATTTAGCTCTTCGGTACAGAAAGACCCGAACACATTTCATTGTACGTGAACGCTATCAAAAACTAGGCAGATATTTAAACGATAACAAAATGCAAGCCCTCGCGATGGTTCGTGTAAATCCGCATGAAATATTGATACAGTTTCGCGTAAACGTGTAACAAATGCGGTAATTTGAGGCACCTGCCGGCGCGCGGCGGTCGCGGCCGGCATTCGCGCTTCGCTCCATGCCATGCACCGTGTTTGAACAACACACCTACAAAATAAACTTAATGGCTTTAATAGATCCATTCTTCTTCTATATCGTTCCCTCACTACTGAGGATCGCGACCACATGTGACGTTCTTCCACTGTGTTCGATCACGGGTGGCATGGATCGCATGGTACAGACTACCACCAAGTGCTTCTCTTACTAGGTCTGACCATCTGGCTGGTGTACTGCCCACGGCGCGCTTGTCCTCTATGCGACCCGTAATTATCAGCTTCTCTAATTAATGTCTCGGAGACCGCATGATCTGTCCGAAGAAGCTCATAGCACGTTTCCGGCAGATGGAAGAGAGCCTTTTATAGATCCAGAAAACGATAGAAAAATAATTTGAATGGAGACACCACAAAAAACAAACGATATAAATATACAGTTCAACCACACTTATATTGGAACTATCATTTAAAAAGGTCTACTCGGTGTATTGCGAAACCAACTTGTAGATGACACTATCCAATCGAATTTAACTGCGGAACAGTCGTGTTCCTTAATTTGAAGAGCGCTAAAACCGTTTTAAAGTATAATATTGGGCCTTTGGCTTCATGTCTCGAGGTGGTGGTATTATTGTTGCAATACTCGTCGGACAACCATTGGTAACTGCTTATTGTAAACTCATCTGGGAATTTATAGTAATATTTTACTAGTACGCAGCACAAACATTATACTTGAAATAATTGTCTATCGATGTAAAATAACTAGATCGGGACTGGGTTAGGATATTTAGATAATAAATTTTAAGCTAGCATTCCTACAATTATTTTTGGTGGTAGGTCTGCAGAAATTGTTTTTGTTATCCTTGCATGAACTTTCATGAAGCACATTAGTTTAAAATATATAAATGTATACAAAAATAAATTAGAAGTGAATATACGTTTTAATCAATGTAAGTAGTGAGTCACTAAACGTTCCGTAACAAAGTAGAGCTGATATGTTTATCTAATAGTTTTTATTTATTACTTAGATGGGGAAACGAACTCACGGTCTGCCTGGTGTTAAGTGGTTACTGGAGACCATAGACATCAACAACGTAAATGCCGCCACCTACGTTGACATGAGTATTAAGTTGAGAGTTTTGTGGTAGAACGGTTGCCTCACACTTCAAACGGAAATGCTTTACTGATCACGGCAGAAATAAGCAGGGTGGTGGTACAGCCCGTGCGGGCTCATAAGACAGCCACTAATAAATATCGCTGTTAGTACACAAATAGCAATAAAATATGATTATGCTATCTGTGTAATAGAGGGAAATTAATGTTAATTACCCAATTTTCAGCCCGCAGTGACTGTAGGTGAGGGTAAATAAAATGAATTATTAAATTAAACATAAAACAATCGGAGATTAGGACTTTTGAATTACAAATAAATTGTTTTATTTCTTAGCTTGTCGGAACCTGCAAATACCTTTACAGTAAATTAAGTTATATTCACACTATATTATACATTTTATTTTTCGCATTTTAGTTAACTATTCTCAATCTTCAAATGTTTATAGGTTTTTATGAATAGTTTATGTTATATCACACATATCATTAAAATGATTGACTTTAGAAATTTTGGACATCTAAAAAAATACTACTTATATCACTCCCAAAGACATCTCAATCCAAGACAAATAAATCAAAGGATACCTGAATGTTGAAATCCGTCATATAGTTTGGGCTGTAAAACTTGCCAAAGGATTAGATATGCATACAAACATATATATGTAAGTACGTAAACTAAAAAAGAAAAAGCGCCTGCAACTTGGTGGATGTGAAAGAAATGAAACTTCTGTTGCGGTGTGTAGTATTAAGGTTTTCTTATTTTTTCATGCTTAAATCAAATTTCTCTTGTGCAGACGAGTATTAAATATTATATTAAATATCTATATTTATATTTATATAGCATGTTTATTTATTTAAAGTGTATACGAGAAACGACCTCTTCACCATTATGTAATTTAAATTATATGCAGAAAAATAAATATCAATATTTTTTAAGTCTTTCATTAAATTCATTCCTAAAAATAAAATACAACACAGTTAATATGTTACTGCCATCTACAGGAGCAATAAGAAACTAATAACAAGCCGTCTAGTGGCCGACGCCCATAAACAGAATGTGTATAAGAGAAACGGACCTAACTCGCTCTTTCTCTCTCTCCCAGGTTGGGTAGTTCGCGAGACGCTCTATCTATTTTCTCACTCTCGCTCGTCCTAAATTGTATATTTTTTCTCTAGCCGTAACGAATCTGTCGCGAGTAAAAATTTCTCCTCAACGCAACTGAAAAAAGTTTCACTTCAGAAACATTACTCTTCTTCGGCAATCGTGTAAAAAACGACTATTTGACTAACATTTGGTTTTGTGAAAATGTGTTGCAATCAGGTGCTACGAAGATCTTCATTTCACCCCTTTGTTTGTTCATCTCAGCGTCTACAAGTTAGTTTCCGTTATGTTCTTTCTCAAGTGTTTATTTAGGATCAGTATAACGGGTAACACTTCAAATGAACGGTTCATTAGCTTTATTTAATTATTAGATTAGGCGTTAACTAAGACACGTATTATTTGAACAATTCACTGAGATATTTTTAAAGAAATATTGTAGGAAAAATCATTGACAAAAAATATTTTTTTTTAGAAAACACAGACCTACCTCAGCAACTGTTTTTCAATATTTTTTAAGTAGTCGCTGTAATTATTATTAATAATTAATTGAAAATGTTATCCCTTGTTGTATAAGTTGTTTTGACAATGGCATATAGAAAGTGAAGACGCTGCTTAAAATTAGAAAAGCGTTTTGAGGTTATGAAGTCGTCGTGGCCTAAAGGATAAGACGTCCGGTGCATTCGTATATAACGATGCAACGGTGTTCGAATCCCGCAGACGGGTACCAATTTTTCTAATGAAAATACGTACTTAACAATTGTTCACGATTGACTTCCACGGTAAAGGAATAACATCGTGTAATAAAAATCAAACCCGCAAAATTGTAATTTGCGTAATTACTGGTGGTAGGACCTCTTATGAGTCCGCACGGGTAGGTACCACCGCCCCGCCTATTTCTGCCGTGAAGCAGTAATGCGTTTCGGTTTGAAGGGTGGGGCAGCCGTTGTAACTATACTGAGACCTTAGAACTTATATCTCAAGGTGTATGGCGCATTTACGTTGTAGATGTCTATGGGTTCCAGTAACCACTTAACACCAGGTGGGCCGTGAGCTCGTCCACACATCTAGGCAATAAAATAATAATAATAAAATCATTAAAAACGGACTTTTTTTAAGTGATTTTTTGACCTGATAACTAAGACCTTTAGGTAATGTCTTATGTTATTTTATATTCATATTTTTATGAAAAATGATATTATGGAGTGAAATGAAATGAAGATGATTAATTTGAGACATTAATCAACTGGGATGAAATTAAATGGGATGAAATATAATCTCAGTAAAATGGTGGTCATTTACTGAGATTTTTTCAGTGGACTTTTTGGAGGATCCCGAGAAGTTACGTCCAGCGGCTTTGTTGCATTTTCTCAGATTTGTGCACTTTCACAGAAATTAAACAATTAATAAACCACCGTTATTACACATTTAAACCTGAAGAAACACTAAATAGACAAAATAAAACAAATTGCACAACTACACTTTTCGCGTTCCCGCCAAAAAGCCCATTAAACACTGATATACCAGTCGTACACAGATAATAAAAATATGGGCTAATGTACCTATTTGTTTAAACAAAACCAATAATTAAGACTGTTGCCAATTATATTTATGTATATTTCTTTTCATTAATGTTGTTTTTCATAATCAGGTAGCATATTGTTCTAAAATGGTGGTCAAAGCACTTTAGCTATATAAAAAACTACGGTTAAAACTTGTAAGATTATAAAATTAATAGATATAATAAGCAATCTATGGTAGAGTTTATTAGTTATACAAAGAATTTTAAATTAATTTCGTTATGTATGACAATGGAATTTGCAGTAGGAGAATTTATTTCCGACAATAAAATGGGTGGGGTGAGTCGAAAAGATTCTAGTAGTAGGTAATGGCGCGCAATCATCTAATGAATGCCCCCGGGCAGATAAGCTTCGATTAAATGGTCTCTTTATTGCTAAACGAAAGGCGCGTTCCCTTTATCTGCAACATCGAGATATCAAATGTAGGTGCAGTACTAATACATAAACTAAGGGATTGATTCATTTCTTTTTCATAAATTGAAACATAATAATATACGTATTTAAAATTGCTACGTGAATCTAAAATGAACTTCAGAATAATATTTCTACAATAAATCGAATAACAATACGAACAATCAATGGCAGTTTAATTAAATACTTCCTATGCGATGATAAAGGCACCGGGAAGTTGGGTAGATCTTATGATAAGTAAACCGTGGTACATCTATAGGTAGCATTTGAAGATTTATTGCATGCATATCCTTTCAGCGGGCGGATAATGACCGCAGTAAAACGTTTAAGCACGAAATAACTGCTGCTGGAAACCATTATTACAATATTATGAATGGGTTTCCCGCGGCAGCGCCTTGCGGCTTCATAGGCTCTTTAATACCATGATATGTTACTCGAATTTTATTACTCAAGCATCATATGTGATGAATTCTGCATACGCTACATCTACAAGGCTCATTTCTTATGTTAAGTGATATGCATTATTTAAGTTGCAGTTTCGAATCATAAAAATCAGTTTTAAATTTTATACACGCAGGAAATATTTTTTTTGTTTCGTTACGAAAAAAGGCCTACACTAAACTAGTGCGATTGTTTTCAACTAGTCGACAAAAATCAGAGTCACACAGACTATAAAAAGTAGAAAAATGTGCATCAGAACATATTCTTCTTCTTCTCAGTCGTGTCACTCTTGACAGAGTGGTCGTGATCGTCATGTAGTGTTGGAAGGGGCAGACTTGATGCGTCTCACGATGTCGCGCCATCTCTCCCTGCTCGAGGCCATTCTACTGCACTCATTAAAGGGACCTCCCACTGCAGTTTTAATTTGGTCGGTCCACCGCATTGGTATATATTGAACATATAGAATCAAGGTATTCGGTTTAAAAGCAAATAAACATACAATACATTTTGTACATAACATAATATCTATTTAAAACACCGACCCGACATAGTGTCATAAGGGCAAGAAGAAGAAGGAAATTCATTGTAAGCTAAAAAATAGTATATAAAAGATATTTTTCGTTTAGATTTTTGTAAGGTGGTTGGAATTAGTAGTCTGTCATTTATATTCATTAGGATGTGATAACATTAAATATCTATATATATATATTTTTTTATTTCTATAGCTACATCAATTACTGCGCCTTTAGATTTGTACGGTTAACGATAAATTAAATAAACCATTAACTGAATACGTTGAAAAACTTTGCCCTGGTGTAAAAAAAGACGTGGATGTAAAATTTGTTTTCCTAACAGAGAAATTACTTTTGAATTGAATGCGCAAACAAAAAGCCATTTAACACCAATTTAGGGTAGCGATACAATGTTGTCTTCGTTTTTGCTGAAAAAAGTTACGATCGGCTGTACTTAAATAAACACTGATGTAATATTTAGTCAACAATAATGATATGTTTATTTGTGTGATACTCACTAAGGAGTGTAAATAATTATATAATAATACGTAATTAAAAAAAAAAGATGTGTAGTACCACCGGATAGGAACGAAGTTCCTTATTATAAAAATATTAATTTTAAGTTCTTTTTGGGGTATAAGGAAAATACTTATTCGAGTATACATTTTTTATTATGATTTTTTTAGTAGTAGTCGAAATTCGACTATAATTAATTGGAATTGTAAGTTTGTACACTATAATGATTGTATTTTATACTTCTATAATCACAAATTTTGGCAAGACTATACTATAAAAAATATTAACAAAGACAAACAATATTTAATCTATTCTCAATTTGACAACAGACGTCAAGAACAAAAGTTTGACAATAAATAGTATGCATGCGTGTGTGCATCAAATACATGATATGTAGTGTGTGTAATGTATTCTTTATTGATTTAATGTATATTTTATGCATTATTTTAAAAAAATATTAACATTGTGAACTTCTTCTCTATATTCTCTATAGTTGTGGAAAATTTCATATTCCTCCGTCCGCGCAATTTTCGTAAAAAGGGATACAAAGTTTTTTCTTCACGTTTTTATATAAAACATAATAATAATAACCGTCATCACGTAGACTATAAATTAGACACTGTATAGCCATCATGCTAAGACTCATCATTCATCATTATCCTGCCCTTTTCCCAGTTACCTGGGGTCGGTGCAACATGTTTTCTCCTTCCATACTTTTCTAACATATTTCTTCGCTCACTCCCCTCTTACCCATATAGTCTTTCACGCAATCCATCCGTCTCTTCTTAGGTCTACCTCTTCCTCTATATCCTTCCACATTCATAGTTAACATTTTCTTACCAACCTCATTTTCATTTCGTCTCATCACATGTCCATACCATCCCAAACGCGCACTTCTCAGCTTCTCTGTCACAGGTGCCACTTTCAGACTTCCTCTAACATATTCATTCCGTATTCTATCCATTCTCGTTACTCCACACATCCATCGCAACATTCGCATCTCTGCTGCATGCAATCGCCTTTCATCCGCCACTTTAGTGGTCCAACAAGCTGATCCATACAAGACGGCAGGCCTTATTAAGGTCTTATAAGATAGAAGAAAAGGGAAGCCTTTTAGGGGAAGAGGAATGTGTGAGTCACATGTGGTGCCCATGACCTGCCGCCATTTCATCCATCCTGCGTCAATTCTGTGCCTGACAGTACGATCCAGTTCACCGTCGCTTTGGATAACAGAGCCTAGGTATCGGAAGTCTTGACATAGTGGCACGGGTGCTCCTTCGAGAGCAATGGGTATAAAATTGGAGAGACCGCCAAAATCACAGAACAGATTTTCGGTTTTCGCTCTGCTGATTTTTAGGCCAACACTCTCCAACTTGCATCGCCATTTGTTTTGGACCTCGAGCCCGTTTTCTCCGACGAGCACTATGTCATCGGCAAACAGCATACACTAAGGGGCTCTTCCTGGAACTCCGATGTCAAGGCATCAATCACCAGCAGGAAGAGACAGGGACTTAGCGCAGACCCTTGGTGTAATCCCATTGCCACATTGAACTCGTCGAAATTCCCTGCGGCGGTTCGTACATACGTCCTGACTCGAACGTACATGGCACAGATTAACCTCACATACTTACCAGGTATACCTTTCTCATTCAATGTCCACCACAAAACTGCTCTAGGTACTCGGTCGTACGCTTTTTCCAGATCAACGAACACCATATGCAGATTCCTGTGCACGTCGCGATATTTTTCGCACAATTGGCGAAGTGCTAAGAATCATGCTAAGACTATACATAAATAATAAAAAATTTACGTTACAGAAGTTTTTTCCTGGTTAGGATACCCCTCCGCATCGTCCCATAAGGAACTTCATTTCAAAAATTGCTTTAGGAATGTAAATAATTTCGTTTTACCTTAAAACATACAGTAAAAGTTTTTTATAAGCTGCAAATTTATGTCATGTGACGTGTAGCAAAATACTTCCATACCGACAATGCTCCCTGCATGAGGATGTGAGCAAGGGCTTAGCTCGGGGCGCGCGCGTAATTAGCGACATTTTCCTTCCGTTCGCTTCAGCAGTTGGTATGCAGACTTCTTGTGCTGTATGTTGCGCAATCCTTATGATCTGTAATCATTATAGGGTTTTTTAAGAACGCGACATTCATTACTCAATACACGATTGAGACTGTTTTAAAAAAATATATATTTCCTTTTTTTGATCACATTAAGTAGTTGCTCATTTTTTTAGATTTCATCACTAACTATGATAAACACAACGTAATATTTAAGATCTCATATGTGCGACCACAATTTATTTTATTAGCACCCAGAAAAAACACAAAGCACCCGTAATCAGATGAACCTTTTATTCATTTACCCAAGAACTCTTCTAGTAACGGGTTCATTTAATTCAAAAAAGCGAGACCTTTGTATCAAAAAGAGAAAATATAATCTAATTTTTAGAACACTTTTCTTGTTCACATTTGAATTGTCATCGCCCTTTAAATTCTCCATAATACGCTCAATTCTAAACCGTCGCGCGGGGAGCGTAGATATATTCTGGTAATGAAGACGGATTAAGTGAGTTTAATATTCTAAACTATATTAAAAGAATCTACGGGTGCATCTTTTTGATGTTAAAAGGCATTTGAATATAAAAGCTTCGAATGAACTCCATTCGATTTAATCATGGATTTTCCTTGAACCCTTAGTAGAGTTCATAAACAGTGCTTGCAGTACATTAAACCTGAAACTCGACATGGTGTATGAATGTGCTGTGTATTTAAAAAACTCATTACAGGCGGCAACCGCTGCGCGGACGAGTGCCGTCTTTGAAGGCCCACGCCGCCGCTGCGGTATTATTTCAGATTATGCCGGCTTCCATACAAATGAAATCTCGCTTAAACCTACTGCAATTTCGGAACGAGAAAATAAGGCTCTGAATGTGTTTTACTGCACTCACACTTTCATGAATTCTTTTGAATTGAATCGGAATTTTAAGTAAGATTTATTTTTCTTGCACAAAGTAATCTATAAGTACAATTTAGGCATAGTCCTTAAAAGAATAGTCTTAAAAGGTCGAAGGCATTTGCGTAAGTTTATTCGGTGAATGCGAAGTGGTGCCTAAGTGTAGCGAGCCGTTCCGAATAACCATTACATATTTAGTTAGTATGTCCCACGGGACTGCGCTTGCGGTTCCCGCCATTAGCGCGATTGAGTACTGGCCGTTCGGCCGGTGTTCGAACTGAATCCGGCTTTAGATACTCATCCGTACTCTTACTATAATTATATGAATAAAATTCATACTATTTTGAATTCAGCCCGTTTCGTAAAATATATTGCCTAAGGTAAAGTATCGATGCTTTGTTGGTTGCGGTTCCGACTCGTATAGATGCAGATGAGCCATCTATTTGTCTTGCCTGATGGCAGGGGCTTGATTAAACCGTGAAACATTTAGAGGGGTTTACCTACTAGCCTTACATGCTATTATGGGAGCTGACGTTGCGATATAGCGACTCGTGGCTGTATAACATTCCAGAGTTAACTATTTGTTTTCATTTTATCGCGAACGTATTTAGATCCGACAAGGTTTTTAAACATCCGCGAATGGTTGTAGACGACGGGCAATATTCACACAGTGATTAGGACAGATAAATGACGGACATTACTTGTAATGAATGTTTAGGTGGCCGTAATCGCATCGCGTAAAGTGTCGGCGCCATAACTTCACAGCTGCTGTTGCCGAGATATTGCCTCAAGCACCATTTACCGCTTCGGCGCGAATTTATTCCTCCACATGCTAAAGAGGTGCTTTTTTATGTTTGGATGAAAACGAAATCACGATACAATTTTCGGAAGTAATTTTTTTTTTTTTTAATAAATAAGTATTTACTAACAATCACGCCACGTTAACTGGTCCCGTGATAAGTTCGTAAAGAACTTGTGTTACAGGTACCAGATAACGGATATAAATGTAAGATTTTTATTATACACATACATATATTTAATATTTCATATACATCCATAACCCTGGAAAAGACATTTATATTTATCATACAAATATCTTCCCTTGGCGGGATTCGAACCAGCGACCCCCTTATGTATTGACCATGTCACTTACCACTACACTAGACGGCCGTTAACTATGTTTCTACGTGAAGTAGCTACCGTGTTTAATTTATTGATTGCTTTATATATACATATGTTTACATATAATTGAAGTAGAGCAAATGAAGAGGGGTGAATGCCGTTTAGCAGGTGCGCCGCTGGAGGAGTCACAATTTCCTGCACTTAACAACGCAGGAAGTAATTTTGACGACTCATCAAACGTTGGACAGCGATTGACGCAGTGCGAGCTTCCATCGTATCTATGTCTTTTCTTATGTTAAAACCGCCTTTAAAACGCAATGGAATCCACTACTGTAAGTTTGACAATATTTTGGATGTTATATGTTTGTATTAGTTTGATTTATTGTAAAAATTACTCATTCTGATGTCATTTATTATATAGCATAAATTAGATAAACATATATTATAACATACTACATTACTGCAGTGTTACAAAACAAACCCTACAAAATTTATTGCATGGGAAGACATGTTTAAATTAGGGGAAAAATAAAAGGCGTTCGAGCATTCATTCCTTTTGTGTAAGTATCCTGCAACAAAAGTCCACAAATCGTTGGTTGATTCCGTTCCGAGAGACGGCGGGCCATCATCAAAGTTTGGGAATTGTGGCCATCTGCCGCGCGCCGCGTCGCTCTCAGATTACCATGGAGAGCTTCGTTTAATCGTTTTATTAATACGCCGACAAATCGTTTAACTGCTACTTGCTTCCCGCTTTGGCCGTTAATAATGTTACCTTTTCATGAAATATATACAGTCACTGAATTTTCCTCTCTTAGCAAATTTTTCTGCAAGCATTCTCTTGAAATTCAAGGAAGTTAAGGTGTTTCAATGAACAAGCTGGTCTCATCGACCAAAAGGACTAAACCGAATAATTTGTGTAAGTTTTATTAATTTTAGGATTTTATTGTTGTTCTTGATCTTTTACTGTAGCGATTGTTCCACCCTTCAAATCGAAACGCATGACTGATTCGGCGGCATCGATAATTACGCAAGTTCAATAATGGAAAAGGTTTGATTTTTATTATACTATGTTATTTATTCAACATAGAAGTAGACATCGACCGTGGCATTCGAACATAGGCGTAATCGTGTCAGTCGATACTTACGACACTTACCCATTAGGACCGGGGCCAAACGAATTTATTTTAATGTAGTATTCTCAACATCTCGTGAAAGAATTATGATTAGATTAAAGGAAATCGAAGTTTTGTTAAGCCTATTCTTTAAGCATATTCTCTTCATCTTCCTCTAATCTAATCAGCCAAAGGTTATTCTTCTCTTTTTATAGATGGGTGGATGCGCTCACAGCCCACCTGGTGTTAAGTGGTTACCGAAGCCCATAGACATCTACATCGTAAATCCCGCCACCCACCTTGGGATATGAGTTCGAAGATCTCAGTATAGTTACAACGGCTACCCCACCCTTCCAACCGAAATGCGTTACTGCTTCACGGCTCACAGGCAAAGTGGTGGTATCTACCCGTGCGGACCCACTTATAATAATAGTTTATTCGATAGTCTAATTATTTCATATTCACATTATTTTGTTACCCTAAATTCGTACCGTCTCGATAATAGTTTTTGGGCCTTTTTTACCACGAACCTTCCGAATTGAAAAGCAGAATAAGACATACGTTAATTTGATGTCATCTGAAGGCCGTACTTGTATTGCGTTGTGATAATCGGACTTCAGTGATCGGTCAACTCTTTACATCGGACTAGGGCCATGAGATCGTCTGTTTATTTCTTTCAGTTATAAATTTTACGAAGTATCAGTTATTTGGTATTTATCAATGAAGCTATGATTTCCCTTTTAATTCAGGAGTATCTTTTTTTTTTTTTTTCTACCTAAGCTGGTGGTAGCCTTGAGAGGCTATTCCAGCGTAACCGTAACTAGTAGGTGAGCTCAAGGGGCTCAAACCTGACGGCGTTGCTAACACGAACCCTAGCAAGAGCCGTGCTTCGCAGAATCTACCACGGGATCGGAAACGCGACCCACTGAGAAGATCCGGCGAGAAACCCAGTGGGCTGTGTCTGAGAGTTAATTTACTCGTCGAGCCCTTCGTCGCAAGCGCCGGGTTCGACGAGAACGGTGACCGGCAGGAGTATCATGTATGCACCTCAATTCGGAAATGAATGGGCGATGATTAACGTTAAACCGTTTCCTTGTCAGTAGGAGGAAGTCAAAGCAAGGGAATGACGTCTTATAACAACAATTTAGTGCTGTACTATATAGTTTCTTCAGTAGGTAGAGCCAATCGATCCGTCTCACCTAACCGTCCGTTATTAGGGATCATAATAATATGAGTACTACAAGCCGCGCCTGTTATATTTACAGACAATACGTGCAAGATTTACTTTGCCACGGTAAATTGTAATGCTATACGTTCTTTATGATGTTATGTTCACTACGAAATTATGCACTGTAAGCTAATACAACAAATTTGCGATTTTTTTTTTTCTTAGAATCGTTGTTGGCGGAAAAATGTAAGCCATTGTCATAGTTTGTCCGAGCTCGAGTATTTGTTTATTTATTTATGTACACACAAAAAAAAAAGAAGACATAGTACTGAGTAATAGGAAAATTATGTACAAAGGCACTGCTTATTTCTTTAAGAAATCTCTTCCAGCAGACCTGCGAGAGGATTATGAGAATAATAATTAAAAGTGATGAGTGTGTGTAGAACAGCTAAAATAACAAATACAACATGAGAATTATAGTAATGCACACACATATAGCAAATATTGTCAAACTTGAATACAAAAAAAAATTATAAGTAACACAGTATATACGAAGAGTATAGAACAATGATCATTCGGTTGATGAGATATAGAATTGTTTGATCTTGTATTTAAAAACAGAAACAGACTTGCAAACTCGAATGTCAGTCGGCAACGAATTCCACAGTCGGACCGCGTGCACAGTAAAGGAGTGAGAATAGAAGTTGGTTTGGAAGGGACAAGACAGAACGTTGGTTGGATCTGCAGGGAGCATCAGGAGAACGAATGAAAAAGAATCCAGTAGTTGTGGATGTATACAAATATTGGCATTGCGTTTTAAAGTATCACTTCAAAATGATCAACTGTGATAGAAAAAGTCGATAATATATGAATATTATTGCTGGAGCAGCATCACGACGTGTGAAATTGACACTCGCGTTCATCGGCCATTGACTTTGATTGGATTAGGTCCGAAGCGCTGGCGGTGCACTGATGTCGAGTTCAAACGTAAAATTTTACGTGACCACTTTCAAAATGTCGACTTTCGTAGCGCGATTGCATGCTTGAACGCCGTCCTCGAGAGCTTTGATCGCTCACTACGCGCTACGTATTATGTAAATCTACCAAAGCCCGCACAAAGATATACTACTAGTAAAGTTTGAGAATCAAACACATTTTAGAGGAATTGAATGTTTTTACGAATTCTCTTGTATTGTCAGATATCGGAATGTTAAAATTAAAATATTGCTGTTTCCGTTTGAAATGGCAGTGACAGGAATCTTTGCCTTGTATTTTGATGCTATATTATGTAATCATAAATTGGTAAAATAGTGTATTGGGTAGTCTAAGTTCTTCAATCAATATAATAAATTTATATTATTATACTACGTACATTTTCTCTGTTCACAAATAATTGTTTTAATTTAAATCTTAGTTATAACTGTGAGTGCTTACACTCAAAATAATAAATTCAACATAAAAAGATGCCATAAAATCTTTAAAATACTTAAAAACTTTAAAAATGCTGTCTAGGTTTGACATATTATAAAAATAAAAATGGCGGTTTTCACTTATTCTCCGACATTGTTGTGCAAAATGATAGTTTTCAAAAAGTTACCTGTTACGGGTGGATCCTTCTTTGAACCGGGCCATCTAAATCTCATAAGAATTCCGTAATATCCACATCTCATTACACGTTACTTTGAGAATTATGACTTGGCAAAGTCCTTTATTGGAAATACCTTCACTTTGCTTGAAATATTGCTATGTCGTGAAGAGCTAAAATTTCTAATTAAAAATTCTTTACTACAAACTTTATTAAGTTTTTACTTTTTGCGAGGGACCTAATGAAAATACCATGCTGTCAGTCGACGTTTTCATGACGGTACATACGTAATTAAATTAATTGTTAGCTTGTAAGGCATTGCAAAAGTCTTAAAGGGGAATCCAGACGGACAAGTTTAAGAAAGGGGGATAAGAGTTTTTTTTAATCTGTAAAAGTGAGTTCTATTCAATTTAATTTTTATTATTTTTTATTTTTATTGCTTGGATGGGTGGACCATTTTACTGAGATTATATTATGTCATTCCATATCATCTCTTGTAATTTCATCCTAGTTGATTAATGTCACAAATTAATCATCTTCATTTCATTTCATTTCATTTCACTCCATAATATCATTTTTCATAAAAATAAGAATATAAAATAACATAAGACATTACCTAAAGGTCTTAGTTATCAGGTCAAAAAATCACTTAAAAAAAGTCAGTTTTTAATGATTTTATTATTATTATTTTATTGCCTAGATGTGTGGACGAGCTCATAGCCCACCTGGTGTTAAGTAGTTACTGGAGTCCATAGACATCTACAATGTAAATGCGCCACCCACCTTGAGATATAAGTTGTAAGGTCTCAGTATAGTTACAACGGCTGCGCTACCCTTCAAACCGAAACGCATTACTGCTTCACGGCAGAAATAGGCAGGGCGGTGGTACCTAGCCGCGCGGACTCACAACAGGTCCTACCACCAGTAATTACGCAAATTATAATTTTGCGGGTTTCACTTTTATTACACGACGAGCGACCCGCCCTCGCTTCGCTTCGGAAACATTAAAACACACATAAAAAATAAAAAATAAAATAAAAAAAAAGTAGCCTATGTTCATCAGGGACAATATCGGCTTCTAATGGAAAAATAATTTTTCAAATCGGTCCAGTAGTTTCGGAGCCTATTCGAAACAAACAAACAAACAAACAAATCTTTCCTCTTTATAATATTAGTATAGATGTTATTCCTTCACCGTGGAAGTCAATCGTGAACATTTGTTGAGTACGTATTTCATTAGAAAAATTGGTACCCGCCTGCGGGATTCGAACACCGGTGCATCGCTTCAACACGAATGCACCGGACGTCTTATCTTTTAGGCCACGACGACTTCAAAAATTGTTTTAATAATTTGTGAAAAAAATAGTGCTAATATTCTAGTTTTAGATGAATCCTATTAAGAAATCTAAAGCAGTAGGAATCGATCACAGTATTTGTACTGGATATAGGTCGATATGCCGAACCTTCATTCATTTTTATGACTTATGGGAAAGGTGGGCCAATGTTTGTTGGTTGCTGTGGACCTTATTGTTTACTTTGTAAAGTTACAGCGAATTTTTTTGGTAGGTTTCGTTCATGATACAACGTTTACTATTCCTATAATACTGTTAATGAAAACTTGTGGGTTCTCGTTGTTTGGTAGTATACTTTTTCAAAGTCTAAAATTATTAGAATTAGAATTTTATCAGAGCAATCAAAGCAATAATGATAAGTATAATTACTTCAGTAGATAGATAAATGATATTTGTGTATTTACCGATGGAGGGCTGTGTTGAATGATCGTCCAGGTGGGTACCACTATCCTATATGCATCCAATCCGTATCTCTCGCTTAGTAAACGTGTCTTCTCTAATAGTATAATAAAAGCCTTCGACCTCATTGTGATGTTATTTGAGCTTTAAAATACGCGCTTGCTTCGCGCTCCGTACTTGAGACCGACAGAACTTACGGCCTTCGGTCTTCAAGCACACGATTTGCAAGTTCTTCTCTATCATTTCTGAACACATCCGAAACTTAAGACACTTATATTCATGGCTTATATAATCCATTCCCTATATTGGTCTCTTAGTTTCGGTAATCCCTAATAATAGTTCTTCGATCCATGTGTAGAACTCGCCAAAGTGTGACTGACACCTCTTCTTCTGCTATGCTTGTTCCAACATCGTTAGGGAACAGTCCCTTGAATATTTGTCCACTAGGCTTGGCAATCGTTAATTTCTACAGTTATTCGACATGCTTTTCTGGTTTCTCTACCGCGTAGTTCAGAAATTTAGGGCGTGTTTTCTTTTGTCAATTATTACTCCGTAATATGATGATTTTCTCCGAGAGTCAATGTGTAAAAAGATTTAAATTCAAATTAACGCGAAGACTCAGAGCTGAATGCTTACACTGATAGTTCTGTCGTTACCAGTGCATTAGACGCCGTGGTAACAAACAATTACATAGCTCCTGCATGCATAGTTTGGCACGAGACCAAGGTTTACTGGTACTCATCGAACGCGACTGACTATTTTCAGCTGTTATTTTGCATTAAATTTGAGTTTGTAGCGTTCTTCAGGAAGTCGTGAATCGATGCAGCAAGCCATCGTCGTATCGAAGTAAAGTATACGAAATATAAATATAATGTGGTTAAAATCATTATATTTATTGGTGACCATTTTGTGTGTCCGTTGCATTGAATATATATAAAAATGAATTGCTGTTCATTAGTCTCGCTAAAATCGAGAACGGTTGACCGATTAGGCTAATTTTGGTCTTGAATTATTTGTGAAAGTCCAGAGAAGGCTTAAAATGCAGATAAATATGAAAATGCCTGAAATTAAATAAAAATATAAATTTTGTTTTCCCTTTGATGTGACTCCCGTCGGACGGATTCCTTTTGTTTGTTTTAAGTTTATTTTATACAAAAGTTTAGATCTTTTATTTATCGATTGAGGCACTACGAAGTCTGCCGGGTCAGCTAGTTCATCAATAAATTATAAATTAACTTGCATATCAAATAAAAATATTGTATTTGAAATTCGTGATTAAGGTTTTTTTACCTTTATTTCAAACGGCTACAAGACAGTCCGTTTTGTATCTAAAACAAAGAGATGTTGAAGAAACGGAGAAAATAATTTAGTTCTTCAGCTTTGTAATATCGACGGGCGGGTCGCGAGCTCGCCGCGGGCCGAGACGATATTAATCGACGGAAAGCTGATTATGCAGTTGTTTCTAAGGCTATCTTCTCAGAGCTTCAATTCTCATTAGGGAATTTAATAGAAGGATTCTTTTATATTTTATTTACTATGTTTCACATAGTTCTTTTGAATGTTAATGTCAATTCACAAGACTGAACTCTTTTAAAATCGCTCTATTTAAAATAAATCTATTTAATAATATAATAATGATCATTGTTCTATACTCTTCGTCCTACTGTGTTACTTATAATATTTTGTATTCAAGTTTAGCAATATTTACTATGTCTATGTGCATTACTATAATTCTCATGTTGTATTTGTTATTTTAGCTGTTCTGCACACACTCATCACTTTTAATTATTATTCTCATAATCCTCTCGCAGGTCTGCTGGAAGAGATTTTTTAAAGAAATAAGCAGTGCCTTTGTACATAATTTTCCTATTATTCTGTACTGTGTCTTCTTTTTTGTGTGTACATAAATAAATAAATAAGTATCTAAAAAAATCGGAAGTTATAAAAGATAATACTAGTTATTAGGAAGTTATAAAGATAGTTAACATTTATCGATAATATAATAAACTGAATGTGATCTGACCTTAACGTTCACGGTAACTCAAGCAGGGTCGTATTAGCAAAACTGAAGAGATCGTATAGCAAGAATCAGGCTAATATTACCTGTATTCGTTTTCCGTTTACTACACAGAAAGTTAAGAGTCATTTTTTAATAATATTTTTCATTTCTATCAATCAAAATACGCACTAATGGTATCTTTGCATATCTACCAGCACAATGATAATTTTTAAACCTTCTTGAAGAAGTCAGGTGTGTGGTATTTAACAAATTCAAAGGGGTTGTCGTCTGGGAGCAGCGTGGATGAACGGCTAACTAATGCTGGTAGGAGATTTCCGAGCTTTTCCATCATTCCATTCATTTCGAGCTCTTTCAAAGGCTTACAAAATAAATTATAAGGTTAATTTCTATTTGTATTTGTACTATACCTTTAAGAGAGAGTTAAATAGAATTATTATTATTATATTATTGTATCTATTTTCTAACAGTATAAATCCTCAGTAATGCAGGTGCCATTTGGTAAGAAGCTGTGATGAATAATACTGGCCAACCAAACTGACTTGTAGTAGTAAGTTTTTAGTAGCCTTTTAGTAGTAAGTTTTCGTTTGAGGCACATTATCTAGGTGCTTTACCAGGGCTTAAACAACATTAAGACCGTTTATGGTTGTCAAAAATAATGCGGTTCAAAATCTGTTATCATAACGTGATCGTCGTGTTGGCGATGGCATTCAGTTCATGTGGCAACTATTTAATAAGTTTCTTAACAAAAATATACCCATCGTTGTTGTTTAAAACATCGTTCCGAATATTTGTTACAACAAATTTTCAATGTAACAAAACGTGTATAATGTGTAAGAAAATTAAATGCGTAAAACAGTTAGTTATACGTTCTGTTTTGAGAGGTAGGATAATAGCTGTTTTCGTCGAAATCCAATAACCACTTGACAGTAAGCCCTTCTATCCATCCATCTATAGAGAAATCTAAAATATTCCGACAAAGTTCGTTTTTTTTATAAAAAAAATTATTGTATTATCTCAGTAAGGTAACAATTATAGTGGAATTATATTGCTATAGGCACCACAAACAGCGATCAAGCCCGATTAAATTTAAATGACATTAATTATAATTCTCAAAACGCTTTATTTGTTCTTCAATTTTGACCTGCTATCTAAATCACGAATCGATGGAATCAAATTCATATTCTGTTGCCTAAATAACTGTACATAAGATGCAGCTCAACTAAGTTCAAGAAGATTTTAAAAAGTGAAGGATTAACTGATTGGATCTGTTGTATGATAGATACTGTTACGCGCTGGGGTTCGGGATAAATAAAATTCCACCAAAGTACAACCAAAAACTGTAATCACCACTTAAACAAACACTTTAAAACTCTCAATTCGCTTCGCTTCAGGTGACCGTTCGCTATTACGCTTCGAGTAGTTCCGATTACTAACTGACTGCGTTTTATGATGATTGAAAGTTTACTGGTGGCCCGAAGGCCTTTCCAGTTTCACCAGGACAGGTGGGCGAGCAAAGGCTCAGCCAAGAGGGGTGGGGTTTGCTAACAACTCAAGAGCAATTGTTTCGCGAATGAATCTACTACCGGATCGGAATCGCGACCCGCTGAGAAGATCCAGCGAGAAACTCAGCGGGCTGATGCATGGGTTAGGTTGCACGTCGACCTCTTTGTCGAGTTCGACGAGTACGGTTACCGGGGTCCCTAAGCCTGCCCCTAGTATTAGAGCTGAAGGCATCTAATGCAAAGGTTATTGGATCTGATGGATCCGTAAGGACGTGTCTAGGGCGTCGATGGTGACTGGCTCCTGCATGATCAGGATTCGGGGAGTAGTCAGCGGCGGCAACGATAAGGCGATTATCATGACGCATAGCCTTATCGAAGTATTGTTCCGACGCTGACTTCATGTATTTCCGAATTGATTCGAGGCCCAGGTCGTCGTGTAGGTCAACGTTCCTCACGAACCACGGAGCTCCGACGGCTAACCTGCAAAAGCGGGATTGTAGAGATTGAAGGGTGTGTATGTGTGTGCGGGCCGCGTGAGCGAACACCACACTCGCGTAAGTCATGACGGGCCTTATGCAAGTTTTGTAAAGTGTCACCTTGTTCCGAAGGGACATTTTACTCCGCTTACAGATCATGGGGTAGAGTCTACCGAGAATAAACGCGGCACGGTCACGGACTGATTTTATATGCGGGCGGAATGTCATCGATGCATCCAGGGTAACGCCCAGGTACTTGACCTTCCTGGCCCAGGGTATGGGTTGTCTAAAGAGAGTAATCGGGGGTGTGAGATTCCTCCTCCTAATCCGGGAGGAAATCCGTGTGGAGCTTCCCCTCTGAAATAGCACCGCAGTACTTTTCGCTGGGTTGATGTCTATGCGCCATTTTCGGAACCACTGTCCTAGGGCTAGGGCTGCGCTCTGAAGCTTCTTCGCGATTAGGGACTTATTTCTACTAGAATAGTAAACAGTCGTGTCGTCGGCGAATAAAGCTAAATGGGTCGGCGGCGACCGGGGAATATCGTTGACGAATAAGCTAAATAGGAGGGGTGAGAGGACAAAGCCTTGCGGGACTCCAGCTGTGAGAGGTCGTGGGGAGGAGCGGGTTCCCTCGACTCGATATCGAAAAGAGCGGTTCGACAAGAAGTCCCGTATGATGAGCACGAGACTATCCGGCACGCCCATGTTGAATAGTTTGAAAATCAAACCATTGTGCCAGACTTTGTCGAACGCTTTTGCGACGTCGAAGAAGAGAGCTCCCGTGTATAACGGTTTTGGTCGATTAAGCCCCACAAGAATGTGCTCCGTGAGGCGGTGCACCTGTTGAACGCATGAGTGATTTGTACGGAATCCGAATTGTTCATCGATGAGAATGCCCTTGGATGAGACGAAGTCTCTGAGGCGTTTGTAGAGCAGACGCTCATACAGTTTGCCTAGAGACATGAGGAGGCTAATCGGGCGGTAGCTCGTCGGATGATTTTTTGGTTTACCGGGTTTATGTATGCCGATAACGTCCGCTTCTTTCCACACCGCGGGAAAGATAAAGTTCGCCATAGCGGCATTGAAAATAGATGCCAACATCACGATGAGTTGGACGGGTAGAAGTTTAATAACGCGGTTAGATATACCGTCGGAACCGGAAGCCTTGCGAGGACGTAGGTCTTTGATCAAGTCTTTAACTTCTATCGGGGTGACAGGTGGTAACGCATGCGATGGTGGCAAGGAGGCTCTGCGTTCTACCTCACTGTCTACTAATTCTACATGAACAGGGTCCACGGATTGAGTGCTGGGCGTGCACTGGGTTTGCAATGTATCGGCCAGCAGCTCTGCTTTTTCGTCATCATCGAACGCCGCGAGTCGGCCTGAGGGGCCTACGAGGGGGGGCATAGTTACTACCGTATCCGATTTGAGAGTACGAGCTAAGCGGTAGTAAGACCTTTGGGAGGGCGCGAGTCCTTCTAAGAAATCAGACCATCTGGCATCTCGGACTTCGGCGATGCGAGACTTTACGTCGCGTTGTAGGGCATGCATTCGAATACGATTTTCCGCGGTAGGATACCTGTCGTAGGCGCGTATCGAGGCGTTCTTAGCTCTAAGGAGTTCCCTAATATCGTCGGACAATTTGAAGCGGTGAAGGAAGTCCTCCGCTACAACTTGTTTCGATGACCTATCTAATGTCCAGGTGATGTGTGACGTTAAGATGTCTATGGCTTCAGCGGTATCCTGAGGAGACGGGATAGAGTCCGGGTTAAACGGGAGCGATGGTGGATCAGATTCAGCCAGGCTGATGCCCAGCGTGTGCCAATCCACCACAGTCCTCGTGACGGGAACGGAATCGGGAGCGCGACCGAGCTTCATAACGACGGGACGGTGGTCTGAATCTAACTCTGAAACTACTTCGATCGAGTGTAAGCGCAGAGTTACGTTTTTTAATAACGCTATGTCGAGTATATCCGGGCGATGCGCGATATTTAGCGGGTAGTGAGTCGGGGTTAGCGGAGCGACGATATCGAAGGCGAGATCATCGACTAACACGTCAAGCCGCCTGCCATTCGGGGTTGTGGTGTGTGAGTTCCACCTGATGTGTTTACAATTTAGGTCGCCCGCCAGAATAACAGAGCTCCCCATACCGAGCAGCGCCTCGATATCACTGCTTAGAACGATCTTATCCGGTGGAAGATAAACGGACGCGATAACGATCGGCGCGTGTCCCGTCAGTGAGATTCGGCACACTGATGCTTCGATATTAGCGAGCGCGGGAGGATCGAGCGGGACGCAATGCAGGGCTCTTCTATAGTAAATGATGGTACCACCACCACGGGCAGAGAGCCTGTCGTTCCTGACCATGTTATAGTTCGCGATTTTAGGGTCACGGCGCGCGGGCTTAAGTAGGGTCTCCTGCACTAAAAAGATATCAATTTGATGGTCACGCAAAAAGTCAGAAACCTGACCACGTTGATTTGCGAGACCGTAAGCGTTAAAAAATCCTATCGTTACGGATAGGGGCTTTATTCTACTTATATACGCCATTGATTACCGGCGGAGTGAGGGGAGGACGTACGTATTTAATGACGCGTATACGTCGGCGTATTCCTGCACAACGGCGATAAAGTGTTGTGCAGTGGTGGCAGCGCGAATGGCGTCGCCCAAAGCGTTAACGCGCTCAAAGTTGATCGACTGAAAGAAGTCGATCGCTAAAGCGAGATTTTCGGACGCGGTCGGAGGGCAAGTCGCGGGAGAGGGACGAGTCGCGGGGGCGGGACGAATCGCGGAGGAGGGAGTTGTAGCCGTGTTCGTGTACGGCAGCGGTTTTGCCCAGGCCGAGACACTGGGCACCGCCGCCGGAACGAAAGCTGGCTTAGCCTGCGACGCAGAGGGTGCCGAGGCTTTGATGTCTGGGCCGGAAGCTCGGAGGCGGTTTTGGCGGGCGACGCGGCGATTTATTTTAGGGGCTCGGGAGCAACCACGGTAATTCGCGGGGTGACCCTGTATTCGACACAGGACGCAGCTAGGCGGTTCCGTCGCGGTTTTTTGGTCGCGAGCGCAGAGGGCCGTGGCGTGATCGCCCAAACACTTAACACATCGGGGGCGCGCGTGACAGTTACGGGAAGAGTGCCCGTACAATTGACAGTTATGGCACTGGCTAGGAGTGCCTTTTTTATGGGGGGCTTCGATGGCGATACCGGAGAGCCTACAGACGGTCTGTGTGTTGAAGATTTTCTTACCCTCGGGGGTAGGCTGGAGGGTGACTAGAACCATATTATATGGCTCCCTACCGCGACCGGTGTGCATACGGTGCACAGAATTCACTGGAAAGCCCTGTTCTAACAGATCGGCCTTGACGAGCACTGCATCTAACTCTTTAGGGATTCCGCGTATTACAACGCGGAGTTCGCGCTCCTCCTGGAGCGTATAAGTATGGAAACTTATACGTTCCTTACGGAGGTAAGAAGAGAGGGCCCTATGGTCGTCGGGTGTTTGAACCTTAATTTGAATGCAGTTCGCGAGGTTACGGGCATTCGTGAAATTTATATTTTTGGCCTTAAGGGCCAGGCAAACTCGATCCCAAGCTGCCTTCTCCTGAAGGATAACCGGGGGAGGGGTCTGGGTTTTATTTTGTGCCACCGGACGCGGCGACGGAGTGGCACGGGCTGGGGGCGTAACGGGAGTCTGAGGGCGGGGGCGCGACGCGTTCACGGCTTTGCTAATTTTAGCGGCCGCGGGAGCTCGAGACTCCGCGGCACGCTTCTTACCCTTCTGTACCAGGGTGAATCCATCCGTCGATGAGGCGGGGGCGAGGTCGACCTCCATGTCCGAGTCAGAGTCGGAGCACGAGGAGGCGGGTGCAGGCGACCTACGAGCAAGTTTAGGTGTTTTAGAGGGCGCGACGGAGGCCGCGGATGATTGCTCAGCTGAAACGATGGTCACGGCGGACGACGCAGCAGCTTTTCTCGCCAGTATAGGCGACACGGGAGCGGCAGGCACGACAGAGGCTGCGGTGCTCAATGCAGAAGCTCTGCACGCAGGTACAGGCGACGCAGGAGCAGCGAGCGCGGCGGAGTCCTCGAGAGGGCTCGCAGTGTGATTGGCATTGAAGGCCAGAAACTCTGAGGCGAGCTGTGGGTGGCGAAGTCGGAGGAATTCCGCGAATACAGCGTCCATGATCGCTGAGTACCCAGGTGGGGCGGCCCCGGGTCTTGAAAACACTCGCCTTGCGGCGAGGCCCCAACTTCTCGGACCTGAGCGGTTCTATTGAACACAGGTGGCAATGCGGCGCGATTACTACAGGACAAAGAAAAAGCACAACAAAACAGAAATTACAAAAAGAAACAAAACAAATAAATACTTGCAGGAAAACACTTTGTCGGCAAATGTTCCACGAACACAAAAATAACTAAAACAAAACAAATAAAAGCTTCTAGGAAACACACTTGGTCGGCAGATGTATCACGAACACAGGCCGCGCGAACAATGGCCGGGCTAAAAAAAGCCGGGCGAACAAAGACCGGGCGATCGAGTGGACGATGAGCACGTCCGCACGTGACGGGTGCCTCTATCGGAATGAACTGACTGCGTGCCATCTCTACAACGCTTTTATAGCCGATACCTCATCCCTAGAATTATCGAGAATATTCTACACATCTCTAGTCGTAGTTTCCGCTATCTGTCAATAGATGGCGTTGTAATTCTCGAGCATTCTGGATCCTTCGATATTCGTTTGGCTATTCGGCGATTAGATAGCGTTACTCTTACGGACGTAACAATACGATGCATGGTATATTCCTATCGATGACTGAAACTTTACAAGGGTATAATTTTTCCTGGCTAAAAACGTACCTAATCGCCTTGTTTAATGAATTCTATGACGAATGTACTAAAATGTAAAATTCAAACCCACAAATATGACAATGTTCAATTATTGAAGATATTTTACGGTGTAAGGCGAGCCCGCAGCTACACAACTTGCCCGTTTCTGCTGTGAAGCAGTCAAGGATTCCTGTTTGGCCAACAAGACTGCTGTTTTACGAAATACTTCAACTTAATTGTGTTTATACCTATTTGGTAAATATTTTACGTCAGACCGAACGCTTATGTCAGAACAAATGTGCTTTTTAAAAGTTGCAAAATACGCGCTGGCTTCAGGGCCCATACTTGAGACCGACAGAGCTTACGGCCGTCGGTCTACGAGCACACGATTTGCAAGATCCTCTCTATCACTGCCGAACACACCCAAGCCACACGACAGTTTTAAACACACAGTCTATTTATTCAATATCCTACTATTAATTGAACTGCGATTTTAATATATATAGTTTTTATGGGCATAATTGTACATAGACTTCTCTACATTCTCAATTTGAATTTTTGTTTTTTTTTTATTGCCTTTGTAGGCAGACGAGCATACGGCCCACCCGATGGTGAGGGGTTACCGTCGCCCATGGACTTCAGCAATGCCAGGGGCAGAGCCAAGCCGCTGCCTACCGCAAAATATGAATGGGATATATCAGATAATATGGCTATTGGAAATTGGTCGTTTAAAGTTCCACATATTTTGACAGTAAAACTATGATTATACCAACGAAAAAACGCCGTAAAGTGTGTAATGAGATTTTATTTGATTGGATACTCAATTTTAAAATATACTAAATACTGAATGCGAAAAGATGAGCTCACTTGCTTGACATAAACACTAAATATGAATCAAATCTATATTTAGATAATGAGATTTTTTTTTAAATTACATTTACTGGTGGTAGCACATCTTGTGAGTCCACACGGGTAGGTACCACCACTCTGCCTATTTCTGCCGTGAAGCAGTAAGGCGTTTCGGTTCGAAGGGTGGGGCAGCCGCTGTACTTTAAAAACTGAGACTCATCTCAAGGTGGGTGGCGACATTTATATTGTAGATGTCTATGGGCTCCGGTAACCACTTAACACCAGGTGGGCCATGAGCCAGTCCAACCATATACACAATAAAAAAAAAGTTCTCCATTTATTTGTTTCTATATTCATTTAGCTGTATTGATTTTTCAGTATAATTTATAAATAGTCTTGAACCTGTTTTAAAGTACTAATGTTAAAGCCTTGAAAACTGTAATATTTTGAAACATCGTGTAAATTCTAGCCAGGCGCACAGTGCCCGTCAAATTTCTGTTCAGAAATTATCTGATACGCGTCTGAAAGTACTGTAGGTCACTTCATGGACCTTTATAGTATGTCGCGGAAGCTACTTGGAAAGTTGATCCATCGGTCGTTACTCCCATAAACATAGACCACTGCGTTTCTCGCCGAATCTTCTCAGTAGGTCGCGTTTCCGATCCTGTGGTAGACTTTGCGAAGCACTGCTCTTGCTAGGGTTAGCAGATCAGGTTGAGCCCTTGAGCTCACCTACCCGTCCGGGAGTAGATGGAATAGCCCGAATGTTGATAAAAAATAGTTACAAGCTACCAGACGGCACCAATGGCCAATACGCGATCAGAGTGAAAGTCGCGGGAAAATGCAGGAAGAACTAAAAAAACTTAACTAGATTGAAAAATTATATCAATTCCTTTAATAGTGGCATTATTTCCTAAATATTTGTATTCTTGTGTTGCGGAATTTGAATATTATAATTTATAATTAGTCATAAATTCACGTCAATGTATGATTAAAATAATTTTCATGTAATTAGCGAGGGTACTAAATAAATACACGGAATTGTATACAGGCCGATTGCGACATAAATGCCAATTGCCGAATTGTGATCCGTGTGTCGGCATTTATTGCATAGCACGTCCGTAATTTGCATACGTTTGAATACTAAGTACCAACGCCGTCACGGTTTGAAGCTACTTTAATTGAATAGTTCGATTTATGCTTATTACTCCAATTTCGTGCCTACTTTATTCGTACGGGACTTTTACTGCTTTTATTGAGTTTACAAAGTAACTATATGTTTAACGCGACTCAATTGTAAATTGATTTTGAAATTGTCAAATTAAACATTTGATAAAAGAAAGCTTTTAATATTATTTCCAACAAATTTATATACTTTTCCAATAAAACGGGAATATTTATGTATACAATTGAAGTTGTTATTTGTATGGAAGCGAGCTAGCTCCAGATAGCCACATGTCTCTAATTTCAGCTGCGCTTTTTGGTTCGTCATAAACAAACCGATGTGATAAAATATTGTATATTTCACGAGCTAGCTTTTGCTCCTTAAAATATGTAATGAAAAAAAAAGGAGGGATCTAAAATTGAAACTGGTGTTATAACTTAGTATGCATTGGGTGGCACGACGTGTTGCGATCGCCCCTCGACGAGATCGAAGCTCGGGTCACGTTTTTCCAATTGTTTTCTGACGACGTGTATCATTCTTTTAAATCAGATTTCATGATTTATTGTCGCAACGTACAAGCGTCGCATTCGTAAGACGTATATGTAATAATACTTTTTTTTTCTTCTCCGTAAATTTTACCAAGACACATGCACGTCATTTGCGTTACAAGCGCTTGACTCAATTCTGTGAACGTGAACGATCCACAATAGCGTCTTTAGTATTCATAGGGCTGGTGGAGATATGTATGTGACATTTGCAATTTTTGTTTCATTAAGAATTCAGATGTGGGGGATTGTCGGGAATGAATTGTCAGACGTGTGCGAGGTGCGACGATCGTTTTATTATTACACGTTGCGCTATAACTCGTATCTGTTTTAATTTTCGTTAAGATTGTTAATACAGTTTATGAAATTTTAAAATTGACGAAGAAGTTTAGAAATATTTATGTAGTCGATAAAAATAAAAACGATTAAACTAATCGAGTTGTTCATGTATCTGTTTAGATTTATTGCAGTCGTCGGTTTGTTCGGGTCGATAACGGTTTCATTTATACCGGTCATACGTTAACGCGACACCGATAGGTCATTATTTACGAAGTTTTAAATACAGTTTCTGTAGGTTATCCATCAAATACAGTGTCAATTATATACTACGAGCTACCGTTGGAACACAATTGGGGTATCAATCATTTTTAACTTAACATTGGAAAGTTTTTAGTATTTTTCTGATACAATTACACTATAACACTTGCTGAACTTTCCACAAGCAAATGTTTATGCTGACCCATTCGTGTTGATTTTAATGTATTTGTGTTTAGTAATATAGTCATACACGTTTGAGTGAAATCTGATCTTTTCCAAGGGGCAAATCCTTGGTGGATGTAGCTTAGTCTAAATCTTTCGTTTTGTTTAAGTTATAATGATGCTTTTGAGTTACAGTAAAATCATTATATTATCACTACATAGTATAAAACAAAGTCGCTTTCTCTGTCCCTATATCTGTCTGTCCTTATGTATGCTTAAATCTTTAAAACTACGCAACGGATTTTGATGCGGTTTTTTTTAATAGACAGAGTGATTGAAGAGGAAGGTTTATATCAATTAGCTAAGCGCTAAGATCAATTATGATAGGGCCCAAATAAAAAATGCTCAAAACAATAATAAGAAGCTTTGGGAAACGATTAAAACTATAACACATACCAAAAAACAAAATACCCATGCGAACGACCTTCTCACACACGCAGGACCCGCAAACTCTATTAATACGGTCAACCATTACTTTGCCAATGTCGGTAGTTCACTAGCTCTAAATATTCATGCAAAAAAAACACACTCAAAAGTACCTATATTGTTTTCTCATTTAAGAACTTTTGCTATGCTGGAAACTGACCAATCCGAGATAGAAACCCTAATAAATAGTCTCAGAACAGACTGTGCCACTGGATCGGATAATATCTCTGGGATAATTCTAAAAAAATTTAAACACATCCTTCTAGCTCCAGTTACGTTTTTATGTAATCTGGCTATTTCTACTGGAGTCTTTCCCGACGTCTTTAAGCTTGCAGTAGTTCATCCGATCTATAAGGGTACGGGGGACCGACGTCTGCCGAACAATTACAGACCTATTTCTATTCTGCCAACCCTCTCAAAAATTCTGGAAAAAATTATGAACCATAGACTCATAAAATTCTTAGACAAATACAACCTTCTCTCCCCCTCTCAATATGGTTTCCGCTCTGGTATATCGACTAGCGATGCAGTTTTAAACTTAACTAATGAAATTGTCACAAAACTAGATAAAAAGAACAAAGTAATTGGTATATTCTTGGACTTAGCTAAAGCCTTCGACACGATTTCTATCCCAACTCTCATAACTAAGCTTGAAGCCGTTGGGTTGAGAGGCGATCAGCTTTCTCTTTTCAGGAGCTACCTTACGGGCAGACGTCAATGTGTCAAAATCAGTGACCTTATCAGTGACGAACTCCCTATAGCATATGGAGTGCCACAGGGCAGTATTCTCGGCCCTACCCTATTTTTAATATATATAAATGACCTATGTCAACTAAATATCACAAACGGGTCTATTTACACCTATGCTGACGATACTGCTCTCGTATTTCATGGCAGTTCTTGGGAGGCAGCTTTTAGTTTTGCTCAATGTGGCCTGAACACCGTAACTGACTGGCTGTCTAAAAATCTACTGACACTGAACGTGGATAAAACTAAGTACGTCACTTTTTCCCTGTCTACGCGTGGTAAAATATCATCTTCGCCTTTTTCACTTATAGCCCACTCCTGTAACGCTCTTGGACAAACTGCCTGCGGTTGCCCCTCCCTTGCCAGGACAAATTGCATTAGGTATCTGGGTATACAGATCGATGACCTATTATCCTTTCATTCCCATATTGACGTTCTGTCGTCCAGATTACGCAAACTCACTTACATTTTTAAAAATCTGCGTCATGTTACCGACAGGAACGTACTTACACTCGTTTATTTAGCGCTCTGTCAATCAGTCACTCAGTACTGCATAGTGGCATGGGGCGGGTCTTCCAAAACACACTTTTTAAAACTTGAACGTGCCCAGAGATGTATTTTAAAAGTTGGATGGCGGCTCCCTTATAGGTTTCCTACAAATGATCTTTACAAAACCTGTAAAGTCCTTTCTGTCCGTAAATTATTTATTCTTAATCTTATTATGACTACACACTCGAAAACTCCATACGATCCGACATTGCTCGTAAGTCAGCGGCGCGGGTATGGTGTGCGTCCCACAACACTTGTTTCTACATCGTTAGCTCAACGCTTTTATGGCTTCCTAAGTAGCTTCATATACAATAAAATCAATAAGCTCATAAATATATACCCCATGACACAGACCCAATGCAAACATGCACTAACAAATTGGCTTCACGACCTAGACTACGAGCAAACAGAGAACTTACTCCAGACTGTGAAGTAATCTGCTTTTTGTTTTCGAGCCCAATTAAGCAAATAATTATTTATATTATTATATTTATATTATTTATACCTATGTAATAGTAATAATAAACACGCATAGATGCAGATACTCACACATACACAATATAACATGCATGCGCGCACACGCTCATATATACACACACTCACACTCACTCACACACACACACACACACACACTCACACACCCAAATACACACACATTCACACACGCACACACACGTAAAATGACCTTCTTAAAATATAACACCTAATGATCTCTCAACACTAGTCCGCATCATCTGTTCACGACTTAACCTAACCTAATCTATCTTAAGAAGGAGGGAGCCTGGAGATCAGTAATACAGGTCTTTGAACCTAGTACAGACTTCAGCTCTTTCAAAGGCTTACAAAATAAATTATAAGGTTAATTTATTTCCATTTGAATTTGTATGTACCTTGTACCTTTAAGAGAGAAATAAATAAATTATTATTATTATTATTATTATTATTATATGTATAATAACATCCATTAAATAGTAGAGAAATCAATAATACATTACAGTTTCCGAAGCGAAGCAACGGCGGGTCGCTAGTAATGTATATAAATGCGTTTTAGTGTATTTTCAGTTATAATTCATTGAGATCATTAAAATGATGTCGTTTGGTGGTTACATTTTATTATTAAGCCATAATTTTTTGCGTTAGGAAAACAAACGTTCAGTTATTCTGTGGTCAGACGACTTAAATATCTTTATTATTTATTGCGCATCAAACAATACTATGATTATATCGTAATTAGTTGTAACAAGAGCTTGTAGACGAATATAATGTCCCAAGTAGCATGGCTTGAGGCAGATTGTGTTTTGGACGTCTACTCAAGAATATATCAGATCAAGTCAGTAATATACTCATATAGTGTACAAGGTAAAATCTATATAATCTAAGGAAATATCAATATAACAAAATAATAAATTAAGTAATATATAATTCAATATTTGTAACAAGTAAATATTATTTTCTCTGCACATTTCATAATGAATACTCAGTTTTCAAAATAATGAAATACGTTCTAATGAAATACGTACTCAACGAATGTTGACGATTGATTTCCACGGTGAAGGAATAACATCGTGTAATAAAAATGAAACCCGCAAAATTATAATTTGCGTAATTACTGGTGGTAGGACCTCTTGTGAGTCCGCGCGGGTGGGTACCACCACCCTGCCTATTTCTGCCGTGAAGCAGTAATGCGTTTCGGTTTGAAGGGTGGGGCAGCCGTTGTAACTAACTTGAGACCATTTACGTTGCGCATTTACGTTGTGGATGTCTATGGGCTCCAGTAACCACTTAACACCAGGTGGGCTGTGAGCTCGTCCACCCATCTAAGCAATAAAAAAAGTATCTAGTGTATGTATTAAAGTTGAAGTCGTTTTAAAAATTTGCGTTATATGTATAAAGAGGTGTTTGAATTATTTATTGAAACGATATATTTTTGTTTAACTTCTTTTTGTCGCGATTAATATGTGCATATTTATTTCTTTTCGTATTAATTCATTTATGTCTCGTTATGAAACAAGTAATATATTTTTTTTTATTGCCCTTGTAGGTAGACGAGTATACGTCCCACCTGATGGTGAGAGGTTACCGTCGCCCATGGACTTCAGCAATGCCAGGGGCAGAGCCAAGCCGCTGCCTACCGTTAAGTACTCTCCACAAGCCTCGTTTGAAGAAGGATATGTCGTAGCGCTCGGTATTACATAATAAAGGTAGCCCCCGATCGCGGGGTCACATGTGTTCTTCAGACCTCGACCTCTGCGAACCGCTGACTGCTGATCCCGTTTTGCCGTACAAGCGGACAGAAAAATATGTTATTCTCAAAGGCCGTTTGAAATATTACATTATTGATTCGTCTTCTTATTACTTGATATAATTCAATACTCGTGACATCTCCACGTTTGATATTGAATGCGGAATTCTTGGTAATAAGTAAACAACGTATTTGTGTGATATCTCTACTTTTAGAAAATCCTTTTTGTAATCGGATTTGTAAGTAGGTAGTATTTTTTATGTTAAATCGTTAGTTCTGGCTTGAGCGTCACGTTAATAGTACAATTTAATAGTACGAATGATAGATCGGTTTAAAATCATTTACTCCACTCCTTTCAGACTGTAAATCAATTAAAAAAAATCTATGTTGACGAAAGATTATTTTTAGAAAGCTTATTTCGAAGATCCCAAACGTAGAGGTCCCAAACGATGGTCGGACCAAATAGTGGAGAAACTGGAGATATCTGTCAGCGACGCACTCCACCAAGCTACAAAACGGGATCGATGGAGACAGCTGGTTGATGGAATCGAACGGAGTTACGATCCTCAGCAGTGAGGGACCGATCGAAGAGAGAGAGAGATTTCGAAGATCGAGTTTCTTTACGAGCGTACGGCCTACCTGATGGTGAGTGGTTACCGTCGCCCATGGACTTCAGCAATGCCAGGGGCAGAGCCTAGCGATAAGTTTCTGCACAAGTAAATACTATGTTCAACAATGTGCAATATAATACGCTAGCCAACTAAAACTATAAAGCCATGTTACTTGAAGTGATGGTGTTGATGGATTTTATGCAATTTTCAGTGTGTCACATTGAAGGCGCCGGAAAGGATGGATCCCGTCGGGATTAAGCTCGATCTTTTCGCAATACTTACAACGTAAACAGCTTCAGCGAGGCGCGTCCATGAACACTATCTATTATGAAACGTAAACTAAAAATTGATAGAATATTTTCGCATTTTTCACTTATTTAATTTTATTCAGTATACAATATACATTATTACTGGTGTATATATTTATTAATGGTGGTAGGACCTCTTGTGAGTCCGCGCGGGTAGGTACCACCGCCCTGCCTATTTCTGCCGTGAAGCAGTAATGCGTTTCGGTTTGAAGGGTGGGGCAGCCGTTGTAACTATACTTGAGACTTTAGAGCTTATATCTCAAGGTTGTAGATGTTGTTTATGGGCTCCAGTAACCACTTAACACCAGGTGGGCTGTGAGCTCGTCCACCCATCCAAGCAATAAATAAATAAAAAATAATTGGGAGATTGGGTCATGGCGTACTATGAACTTCTTACCGCAACCAAATAAAGACACTACACACACAGTAATTACGTCAATTATAATTTTGCGGGTTTAATTTTTATTACACGATGTTATTCCTTCACCGTCGAAGTCAATCGTGAACATTTGTTGATCGCTCAACACGAATGCACCGGACGTCTTATCCTTTAGACCACGACGACTTGTATGCGACGAGGACGCCACTACCTGCTTTAAGGTGCTTTAAGGTTTAGATCGTAGTCTCAGTTTTTTTTGTTGCTTAGATCGATCTTACTTCCCACTTGATGTTTAAGTAGTTACCGGAGCCTTTAGTATCGTATGTATATGACGCCATCTATTTTGAGATATGAGCTCTGAGTCTCAGTTTTAAAGCACAACGGCTGTTCAAAGAGTGGAATACGTTAAGCCGAAATACGTTACTGATTCACGGTAGAAATAGACAGGGTGGTGGTACTTACACGTGTGACGCCTTGCCGTCAATCATTGGAATCGCGACTATCCCAGACTTTTATAGAATAAGTTAGGTAGGAAAATAAGTCCAGGTACAACTACGAACCAACATAGTGGGTAAACAGAAGCAGTAACATGACGAGACTATGGTCCTATACCTGTTTCAATAAATAATTCTTAAACATCTTCGCAATTACATACACTGCAACAGTATTATTTGAGGACAAAAATAGTTATATGAATTATAGTCGAGAAACATATGAAATAAATTTAATTCATTACACTTGCAGATGCTTGCTGAAAATATTACAATACGGTGTTTAGATTACACTGTTGATTAAATGCTTGGTTTTTCTGTATGTCTGATTATATCCATATAAACATATAAAAAATACACCACCGTACTGTTTATTCCTGCTGCGGAGAAATTGTATGTTCCAGTTTGAAAGACGAGACAGCCTATGTGATTGAGATTTCAATCTAAAGTCTGAAGATAGGCTGTCTAGTATAGACCCTGGTAACCGCATTCGGTGGTTGTCCAAAAAAACTACCGGAACATTTTTTTATGAAAAATATTGTGCTTACGAACGTTACATAATACTGAATTAAATTACATTTTTATTGAAGAATTACATTTAAGAAATACCGTAATTTTCACCAAAAAAAAGACAAATTGTATAAGCTACGCTCCCAATTATAGCGTATTGAATTATTTAGGTCCCACAAGATGGACCTGCGACGTATTGAGGTTCACGGGGATCTGCTGGATGCAGGCAGCGCAGGACCGATCTTTGTGACGAGGCTTGGGGAGTCTTAGCCAGCATTGGAAGTCTTTAGGCTGATAGAATAGAATTATTTATCGCTATTTAATGGGAAATTTTCGTTATCAAATCGCGGGATACGCCCATTATATGTGCAATCATTCAGTTTCTCGAATAGTTACTAAGTAGTGGTGAAAGAGAGGTTCACAGATTAACGTAATATTACAAGACTTTAGTCGATTACGTAATTGAAATGAGAGGAATGCTTTCGAACTAAGTTTGCAATTTTTTGCTCTCATTCAATTTACGTCTCGGCAATTTATTTCAGTGAGCAATTGCTTTTAACGTTCGTAATGCAAGTCTGTCAAGAAACATGATACTTTATTTTCGGTTTACAAAATAGTTTAAGTTTTACGTGTTGGAAAATTTCGGAATTAAGTTTTAGATCGTGAACATGCAAATAAAATGTAATTGAAAACTACAGATGTCAAACAAGGATCTCCATGTTTTGACGATATTCCGGTACGTGCGTGGAATAAAATTTTGTTCATGGAAACCATTTTCAATTTCACGGCTCAATCTTTGTGTGTGCTCGGGGTGAATATGTAACGGGGCATTCGTTGATGTCAACAGAGTGTAATGGTTTCGTGGTGGTAGTAACTCACTTGATCTATGAGTTAGAATCGAATTGTCGATTGAAATCGATATAAACCATTAACCATTCGTGAAAATTGGGTCCTAAAATATATTTGCTTAACGGTAGGCGGTTGTGCGTCTGTGACTTTGGCAGAGCGTCCATGAGCGAGGACGAAATTCTATCTACAAAGGACAAAAAAAAACAATTCAATTCAATAAAACTAATCTTTATTGTTTCAAATATGTTGTTTTCCAATTATATCCGAAAAAATCCTGCTGTGCTTTGATACAGTTACCGTAAGATTTAAAAAAAAACATTACATTTTACTAACAATTAAATAATAATAATCTGAGAGCCCTAATCTATACCAGTAATAGTATAATCTAATGTCGTTTCATGTATACGAAAACTAATTTATTTAATGTAACTTTTGAGTTTAAATTCGAGAATTAAATAAATTGAATACATAAAACATAATTGAAAAGTAAATCTAAATTGAAGACGTTGTCTAGACACCAAGTTTCGGATTCATTTGTACTATTCAAATGAAAAATTGCCGAGGAAAGTGTCAAGAAAAAATGGAATAAGTAGATACGTAAAACGTTCTCGGTATGGGCAGGGAACGACTTTTGACAAATTATTTAAGAACGTGTGCTAGGGGACGTGGCCATTATATGGATGATTAATAGTGTTGATAGCGAACCGACAAATGATTCGTTTTTAACCTTTTCCTTCAAGTTAAACAATTTTCTAGCACATGAGGCTTGACGGACGACTGCTACTCATAAATTTGTAGCCAGGTCTTTAGCTATGCTGTTTATTTAAGCATTTAAACAAATCTTATTGTTTTTCGATTGCTCACTACAGAATTGTAGAAGTTAGACCGTAAACACAACACGACTGTTGACTTTTAGCATTTTCTTGAAAAATGTGAATGTGTCAACGTTTTTTCCATGTAAATATTGTGCACACGAGTTTTGTAAGCACATGCTTATTTAACATTATGGGGAGGGTATCCATCATCTTTACACCGGACCATGTTGTGACAGGCCGGAATACGGATATTAGGTGGAATCAACAACGAGATTTTTGACGCTGAGTAATGTGTTAAATCATAGAACATAATTTGGTCAACTCTACTGTGATTTTGTTAATCTATACTTATCTAAAGTTCATAAGTACCTACCTCCTTTTGATATAAATGCAATGTTTTATTAACATAAGCGTAAATTATTGATATGTCATGTATCTAAATATAATTGCTGTAAATTAAGTCAGAAAAGGATATTTTAGAATAAGCAACATTCACGGAAATAAAACTTATTTTGATACGTTTGTGCTTAATTTATTATACCTGCGTTTCCTGTCGATTTTTAATATTAATTGATTTCAAAATATAAAAATAATAGTAAGTGCTGAAAATTTAGAAGTTTTTAACAAAGCGAATAACACCGTAAGTCTCACTATTTGCAGGTCTGGTAAAGTCGGTGCCGCGAGAAACCTGCGTCTCCCGGGGGAAATCAACACAACAATTACATCTCGAAAGCTACTTCCAATAACACTCGCCCGACCTTCAAAACCATCGGTACGCTGGCTATCGATCAAACAACAATGTGGCTCACTCGCTACCGATATTAAAGCCGTTATTAAGAGTTATTTATCTCGAAGAGATGGGTATTACGTATTTACGAGAATGCTCAGTTCTGTAAGTCGGTTTGTGATAATACTATGAATATTCAGAGCCGTCGGTTGTCCCCGAGGAGAGAACCCTTCGGAGCATAAGAGAGGAATCGCGGATGGTGAGTTTCGAAACAATACGATATTATCGCCGCGTTAGGCGGTCCTAATAAGATTTACCTCAATATTAATGCGCATCGCAGCGTCCATTATTTAAAGGTATTATCTTAATACACTCCGTACAATAATATTCCCTCGGTTACATTAACAATCGCTCAAATGCCGAAGGCTGAGAAGTGGTATTTCCGCTACTATTAAACGTCATATTTCATGTTTGGGTGATAATAATAGATACCCATTTGGTTTTATGATAACAAAAGAACGACCCCACTGTTACAGAACAATTGTGTCGTACAACCTTTACATCCATAAAAGAGTAGAGTGATTAATTGTTTTTCCGACCTCTTCAAAACACCGTCTTATTCCTTTAAGACTTCCGTTATTTTCCAACTCGATGGCGGCGAGAGGGTGATTTTCGACTATAAATTAATATTAAATTGCGTATTAAAACAGAAAACATGTTTTTCCCTTTTTTATTTGCATTACACTTTTGTATGAAAACAATAGTCTTTATAAACAGAAGTTTTGTTGTTTATATTACGTTAGGTTTGTATTATGTTGGTTTACTGGTTGAGTTTCGTTGATCGACGTGTGAATTCGATCTGGAGGAGGGCAAGCGTGCTATCTGCTGCGTCACTACGAACAGGGCCACTAAAAGCGAATCGCCGTAAACAAGAATTAACGCCCAACCTGCATCGACTGTTGCACTCTCCTTTATAGTGACACGATAAAAGCTTTCCTGATATACTGGGAACTGATTTGGTAAAGTATTGTTCGATTTTGCTATTAAAATTCGATTTGAAAATTCAAATGACGAACGAAGTAGCGACAAGCGAATAGTAAGTTATAGTATCTAATAGGTTCAGCTACAGACGTTAGATACAGATATCGTATCGACCGATCGATGCTCGTAAAGAAGAATTAGCGAGCCACGGCATCCCAGTAGCCGCTACCCTTTTATGGTTCCGATAACACAATAGCTCTATGCTTTGATAACGATTGCACTCTGTTGGTCCCTCCCTATTCTACTTTTAGCGTGTTTTTTTAACTATCTATCTATCTATATAATTAGTCAGGTCATAAGTATTGTCACACAGTAAAAACTTTTCTTTTAGAATGCTGGCCACAAAAAAGTTTATTGAATTCGAATTTCGAATTGTTCATGAAAATAAAAATGTATACTTTTAGAATTTTACTCATTTTTTAAATATGGAGTGGACGCTTAAAGAAGACCGTGTTGCAGTTATTGCGTTGCATCGTTGCGGTTAGGCGCCAATTAAAATTTTTAACATGCTGAAAAATTTGAATATAACCAAAAGATTCGTTTATCGTACCATCAACCGATACAATGAAGACTCTAGTGTAGATGACAGGTCAAGAAGTGGTCGCCCTCGGTCTGTTAGGACTCCAGCAGTGATAAAAGCTGTGAAGGCGCGAATTCAAAGAAATCCCAAACGTAAGCAGAAACTGTTGGCCCTTCAGATGGGGTTAAGCAGAACCACGGTGAAAAGGGTGTTAAATGGGCTTCGGGCATATCGAAAAAAAACAGGACATCGTTTGAATGCTCGTCTAATGGACCTGAGACTGAAGAGATGCCGCGCTTTGTTGAAGCGGTACGCGAGAAAAAAATATCGGTAAATTCTTTTTTCGGATGAAAAAATTTTTACCGTAGAAGAGAGCTACAACAAACAAAATGATAAGGTGTACGCACACAGTAGTGAAGAAGCGAGCAACCGTATTCCGCGTGTCCAACGAGGTCATTTTCCATCCTCGCTCATGATATGGTTGGGAGTTTCTTATTGGGGCTTAACAGAGGTACATTTTTGTGAGAAAGGTGTAAAAACGAATGCAGTTGTGTATCAAAATACAGTCCTGACGAACCTTGTGGAACCTGTTTCTCATACCATGTTCAATAACAGGCACTGGGTATTCCAACAAGATTCGGCGCCAGCTCATAGAGCGAAGAGCACACAAGACTGGCTGGCGGCGCGTGAAATCGACTTCATCCGGCACGAAGACTGGCCCTCCTCCAGTCCAGATTTGAATCCGTTAGATTACAAGATATGGCAACACTTGGAGGAAAAGGCGTGCTCAAAGCCTCATCCCAATTTGGAGTCACTCAAGACATCCTTGATTAAGGCAGCCGCCGATATTGACATGGACCTCGTTCGTGCTGCGATAGACGACTGGCCGCGCGATTGAAGGCCTGTATTCAAAATCACGGAGGTCATTTTGAATAAACTTTAGTGTCATAAGAATCTATGCTTTGTTAAGTTCATTTTGGTATATGAATGGTTACATAATGAATAAACTTGTTTCAATTATTTTACATTAAACATGTGACAGAATTTATGACCTGACTAGGTATATAAAAATGAATTACTGTTCGTTAGTCTCGCTAAAACTCGAGAACGGATGGACCGATTTGGCTAATTTTAGTCTTGAATTATTTGTGGAAGTCCAGAGAAGGTTTAAAAGGTAGATAAATATGAAAATGCTCGGAATTAAATAAAAATAACAATTTCGTTTTTCCTTTGATGTGTCCTCCGTCGGACGGATTCCTTTTGTTTCTTTTAAGTTTATTTTATACAAAAGCTTAGGTCCTTTATTGATCGATTGAGGCACTATGAAGTCTGCCGAGTCAGCTAGCTAGTTGGTTATATTATTCAAATATTCTAAGTTTAAAATCTTGATTGAAATGCCTTAAGTTGTAAGACGGGGATTTCGCGCAATAAATTTCGTTGACAAAAACGTCATGAATACTATCTGGGTTGCCAAGAAATAATTTATGTTCGTTGTTCGGTCTTCGTTAGAACGAAAGTAGCTCGTGTATTGCCCGGTGTATCATGTGAGAGTGTTTCGTGACTTTTCTTAACAAGGCGGTAAAGGGTAAAGCCCGGAGGCTCACGAAATGTTAAACCGCCAAAACTAGTTAACGAATTCTTTTGTTACCTTTTAACCTGTTCTTTACTGATTTGCGAAAAAAATATAGGATCGGCGGATTTTTATTCACCAATAAATTATGTGAATGATTCGATTCGGATGCTTAGAAAGTAAATCAAGATTTAAATTATTTTCCTATTTTACTAAAATTAGGAATGGCGTGCAATAGATACTAAATTCAGTAGCGTATTGAAATGTAGCGTAAAATATATTTAAATTGTTATTTGGCTCTCACATTGTCCTGTTTCATTCATTAAATTTTGTGGCTTGTTGATTTAGTACATCAATTAATTATTCGGGGAAAAACTAGGTTGCGTAATATCCGCTATTTAATGTAAAATTATATAACCAAGGCTGTAAATTATTTACTATATACATTTTTCTAGATATTAATTACACTTTGCTAATACATCTGACAACTACATTTACTTGTAGTAGGACCTCTTATGAGTCCGCAGGGGTAGGTACCACCAGCCTATTTCTGTCGTGAAGCAGTAATGCGTTTCGGTTTGAAGGGTGGGGCAGCCGTTGTAACTATACTGAGACCTTAGAACTTATATCTCAAGGTGGGTGGCGCATTTACGTCATACATGTTTATGGGCTCCAGTAACCGCTTAACACCAGGTGGGCTGTTAGCTCGCCCACCCATCTAAGCAATAAAATAAAAAGTGACATCTGAAAAACAGTCTAATAAGCCAATTACTGTAGTTAATTCTACGTGCATACTCATAGAGAGGTACATTAGTTTTTCTGGTTTCTGTAATAGCGTCAGGTTCCTTTGTAAACAACCTCTGTGGTGCGGGGCTTTTATTAAAAAGGCAGGTATTTTCCGACCAAAAAGCAAACCTCTGTGGGGATTGCGTGTAAACTAAAATTGAAGTGGCACGCTTCAAATGCACGCCGCGAAAGGCGTCAAAGGCTTTATTCGCAGTCATCGACACATGACGTCATCATCGCCCCAGCTGGTTGCATTTGAAAATATGCGTACCTATTTTATCGTTCATTAAAAAATTCAATCTTCCTGATACTGAGTATGTCTTTATGTATTAAAAAATAATAATTTAAAATTTAAAAAAACTAACACAATACGCTTTCATAGAAAATCCAAATAAAAAATAGAAAATAAATCTTAATAAATTTGAATTAAAAATAGTGTAAGAAAAAATGATTTTATTGTAAAAAAAGCGTGGGATGCTTTTCAGGATATTATGAAAATAACCCTTCTACTCATATCTGTTCCTAAAATATTTATAACTACTGATACCATGCGTGACAAAAAAGATTATTATTAATTTTTCATTTTTAGTTGAATTAAATTTTTTTTTAAATAATGAAATGTCATCGGTCCTATGTAAGTATACCAAATTTCGAGTTAATGTGACGTTTTGAAGGGGGTCAAAATCATGTTCAAAGATTCCGTTACATACTAATATACTAACATACATATGTCTGAAGCTAATAAAAGCGCATTAATAGCTTAGTATCCACGTAGTATTTATTTTTCTCGATTTATTTTATGTTATACTTGATTGATTTAAGCTCTGTATAAGTCAAGAAGACAATGGAAACGCCATTTAATTCAGTTTAATGTTGAAATAAATTTCAAGTTAATGAGATTAATACCTCTACAACTTCTTTCGAAAACCATTTGGTTACCTAAAGTTGAAGTACCGCGAATCGCGACCGTTCTGAGTGAAAGCTTAAAGTTTCAGTGAGGCAGTTACGCCCCCCTTCCGGGCGATCAACGTAAATTATTCTCCCAGAAGAAATCTCTAAGGGCTGAATGACGGATAAGGGACGGGCGGTTTTATTGCCTACACCGGCCCTGCGTTTTAGCCGCTTTAAAAATCGACCCCAAATGTTAATTGTGGGATAATGTTATTCAATACCGAGCAGACATTGATTTCATTACGTGACGTTTAAAAAACAACGTTAACAGAGTTAAATTTTGAAGACAATATGCTAATTAATTCAAAAATGGCTCGTGGCCAGACGGCGTCAAGCAGAAAATGGGCGCCCACTTTCTAATAACCGGTATCTTCAATCGTTTAGCTATTCTGTTCTAAATGGTTTATGAGAGCAATTTTCCGCGGCTGAAAGGCGTTGTAAGTGATAATTAAAACCCCGTTACTGCAGCTGTTACTGGCGTTATTTCAGAGTTTTAATATCACTGCCGCCACCATGAAAAAGCAATCAAGTGCATATAATGTTCAAGCTTAACTCGTTACACACGTTTTGTTTAAATGCTCAGTAAGCTGATTCTTTGTGTGTGTGTGTGTCTTTTTTAGTAATTTTATTATCGAATATTAAAATTTTAATTCATAAGCCTGACTGACGGTTTTGTGTCGCGTCGTAGGGCGCACAGCGCGCCGTCTGTTACATCCTGTCGCTTTTTCGCTACCCGGAAGCGCTGAGCGCCATTTGTACCTTTCCAGTTCACATACACATATAAATAAGAATCGAATAAGATTAATTTCATACTCACGTAATCTTTGAGAGTCCCAGTTAATCCGCTTACTAAATGGGATTTCAAAACTCGTTCCCCTGACATAATCGACACGAATTTTTCACGTATATTTCTTTCACTCGCAAATCCAATTTAATTAAGGCGAGCAACTCGCGGTTAAAATCCTATTTAAGCCGTTTTTATTACAGCCCGTCGGGCAAAGACGGTTCACCACCAAGCTCGAAGAATTTGAGCGCTCGCGAGGATTTCCTCGGCTTTATCTTAGTAGTACTCGCTAGAATCAGATGCAAATTATTTGTTATAGATGACAAAAATCGGTTTGTTCAGTATACTGAGAATTATACAGGTCTGTATAATATAAATTAAACTAGGTTTGGTTAAAAAGATGGAGTAATCGCAGTGGCAAATAAAAATTGGCAATTATTTTCTAGATAAATGAAAAGAAACGTAAATGTTAACATGAAAGTAGCATTAACGTTGTGATAGATTCAGTAACAAAATAACGCTAAGTGAGTTCCGATTGTGAGCTCGTTTACCCATATAGCGCTACATTAAGTAAATACGTTTTAAAAACTTAAACACGCTTTAATAGCAAGCCAATCAAATTAAAATATACGTTATCGTTATTGTGATGGTCGTGGTCCGAATATTATTAATTATTTGTTGTTATGACAAGCGTGAAAATTTGCAAGTTACTCGGATGAAGTTGGTGAACGTTCTGAAAGACATGTCACAGGTTACAACGAAATTTTCATTGTTGTTCAATTCCTGAACGTCAACGTGTCAGCAGCGACCTCCAGGTCGAAATGACAAATTAATAAAAATATTATTATTTGGTTACAACGAAATTTTCATTGTTGTTCAATTCCTGAACGTCAACGTGTCAGCTAGCGACGTCCGCTATGACATCTACTCTCTTTCAAATCCAGTCCATAGACCTAACTTCAGTGATCCAGACGCCAAAAGCAACGCATCAATTTTGTATTTCTCTTATTATTAAGTCTTTAAATTATATTAAAAAGGTTCAATAAATATCTCTGTATTCATGTTGCAATATCAAAGAGCTCTGATAGTTGTTTAAAAGGAAATGGCCGCGACCTAGTCACCTTGATATGCAAAAATACATAATTTATCAAACAATGTAGCAATTTTGCAGCAATTTTGAAACATTCCGGGTAGTTATTTACTTTTAAACTTAAAATAAATACCTCTGTCAATTAACCTTATTCATTTGATATCTATCTGGCTTCGTTAAATGCAATTCCGTTTGCTAATGCAGTTTCTTTGAATTTAAGTTTTTACGGACACAACGATGTGATCATTTGCTTAGCGTATTTGCGGAGCGGCTGTAAAGGGAATGATTAACCCGCTAGCCGTCCAGCTTGTGATCACGTACCTAAATATACTCCCTTGTGATTGTCAACAGTGGGCAGCAGCGCGGATGCGAGTGCCTTATTCAACACCACGCAGCGCAACTGTCGACCGTTTGCACGAGCTATGTACACAAGTTTCGCAACCAGTAACTCATTAGTCAACTTACCTAGTTGCTTGCTTCCAGTGTTTTCGCGGATCCCGAGACATAATTATGATTTCATTTTGTTTTGAAAAATAAATGCTATGAGCTTATCAAGTTATTAATATTTTGCTGCAATTAATTCGTATTATTCTAGCATGATCGAATACTGGTAATGGAAGCTAATAGCAATATGTTAAAAAGTACATATCTAGACAATCTATCTAGACTACATGTCTAATACTATAGACTACATATCCAATACTGATGGTAGGACCTCTTGTGAGTGCGCGCGGGTAGGTACCACCACCTTGCCTATTTCTGCCGTGAAGCAGTAATGCGTTTCGGTTAGTGAAGGGCGGGGCAGCCGTTGTAACTATACTGAGACCTTAGAACTTATATCTCAAGGTGGGTGGCGCATTTACGTTTTAGATGTCTATAGGCTCCAGTACCCACTTAACACTAGGTGGGCTGTGAGCTCGTCCACCCATCTAAGCAATAAAAATAAAAACAACTCAGCTGCACAAACTAGGAACTTTTGTCGAACGATATTGAATAATTTCTAAATCCACTCTTGATTACATTGGAGCTTTATTACAGTGTAAAAGTAATCACGACTGGCTTCATAAAAATTAAAATTCACAACGATCAAAGAAGTCAAAGAAGTAGCTTTGTATGTGTTATTTTGTGATATCAAAATGAGAAATGTTCGCTCACCTCAGCCGTCGACTCAGGGGACCTCGTCTCTAAAATGTTTACCTTCAATTCGGAAAAGATCTAGCTAATCCGGCCGCTCCCGGTGGAGCCTGCACTCCTGATCTGTTACCGGATGTCTGACCCTCTCGTATTACACACTATCGTCTTGTTTGTTCATTAAATTTATATTCGTTAATCTGCCCAAGCTACTGTTATATTCATTTTCTGTCTGTTTGTTTGTTCACGCACATCTGACTACTGAATATACCTAGTATTATACATTTTTCATGTAGAGACAGAGATTCATTTCGACCAGAATTTAGCTTTGTGTTATTATAATTGGGTATTGCAAAAAAGTTATCGTGTTAAGGTGGATGAAAATAAAGTACAAAAGATTCCCTTACATACATTCAAACATACAAACCAAGTTAATGAAAACATGTCAAAAAAGGGACTTCTGGATGTTTCGAACCTCATAATTTCTGCCTTCTGTGTAATCATCAATTGTCATCCTATCTTCTATTTAATATTAATATTTTTCTACTTAATATTATTTGAATCCTATTTTTTCTTAAAATATAGTAATTTTTACGTTTTCGTAATAAGAAGCTCATTTTTCCGACTTATTAAAAGTTTTACTACTATTGACATACTAATTTTAATACTAATTTTAACTGACGTAGTCGTCATTTAAATCAACTTTGTATTATGTTTTAGCTACATTCTTCGTGTATCTAAAATATAATACAAAGTTGATTGTAGAACAAAACATAGCACTTCAAAGATATCTAGCTAAACAAAGTAGGAGCTTGGGCTTGAGTTTAGTGCTCACCTAAAATATTCCAAGTTACTAAAATAAAAAAGATCAACACATAATAAGTTGAAAAAAAAAACTCTTCTGTCGTCTTGAATTTGAAAATTTTTTATAAGATTTTCTACAAAAATTTTGAGTAAATGTTGTTCCGTATTAAAAAACTGTTAGGGATTGCCTTAGTCTGGGCATTGGTAAGATTTTGAACGGAGGCCAACGGCGGCGTGGTAATGATCCGAGAGTGTATGCATAATTTACCAGCAAAGAGCTTGTTTTGTAAGGTTATTAGTTGGTAATCTCGTTGGAAAACAGCTAACAACATTATTTTGCAAGCCCTGTAATATTAAAATAATTTATTTCCGTTGCAACTGAATACGTTTTCTTATTCTTATATTTGGCTAACATTCTTTATAAAAAAGATAGATTTCTGTTTTGTCCTTTAATAAATTATGCATGTCGAGTCATGCCTTTTTACTTACAATAATAATCAATATATAATGTTTAAAATGTATGTGTAAGTACTGTAACTTGTTTAACACACAAGCATATCCAATCTTTTCATAATATCCGCCATGATAATTTTATTAATTTTTTAATTACCAATATTTCTTAGAAAAAGTCGTGGTATAATAAGTAATCCGATACTTTAATGTATATTAAACAGTTTGGATAGATATTACAATAATAAAATGCCGGCACTAATCCTGTGGAAGCCAGGAACGTGAAATAGCTTCAGCCGTTCTGACTTTGCAATGATAATTTAATCACGATGTAAGTGAGCTGCCGATTCTTATTATTGTCTCGAATGTAATAAAAACGACTTGACGACTACATAACGGGGGAACGTTCTAAGCTAAATTTTATTGCAGATTTAAGCTGATTGTTATTACTCAAAATTTTATGACCTAAATCGAATTGCTTCCAACTATTATGTAAGGTTTGTATTATGCGCTATTATCGCGACTATGTTTCCTCCGTTTTGGTAAAGGTTTTATAAATTCATTCGATTAGTACTATACATACGTATGATCGCTGTATGTAGATGTAATAATTTATTCAAAACAGAGTGCATACTTATGGTCAATAGGTTATTTATTAATAGCATAGATAAGTAAATGAATTTATGGTTCAGTTGGTTTTTAAAAGTGATATATAGGATCCCCTAGAAACTTCAATTTGGAGCCATCCGGAGAAGTGATCCATGTGCAACGATTTTGGCTGGGATTTTCTCTTGCGTTATGCACAATGGAAATGTATGTACATAAGAAACCAGAATAAGAACGTCCAGACTTCGAATAGCATGTTTGAAAAAGAGCAAGCCATGAATTTTCTTACCGATGCTTTACAGTGGCGGAACTGCATTTGAAAGGGTGGTGCAATCACGAAGATTAAACACAAAAGTGATTTTGATTATTCCCATCGTTAGTATCGCTCCAATTGTTTTCCTCGTTGACAGAGTAGTTTCATATATTTATTTATCGTTAAATAGTTGAACGAGCTCTCCGCCCATCCAGTGTGACAAATTAATAAAAATATTATTATTTGGTTACAACGAAATTTTCATTGTTGTTCAATTCCTGAACGTCAAAGTGTCAGCTAGCGACGTCCGCCATGACACCTACTCTCTTTCAAATCCAGCCCATAGACCTAGCTTCAGTGATCCAGCCGCCAAAAGCAACGCATCAATTTTGTATTTCTCTTATTAATAAGTCTTTAAATTATATTAAAAAGGTTCAATAAATATCTCTGTATTCATGTTGCAATATCAAAGAGGTCTGATAGTTGTTTAAAAGAAATTGGGCCACGACCTATTCACCCTGATATATGTAAAAATACATAATTTATCAAACAATGTAGCAATTTTGCAGCAATTTTGAAACATTCCGGGTAGTTATTTACTTTTAAACTTAAAATAAATATCTATGTCAATTAACCTTATTCATTTGATATCAGGCTTTGTTAAATGCAATTCCGTTTGCTAATGCGATTTCTTTGAATTTAAGTTTTTACGGACACAACAATGTGATCATTTGCTTAGCGTATTTGCGGAGCGGCTGTAAAGGGAATGATTAACCCGCTAGCCGTCCAGCTTGTGATCACGTACCTAAATATATTCCCTTGTGATTGTCAACAGTAGGCAGCAGCGCGGATGCGAGTGCCGTATTCAACACCACGCAGCGCAACTGTCTACCGTTTGCACGAGCTATGTACACAAGTTTCGCAACCAGTAACTCATTAGTCAACTTACCTAGTTGCTTGCTTCCAGTGTTTTCGCGGATCCCGAGATATAATTATGATTTCATTTTGTTTTGAAAAATAAATGCTATGAGCTTATCAAGTTATTAATATTTTGCTGCCATTAATTCGTATTATTCTAGCATAATCGAATACTGGTAATGGAAGCTAATAGCAAGTACCGCCATTCTATTTTGTATTTTGGCTCCATATTTGCCGTAAAGCAATCACGCAAACCATGTGGAAGAGTAATAATATATGATCGATGGAAATGTGATTTCAATCTCAAGTCTTAAAGTGAGCAGTGGCACTCAAATTTTAATGTTTATTTTAATAATGCTTTGTAATATTTTAACATCAGATTAGCCGTGAAATCAGCTATCGAAGCTAACAATAATGTAAAAATGTTCTGTAGGTACTTTATAGAAAAACATTTTGATCGTACTGGTTTTATTGCATCCTGTTTGCTTAAAATCAACACAACGAAAGAGATTGGATCTGTAAGTTTATCAAGATAAATGAAATAACGGAGTACTTAGAATAATATACACTGAAAATTCGTGTAATCAACAGGGGCAGGGTTAAGATTGTTCTTCCGACTGCATTAGTTTCAAGACAATTGAGTTAAAACAACGATATCCACAAAGTTGGCATTGTACCAATTAACTATCTCTGCCGCTATTGAGTTACCGCGCTACAATTTACGCTCTTAGCTGAAAATGATTTTATTGGTCCATTCAATTTCTGAATGAAAATTGAATGGACCAGACCAGAATAGACCTCTCACACGTATATTATTAGAGTGGATTTAATTAAAAATAATTCATTATACTGTAGGATTCGAGAATATGTTAAAATTATGACTTAAAACGGTGATCTTTCAGTAAATTCCGCTTGTTAACATTTCGTTCAAATTTCATGTTTGTTTTTATTTGTAGAATCACAATACCTAGCAGGGTAGCGACGCACTGTGGGAATTGCCACGTCGCGTGCAGGTGATAAATCGCATACGGCCGTCACTTTTTACTAACGAGACAAGGTGTCATGAGTCTGCTTACATACGAGTGAGATTGTTAACCTGTGTCGTTTTATCAATTCTACGCGGTACTTTTTTTTTTGTTTTTGTTCGAAACTTCATTGTTCGGTCTGGTAACAGCGGAATGTTTTCGTCCGATTTAGGGAATGGAGATTTTTCCGCGCGATTCAGTAGGCGCCGTGTCGTACAACTGCACCGATGACAATAAATATCGGAAGCGACGAGCCGTGAAATCGAATAGGCTCCGTCTGTGAGCGTTTTACAATCAGCAGTCGGCTGTCGTGCGCTCTGCGCTTTTGTCTCCGGCTCTGTATTATGACTTCATCATCTGTGATGTCGTGTAGTTATTTCAAGTTTCTGCAATATTATAAAAAACTTAATAATGTACGAAGTTTAAAAATAAAAAAAAGCACTTTTAATTTTATCAGGTGATACTGGTCAGGATATTAGAGCGAAGCTATAAAATTATTGTATTGTCGTCGGTTCTTGATGCGTGTGTAGTAAGTCTTGTAGTTAATTGTGTGTTTTGAAAAAGATGAAAATAATATATATAGATATATAGATAAAGATGAAGATGAAAAAGATTCAATATTTCTGTGGCATAATAAGAACAAATTTTTTGTTGTTGTCTGAATATGAGATTCAATGATTCCGTGGCATACTAAGAACAAATTTTTAGTGTTTTCAAAAATGATTTTTGTAAATCAATTTTACCATTTTATTGGAAATCTATTTTGTCTTGATCTTATTATCTTATATATATAATAGAGCTCTCGGCCTACCTGGTGTTAATTGGTTACCAGAACCCATTAAAGCTTGAACGTCGCCACATATCTCATACGTTATGTATTGCTTCTTACCTACATCTCACGGGTTAGTACGTTTTCACGATCTAGCCTCTAGCCTAATATTGATAAAATCTACTGCCTATTCGTAGTAGATTTAGCTTTCTAATATGATATTCACTTCATAATATTCGCATATTTAGAGGTACTGATGTCAAAGATAAGTATTGTGGTTTTCCTCATCAATTATACAAGTTTTTATTTGTAGTACTAAATTACTTAGAAACTTTCATTGCTATATGGATTTAAAAAGTACCACAATATATACTACTAAATTTAAAATATGCTTTTTTAAACAAAAAATCATTTATAAAGTTCTAAATAAGTTTTTGCTTAAGTTAAAGTACAAACAACATTTGGCATTCCTTCGATCTCTAGCGAATGAATAAATAAATATCATTAAGCATTAATCAAGTGGTCGTACCAGGAAGATCGGGTGAACACGTACGTATTATCTGGATACATTTTAAACATTCGTACGCAGAGTGCCGGAGTAATTTGCGGTTGTGACGCGTCCCCCTCCTGTGTCCTCTGACGCGTGTTCGATTAGAATACAAGTAATTCCGAAAGGAAATTGAAATCTTAAAGCAATGCCCCGCGGATTTTATGTTCACTTTCGAATCAAGAATAAAGAAGAACAAACATTGTTTTGTGCTCTGGGAAATTATTGATGTATTTTTTTAATTCGTATAATGTTGAATTGCCTGTCCGATTAGGTATATTTTACTTTTACTTTTACTGGCGGTAGGACGTCTTGTGAGTCCGCACGGGTATGTACCATCGCTCTGTCTATTTCTGCCGTAAAGCAGTAATGCGTTTCGGCTTGAAAGGTAGGGCAGCCGTTGTATTGTAAAAATGGAGACCTTAGAACTCATGTCTCGAGATGGGTGGCGGCAATTACGTTATAGGCGTGTGTGGGCTCCGATAACCACTTAAGACCAGGTGAGCCGTGAACTCATCCGTACATCTAAGCAAAGAAATTACTTTTGTATTTATGACGCTGTAAGAATAAAATTGGAATAGTCTCTAGTAGTAGCGATTAAATATCATTGCGAAAAAGTCATATTAATTATTTCATTACGAGCAAACAAAGTAACTGCTTATTAGACAGGCAATTTTTAATCTCCTATTCATCTGTCGCTGGAGTGTAGTTTTAAAGTTGCATAAACAAACCACGAAGCAATCGGGTGTGGAGTAATGAATAAGAGCCCGGGGCCCAGGAGTTTAATTTTCCTCTTCCGCAGCGCTGTCCCGGCCGGTCCGCGCTCATTAATGCCGCGACAATACTCCACCTAGCAGGCGACTCATCATTTGCGCGCCACGGTGTCTCGTGAAGGTGATGACGTATTCCTAATGTTCCGAAAAATGGTATACGTTTTGGTTATAATTTTTTTTGGAACGAAGTTCCCTATGTGACGATGCGGAGGGGTGCCCCAACCGGGGAAACACGTCCGTAACGTAAGATTTTTATTAGTAATGCACACAGTGTACGAGTTAACTTTATAATAACGTCCAAAAAATAACAATACCACAATAAGTTCGCACGTTACCGAATGATACCTCGGATAGAACTTGAAATTAATATTTTTATAATAAGTAACTTCGATTCTATCCCGTGTCCCACGACACCACACATCTTTTTTAATTTTAAATTTCAGCATGTTTAATGATAATCCACCCGACATGGTCGTACAGTTATTAATGGTCCAATAGTTAATTTAAAAAAGTACCTACGTGCCGGGTGTAATTTATAGATTGAATTGAATATTAAAAAAAAAAATTACCAGGCACTGAAGTATTTGGTTTTTTTGTTCAATAAAGTAATGCACCTACGTCAGGTACTCTCTACACTACCCTTGGTTAACTTCTAGAAAATAAATACCTTTGGCATTAAGTGGCCACTCTACTATTTGTTCTTATAGATAAATAAAATATAAAATTGTTTGGAAAAAATTCTATTGATTTACAATTAAATGATATGAGTTTTAAATAATCTATATACATATATCTAAAAATGAATTGCTGTTCGTTAGTCTCGCTAATACTCGAGAATGGCGGGACCGATTTGGCTAATTTTGATCTTGAATTATTTGTGGAAGTCCAGAGTAGGTTTAAAAGGTAGATAATTAAGAAAATGCTCGCAATTAAATAAAAACAACAATTTTGTTTTTCTTTTGATGTGTCCCCCGTCGCCACGTCGGACGGATTCCTTTTGTTTCTTTTAAGTTTATTGTATACAAAAGTTTATGTCTTTTATTTATCGATTGAAACACTACGAAGTCTGCCGGGTCAGCTAGTATTTAATAATTTAGACTGACACGCAGTAGTTAGCCGTCCTGACAGGCTCGAAGGTCGAGAATTCAACTTCCACGGAGAATATTCGTGCAATTTGCTCTTTATCTTCGTGTATCTATATTTTTATGTATATATTGGAAATTTGCCTACGAATTTGCCTATTTATTATTTAAGCGTCCAAAAGTTAGTATTTTAGTCCCTGGTTGCCGTACTAGAGAGAATACTACTTTATTATATTACTAGACCCGATGAACGTATGTGATTTGTTCATGATTATTCATTTATTTATTCCTATATTCTATATTTACTTTATATCGGGTAATTATTATGATGAAACTTGGTATAGTTGTTGTTGGCACTTCAGGAAGGATTTTGTCATAGTCCAATAGGTGTTATGCAATAAGTTTTTAGAAATTGATCCATTCAAATAATAAGCGAAGTTTTTTTTTGTTTTTTTTTATTGCCTAGTTGGGTGATCGAGCTCACAGCCCACCTGGTGTTAAGTGGTTACTGGAGCCCATATACATCTACGACGTAAATGCGCCACCCAACTTGAGACATAAGTTTTAAGGTCTCAAGTATAGTTACAACGGCTGCCCCGCCCTTCAAACCGAAACACATTACTGCTTCACGGCCGATATAAGCAGGGTGGTGGTACCTACCCGCGCGGACTCACAATAGGTTCTACCACCAGTAATTACGCAAATTAAAATTTCCGGGTTTGATTTTTATTAGACGATGTTATTCCTTCACCGTGGAAGTCAATGGTGAACATTTGTTGAGTACATATTTCATTAGAAAATTTAGTACACACCTGGGATTCGAACACCGGTGCATCGTTCAACACGAATGCATCGGACGTCTTATCTTTTAGGCCACGGCGACTTCAACGAGTTAATAAGTTTCTACTAAAATCTATGATGGTCGATTATATTGTGAAATGGACGATGAATATATTCATAGTTCTCTTCTCATGTTGCTCAAAACTAATAAATAGTGTAAATAGCAACATTTTATGTAGTTCGGAGCGCGCGACATTAGTCTCATGAATGAATCATCGCGATCGGATCCCGGTCTGGCGGTCGTATTCGATTAGCACGAATAATTCCGAAAGGGAAATTGAAAAGCTAAAGCGATGCCCCGAGGACTTGCTCTTTCTGTTATTTGCGGCTACCGCACCCGCTGCTCGTAGAATACACAAACAGTTTCAAATACCACTCGATATCCTTATATTATTGACTCGATGTTATTAGAGTTGTTTTGTTAGTGACAAAAAAAATATTTTATTTATTTATATTTATTTATTGCTTAGATGGGTGGACGAGCTCACAGCCCACCTGGTGTTAAATGGTTACTGGAGCCCATAGACATCCACAACGTAAATGCGCCACACACCTTGAGATATAAGTTCTAAGGTCTCAAGTATAGTTACAACGTCTGCCCCACCCTTCAAACCGAAACACATTACTGCTTCACGGCAGAAAAAGGCAGGGTGGTGGTACCCACCCGCGCGGATTCACAGGATTTCCTACCACTAGTAAATACCGAATAATACCGATTTTCACGTAACTCGTTTAACTATATTTTTCAAGAAAACTATTAATAATGATAACAGTTTGCTTGATTAAAATTGTCTGGTTAGTAGTAATTAGGAAACTTTGTATTATATTTAGCATAGCATAATTGTTAGCAAATAAGACTTCAGTACAAAAGTCTCATTTAGTGTTAATGGAAGGTATTGTTGGGCGCATTATTCGCTTTGTCTTAGAACATAGTTGTGAAACAGTAAGTAGTGCTGGACGGGTCTGTCCGGTAATCCGGCCGTAATTAGCAGTGGGACGCACCGCTGAGACACACTGTTAATGCGGATTTGCAACAGACTTTAATGCATTTGTGTGCTATGAAACAGAAACATTGAAATTCATTTAATAAATCCTATTTTTGTATAGTAATTGAGCCTACACTGGTGAATTCCAATGTCTAGTTCATTTCTACAGCTAAACTATTTTGTGAACGGTCTGAGAAATAGTGCAATGTAATAATCATAAGTTAACAGTTGTCTGCTCTATACAGGCCTCTGAATTCACGGAGCTGAGCTCTGCTTTTTTGGCTCTCCTCCTGATCCTGTAAATCAGCCTGTAATGCTAACCCTTCAGTTGTTGGGAGTTTTGGGTTGGATTGGGTGTTAGGAGACCGCTTTCGAACACCAAAATTTTGTACATACAAAGTTGTAAATTTGCCGTTGTGCGTCTAAAAGAAACGCCGCGCCAGGGCGTTCGTTGATCCGAGCATCAGCTGTTTTCGATTTTGTGTTTCATTGCTGGTTTTTTTTTTGTAAAGTAATGTATTTTTTATGAAACTATCGTTTCATTTAGCTGTACTAACACAGCGGAGCGTAAATAATGCTAATAAAACATTTTAAAAATATGTTATTTTATATCAGGATCGATTTCTTTCTGTCCCGTGATCAAAGATTATTCAGTCATTAGTACTATCGTCTATCTTCGTTTTCGGAAGCGGTCTCCTCAAACCCAGTATGTATATGAACAAACGTGTATAAGTATGTTTATCAATCTTTGGTACACATAACACTGTGAATCTTAAATTAGGGCCGGATGACCGTGTGAATTGTTTCCAGTTATTATTATTATTTTCAAACATTTAGACCTGGGCCACGAGACTACCGCCATGCGCTATGTTTATTAAAAATGTATTTAACAAAGATATACTATGTTTTAGATTAATAAGGATTACGTATACACGGATACTGACTTCAATACTCGTTACTGTGTGACGTCGGTGAAACATGAAATGTTGTAAAAGAATTTTAACATAAATGAACAAATATATATTACACACAAAATAAATTAAGAATAATATCTTAAATAAGTCTGATTGTTTATTATTTTTGTATTATTATTTTTCAAATTTTCGTAAAAAGGTCATACACATAAAACAAAAGCCATTGAGTTTATTGAGTCAGAGCTTCCTTGTACTGGCTGAGCCCTTGCTCTGTCTCAGCCCTTGCTCGCCCACCTGTCCTTGTGAAACTGGAAAGGCCTCCGGGCCACCAGTAAACCCACAATTATAAAAAAAGCTTGCAATTATAAATTATAAAAAACAATATTTGACGTTGTTTTATTTTTTTTAAATAAATGAACACTTATTGTGGCATAACTATAATAGACAGACATAATAATATGCTGTCGCTACACTTTTTGTAAATAATAATGTGATCTACAAAGTCGTAGTTATTTTATTTTATTCGTATTATATTAATCGTTATTTTATTCTATCATCAATGGTTTAGTGATAGTCAGTCAGGGATAGTGTAGCTTCCAAAGAGTGAAAGAATTTTTCAAATCAGTTCAGTAGTTTCGGAGCCTATTCAATACAAACAAACAAATCTTTCCTCTTTATAATAATAGTATAGATTACACTGTATTTAATATTTTTATTACTGTTGGCTGAACTAGAAGACTCCTACCTTTTGGGTCTCTTTATAATGTAAAAGAACAACGTGTGCGGCATACGACTTTACTTTATCACGTTCTTGGTTCAGACTACAAGAAAAACATATATTTAGCGTTTCTATCTAACGAACTGATGCTAATTGTCGCTGCAGATTTATTTTAAAATTTATTTTGACGGTTTTGTTGTTTCGTTCATTGATCAATAAACACAATCCTGTTCTTTTTTATAAGCATTCCATCTGATAGCCCCTGGTTTGATTTGAATATTTTTAAAACGTTCACAAAAGTAGGGATAAGGTTTTAACGCTTCTTGGATTACATCTATTATGTATTATTATTATACAAATAATACATAGTAGAAATTTCGAGATGGTTATTAATGGCTATCAAGTCAGCAAGTTAGTGATAAATTTAATAGTAGTTTTCGAACTTGAATCTGAGTTTATTTATTTTTAATCATATTAACCGACATAGGCCAAAGGATTGCGACGTTGAAGTGGTAGTGGGCAGAGCACATTGCTCGTAGAACAGATTGCCGATGGGGCTGAAAAGTTCTTGAGGGGAGACAGCGTACTGGAAGACGTAGTGTGGGTAGGCCTCCCACAAGATGATCCGACGACCTATTGCGATTTGCGGGGATTAATTGGATGCAGTGCTGGGCAGTGCAGAACCAGTCGTTGTGGCGAGGCTTGGGGGAGGCCTAGGTCCAGCAGTGGACGTCAGTGGGCTGAGAGAAAAGCATATTCTGTTAGTCGTAACATATACTACTTAATGGTGGTGGTCGTCTCAGAAGAGGCTTTACTGCCAATAAAAATACGTCTTCATTTCTCAAAGTGTGTGACTCTAATCGCGTTGTGATGTCTGTGGATTCTTACACTAAACACAAAGTGAGCTCGTTCTTAACTAGAGCCATAAAAAATAACTATGTGAATTCATAAATACTTCTGATTGTTTAAATTTACTGTGCGAAAAGCTACGCGTCTTGTGCTACTTTAAATTGTTGCCGGGTCGCAGTGTGCTGTGAATCCATAATTACAGGGCGTATAAATTATACCGATAGGGTTCCGTAGCGGTACCGAAACGTTGTAGATGTGTTAATTGTTAATTGCTTGTATAATGTACAAGTAATTGGTTGGTTTAATTGTACGTTCATGAGTCTCATGTCGGTAGTAGGTGTGCTCGCAGTTTCACTCGTTCTATAATTTGGAACAAATCATTGAAATAACTTCAAATGCTCTTTAAATAATATTAAATCTATTATATTAGATAAGTTTCATGTCACATAAACTTATGTCACACAGTTGCCTATATTTAGGTTGTCGCAATAAGTATTTTCAGTTCAATTTGTGTTTCAGTTGAAATAACCCTACTCTTTTAGTTTTCGAAATATCATTTTTGAAAAAAAAACTAACTGCCTTTTCCGATATTAGCATATGTATAGGGTGCATTTTATTAATTTTAATAAAAATATATCTAATAAATAAAGCTCAGTTTTCAACATTTAATGTGAAGACGAAAATTTCTTCTGAATTTGTTGCATGCAAATTAAGCTACATGGAACGGCAATTAACGGAATACCCCGCTAGGTTAGAACCAGCGTGGGTCGAGAATAGCCGGCCTTCCATCACCCGGATGCTCTTGCGTAAAATGCGTGCAGAGCAGCTTGCACGTCGTCTTCTTAGGCTCCCTTCGCCAGTCCCCAGACCGACATGTGAAGGGGACCCGAAACACTTAGAGGGCCAGGGCTTGGGCGAGATCGCCTTCCACGACTCGTCGCCGAGCATCGATGCCACAACACTCGGCAACGATAAGTCGTTTCCTATTTTTGCGACCAGGACACGGCGCCACCCCTCCCATGCGGGGCAGGCGACGAGCGTATGCTCTGCCGTGTCCAAGTCGCAACCATAATTGTGGCACTCTGCCGTCGGCTCGGCTCAGATCCGGTGCAGGAACTCACCGAAGCAACCATGCTCAGTTAGCACCTGCGTGAGCCGGAATATCCCCAATATAGAATGTTCCTATGTTTAGAATATCAAGAAAACATTTTCGAGACAAGAACAAGTGGATGTAAGACTTGAATACTTTTTAATTATATCTTAATAAAGACACTAACTTCGTGATATTAACATAGATCTAGGATTAAACCGAAACGAAAATTTTTCATTGCATAGTTAAAACAAATATCTATAGCAGGTTTCGTGGTACTTTTTATATGATACCATAGACAAAGGACCAATAAATTTTCTAATTTGGCTCCACGTGACCATTTAATTCTAGAAAATTAAAATTAATAAGATTATTATTTTAATATAATTTTCAAATTCTATCAGTACGAGTATACAATCTAAAACAATGTTGTATGTTTGCATTACACTCTGTTCACATTTTGCTTACTTTGAAAATAATTGACAATCTCAAGAGTAAAGAGCTTAATTGTTTTGTCGGAGACACTAATCCTAATCTAATTGGTGGTCAGACGAGTATTGGACTTGAAAAGAGGAAACACAATGCAATCACATAAAACCAGTCCAACACAAGATTAGTGGTTAACTGATGCGGTGTTACTATTTCTTAGAAGAAACATTTTTTTACTTATTTTAAATGGCGATCAGTTCAAGGGCAGCTGTTTCGCGAGTGAATCTACTTATTGGTGGTAGGACCTCTTTTGAGTCCGCACGGGTCGGTACCACCACCCCACCTATTTCTGCCGTGAAGCAGTAATGCGTTTCGGTTCGAAGGGTGGGGCAGCCGTTGTAACTATACTGAGACCTTAGAACTTATATCTCAAGGTCTGGTGGGTGGCGCATTTACGTCATAGATGTCTATGGGCTCCAGTAACCACTTAACATCAGGTGGGCTGTGAGCTCATCTACCCATCTAAGCAATAAAAAAAAACAGATTGGCAAGAACCTCAGCGGGTTAATTTGTTGGCTGTGAAGTGTCACGTCAAACTCTCGTCGAAATCGGCGGGAACGATGATCCATGCTTTGGTTTCTGCTAACTTCTAGAACTAGTAAGTAGTATTCATAAAATCTAAAGTGAATGGAGGGTATCCGTCAAAATGCGTGCAGGGCGCAGTCGATAGAATGCTATTGCAGGAGCCGGGTCAGCGCTAAGCGATTTATCGTGTCGCATTGATATCAGCGTTACGAAGTTGTCATACAGCTACGGATGGGATGGAGATCTAGATCATTTGACAATTAACTTAGAAATCGGGATTGTAGCGTTTGAGGGGAACCAATTTGGATACGGGACACGTGCACCAGGCTTTCATGAGTCGTATCTATAAGACACAGGTTAAATGAATAATTGCTTGAGCATATTGGTACTTGCATTATGATGATTTGAGTTGTATGACTACTTTAACTGTTAGGTCACTGGCGTTTCTTTTCGACGTATCATTTGATTATTTCTTGAATAACTATGATATAATAACTACAGTCATAAAGCTTAAATTAATGCCTCGATTTTATAAAATGTTGTTGAAGGCAATGGAGTTAGAAAAAAATTATATATTTAGTATCAAAACTTGTGACCATATTGAATATTGTAGAATATTATTGCCATTGCAGATAGCCAAGCTTACGGCCTCTCTGATGGTAAGTAGTTACTAGTTGTTACACAGACGTTTGTAGACATCCACAATGCTATAGGCTCAGCCAAGCCTCTGTTTGAAGAGGAAGATTTTATAACGCATAGGAAATATTATGAAGGTAAGTTCATTCCAAATGCGATTGTTATATAGTAAAAAATATTATTCTTTCATCGTGAAAGTTTTCATGAGCATGTGCTAAGTACGTATTTCCTCACAAAAATTGGTACTTGTCTGCGGGATTTGAAACTGGCATGGTTGCATTAGTTGATATGAGTACATAGTACATCGGGCAGCTCTGGTCAAAATTGTTTTATAGAAGCAAAAAAAAACAACGTTGCCCTACAAATTTATCTTAAAAACAACAAAATGTAAACCTACTGTACTTGCTTTATAAAACCCAATAACCGTTTTAAGGTTGAAACTTCACAAAACGAAAATATTATTTTCATCAAAAGCTACGTTTTTTACCATTACAACGAAACACAATATTGACCTCAAAGCTCTTGAAAATCATAGTGTCAAATTATTAAGACGCAAAAATATAATAATAAAAAAGAATGTCTGACCTCAAAAACCAAAGTTGAAATAACATTTTCCGACACAATATAATCTCAAGTAAAGTCATCTTCGACATGAAAGAAACACATCGAAATTCTTAAGGGGAAATATTACTTTGCAATCGGGAAATTCTTCTCTGAAACAACTCGCGGAGAGGTAACGTTCATTTCGACAAAAGACGAACAATATTCCGTGCACAAAGGAAAGCACCCGATATATTCAATGCAGTGACACAAGAAATGGCGGCACAAAGCGGTAACAAAGCTCATATTGAGAGTTACATTGAAGCGAAATAGTCCATATACCGAAGTGCAGATTCGATAATGGCATACAAATATTGTTGGTTCTATGCCACTGTTTTCAGTCATATGTGGTGAGTACCTTAATATTCAGGATAGTCAGGAAACTATTTGAGAAAAAAAAAATTTTCCTACATATTAATTTTTTTGTGAAATGAAATGTTTTTAAAATCTGAAAAAAAATAATCTTTTTTGGTCGTCATTGTCATCGTTTTAAACTAATCTTTTCGATTGTGACAACTTCTGAATTTGGAAGTTATTAAAGAGACTTACGCATGCGCTTATTTTACGCGCCACCCCTAAGCCCTACGACCGCCTCCGTGCCAAAGATATCACCTGAAAACTGAACCCTCAAACCTAAAGAATAAGGACTTTGAATTTGCTAGCTCGTCAACGCGCGAAAATTTGAGGCCCATATCATCTTCGGTTGTAAAGCCGTCATTATGTTCACGCAGGAAGAATTAGATTTTCGTGACGTATTCTCCTGTTTTCTTACTCCTTCACTCTGAAGTCCCCGAAATTCGGCTTATGGTAAACTAAACTATTATCCACAGTGTTAAGGTAGATATTCATTTGGAGAAATTGAGTTTGAAGGGGTGAAGTGGCACGACAGACGGGCGAAGCCTTTAGTCGGCTGCGAGCCTCCAGGGTGAGTGGGCGATTCATTTAAATTGCCTTCGCGGCGCTTTCGTAACTTACTTCGCAATGAAGACCGACCGATAGATCGGTACAAAACTTTACGAAGTGATCAATCAAATGAAGTATAGGGGTTCGAACGTCAAGAAAAGTTTATTTAAATTGTTCCAACGCGTTTTGGAAATAGTTTTTCCGAAAATAATTCCAAAACTAAATTAAAAAATATAAAATATATAAAACATAGTAAGTATGTATGCAAAAACGAGCTGAAATAAAAACAAATGTGAACGATTTTAAAGTATCGTCAAATTAAATGTTTCACAAACGAGTCGTACTCTATGATAAGGTTTGAATCCAAAGAAAAATAACCATAAATTTAATTTTAATTTCAAACTCATTTCTCTTGAAGAATTCATTCCTTTCCCGACGTTAATAACATTAACCGTCCTTGTAAATTAAATTAAATTGTGTTACTGTATCTTGAATATAAATAACAGCGAGTGTAAATCGTAGTTAGCGGTGTTATGGGAGGGCACGGGGTGCCGGCGATCCTGGCATATTTGCCGTTTTGCCGACATTCTCCAGTTAATTAAAGGCCATTTGTACTCTGTCTTCAGAAATATAATTTATGAAATGAGAAAGCATTTCAGCGTTTACTAAATGTTCGAGTCGTGGAAATATTTTTGACGCGGCAATGATTTGTTTGTCGGCTGATTTGTTGTATTAATTCCTTGTAATTGAAAGACAGTTTGAAAGGTGTTTCTTCTAATTTGTTGTGAAAATGAAGTATACGAAATTGTATTTTAAATAACGTATTGATAAATAAGTAGGAGCCTCCACTCCACCTCCTTGTCGATTCCAAATAAGCCCGCCTCGATCCCAAGCTCCGCCTACCCGTGGAAGGTAAATAAGTGTTTATGTAAACAGTTTTATATACTCACTGAATACATACTCACATTTTCCTGTTACTCCGGAAGATATTAAGGAGACCTCGTGACCCAGAATTACTTGTCTTTCCTCTCTTACATAGTACGCTTTTACATAGTGTTCCTTACTAGCTTTCATTTCAGATATAGACTATAATTTTGAAGTAATTTTTAAACATATCAATTCATAATTAATATAAAGAGTTCTTCAAAAAAAGTATTCGTATAGTACCGATTCAACAAAATAATGTTTCAATAAAATTAGAGATTATTTTGTTAAAATAGCTACAACGAAACCGTCTTGACAAAATAGTTTGCTCCCGCAATTTCACAAGAGGACAATGTGTTAACAAACAAATTCAACGGGGCGGATGAAAGTTTCACAGCTAAGAAGTCTAGACTGTGTGCATAATGTCGACGCCGAACAGTGAGCTCTAACAAGCTGGCCATCCGAAGTTGTTAAACGAAGCCGAGTGAGTTGCGGGAGAATAATTCCGGCAAAGCGGTCGCTAACTGAACGGACAGTTTGGAAGTGTTGGCGGCTCGCCTCGACTAACAGTGCGGACTGGTAGATCCACATGCGCTGTCGTTAAGCTATAATATGATGCAAATCGGATGATGGAGACGCAATCGCTAGGGAGGAGTCGCCAGGCTCCTGCTGTCAGGAACCACATAGTTTACACCGATCACAAGGGAAGAAAGTGAGTATTTAACCAAGTCTATAAAATTATCTTAATAAAAAATAAAAAAACGACTTGAAGAGGTTTATAAATATAGCTTAAAATACGTATCAAATTATTGAAGAACCACAATATAAGACAATAATACATAATACAAGACTTTAAAGGAAATAGCTTTACGTCATATTTATAACTCAATGGCGTTTACACTAAAATAAAAACGTATTCTGAAATTTGAACGTGGTTAAATAATAATATCCCGTCGTTACCGTTTAAACCAAACAAATGAGCCTTATTATTTCTCTCAATTTGTTCTAACAAGTAACTTAGAGTCAAAGGTTCGCCGGGGCGGAGAACTCAATGGCCGTGAATTTTGTAATCTTCATTAATTTCAACCGAAAGTTAACTTTAGTCTTCCTACTTCAATTTCTATTAATTTGAATTCGGCGTACTTAACGTGCCGTTAAATTTTACTAAACTGTATAAAACGTTACAATATTGACCTTTCTGCTGCTAAGTTCTTAATTTTATTTTAGAATCTGCTTAATATTAAGACGATATTTCTTATTAACTTGCCCAAAGAACATTAATGTACAAAGTAAGTATGAATACCAATGAAATGTACATTTACTTTTCTGCGACATAAAGTTCAGTTTTAGTTAACTAACTTTACAGTTAAATAGCCGTAAGTTCGAGATATACTATTACAACTCGTCCAGTAAAATATGAAGCATATGGTTAGGTAACTGCAAAAGAAATTTTCATATAAATGAGGTGTAAAAAGTTTCTAACACCATTGTAAGAAGAAACCTCGACCGACTGAACTTTTCCTGAAACATTTAAATTCACTGCAGACTCTTTTATTACGTCGTCTCGTTATTATGTCACTTGTTCTTATTTCAAAAGAGATAGTTCTATTGTCATTGTATTTTAAGGTTACAAACTTGATTGGCCAATTCATGAGTGTATAGTATATAGTCCTGAAGCGACGTATTTATAAATCGACAGTAAATTGAAAAGTGTCAGAATAAAGGCATACATGTTTTTGGAGAAATAACATTAGGCCAGCCATTTTTTTTGTCTAACTCTCTGCCAGCATCCCTGATGGTCTATTCTGGCTTCGACATGACTGGTGGATGAGCTCACGAGGCTCAGCCTGAAAGACCAAAATCTGCCCTAACAACCATCTAAAATCTTATGTTGTATGTTTCATTTGATTCTAAACTATCAAAACTTGATCACGCTCCGCTACAATTATATATTATCACTAACTCATAGTATGGAGGTGATCCAATTGTTGAGACTCCCGTGCCCGGCGCTTGTATCTGAAATTATCGAACATTTTCTTCTACTTTTCTACCTATGCTAATAACCTCGAAAGGTTATACTACCTTCACCGAACGTGTTCCTTCTAGATTCCAGGCACACAAACATTTATTTTTATCGACAAATTAAAACTGCTATGAAATGATGCAAGCTATATTTCAAGACAGGGCTATTTTGGCGTCCATGGTTAATTATGAGACTTGTGATCCGGTTCAGCCGTTTACAAGTAATTATTTACGTGCAATATATTTAAGAATCCATCGTCATTAAAAGCATGAATTTATCTTTCATCTATGGGGTATCTGTATGGTAGAATCTTCACCTTCGTTTCCTTATCCAACTGCGGCCTTAATTCTAATCATAAGTACCGATGGTATAACGTATTGCGAGTATCTATCATACTACTAGGTCCCGCCACACTGTTAACATATGTAGTTTTCAAGACGGCCGCCGAACTTGAAAATTTGCACACATTTATAAAACCGATAACAATAAATAGTTTTATTAAATTTGACCTTTGAGTAGGATAAAAAACAATTCAATAGTCAGTTCATGTTTAGTTATGAAACGACATCATTAAGCAATAAACAATTGATTCGAAATATTTGTAAGTTTTACCGCGTCACCCATTTCACTTCAGCTACGAAGTTGTGGGATATGCTACATTGTCGTACTGATCTACAAGAACAAACATATTTATTTAGGACTAGCTGACCCGGCAGACTTCGTAGTGCCTCAATCGATAAATAAAAGACCTAAACTTTTGTATAAAATAAACATAAAACAAACTAAAGGAATCCGTCCGACGGGGGACACATCAAATGGAAAACAAAATTGGTATTTTTATTTAATCCCGAGCATTTTCATATTTATCTACCTTTTAAACATTTTCTGGACTTCCACAAATAATTCAAGACCAAAATTAGCCAAATCGGTCCAGCCGTTCTTGAGTTTTAGTGAGACTCACGAACAGCAATTCATTTTTATATACATAGATTGTGCACTAAAGCCCAAGTTGCCATTACAGTCCGAAATTTCGCTACCATATAAGAACCAAGCGCTGTGTTACCGTCAATATGTTTCCTTATAAATTATAGTCATAACATATCGGACGCTACTTAGGTTCTAATAGTGTCAATGTCTCATTGGCGGTTCATTGGTAGCCTGGACACCGTAGTTGTTGAACTTCTCTGATGGCCAGCTTCTACATTCGTCACAATAAGTTTATGTGACGGGTTGCGTTTCTAGGAAGCCCAAACACTGGAGTTTGATTCGGTTTTTAAGCACAAATAAACTCTCTTAAAAGAGAATATTGCAAATAAGTACATACTAGTTTCTATCGTTACCCTCAAATACCATTTAAATAAAACTCGTCCTGAATAAAATTAACAAAAAATCTTCAAAAGTTATCAGTTCGCTTTAAGTCATAAATGCTTATATATTTCAATATATTTAAATTTTCTTCATTTCAATAGTTTTTAATTTCCAAAAATCCTTGAAAAAAGATTCGACATGCTAACTTCAAATTTTTATGGTAAAATAAATAGTAAGACGTTCTGTTATCTCTAAATCATCTATGTTCTTTAATTCTCCTCAAGAAAACGCAACACACACATTATTTCTGTATAGTGAATGAAAATAAAATGCATAGCACTGAATTACTTACTCATTTTCAATATACGAAAGAATTCATCAGTAAGTATTATCACTTGTTTCAACAATATGTGATATGTACATACGTAATGCCAATCAAAACATATATTAGAACGACAAATATGCATTAATAATTCGTTCATGAGAATTAAAACAATTTTAAAATTGATAGTATTTATCAAAAATGTACCAATAGATATTTAGGAGAGTCACTGAGTATCATACTTTACCATTTTTATCATGAGATATCAACGTCGAAATATTAAGTAAAATTATATGAGGATTGCTGTTTGGGATCAAAAGTCAAAATAAGATAAACAGTGAAATCTGTAATCTTCATGTAAAAAAAATTTAAACTAATAATGAAATAACCAAAGGAACATTTTTAGGAAGATAATCGTAATTATTTAACACTGTTTATATCTGTACCGTATCCCAAGGCAACCTTTGCAGGAAATAATAAAACGTAATCTACCCTGAACTGTTCTAACGATGAATATTGTGAGTAATATTTGTTAATAACCGACCGTGCCGAGGCTTAGGTCTTAATGTATTTAATTAACCTCTGAAATAAATAGCATCCATTTTTTTATAATTTTTTTCTTTCTTGCTCACGAATTTTTTTAAAGTACGGCCCGAGTGCTATGTAGTTTTTTTATGACATTTTTATTTAAATTAGTAGTATTTTAATTATTTATTTAATATCATATTTATTGCATGTGCTTCTCAGTTTTAACTGTATGGACTCTTTAAACGTTAATCATGAAAGTCAAATTGCTTAATTTCGGCTCAGAAATAGAGGATCTTATATACGGATTTACTAACTATACCTTTGAGCTTAAATTATTTTTATTATTTCTGACGTTTCGAATACTTTCCAGCTTAAACCGAAGGATTTAGTAATAACTTTTTCAGCTTTGGTGTGAGTGCTGTGTAAGCTAGCATGGATTGGTAGCACCATCCTGTCAGCTTCGACGGCGACCCAGTAATGCGGTCTATTTTCAAGGATGAGACAGCCGTTATGCAATTGAGGCTTCGACCTACTGTCTCAAGATTGTGGCATTCACGGTGTGGTGTCCTTGGACCCCGGTTGCCGTTCACACAAGTTGGGCCATAAGCTTGTCCATTCATCTGCGAATAGAAAAAGGAAAACTAATTTTTACAACTGTAGCTAAGTTATTTTAAGAAGCTAAGAAGCTACTGGTAACATGATATTATACGCTATACTAAGTCGCTAAAATTTAAATTGTAAAGAACATTTAAAGAAATGATTGAATGAAGAAATGAAAGAAAGGATTGAGGGTGAACCCGTCGAAGACACAGGTCATTGTTGTCGGCAGTTCAAGATTGTGTTCGAAAGTGAAATGGTCGCAGCTTCCGGCTATTTTATTTGATGGCGTACCAATTCCTATCAGCGATACTGTGAAAAATTTAGGAATCTTAATTGATAAAAACCTTTCATGGAACGCTCAGATAAAAGAGGTTAGCCGGAAGGTGTTTGCAACAGCTGGATCTTTGAGACGGTTACGAAATTTTCTTCCAACTGCCACTAAAACTGCGCTTGCACAATCTCTCCTTCTTCCAATTCTTGACTACGCCGATGCCAGCTATACTGATTTAACTGAAACACAACTTGATAAACTTGAGCGGCTACAAATTTTCTGCATAAGATTCATATTTGGTTTACGGAAATATGATCATGTATCTGAATTTCGCACTAAGCTCAAGTGGTTACCAATTCGCCTTCGCCGCAATACTCATGTCCTTTCATTACTATACTGTACTCTCTTTAACCCCCATGCCACCATATATCTCAAAGAACGTTTCGAGTTCCTACGTGATACGCATAATTTTTCACTGAGATCATCGGATAGCCTGAGACTGAAAATGCCGGCGCATTCATCATCATTCTTTGATCATTCATTCACCGTCCAGGCGGTTCGATTGTGGAATGCTCTGCCGGATGCAGTGAGAAGGGCTCAAACTTTAAACTGTTTTAAAAGAATGGTGAAGGAACACTACTTATCTTCTTAGTGCTGTTTGTTTGCATCATCATTTATTATTTCCATACTGTTGATGTATTATGTGTATGTAAGTATATTAGTATGTATTGTATGTAAGTGTGTATATTGGTATATAATAATAAGTATATATTTCATATTATATGTAAACGGTATATATTTTGTTTATTGTATGTATATATTTTCTATAATGTATTATCTATAGTACACCGCAACATACCTGCTATATTTTTTATATTTTCCAGAATTTCTATAAATTAAACGGTTGTCTGGAAGAGATCGCTTTTAGCGATAAGACCGCCTATTGTACAAATTTATCTGTTTTTTGATTGTTTTTTTGAATGTAAATTGTGTTTTGGTGTGCAATAAAGTGTATTCTCTCTCTCTCTCTCTAAAGAAATAACTTGTGGTTGTTAACTACCTCTGAGCCGTATTTTAAAAACCTGACAAGGAAAACAAAATCCTAAAAATTAGAAGACATAATGGATTTGGAGTGTTCTTAAACACAAAAATGTGCTAGTAGTGAAAAGTAAAATTTTAATGAAAAAAATTATTCCAAAAACATTCTTGTAATTGATGTGGAAATTCTACGGAGAATAACTTAAGGATGACCAATAGACTGATGAATTTGCAAAAATCCATAAATCTAGGTTGTATGTTGTTTAGTACGATGGCTCATGTGTATTTTGCTTTTTCATCTTATGACAATTTTTCATCTCTAAAATAGGCCCAAATATTAATAATGGATTTTTTTAAATCAAGCCGCTCTCTTTTCACATACACTCCGCAATATTTATTTGTTAGTTTCAGATCTTCAGACAATATTCAACTTCGAAATTATTGAAAACTTTACAATACTCACGTGAATATGTCGTTATAGTAAAGAAATTTGAATATAAATGGTCCGAACCGCTCTCGGTGTGTGGGGGGAGGCGAGGGGCAGACGGGCTTCGAGGGACCCCCTATATTTGTGTGTCGAGCAAGGACAGTACAGTTACTTGTATACAGTTTCCGTTAGTCACATTTTCGCAACAAGGTATTCACATTTCGAGGACTAGAAAGTTGGCCTTATCGCGTTTAAAATAGAACGACAAACACATCTAACTTTGTGATGCAAAACGGACAAAACGAGTCAGGCCCGCGGACGTAAACGTAACGAAGGTTTATTTTGAAAGTAAAGTCGCTTTAATGTTTTTCAAAATAAATTACATCAATTTTAATATTATAATTATTGTATTCGATTTGATTGATGAATTGTTACAATATCTTGTACATTTTGTATTATTATAATCTATTAGTAAGGTGAGTTAAGCTATCGTATGAATGATAATTTACTTGTTTGACTTTATTTTAGTCATCTTTGGTCTTAATTATTAGTATGAAATATAATTCCTTAACAATGACAGTAATAAATACTGCCATGTAGCATGTTGATTCAATCATTATTTTTTCAATAGTGGTGTCGGTACACGGTTTGATAGCAAAAAGTTTCGATCAACACCTTACAAACTATCGTTATCCTGCAGGGTTAGGGGCCTGGTATAGAAGGTAGTTATCCTCGATATGGCGCGCATTGTGAAGAGGCTTCTTACTCTGGAGTCTTAACCACTGGTGGCTTGTGTCATAGACACAAAAAAAAGTATACTTAATAAGATTTTGAATAAATATAGTAGGACAATAATAAAATTTAATTTAGAAAAAAGAAAATTCAGAATGTTTATATTAACGAAAATTCGGATTCATCTTCAGCACGTACCTACCCTACGTAACTCAATACAATAAGTACATTATAAGTACGAGTAAGTGTACAAATTGATTTATCGAAGTTGAACATGTTACCGAGTTGCGCCTGAGTATTCGCAGTTCTTTGCGTTACACAGATAAAGTGGAAATAAAAAAGAAACTTCACAAACAGAAATCCCCTTGTCGCAAGATTTACGAGCCAACGCACCTCCGACTCAAATAACTTATGTACATGTAAATTTTTGCCTCGTGGAAACAAGCACTTGTATTTACTGCTCATATCCATGGCTAAGATAGAAAAGATTTATCAGTTTATATTTCCTGTTCTTTCAGCCGATTTGAATTTTAAGATTTTAAGGCTTTAGACGAAAATCACAACAAATTCACTACATAGTTATAAATACTAGAGGTCCCGCAGTAATCGAAATCCGACTATAATTAATTGGAATTGTAAGTTTGTACTCTGTTATGATTGTATTTTATACTTCTATAATCACAAATTTCGCCAAGAGTACACTATAAAAAATATTAACAAAAACAAACAATATTTAATCTATTCTCAATTTGACCACAGACGTCAAGAACAAAAGTTTGACAGTAAATAAATAGTATGCATGCGTGTGTGCGTCAAATACATGGTATGTAGTGTGTGTAATGTTTTCTTTATTGATTTAATGTATCTTTTATGCATTATTTTATAAAAATATTAGCATTGTGCACTTCTTATCTATATTCTCTATAAGTGTGGAAAGTTTCATACTCCTCCGTCCGTGCAATTTTCTTAAAAAGGAATATAAAGTTTTTGCTTCACGTATTAATATATATAGGTATATGTGGGGTTCTGATTATTCTTATTTTCTTTTTATGTCACTTTTATAATATTGGTAGATGTCACTGTCAAGTAAAATTAGATGATAAGTTCATAGATTATACACTTAATATATTAGAGATAGATGCGCAACTCTCGTTTTTATTTTTGCTTTAGTTAAAGCCCGGTCCAGCAGGCGTCGCTACGGTCGATTATTAGTCTCCCTACCCCCCACCAGGTGGCTTTTTTAGTAATTTTAATATTTTTAATAACTCTCTTTATGAAAAAATCTTATCGTTTAGAATCGCTGGAATTCCCGGTAGTACTTATGAGATATTAAGGAATGTTTGATTGTGTTCAGCATTCTAATCGATAAGATCTTTTCATACAGAGAGAAAACAGTTTTTTAAAATAAAAAGCTGTAATTCTCTGTAAGCTATTTAATTTCCCTATATTACAAACAATTTTCGGTTAAAAGATTGTATGAACGTACAATTGTATAAAACTTCGAATAACAATAACTCCTCTAGATTAATCCTACTAGCGTACTTATTAACATTAAATCGAAAGTTATCTAAAAGTTAATTAAGTCTAGATAATCAAATCATTCAATGTCAATTAAGTCATTTGTGCGAAATATAAACATGTCAGCTTTCCATTATAAACATAGTAGACAATTTGAATTAAATTTAATAAATTTGTTTCTTAATGATAGCAGTTCTTGCTTAAAGTTGATCGTGACAGATCATGACCTTGTATGAAAATATTACATCTATAAATACTACCTATGCTTCGTCATACAATAATTGTCATTTAAACTAGCATTGTAGAGATAATACACACACTAAAGTGAATACTAAATTATTCTTAGCATTCTTATAAACATTTAGAAATTTAAGAAACGATCAACCCACAATCATGTTCATAACATGTGACATTTTGTTCTGCACAAACGTTTTGTTACATGATTTGAAAAACAAAAAAAAAACAAAAAATGTTTAAAAAATGTAATGATGATTTAAAGTACTCTTAAATATTGATAGTTTGTACTTAATGACACTTATAGTAATCTTAGACATGATTACAATAGTTATACTTTTATTCTTTAACTAAATTATTTCTATTCTGACGTTTCTGATGCTTTAGCTTTGGTAATACTAGATGAAACAAACAGCAGATTGAAAGAAAATCATCTTAAAGTTAATTACATTCATTACAAACCATTAGTTTGCATTTTGTTACAAAAGAAACTGATGTTCGTTACATGCAAATGAATTATAAACATACACATGCAAACATAAAATGTAAATTTATCTTTTAATCCAAATTAAATGTACATTAATATTACATCTAAATAATAGAAAGGGTCTCGAAAATTTTTATTGCACTCAACAGCAGACGAGCACACAACCCGGCTCATGATAAGTGGTCACCAGTGCTTATAAACTTCAGCAGTGTCATAGGGGTTGCTGTCTATCACTTAAGTTTTAATAAATTATTAATATACTCAGTCACAAGCATATTGATTTCACATAATGAAAATGTAAGAAACATAATCATGTTTGGGCATTTTCATTTATATCTGCTCATACAGAAAACACAAGTTAGCAAATATATTCCACAGTTAATCTAAATAATTGCAAATAATGCTTTTGAAGATCGTTGACTTTTGATCATTAATTAAAATCATCTTCTCGTAGAATTTACAAAAGCTCATTTACAAAAATTTATATCAGTATTTTCATATATTACTAACTTACTAATTACAACTATTCAAACGTAATAGTATAACTATAAGAACTAAACAACCTATTTTAAAACAAAATTGGCATCAATTTAGTTCTTATGAACTATTTCATCTATTAATTTATAAATTATAAACATATTTAAAAAAATTAAGATCCCTTGTGAGTTCACATTCCTTGCTGAATCAGTTTCTCTTCTGAAACGGAGAAACAAAGTATCTTAAGTATGTAACAAATATTGAAAAAATACGACCATGAAAAATTTAGTGTTAATGTAATCATACTTACAAATTAATATATTACATAACACGTTCTGGTTCAAATATAGTGCATCAATCTTTTCATGTTTCAGACATTTTAGTGCTCCTTATAATTTTTCCATAAAATTTTGTCATTATCAAACCTTTGTCTACAAAATAAAAACATTATTTTATATTGGGTAGAAGGATGAACGTGGTCACAGGCCACTTGGTGTAACTTGGTTATCAAACACCAGGAAACAAAATGTGAATGCCATCATCTAACTTTGGATGTGAGATCAATTGTGCTGTATTTTATTTAAACAGGAAAGCATGACTGATTGATCATTCCAAAAAACTAGTTCGGGCCCACTTGACAATAAGCATATAATACGCTGAGTTGCAAAACATAAATACTTCCACCCACTCGAGACAATTTTATTATCTGAGTTGTGTGTGTGATAGTACGAGACTTAACACCGACTGTTTTAATCAAACTTAACATATATGATAGCTAGGCAGCAGAAATAGGAAGGACCATTAGTTGGTGCTAATTCATTTAATTATATTATGAATAATAATTCTGTTAGCAAATAATATACCGGGAAAATAGTGTAAACTCACCGTTATCAAGGCATCCGAAATAGCATTTCATTTTCGATCTTCGAGGCATGCTGATTTTTAATAATAAGCTTTCTGTAAGAAACGAAAATAGTTACACAGGCTTACGAAACGCTAACGAAGAAAAAAGTATTGGAACCAAGTTATGTCTAAAGAGAATTCAAAACAGAGTTTCTCAATGTCTAATCGTCTAATATTCTCATAAAGCTAAAAGATGCTCTAAATTAATACTACAACGTAAAATAACTCACACCAAGACCAAAAAAAAACGATTTAAAAAATTAAATCGTTACGACATTTTGAAAACTTTTTTTTTTTTTTTTGAGATTGTTTTACGGCCCTGGAATTTTGAAAACTTCAAAGCAGTGTTTCCACTTAAGTTTTTTTTAACACATTTTACCCTAGTTTCTTTTGAATTTATCCCTAAAATTTCCTAGACAACTTTCATAAATCCTTTATATAGAAAGCATAAATAAAATACAGAAAATAAACCACAGCATATTATTTAATGTAGGTATATATAATATAAACGCCCCCAGAAGATCATAGATCTATAGGATTAGAATTTTCAAGGAAGTCGACGCATTTCTTTTATATTCTTTTGCTGCACGCAACCTAACACTGTTCGGTTCTAAAATTGAGCAATTGTTTGCTGGCAAAGTTGGGAACTTTCTATGAAGCAAGCCGTTCAGGGTTTCATTAGAAAGCCTGTTTCTTTTGTCAGTTTTTACATTTGAGAACACTGAATAATCTTTCCACCTCAGTCTTTGAAGAAGGAACTGCTAGCAAAAGTGAAATGACAATTACAAGGTTTTCGTAAATGAAATTACCATGATAATCTTTCATGGTACATGAAGTACCTGTATATTACAATACAAGTAAGTTCTGGTGACATCAACGAAAATAGGTAAATAAAAGTTTGGCGGATTATACTTATTGGGATTCTGGGGAATCCCTAAGAAAAAAGCAGTGGCTTAATCTATGATTTACTTTACTAGAGGGTTACTGTTGAATCAAACCTTCTTAATAGTTTTTATACACAACTCTGTTTTATTCTTTTACTTGTCAACTCGACTTAATGTCATTCTCTCTCCATAAAATAAAATGTTCATTGTTTTACTTTAAAAACCGTTTATTTTAAAATTCACAACAGTTACTAGTATAGGCTTTGCTTTTTATATTTTTTAAATTGTCTTTATCATCCAAAATATCAGCTATTTTTCCCTAAAAAAGGGAGAATTCCCTAAAAATGGAAGCACTGCTTCAAAGTACGCTAACCTTTTTTATTGAGTCAGAACTCGTATCTGCCATCTAGTGAGTTTATTAGTTCATTAAGGCCAAAACGTTTCAAAAATGACCTCGCCGGTTCCTAAAGATGACGCTAGTTGTATGTTATTTTCCTTTGTATGGGAGTTGCACCCCCCTGGATAAGTTAGTTGTCAAAAGAAGGAGTAAAGGATCGTACGACGTTAAGATTGTTTTAATTATTTTGTGTGAATTTCTGCGGTAATCTGCACCCTACCATTCATAAATCCCACAACTTTTATGGGGGCTCGTCCGGGATATGAAGAAAACATGGTGTACGGTGTAAAAGTGTGAATATTAGATGCCGCATAATCGCCAAGCAAGCTGTCAAACATCATCTGTGTCAATCAAGAAGAGAAATAAAATATTGCCATACTGAAAAAAATACCCGATATTTGGTAGAATTTTACCATTTGAGGGAACGACGATTATTTTATTCAGAAAAAATTATGAAGACGATTGGTTATTATTTTGGTTGATAAATGACGAAACAATTGATACAGAATGGCACGACGAAATCAGAAAGACAATGAAGATTTGACAAAACCCAGTTCAGACGATATTACCTCTGGAAACAAACCACGGATTTCTTTTAATGACTTAGAGAAATCTATGACGCCCTTTACCGGAGATGATACGTACCCGATTGAGACATGGATGAGTGATTTTGAAGATACCGCTACGTTAATGGAGTGGACTGAAATAGAGAAAATTATTTATTCGAAAAGACTTCTCTCTGGTACAGCAAAGTTATTTCTGCGATCGTTGGGCTCGATAACATCATGGGTCGTACTTAAAGAATTATTAAAAGAAGAATTTGCCCCAAAACTCAGTAGTGCTACCATCCACAAAAAATTAGCATCACGCAAGATGAAAACGAGTGAGACTTACCAACAGTATTTTCTACACATGAAGGAATTGGCTATGCATGGGAAAGTTGAAGACGAAGCTATCATAGAATACGTGATAGATGGTATCCGTGACTCTGAAACAAACAAATCTATTTTATACGGAGCTACCGACATGAAACAATTTCGAAAGAAACTGGAAGTATACACACAAATAAAGGAAAAGATGCACCATAAAGCTGCTGCTCAGATTACACCCACGACGACAGGACGCAAGCCCGTGTACACTAAGAGATGTTACAACTGCGGTGATTCTAGCCACCAATCATCGGCATGCATAAATGGAATAAAATGTTACAAATGTAACGAATATGGACACAAATCAAACGAATGTCAGAGTACGATGAAGAAGACACTTAAAATCTAAGATGTAAGCGACTTTACTTCGAATCTTCGTCAGCCATACAAGAAAGCCAAGATTAATGATATTGAAGTTACTACTTTTCTTGACACCGGAAGCGATGCAAATTTAATTCGAGAATGCTATTATAGAGAAGTACTGTCAAAGGATAATGACTACGATCCGAACAATACACTTAATTTATCAGGAATAGCCGAGCATGAAGTACGCACAAAAGGATCTTTTACAGCAAGAATTGAAATGGATGATGTGATTTTTGAAACAAATATTAACGTGGTAGACGATGACGTAATACCCGTTAATATTTTACTCGGAAATCCGATATTGAACGAAATTGAAATTGCATTTTCCGCTGATGGCATTTCAGTGAAGAAGATATTACACCTGACTCAGATTAATGATTACAAAGAAGAACTTACAGACAAATATGATATTAAGACGATGAAATATAAAGACACAATTAAGAAATTACTGGAAGACTATGATGACTTAAAGACTACGATGAAAGAATCAAATGTAAAACTTAAAATTATACTTACCAATGAGGATCCGATTCACCAGACTCCCCGAAGACTCTCACCTCTAGAGTTAAACATAGTAAATAAACAGATAGAAGAATGGTTAGATCAAGATGTAATAAAAGCAAGTAAATCAGAATTTGCAAGTCCGATAGTATTAGCGAAAAAGAAAAATGGAAGTTACCGACTATGCGTAGATTACAGAAGGCTCAACAAGAAAATTATCAGAGAAAGATTTCCACTTCCGCTTATAGAAGACCAACTCGACAAACTGAAAGAAGCACAACTATTTACGTCACTAGATTTGAAAAATGGATTTTTACACGTGAATGTCAGCGAAGAAAGCCAGAAGTATACTGCATTCGTAACACCACAAGGACAATATGAATTTGTAAGCTTGAGGGTAGACATTATTTTGTTAAACACCAAGTAAAAGGAGGTCACTTTTTGATTCCTGATTTAATCAACAATATGATAACTTAATTCACTTTCACTTATCCAATCTTTAACCAGTACGTACAACAGTCACTGAATCACACAACGTAACAACGTAGTAAGTGCACCGGGCAAACGCAGTCGAACGAATGTTCATTTCAAGGCACGTTCCGCCTTTTTATACTAGCCGGCGCAGCTGGCTTATGAGTCACTTCTGTTGCAGCTGTTGTTTACGAGTGGAACGACACGGCCGGCGCACCTTGCTTGTGTGAGTCACTCCTATTGCACGTGCTATATAACATAAATATCGTTAACGCCGTCACGGCCATACTGACGTGCGCTCGTCCTCGTGCGCGCATTCTTATGGTATGTCTGTGAACAACAAACGTGTTCGTTCATCCTGACATTAACGGATGCAACTTAAAACGTGGTCTATGATATTAACAATCTAGTAGGGTTCGGTTCGCATAATTCTTCAGAAAATCCTATACTGGGTATAAATAACCTTCAGACTGCTTACATACCTGGGCCAGTTCATTTAAAACTCTTCAGGTATGTAAGTATGCCCCTTTTAACTTAGACCGGAAAATGCTAGACCGAATCGCAATCCCTGTAGCTAATTGTTGTGGCTAATCTGGATGAAAATCCCTATAGCCAAGCCATTGGACCGGACAGACCCTTCAATGACTTCACACTTTCTTTTTTTTTTTTTTTTTCTCTTTTTTTTTTTGCCAGTCCGGATTAACATCTCTCTAGCCACATACAATTCTCTTTTTTTTTCTTCTTTTTTTTTTTTAATCTTCATGTACGGTAGCTTTTGTTAAAACATTTCTTAAACCAGAACATTTATACGGAATTTCTTCAGAAATAGTGCGAGACCGACCATCGTTTTCTACATTTCCAACACCTGCACCTGAGGTGCCTGAGCTTACAGACATTGTATCACTACCCACAGACTATGTTTGCTGTATCGCTATTTGCGGACAAAAATGTCGCTTCTATTGTCAGTGATAGAGTCGTCATCATTAAGATCAGTTTCATGAACAAGATTAATTAACCCATCTGTGTACGCCGTCACGTCATCGTCACTATAATTTTCAGAAATTTCTAGTAGGCCTGACGGGCCTCGAGGTATTTCACGTAAGTTTTCTTGGGGAAATTTGTACACTCTATTAGAACTATTTACATGTCTCAATTTATACCTATCGTTTTCCATAACTGCAGTAATGTTGAAGGGACCTTAACATTTTCGGTCAACTTACGAAAACAAAATCCCCAGCGGAAAAAAGTTTGACTTTAGCTTTGCCTCGACTAAACCAAGGGATTATCACTCTGTTGAAACTTTAGATATTTCAAGTGAACTACCCTGAACGGTAAACATCTATTCTATTGGAGTAAACCCTGTTACTTGACAACGTGTACTATTAAGGGCGAGTTGAATATCCCCTAACTGCTCTTGCCATGATTGGTCCGAGTTACTTTCAGATCAAAGAGTGACTTGTTCATGAAACCTCTTACCATTGAATAAATTACTATGGCTTTGTTTTATAAGACTACATTCTGACCCTCAATGGAACATAAAGGGGAAGCCAAAACCACTTATCTGTAACACACTGAAGCTCTGGAACACACGTTGACGTCTCTGGTTGCACCTGCCACAGCACCTGGAGCAGTGTCGTTTTTCTTCTTGTAGCGCATGGAACACCCAGAAGCTACATGACTCGCATCACCGCACACGTAACAGCTGACTTGCAGGCGAGAGCCGGGCGCCCACGGATGAGGAGGTTGTTCAGGTTTTGCTGGAATATCGAAAAAAGTTTGAGAGCAGTATCTGTCGCAACACCCTTCGGCACGATGCCCAGGTTTTCCGCAGAAATGGCAGCTTCCACGGAAAAAAACTTCGAGAGCGTTTTGGTTCTTTATCAGGATCTTCGTTTTTTCTTTTGAGGGTAAAGCCACGTAATGTGTGAAATAGACGATTTTTTGTGGTAATAACGACAAAGTTCAATTCCCGACGGATTCTTTCATCACACTGCGACAGTATTGATATAACAAATCCGGTGGCTATTTGTTCTGGCACATTAGCGTCGGGAATCTTCTTTATAAGTTGCCATAGCCGGATACCGGCTTCAGCTGGTCCCTTTTTGCTTTCCATTTCAAATTTAATAACCAGGTCGAAGTGGTCTTGCATCATTAGATAATTTTGTCAGCATCTCTTTAATAGTAGACCAGGATATCTTACCAGGCTGTATTTTTGTGAGGCAAGTAGCAGCTCGAGCCTTAAGCGAATGTGTGAGAGTCAAAATTAAATCGACACCATCCAATACTTCAACTACTTTAAACGGCCCTTTAAACTTCGTATCTAATTTCGTTTGATTATGCTCTTCGTATTAATGTGTGGACGAGCTCACAGCCAACCTTGTGTTAAGTGGTTACTGGAACCCATAGACATCCACAGCGTAAACGCACCACACACCTTGAGATAGAAGTTCTAAGGTCTCAGTATAGTTACAACCGCTGCCCCACCCTTCAAACCGAAATACACCACTGCTTCACGGTAGAAATAGGCAGGGTGATGGTACCCGTGTGGTCGATGGCACTATACGGAGCACCCGTCTGGTGCCACGTCCTTACCCACGAGAACGTCGCCGCGCTGCGACGCCGGCAGCGCGCGATCGCAGTCAGAGTTATTCAATGATACCTCACAGTCTCCTACGAGGCGACGCGCCCTAGCGCAAGTGCAGCCGGAGCGCGGGGGCTCCAATATCGGCAGTCCGTGCTGGAGGCGTGGTCTCGTCGTTTGGCAGACCCGTCGGCCGGCCTCCGTACCGTCGAGGCGATCTGCCCGGTTCTCGCGGACTGGGTGGGCCGCGACCGCGGAAGTCTCACCTCCGGCTACCTGTGCAGACTCACAAGACATTTTACCACCATGCAAACTTCTTACCGCAACAAATCTTACCAGCCACCACGCAAACTACAATTTTACGGGTTCCACCTCTCTTACACGATGTTACTCCCACACTGAGGAAGCCAACCGCGAACACATGTCAAGCACGCACAAGGACGCACTTCACCGGAAAAACCTGCATTCGCCAGCGGAACCCGAACACCGCCGCATCGCCAGACACGAACGCACCGGACGTCTTATCTTACAGGTCACGACGACTTCAGATGTGTCAATTTTTCTTCCCCACGGAAACTTGCTTGCTTTCTTGTTGGCTTGCTTGCTGGAGCCCGAAGTCATCGAACGTGTAGTGTTATTGGTATTGAATCGAGTAGATTCTAAAATTTCAGCGACAATTCACAGTCTCATGTCCTGGTTTACTGTACCAGTGCCATGTAACTCTAGCAGTAGTCATTGGCTTAAAAACGATTCGTGTCGGAACTACCCACTCGTCATGACAGATCCATTATTGCGATCGAAGTTTCACTTGAGATTTGCACTTTCCTTAATTTCTTGCAATAGCTTGTTACGTGTTGTATTTCCGTTAGTAAATGCCATGTGATGAAGTCGACAGTCAAACTGGGCAACATGAGCCAGAACGTAAGATGTGACGATTTCTTCGTGGCTCAGATCTTCCATCGAGGTAACAGAGACGTTATTACACGACTTACGTATGCTGCATTCACGCTCTTGTGGCGTACCACTACTAGTATTCTGATCTGCATCATGTTTTTTTTTGCTGTACTTCGAACATGTTTAAACACGTCACGCCAGTGAGAGTAGAGTCCTGATCCCACTTCTGATGTAAGCTTGAGGGTAGACATTATTTTGTTAAACACCAAGTAAAAGGAGGTCACTTTTTGATTCCTGATTTAATCAACAATATGATAACTTAATTCACTTTCACTTATCCAATCTTTAACCAGTACGTACAACAGTCACTGAATCACACAACGTAACAACGTAGTAAGTGCACCGGGCAAACGCAGTCGAACGAATGTTCATTTCAAGGCATGTTCCGCCTTTTATACTAGCCGGCGCAGCTGGCTTATGAGTCACTTCTGTTGCAGCTGTTGTTTACGAGTAGAACGACATGGCCGGCGCACCTTGCTTGTGTGAGTTACTCCTATTGCACGTGCTATATAACATAAATATCGTTAACGCCGTCAAATTCAATAAAATGCCATTCGGTTTGTGCACAGCGCCATCCGTATTCCAACGCTTCATTAATGATATCTTTCAGGATTTCATTCTAGATGGCACTGTCCTAGCTTATTTAGATGACCTAATAATACCTTCTAGAACAGAAGAAGAAGGAATCAAGAAGATGAAGAAAATACTTGAAAGAGCGCAAGAATATGGGTTACAATTTAATTGGGAGAAATGTCACTTTCTGCAAAGAGAAATTCAATATTTGTGTTATATTATTTGTGATAATCATGTAAAACCTTCTACTGAGAAGATACAAGCTGTTGCAAAGTTCAAGAAGCCGGAGAATATAAAAGGACTAAGGTCATTCTTGGGTTTAACTGGATATTTTAGAAAATTTGTTAAAGATTACTCAATCATAGCAAAGCCACTGACTGATTTACTCAAGATGGATGTAAACTTTGATTTTGACATTAATTGCGAAAGAGCTTTTGAAAAATTAAAACAGATTTTGTGTGGTTCACCAGTTTTACGCATTTACGATTCGAATCTCGAAACAGAGTTACATACAGATGCAAGCATAGATGGCTACGGAGCCGTTTTATTGCAGAGAAGCCCAAAAGATAACCAGCTGCACCCGATATACTACATGAGCAAAAAGACTACTCCTGTAGAAAAGAAATATCACAGCTACTATCTGGAAATTTTAGCAATTGTAGAAGCAATAAAGAAATTGAGAGTTTATTTACTTGGAATTCGTTTCAAAATTATAACAGACTGTTCTGCTTTAACCATGACGCTACAGAAAAAAGACTTACCTCATAGAGTTGCTCGCTGGGCACTCCTCCTTGAAGAATTTGATTACAAAATTGAACACCGATCCGGAACACAGATGAGACATGTAGATACTTTGAGCAGATACCCTGTTAGCCTGATACTTACCGAAACTACTGCACGCCTGAGAAGAGCACAAGATGATGACCTGAAAATAAAACTATTAAAGAAGTTGTTAGAAAGAGAACCTTATGAAGATTTTGTACTAGAAAATGGAATATTGTGTAAAGTTAAAGATCGTACTAGACTTATTGTTGTACCTAAGAAGATGATAAATGAGATAATAAAAAAATGTCACGAGAAAGGCCATTTCGGAATTATAAAGACGGAAGAATTACTAAACCGAGACTACTACATTGAAAATAGCAAAGAGAAGATACGATAAATTATTGATAATTGCGTGGAATGCATATTAATTTCGCATAAAAAAGGAAAGAAGGAAGGATATTTACACCCGCTTGATAAAGGGGTCACTCCATTGTCTACTTACCATGTTGATCATCTTGGTCCTTTGACATCTACGAATAAGAATTACAAATACATTTTTACTGTTGTAGATGGTTTCACAAAATTTACGTGGATCTACCCAACCAAAACTTTATCGACGGAAGAAGTACTACAAAAACTCAGATTGCAACAGGAAACTTTCGGTTCTCCAGAGCGAATTATAACAGATCGTAATGCTGCTTTTACTTCTAATGATTTCAAAACATACTGTAACGAAGAAAACATAACACACTATGTAATAACTACTGGTCAGCCGAGAGGAAACGGTCAAGTTGAGAGAATACACTAAATAATAATAAACGTGCTGAGTAAACTCACATCAGACGATCCTGCAAAATGGTACCGACAGATTGGCAAAGTGCAACGTTGTTTAAATGGGACTTACCAAAGAAGTATTGGGATGACACCCTTTGAACTGCTTACTGGAATCAAAATGAGAGACAAAAGTGATGATATTCTAAAGTTGATAGAAAAGGAGAATTTAGTATACTTTCAAGACAAAAGATCAGAACTTAGAGACAGAGCAAAGCAAAATATTCAGAAAATTCAAGAAGAAAATCGAAAAGTTTACAATCGCAAAAGACGAGAAGCCATACAGTATGAGATCGGAGACCTAGTAGCGATTAAGAGAACACAATTCGTTCAAGGCTATAAGCTACATCCGAAGTATTTAGGACCATATCAAATTATACAGAAAAAAAGGAATGACAGATACACTGTGAAGAAGATAGGAGACGGTGAAGGACCTATTAACACCACTAGCTCCGCTGATATGATGAAACCATGGTCTAATGGTGATGACGAACAAGAATCGCATTCATCCGGGCCAGATGAATAATGCAGGATAGCCGTGTGGGGTTCTGATTATTCTTATTTTCTTTTTATGTCACTTTTATAATATTGGTAGATGTCACTGTCAAGTAAAATTAGATGATAAGTTAGTTGTCAAAAGAAGGAGTAAAGGATCGTACGACGTTAAGATTGTTTTAATTATTTTGTGTGAATTTCTGCGGTAATCTGCACCCTACCATTCATAAATCCCACATATATACTTTTCAAAATAATAATAAAATTCGAAAGTATATTTTGAGAGCATTGTTATTAAGTTTTGTTTATAGCATGGAATATCTTCAAGGCGTAATTATAAAAATACTCAAAAAAAAACAAGGTTAATGATGACGAGGAATTCGAAGAGCATTAGTGATCAATTTTAAGTTATAAGTTCGAAGCAAAGTTTTAAGTAAAACCGACAATTTGCTTTATGAAATCTGAATGCTTTGTGTCAGAGTAAATGTGGGTATTTTCCTGATAATTATATCAAGTCACGCGAACGGTGTTTTAGGCAATGTTAAACAGAAATATAAATAAGTTTCTAGATAGAACATTACGGTAAGGAGTTTCCTTAAAAATATTGTGGTACGCTATCGTCACCCGAGAACTATTGGCCCAGCGTAGATCATCTCCTCTACGAGCAATGTGTCCTGTCCACTGCCACTTCAACCGTGGCGTTCACAACATAATCACAACATATTATGAGAGGGCTACGCTCGGAGTTTCCCTGGTAGATCGAATCATTAATGAGGAGATTTGCAGGAGAACTGTGATATAGCCCAAAGGACGCCGGGGGCAAATATGACAAAGTCTATAGCCGGTAATGGACCGGGAGCACTTCAGTTAGTAAAAAAATGATACGTTGATTTAATTCCAATCCTCATTTTAAATTAAGATTTACATGTTATATTATATTTCATTACGATGTCGGAGGCTTAGTATAAATATTCACACAGTCTTTGTGAAGGCCCAGACTAACGGAGTGAGTTTAAATTAATGACGCTAACACTACGATCTTTTTAAGTCACTATTAATAAAACGAAAATCGATATCTATATTGGTACGTCTGTGCAGAAATAGTCATTCGAAAAAAGAAATTCGAACGTAAGGCGTGGGTATGTCATAAAGTGTCATAAAACTGTTACAAGTGTTATGCAACATTGTCATTATATTTGGATGCTTTATGTAGTTTTCGCATAATGACATCAATTTGGACTGCAGTAAGATTCATTTTATGCCTAATATTATGTTTAGGTTTAGCTTGTGGGGCTTAGCGTTGCGGCGGATAGCTATCATAGAACACAAGATATTTGACAAATGCCTGAATCTCTCAAATTTTCGAAATAAGTTTGCAAATACATACAAGTTCGTAACAATAACATTCGAATTACCGGTTTACCGAGCATATTACCCGTTCGGTGGAAGATCTTCCCTCTGTCGTTATCTCCCAAAAGCTATTCTATTTAACACTCAGAAAAAATATATTATTTCTTAAAATGTTATTGATATTTCCTAAGTTCTAAAAGTGCTATTAAACAAAAAGAGAAAACTTGAAAATAGCTAGAAAAAATTGCTTGAAAACCAGCACAAATGTATGGATGCAATGGTACTTAACGGTTTTTTTTTGTCTTCGCTTATTAATTTAAAGCAATTCGGATGATGTGGTTCTTTGACAAAATAAAATTTGGTTGAACATGGTTAGGACTTTTCATTCTGCTGCATTTACTTTAAATTTTCATTGGATTAAAAAATATTTACATTTAGGGCACACTAGGCTAGGGATATGCTAAGATTATAGAAGAGAAGCATTTTTTTTAAATTCCTTGGAACTGTTGTTAAGAAAAATTCAACTATTGTGTGTCACTATCAGTAAGTGTGTGCCCCTCAAATTATTGTTATATACAGTATATTTTATAGTTTCAATTCTAATGTAGTACTTTAATGTACATACAGCCTGCACTATTATATACTATTGAGACTACCGCATCTTAAGATATTCGAGTACCTTACCATACCTTACTGGTGGTAGGACCTCTTGTGAGTCCACGCGGGTTGGTACCACCGCCCTGCCTATTTCTGCCGTGAAGCAGTAATGCGTTTCGGTCTGAAGGGTGGGGCAGCCGTTGTAACTATACTGAGATCTTAGAACTTATATCTCAAGGTGGGTGGCGCATTTACGTTGTAGATGTCTATGGGCTCCAGTAACCACTTAGCACCAGGTGGGCTGTGAGCTCGTCCACCCATCATAGCAATAAAAAAAAAAAAGAGTAGTCGTAGTGATAGGTCCCTTCGCCATTTGGAAGTAGAAAGTGGATTCTGATGTTGTTCCGACGTGATGTTTATTCATTGAATTAACATCCCGCAAATGCAAGCAAAATTTAAGCGCTACGTTCCGGCCATTTCTGTTTGTCAATTAAAATATTTGGAATCACGAAATCAGTTCGGTAGCAGTTTATTTCATTATTCGGAAAACTTCATAAAAGGCAGTTAATTGCAATAATTATTCATTTTCCGATGCATGTATGCTATGCTCTTTAGCTGTATATTTATATATTTACAAATTTGTTTATTGTACTCAATAATCATATTAACTACTAGCGACCCGCCCTCGCTTGGCTTCGGAGACATTAAATGCTATTATTGATAGGCGAAGCCCGTCATGTTGCGCGCGGTAGGACAATAACTGCGGGAGACGCCGCGGGGCGAAGCTAGTCTAAAAAAAGTAGCCTAAGTTACTCCTTATATCATCAGCTACCTATTAGTGAAAGTCTCATCAAAATGGGTCCAGCCGTTCCAGAGATTAGCCGGAACAAACAGACAGACAGACAAAAATTGTAAAAAATGTTATTTTGGTGTACGAGTATGTACCGAGGTATATTGATATGCATGTAGCAAAAAGCGGTTATTTCAATACTACAAACAGACACTCTAATTTTATTTATATGTATAGATTATGTGATTAAAAAAAAGTAAATGTGACTGATAAATTGACAACGCACAAAGTTTAATGTTAGAAAGATTTCTAATGTCAGAAAGAATCTGATGGTCGATATGCGCTTGGTTCACTTCGGCGAGTTTCGGCGATTTGTGTTGCACCTCACGTCTTCACAGGAGTTTGAATTGTTTATTCAGTCAGTACTTGTGCAAACATACATTTCATTTTCCAACATGAAATTTGAATATTGAGTTACCTAATGTTTTTTCGTGTAAAACACCGCGTGGCACGTTATGATTTTTCATACATGTATTACTAACACTTCATATGGAATTTAATTCTGAAATAAAAATTTATTATTATTTGTATTACACACTGCCTCGCCTGAGAAGACGACAGGACACACTCCGGCGAGGTGGGCAACAATCAGCCGGAGCGTTAGGGACTATTGGGAGAGAAACCGGCGAACTATACGGGCATTATTATTATTATTTTCATCAAGCGCTCGTGCTATCTAGATTTTTTGTAAAAATATAATCTTAAGAAGCCATGACAGCTTTATTGAATGATCTCACCCAGTTCCTATACACTACATATAAAATATTTACACGGAATAAACAGCCTGGATGTTGAGAGACACAGATTTATCGTACACAATCACTGATCAGATCCTAGTATTCTATCGAAAGCCCCGGAGAGCAAGCTCGTCTCAACTCAATTATTCATACAAATGCTACTCCCACGAAGAATGACATCAGTTCTGCACAAAGATGTTGAAAAAAAAATTTGGTTCTCTTAAAATATTCTGAGTATAACAATTTTTATTTACAATAGACGGATTTTTGTTCGTAAAAGATAAATCCATGATTTTTAGTTTTTTTTAACATTTAAAATATTATGTAACCTTAATATAGTCATATTATAAATACGTATTTATATCTATCTATCATCGTATCTATATTGATACCTATTGAAGCCCATATCACATCACGCATACCGTGACCCGTCTATAGATTTTAAGGTAGTTAAGGTAGTAGTAAGGTAGTTAAGTAGTTAGATAGTTAAGGTCTTGTTTTACTTTTATATCGCTGCTTTACTCTTCAAAGCCACGAGTGCATCATAGCAGATAAAGATACGACGGTGGTACCGTTATTATTGCCTACCTAATCATTGGTAGCCTAAGGGGCTATTCTAGCTACGTTCGAACTGGTAGGTGAACTCACGGGCTCAACCTGAGAGAATTGCTAACACTAGCCCTAACAAGAACAGTACTTCGCTGAATCTACCACCGGATCGGAATCGCAACCCGCTCACAGGATCCGGCGAGAAATTCAGTAGATTGAGGTACGTATGTATGTTACTGTGGAAGAGCAACCCGGTCGGCGGTGTAACGCGTTCCGACCCGACAGGCTGGTTCTGACTCAGCGGGGTCAGGAAAAGATATGATATTTACAAAATATTAATAACAGTAAAATATATATAATACATAAAATCAATATCTAAGTATTAGAGTACCCAGTGATTATGGTCGAACTTCGATCATTAAGCGAACATTGGTTCATACGAGTATCCTAAAAATGTTCCAAGCATAATAAAATACGGTACAACCAACAACAATATGAAATTCGAAAAGATTAGTGCAAAACTGATCTGACCTTATATTCTCGCTTTAGGTATCCTGTATTTTCTAAATTTTCCGGTTTTAAAATGTGTCATTGTCTGGCCCATAGCTTGCTAGTTAATTGGAAGAAAAATCAAAAAGCATCTTAGTTGTAACGGCCATTATCTACATAAACTATCTTTGTGGGAAAATGTATCTCAATGTTTTTATAAAAATTTTGTAACAGCAATTTTGGAACAGAAGTTACTGTTTCAATTTTATATTAGTATAGATTATGTTCGGTCAATCATAATAAAACTTACGAACTATATGTATAAGAATGAACTGAAAGCTTTTAACCGTTGGAATTGGAAAAAAAGTTTAATGATTCAAATATTTTCTACATGAGTAATTTACGTAAAATTAATCATTTGATAAATTACTATGCTCAGAAATGAAAATTTACAATTCAATTTCACGGGTTAGTTTCAATATCCTATTATACTCTGACAGTTCCTTTATTTCTTACCATTTCCGTCATTCAGGAGATTATAGTGACCCTACTTAAAATAATGTTACCCTCGGCCTGTATTTCACTGATATCAGAAAATTATAGCTGTAAAACTTTGTTTAATATATACAGGCTTTAGTTTCTTTGCTTCATGAGTGCGTGTCAAGTTTTGTCAATTTGAAGATCGATGTTAATTTTTAAAATTGTATTTTACGGTAATATTGTATTAAAATTTAGTATGCATGATTATGTAAAAAATGTCTTATGCATTAATTTGCAGAATTTTTTTTTTTTTTTTTATATGAAAAGATGCAAAAAAAAGGATGTTGGTTTTAACAACGATCTCTTCCAGATCAGTTCGATAGAGAAATATTAAAAAAAAGAGAATTTTAATGTCAATTATTAAGTGTTTTCCATTAGTTAAGAAGAGTTTGTTGCGTTCGTCTTTGTTTAAAATTGTTTTACAAAAATAACTATTTTACTATGGATATCTAATTAGTAAAACTACTTAAGACCGATAACGATAACTTACTTATCTGAAAATCAAAATTGAGAGTGCAGTTTTATTTAAGAATTAGTTTGAAATATTGGAATGCCACTCATGCATTCAAAAGCAGGGGATGAATAAAAAACGATCTGTCGTTACCGAGTGTTTGAATGGAAGGAGACGGCTAAGTTTGCCTCCAACTTACTTCGAGTGCTGTAAGTAAAGCGTCTGTGGAAAACCCGCCTTCGCGAATTACTTCCAAGCGATTTCACGATTTCGAAATGACGAAGAAACTAACATATCGGCCGGAATGTGTTTTCATATTGTGTAGTTTTATTTACGTATCAACAAGTATGTGAGAATTTATCTTAATCTGCTTGGCTATTAAGGAAACATGGGTATGCCGACAACATCTTCTTTATTAATGGTGGTTGAACCACTTGTGAGTCCGCGCGGGTAGGTACTACCTATTTCTGCCGTGAAGCAGTAATGCGTTTCGGTTTGAAGGGTGGGGCAGCCGTTGTAACTATATTGAGACTTTAGAACTTGTATCTCAAGGTGGGTGGCGTGTCTACGCTGTGGATGTCTATGGGCTCCAGTAACCACTTAACACCAGGTGGGCTGTGAGCTCGTCCACCCATCTAAGCAATAAAAAAACAAAAGCTACGTCTAATGTCATCACCCCTCCCAGTGATAACATCCTCATGTTATTCTCTTACGTAATTACTTTTATTCTTGTAGTGGTATTGTGAGTATATTGTGATTTTGCATGAGGTGAGACTATTATCCTGTCCCTGTGTAAATTATGGCCCCGGTTCCAAAGAGAGCCACATTCTTTTGAAGAAAACAGTAAAGGTGAATTGTCACCTAAATTTTTCGATCAAAAACTTTTTATTTATTATATTATTATTTGCGTTTGTTATTATATTATTATTATATTATATAAAATTATTTTCGACCTTTCGAATACTTCACAGCTATCGTAGTCACGGACGACTCACTGAGTTTTATATTATTCTTTTGAACTAATTGAATGCACAATATTTTAAACATAAAAATTTAATGGCCAACAGCGAACTTCGTATGCCGGCGTAGTGCCATTTAGTAATTAATAATAATTAACTTTACAATAAGTCGTGCTATGAAACAGTATTGAACAATTTATCAGAGCACTGCGTCCGGGCTCTTCAATTTATAATTTAAGGAAGTAATTGAAAAAAATATGTATAGAAAGAAGTTTTTGAGAGACCGTTTGATTTTTAGTGCTGTTTATTGAACTACTTAAGGTCAGCTTAGACATTTATAATTGCGTATACGACAATTTTAATCTCTGAAATCCACTAGAATCATTTATTTTGTAGTGGTTTAAGATCCCATTTGCCTATTTCTCGAAACGTCAATTGAAACACAATGGATTGTATGCGTTTTGCTAGTCAGCCAAACTGAATACAAATAAGTGAGAATAAGCACCAGAATTATGTCACACTGTTCATTATACAATGACTAATTGAACATTGACAGGCCACACGTTTCATATTCGGTGATGTTCATTGGTATTTTGGATGATTTTATGTTATGACATAATTTTTATATCACCGAATGTATATTATCTAGACAAATTCTGATAAAACAACTGTTGTACACAGTGGACATATGATAATACTGAATAATCAAAGCAGAATGAAACGATTTGCATGAAAATTTCCGAACCCTTGACCTTCATGGTTAATTCGTAAGGCATCCAGTGTTCTAGTTGTGGTAGTTACTATATCGAGCCTCAAATACGCTCAATAAATAAATGGTTAGCGGAGTCCATGGGCATCATGACGTGAATGATGCCACCTATCTTGATACAGGAGTACGGAATATCGTATCTGTTTCATTCTTTAAAATATAACGTATAGCTTTTTTGCCGTAGGGAGGGCCATGTTGGTAGGACGTATCCGTGCTGACTCAATATGCACTACAACCGGTAGTAGCTACGGCTACTGGTAGACTAGTCCACCTTAAAAAAACCTTCATCCATCCATTATTATTACGATCCTTAGGTGGATTTATATACTAACTGATACCTAAATATTTTTCAGAAGTCATTAATTAATTAGGTGTTACATTTACCATATTAGTAAATACATTTCATATTTTTAAATCAATGTTCAATATATATTTTTTCCCTACCTAAGCCGATAGCGTTGAGAGGCTATATCAGCGTAGTCCTAACAAGTAGGTGAGATCACGGGACTCTAACCTGACGACGTTGCTAACACTAACCTTAGAAAAAGTAGTGCATCGCAGAATCTACAACCGAATAGGAAACGCGACCCACTGAGAAGATCCGGCGAGAAACTCAGTGGGCTGTGTCTATGGGTTAATTTACTCGCCGAGCCCTTCGTCGCAAGCGACGGGTTCGACGAGAACGATGACCGGATTCATAATTGAGTCGAATTTTTGATATAGTAGATACTAATTTAAAATAATACGAGTATGTACTTATGCTTGTTAAAACGTACAAATATTCATACGACGCGTGCTCCAACAAAATACGTTTCAATTTCAATTTTAAATCTTTATAAACGATCGCGCGCGGCGTTCATAATAATCCATTCAAATTGAAAGATCACAAGCGTTGCAAGAGACAAGCGTCGCAGCGTCGATCCCCTCCGAGACGAAAGCGTTGTTTTATGGTCGTCGTGCCGCCAACAAACTTTGGCAACTGCTTTATGATCCTAATTTATAAGTGAGCGCCACCAAGTGTATTTACGACTCTTTCTCAACCCTCCCGCGAGTGGGTTCCGATCGCGCTGGCTACATATACATTCCGAATTTGAACTCATTCATAATCAATCATCGAACGTGTAATTTCACACAATTAGAACTTGTTTTTGGATTGCAACCGATGCAACTGCACGTAATTAGCCAAATTAACACATTAGTTAGTCGCGCAACAGAAAACCGTGAACAGAAGTTACAAATGGCCGATTCAAATACAATGTTATTGAACTGCGCAAAATACAAATTGTTACTTTCAGAAGAATATAATTAAACTGAGTTAATTTGCAGCTCCCTAGAGAGCTGTGTGTAATAATTCTGAAGCATAAATTAATTTTCAATTTGCCTTTGACGTTTTGCTGAGCCGAGCGGGCATGTCTCCGAGGCAAGGTATTAACCGTACATGACGCCCTGTGCCTATTGCCTGCACCGAATCTCTGCAGCCTGTTTGACTATGTCGTCCAAATTTGTATATATTATATGATGCGTTTAGTCCGAACTGCGAGATTTTTTTATTTTATAGAAAATATATTAAAATCTCGTAGCTGCGAGATTTTTTTATGTTATAGAATATATATGTGATGCATTTAGTCCGAACTGCGAGAATTTTTTATGTTATAGAAAATATATATGATGCATTTAGTCCGAACTGCGATAACTTTAAATGTTATAAAAAAACAAATGTTTTTTTTAACTAATACGACATGTTAGTTTCTTTTAAATTAAATTATTGAATTTTAGAAACCATTTTTAAGTAAACAGTTTTTGTCGTTAACCAAATCTATAATTGTATTCAGTTTATTGTAGCTATAGTCCCAGTGATAGAGTAAATTCGATTGTAAATACAGACAGGGAACAAAGCGTGTAAAATGAATGAATAAGGTGGTTGTATCGGTGTCGCGTTGCAGAGTTAGTCCAACCACTGTATAAATCTCAATTATCATGCCCTCTCCGAACTTAGTCGTAGCTATCTATTCCTTAGTGCTCGAACTGAAATAAAAATATTCCAGAATAACATTGTGCCTCAATTCTCCATATTCACAAATTGTCTAAAGCATTTATGGCAAATTAATGTTTTGATTCACTACGAAAATGACATGTAAAACTTCTATTAAATCTTCAAGGAATTATATTTTTTTGGCACCGTGGAAAGCTGTCAAAATAATGATTTAAAATATTCATTAATAATCAAAGTGAATCAATTTAAACATAATGCCGTAAACGGAAATTTAAATTACGGACTAGATCAGTTCCCGCTTCGGCTCAAATCGATACATAGATATTTTATATAGAACCTATATGTTAGCTTACTTTATAACACAATGGAACTCGGCTCGTATTTTTCAAGCGATAATTCTAAGCAGTTTGTTCCGTACCGTCGCGGACTTGCCAAGACGTACGCGAAGAATTACAAATCGTAGAAACAATTCGCTACATATATCAAGGAAAATAAATAGGCCACGCTTTTGAGAGGATTCTCTTGTTTTAAATTTAAAACATTTATTATGTTTAGTTGGAATTTGTGTAGTTTGAAATTAAACAACAGACATTCGTAATACGTCCGAAATCCTGTATTTATTACTTCATAGTTCATACATCGGTCTTTCATCAAAGGTGTTCCGACACGAAGGAGGAAGAACGTTTCAATGCTTTTGATTTATGGTCGATGTAATGGGAGCTAGGCTGCATTTTGCTGCATGCGACCGACTGTTTTCCCCATTGAACAAAAATTTAAAGTAATAACAGAGAATAATTTTCATACGAAAACTATGTATAAATTTGTAATAGTTTAGTAGATAATTTTTTTAAAACTTCATGCGTTTTCACTATTCTGTATCGACTTTGTGTGTTTAATAAATTACAGCTTCAATTGTCTGGTCATTCGAGTTCACGAAATAACGAATGCATTTATTTTTATTTACAGAATGATTACAGAAATATTTGGTTGGCACCCAGCTTTATAAATGAGATGATATACTAAATTAAATAGTTGCATTACTTAAATTATCGTGAAATCATACCTCTCCATACACAGTTGCTTGGAAGAAATTTAAATAAGCCGCCATATGTGACACTTTCAATTGTTATTTGTAATATAATTTTAATTACACTCGTTGGTTAGTTAATATTGATGTCTTTTGTAATAATTTCTAATATTGGTTATAATTCTATAAATATACACAAGTTTTCTTGTATTGTTTTCGTAAGCTGAATAGCATATGGTCTACCTGATGGAAAGTAGTGACTGTTCTTTATTTACATCAGCAATGCCAGAAGTTATTTTATTTATGCAAAATATATTATTTGTAGGTTTCACTAGAAATATATGAGATAAATGTGTTCTTAGAAACTAAGCCGAAAGTGTCTAAACGCGCATTGTCTTCGCAATGCGTCATTGGTAAATTGAAAACTCGATTTATGGTGGAGCCATCAGTTGAGCTTACGCAGCCGCCTGGAGACTGACAGTTTCAGTTCCTCGTGATACATCGGTCCGTATTAAAATATGTATTTAATGAAAATCGTATAAAATCTTTAAAGTTTTAACAGCTTCAACTGTGTGTGTCATTTTGTATTTCTTTAATAAAAATAGAATTTCATCATTCAACATATCTGATATTCTGTCATCCAACTGTGCTATTAATAAGTCGTAAACAGTCAAAACTGAGCTGTAAATTTCCGTTCGAAAATAAAAAAAAATGTATAAAAGCCTTTTACTCTTTTATATCTGTGTCCGCGTATTCGTTTTATTGCTTGTTGTAAAATAGTTTCATGAAAACTGCAATGTCCAGTGTGTCTATGCACCGGGAATGATCCGTTAGCGACGCTGCGTAATGTAAAGCGAAATGCTGCGTTATTCAACTTAATAGCCATTATTTTGGTTCGTTAGTGGAATATCGCTGACGAATGTGGAGCGGCCGCGTATTCCGACATCGGGCGTGCGGTGTATCGGTCAATTAGCACATACTCTAACTCTTACTAACCCTGTACGCTTATAAAATGTGAATTATGGTGATTAGTTATAAGATATTTGTTTCCTAATAATGATTAGATTACGCCGGGAGCAGAGCTCAAGGCACACCGTTTACCGGAACCACATAGACGCATTGCGAATAATTCTCTTATCCTTTATGAATATTAGGTAGAAGTCGCAACTTAAATAGCTTCACGGTTTTTTATTTTTTTTATTGCTTAGTTGGGTGGACGAGCTCACAGCCCACCTGGTGTTAAGTGGTTACTGGAGCCCATAGACATCCACAACGTAAATGCGCCACCCACCTTGAGATATAAGTTCTAAGGTCTCAAGTATAATTACAAGGGCTGCCCCACCCTTCAAACCGAAACGCATTACTGCTTCACGGCAGAAATAGGCAGGGTGGTGGAACCCACCCGCGCGGACTCACAAGAGGTCCTATCACCAACCTCCCTCACAGTAGAAATATATAGAACGAAGTACCAAGGCTAAAGTCAAGAACAGTCCTTACTGCCAACACTAAATGAGTTAGACAGAATCTTAGATTAGGCTTAAAGTATTTAATCAACAAATCAAATACTACATAAATATAGTTTTATTTGTTAAACTGAGCAGCGCTGTAATCATACACAATATAACAAGTCTTGTACAACTCTATCTTAAATAAAGTACGCGCTTTTAAGGTTCAAATAACTGAATGATAGAATTTTATATTCATAATTGTATTCTAGTGAGCCTTTTCTCTCGAAGTTTTATCCGGCGTGGTAAGGAAGACTTGTATACCTTTTTTTGAACACGATTTGGTCCTGATTCGATTCTTAATAATATTGTTAGTGGTACGACCTTGAAAAATGCTGTTGAATTGCAATTAGATTAAGATAATTATCCACCCTTCAAAACTTAAGGCACAATTTGCCACTGTAATAAATAAAAAATTCGTATCAACTAACTTGAGTAGGGTTACTGTTGCCAAGAGACAACTAATTTGGTATATTGATAGACAAATTGCAATGTAAAATGTATACCAGTGACTACAATAACAATGCTATAACAGTATATTATGACACTTTGACAAATGTCGATATTATGTTTACATAACCCAATCAATATTGTCGGACATCCAATGCGGCTATCGATAAAATTTCGCATTCGACACCACTGTGTATAGTTCTGACAAATGTAAAACAGTGCGACACATTTATCACGTTGCTGTAACTAAATGTCCTCTCCTTAAGAATTGTTCCTAGTTTAGGATTTATGTTTTGACAGTCTTTCTGTGAATATCTTTATTCACACCATAGCTACTTGCATCGTTGCCAACTCAAATTATCATACTTGGCGACGAAAATCAAGTCATGTTTTTTTTTCTTTTTACTGATTTTTACTGACTTTAAGACTGATTATTTTTCATGTCAACACAATACGATTTGTGTATAAGAATAATCGCATAAATTTTACTAGAACATCTAATGTAAGATTTGAAAAAGAAAAAAAAAAACGGTTGGCTCATTACACGAAATCTGGCTTCAGAGGAAGCTCAGAAGTCAAGGTGCCGTAATGGGAATGATTAATATGGCTCATTTGCGGTACGCGGCTACACAGACGGCTACGGACTACGTAGCTTCGTAGCCGCTACGGAGCGCCGCTACGTGCTCTCTCTGCGTACATCGTTTACGCTTCCGCACTGAGAATTTATTAGTTTCCACCCCATTCCTACCTTTTATCTCCATTATGTATTAAATGCAATACTACAATGTTCCTGTACGCGTTTTAGTCTAATGTAAATTAATTGTTAACGGTTGCGAATATTCATTCATTAAACGTCAATAACAAAATGTTGCCTAAAGACACTCAGACGGAAGATGTCTCAAAGTTAGTCCCTCAAATTGAGAGTTATAGGTGTTATCCGTTCGTAAATATTATTAACAAACGTGTAGTAATTATGATTAGAGTACCAGTAATTCAAAATCAATTGAGACTTCTTAAGTATCTCAAGGCCTTAATCTTCCTTTTGAGCTTTGGTAAGGAGAACTGTGACTTAATTTGTCTAAATAAGCTAAATAAAGAAACGGCTGGTGGTAGGACCTCTTGTGATTCCGCAAGGGTAGGTACCACCACCCTGTTTATTTCTGCCGTGAAGTAGTAATGCGTTTCGGTTTGAAGTGGGGCAGCCGTTGTAACTATACTGAGACCTTAGAACTTATATCTCAAGGTGGGTGGCGCATTTACGTTGTAGATGTCTATGTGCTCCAGTAATCACTTACCACGAGGTGGGCTGTGAGCTCGTCCACACATCTAATAAATAAAAAAAAACGAAGTGTGGTGTCGTGGGACACCGGATAGGAACGAAGTTACTTATTATAAAAATATTAATTTTAAGTTCTATTCTTTTTTTTTTTTTTTTATTGCCTTTGTAGGCAGACGGGCATACGGCCCACCTGATGGTGAGTGGTTACCGTCGCCCATGGACTTCAGCAATGCCAGGGGCAGAGCCAAGCCGCTGCCTACCGCTTAATACTCTCCACAAGCCTCGTTTGAAGAAGGACATGTCATAGCGCTCGGGAAACACCGCGGAGGGGAGCTCATTCCATAGCCGGATGGTACGTGGCAAAAAAATCTCTGGAAACGCACTGTGGATGACCGCAGTGGCTCCAGGTAGTATGGATGAACTCTACTCCGGTGGCGGGCGGTGCGATGGTAAAAACGAGATGCTGGTATCATCTCGAACAATTCCTCAGAGCACTCCCCATGGAACATACGGTATAAAATACAGAGGGAACCGAAGTCCCTCCGCAAACCCAGAGGCTCCAAACGATAAAGGAAATAATTATTCGGGTATACATTTTTTATTATGATTTTTTTATTGATAAAAAAACTACTTTAAAAAGTTATCAACTTTATTTTATTCACAATGATTTATAAAAAATATATAATAAAAATATGTTATTTTTTGTACGTTATAATAAAAATCTTACGTTACGGACGCTTTTTCCCGGTAGGGTACCCCTCTGAATTGTCCCATAAATAAGGAACTTCGTTCAAAAACTTAAAATATTAGACGTATTTAAATATGTTAAAAATATAATTCACCCATCCGTAGGATAGGGGAAACCAATAAGTAGGTATTGGTCCTGTAATTGGTTTCTAATGCCGCGTAAACCCTCCAAACGTGTTGGGAGACTGGACGGAGAGATAAAGTGCACAAATGCTTTGTGCCCGATTTCGCTATCGTTATTTTTGTAACTGCTTTTTTTGTTTCTCTGGTGAATTTTAGCGAATTACTTTACAAAGCGCATCTTCTGACGAACTTTGTTTGTTTTATTTTGCGTTGCTCCGTAAAAGATTACGGAAACAAAATCTACATATTTTTTTCCGATTCAATTATGGAATATATCAATTGTTTCATCTTATGAATCGATCCTATCACCAACATCATCCCAAGAAAAATATACATATGTGATTACAGATAGGTATGTAATTACATTTTTTTTGGCCTTTATTGGAAGACAAACTCGCGGTCTGCTTAATGCCAATCGCCAGTACCCATGGTTCCAATCATTTAGGTGCCCAATTTCAACAATTACAGTTATAAAGTTACCTCTCTATAAAATTAAGATGATTTTATGTTCTACATTAGACTAGAGGCATTCTCATAGTGGTCCCTATGAGTTTTTCATAGAAACTATAGTGACTTTTAAACGAAGTTGCTCTAGTAGTTTGCAAATTTCAATAATTTAAAATTTTCAATAAACACGTATCAATTCTCAAGAGAATTTAAGCATATATTCGTTGCTCTCCCTTCTTATTGTATTCAGATTACCGTAAATCCTACATGAGCACTCGCTCCGAAAACTCCGTGTAATGTTTGCGTCGAAATCAGGGACTTTACCCCGACAAATAACTTTGGAAAGATACTAAACACTTCTTCTTCTCAGTCGTGTCACTCTTGACAGAGTGGTCGTGATCGTCATGTAGTGTTGGAAGGGGCAGACTTGATGCGTCTCACGATGTCGCGCCATCTCTCCCTGCTCGAAGCCATTCTACTGCACTCATTTAAGGGACCTCCCACTGCAGTTTTAATTTGGTCGGTCCACCGCATTGGTGGCCTCCCGCGCGGTCTTGTACCATCAACGCTTCCCTGTACCACCTTGTTTGCAACTGATGCGCAATGCTTGGGGGAGTTACTGTCGAGGATGGAACGTGTGAGCCTTGAGTTTGGATTAAAGATTAACCGCAGTAAGACCAAGGTGATGATTGTCGATCGCGCTATGAATAACTCGCCGGACGTGACTCAAATAGCGGGTTGCGACGTGGTCCAGTCCTACATATACCTTGGGGCGTTAATCTCAAATAATGGCGGATGCATGGACGAAATCAGAAGGCGCATGGCTGTCACGAGGTCGGCGATGGACGGGCTGAGGAAAGTATGGAGAAATAGAAACATAACCAAAACCACAAAGATCAGGCTCGTTAGAACACTAATATTCTCTATATTTCTATACGCTGCTGAGACGTGGACCGTGCGAGACGTGGAAAGGAAGAAAATAGACGCTCTGGAAATGTGGTGCTGGAGAAGAATGCTTGGAGTTTCGTGGACCGACTTTCGTACAAATGTCTCGATACTTCAGGAACTCGGCATCAAGCAGCGTCTATTTGGTATAGTACAGTCTCGAATGGTGAATTTCTTCGGACACGTTTCGCGACGAGATGGTCGGTCCATAGAACGCCTCTTTGTACTAAACACTACGCAATTCAAAAACAAAACATATAAAAACAATGAACGGATTTGGCACGCTTTGAAACGTGGTTTTGAATATTAATTTTTTTACTGCCTTACATTATAGTGTTAAAGTTTAAGATTTCAAAATGTATTTGAAACACTACTATTAAAACACTCCTCGACATATTTCTTGTAGGGTACAGTTTATGCGGTCTAGGTGTGTTTGGGAAAGCCTGACGATCCAGCCGCACCGTAGATGTGGCGCCAACCATTGTTAGCTTGCTTCCTGTCTGCGTGATCTAAGGCGGGTTGTTGAGTGACCGGGAGCTTAGTTTATTCAACCCCATTAAAACCTGTCTGTTGCTTGAAATATGAAAATTCTGACTTTTACATACTTAACTCTTAATCTGGCCGGGCATTAATCAGAAGGCGACTTCGTCATCAGTTGACCATTAAATTAGTAGTATCCTCGCGTTATTTTACTACCGATCTCCACGCAATTCTTTTGTACTAGTGGTAGGTGCATTTAAAAAAAATTATTATAAACCGTAAAGCTTAGCACCTACTTAACTAGCTACAAAACTTAGCATTTACTATATAAAAAATATATACCGCCTTTTGTATTTTGCAACATGTTTATATTAATTTTATTTTATATAACATTCTTTATTTAATGTTAAAATCAAATTTTTGCCATAGTTTATTGAGCTAATAGTCGTTTTATTACTGTAACCTTCTCAACTTTAGAATTTTTAGTAGCTACTCTTGTGTCATGAGTAGCTGCGGGTAAATTATGAAAAATATAGATTACATGTGTAAGGTCACCGACAATGGAAAAATCTTTTACATGACATTGACATTATTCGGATGACATTATTCGGTAGATCGACGATCCAAATGTTATTGTTCGGACCTTGTGTATATGGAAACATATCTTCAAAATGTCGCTAACGAAATTTAAGCATCTGTCAATTACTTTATCATCACTGGTGGTAGGACCTCTTGTGAGTCCGCCCGGGTAGGTACCGCCGCCCTCCTATTTCTGCCGTGAAGCAGTAATGTGTTTCGGTTTGAAGAGCGGGGCAGCCGTCGTAACTTTATTTGAGACCTTAGAACTTATATCTCGAGGTGGGTGGCGCATTTACGTCGTAGATGTCTACGGGCTCCAGTAACCACTTAACACCAGGTGGGCTGTGAGCAATAAAAAAAAAATACCTTCTGTTTTATTAGAGCACTAGCTTTTGCCCGCGACTCCGTCTGCGTGGAATAGCTACTTTGGCATAACGCTAAATTTTACTTCCACTTCATTTTCGTAGAATGTGAAAATATTTTTGAATAATATTATAATGTCAAGGAGCTATTTAAACCCCTATTTTGAAACATTCTTTATTGGTGCTCCACATGTATTGGTCTTACCGTGATGTTATATAGCCTATAGTTTTCCTCAATAAATAGGCTATCTACCACTGAACGAATTTTTCAAATCGGACCATTAATTCCTGAGATTCGCGTTCAAACAAACAAACTCTTCAGCTTTATAATATTAGTATAGATTACTGCACATGGTCGAAAACTTTAACATTTTCATAATATATGAACAGTCTTGAAGCCTCGGTAATCATGTCGGGATTTTTCAGAAAGCAATGCTCCTGTCACACTCGAATCCTACTAAATTTATTACCCTCGTTGACGCCAGCCGGTTCTACAACTATCGGATCTTGTACTTTCATACACGTCCACTGAATAGATGAGTTGCATTTGAAATAATGACAATAACCCAGTCGTAAAATATATGCTTTTTTTATTGCTTAGATGGGTGGACGAGCTCACAGCCCACCTGGTGTTAAGTGGTTACTGGAGCCCATGGACATCTAAAACGTAAATACGTCACCCACCTTGAGATATAAGTCCTAAAGTTCTCAGTATAGTTACAACAGCTGCCTCACCCTTCAAACCGAAACGCATTACTGCTTCACGGCAGAAATAGGCAGGGCGGTGGTACCTACCCGCGCGGACTCACAAGAGGTCCTACCACCAGTTACTTTAAAGTTACTTCATTTTTTAAATCATATTTTAAGATTTATGATTAGCGCGTATCATTAGACGAGCTCATAGCCCACCTGGAGCCTAAAACGTATGTAACGCCACCAAATTCGGTGTGTGACCATAAAGTCTCAAATGCTTTAGGATATGGTTACACTTTGAACTAAAATTCATAAAATAGGCAGAACTTTTGTTCCCCGTACGTCGTTATTCACCTTTGCTACATTTATTATATTGATTCCATTTTAATATTCTTCATAAAATCTCAATGAAGAATATTTTTATATTTGATGACTGAATTATACCGAATTATATTAATTTCACCCTTTTTTTTCAATCTATAACCACCAATGCTGAGTGTAGGTATACTCGTGTATTAATTTCATTAATAAATAACAATACATTAAATATATACCTTTAGATTTGTTGAATAGTCAAAAGTACTAAATCGAATTGATAAATCCGGCAACTAATTAATTTTTTTAACCAGCAGATTTTTTTTATTTATTGCTTAGGTGGGTGGACGATCTCACAGCCCACCTGGTGTTAAGTGGTTACTGGAGCCCATAGACATCTACAACGTAAATGCGCCACCCACCTTGAGATATCAGTTGTAAGATCTCAGTATAGTTACAACGGCTGCCCTGCCCTTTAGACCGAAACGCATTACTGCTTCACGGCAGAAATAGGCAGGGCGGTGGTACCTACACGCGGACTCACAAGAGGTCCTACCACCAGTAAAAGATGTAAAAACACCCATATTCATTTTATTTAATCCATTCCTATAAAATGTTGCATAGTAGTAAACGCTCTGAGCGATAAAGCCGTCCGCTATTTCTAGTATCTGCATTATTAGGTATTATATTTTATCGGTTGGGGTGTTTTAGCGAGTGAAATTTCGTTCTATTCTTCTTCTATCTTATATTATTCTTCTTCTTCATTCATTATTTAACTACGTGCCTACGTGAATTGTCTTAACAAATCTTCTGCGTAGCACCACATAAGTAAATTAATTTGTAATTTAAGAAGTGGTGACCTGTAAAACATACGCCAACGATTCACAATCAAAACAGCTGCAGTTTGTAATTTTTTTTTGTTGTGGCGAGGAAATTTTATTGTTCACTAGCTGACCCGGCAGACTTCGTAGAGCCTCAATCGATAAATAAAAGACCTAAACTTTTGTATAAAATAAACAAAAGGAATCCCTCCGACAGGGGACACATCAAAGGAAAAACAAAATTGTTATTTTTATTTAATTCCGAGCATTTTTTTAAACCTTCTCTGGACTTCTACAAATAATTCAAGATCAAAATTAGCCAAATCGGTCTAGCCATTCTAGAGTTTTAGCGAGACTAACGAACAGCAATTCATTTTTATATATACATAGATAGATAGATTAAGGGTATTTCTGATATATACAAAGTTAAAAGGATTTGTTTTAACTAGTACGATGTGTGTGTGTGGGGTGTGAAACAGCAGAACGACGGTATCGACGACCTGGGGTACCTCCGCGACAAATTGGAATTGTGAAATCGATTCCATGAATATATTTCATTTGAGGTGACGTGATGAATATACAGTACTTTTTAATCATCATGTGCTTTACTTTTTTTTTATCGTCTATCAAAAACAAGTTGAAATAAATTTTCATGATTAGTCTAAAGTAATTTGACATGTCATCTTCAAATTTAAACACACGCATAACAATTTTGCTTACGACAGTGAATTTTTTAAAATCAATCAGCCTTCAAAAAGATATGAGATATAGAATTAGAGATCCTTAGCTTAAATAATTTATTAAATTAAAACTAAAATAATTTAGATTTTATATTAACACTGATCGTAATTTTCTATGTTCAAACCAAAGAAGACTGCATAAGGATAGTTCAAAAACATTTACATTCACATTTCTTACGGTGCAATTCCGTTGTGTAAACAAACTTCTAACATTGGACGTTTGCTGCACGTTTGCATTGTTTCAAAGGCTTATTTTTCTTGTAGGATACCGTACGCCGACAAGATCACCCCGGAGCCAATCTTGCACAACAATGCGGGCAGAGACACAAAGCCAGACTCGATCAGAAACAGTTATAATAGCCAATTCAAAGTTGGCATCTACGGTTGGAGGAAGAAATGCCTGTATATACTTGTCATTGCGCTTATGTTTATGATGATCATTAATCTAGCTCTCACGCTTTGGGTTCTCAAAGTTTTGGATTTTAATTCGGTGAGTCAATTTTTTTGTTTTGCATTCGACAATCTGATAAAATTTTAATTTAACCTTTTAATTTTTAGGAAGGAATGGGTCAGCTCAGAATAGTTCCTGGAGGACTACAGCTACTCGGGCAAGCATTAGTACTCGATTCTCTATTTACATCAAGTATCAAATCTCGGAGAGGTCAACCGATTTCCATCGAATCTACCAGAAACTTCTCAGTGTCAACTCGAGATTCACAGGGATTGCTGCAAAGTAGATTATTCTTAGGTAACTAAAAAAAACTTTTAGTGGATATAAAACATGAATAGTACAAAAATGTGTTGTCTTATGCTTCAATCAATTTCTATAAAACTTTTTGAGAGTTTATTTTCGCTACATCACCCAAGATGGGAGAGTTGAAGTTTTTTGTTTCCGCCCTATCGCCAGGTGTTTTGGAATCGCCCGCGGTTTGTTGACGCGAATTTGATGGATACATATGAGAATATGCTCCTATTTTATATTTGAACTACAACACAACAAATCCTAATTTATCGCTTGTATACACTACATATTGTTTTACCATAAAATTGTAAATGTATGTTTCTGTTAAATTATAACTTACAATCAATTACAAATCAGTTTAGGATTTTTTTCTAATTCTCTTCAATGGTGTTATAGTCGGAGTTTCAATATAAACTGCAAAAATTGTTCGTTTTCGGTTATAAAGTGTGATTAAAGATGTTTATTGGACAATGAATTTAAAAATTAAATTACAATATATTTATTGCACATGTACTCTCTATATCCTAGTATATAAAACCTGTAGCTTAAGCCGTCGTGGCCTAAAGGATAAGGTGTCCGGTGCATTCGTATCTAGCGATGCAACGGTGTTCGCAGACGAGTGCCAATTTTTTTAATGAAATACGTACTTAACAAATGTGCACGATTGACTTCCACGGTGAAGGAATTACATCGTGTAATAAAAATCAAACCCGCAAAAATATAATTTGCGTAATTACTGGTGGTAGGACCTCTTGTGAGTCCGCACGGGGTAGGTACCACCACCCTGCCTATTTCTGCCGTGAAGCAGCAATGCGTTTCGGTTTGAAGGCCGTTGTAACTATACTGAGATCTTAGAACTCATATCTCAAAGTGGGTGGCGTTTACGTTGTAGATGTCTATAGGCTCCAGTAACCACTTAACACCAGGGGGGCTGTGAGCTCGTCTACCCATGTAAGCAATAAATAAATAATATATGTATAAAATATTATAATATATAATAGAATTTGTCAGCACTTATAGAACAAGTTTACAAATTCCTTAGGTCATGACCGCTTAGAACTCAACGTTGGTCGCTTTGAAGTGAGAGATTCAAGAGGAGCGTTGCTACTGGGAGCCGGTCAAGATTCCGTCACCATAGGAGCGGATACACTAACGGTTTCCAGTTCAGCTGGAGTGACACTGAATACCGCAGTCCAGACCTCACTTGTAAAGGCACCCCCAGCGAAACCATTAGTGTAAGTTTTATTAGTTTTTTTTTTGTTTAAACAATCCATCTATACTAATATTATAAAGAGGAAAGATTTGTTTGTTTGTTTGTTTCGAATAGGCTCCGAAACTACTGGACCGATTTGAAAAATTCTTTTTCCATTAGAAGCCGACATTGTCCCGGATGAACATAGACTACTTTTTTAAATTTTTTTTTTCTTTTTGGTTTCATGTGTGTTTTAATGTTTCCGAAGCGAAGCGAGGGCGGGTCGCTAGTATTGCATAAATAAGTAATTCTGAGTAAAGGAAAATGAAAAAATCTTTTTAAGTTCAGTTTATACCAAAAGATAATTCGCGATATGTTTTAGTGCAGATCATGGTGCACTAATTGTTAATCGGTTACCGGAAACAAAGTCAAACCATTTTTTTACGTACAATTTTACCACTGTGCCGCTAAGCTCTAAATAGAATCAGCAAGTACTATAGAGAACACCCTGATTATTATTTGAAAATTTTTCCATCAAAATAGAATCCACAGATTCTTCTCTCTTTTCATCTCTTTGAATTACACTTACTTTTATTTAGGCTGGAGTCTCCTACAAGATCATTAGAAATGCATGCAGCCCAAAACATAGCTTTGGAGTCAAGAGCTGGCGACATAAGTGCGAGCTGCCTCACAACCTTCAGACTGAGATCCATAGCCGGATCGGTAAGAAACAGAACCATCAAAAAAGTAGATTTTTTTCAAAATATTTCTATTACCTCTTTATCTGAGCACGTACATATATTACAACTATACAATATATTTTAAAGCCTTTATCTATTTCAGATACGTTTAGACGCACCTAGTATTTACATGCCGAAATTGAAATCGGCTCTACCATTGCCACCATCAGCACAGCACCCGCACGATCCCCATCACCAGAACATTTATCAGTTGTGTGCATGTGCAAACGGGAAACTATTCCTAGCACCACCGCATGGGATCTGCGCGGCCAGGGAGGAAAGCCTCATCTGTCGATGATAATCTTTTCTAGTGTAGATATCGGTGTATTGTTTATATTCTGTGTGCGAAAGCTTGAATTGTGCATAAATGTAAAGAACGTAATGACCATTTAGAATTTTATAGCTTTTATTTTTTCGATTTTGGTCGAAAATGAAAAATGTTAATTTTGTCCTTTAAATTTTTATTCGTGAGTTGTATGCATTTCGTCATACTTACGTTTAATTGTTTGACATATATTTATAATTAATTTAAATTGTTTGTAATTTCATTTCATTATATAATTAAATTTTATAATAAATTTTAAATATGTTATCTAAGTATGTTAGCTAAATTGGGAATATAATTTCGAAATTATGTTAAATACAATTCATAAAAAATAAATGATATTGCGGAGCTTTTGAAATGATTAGGCATGTTTTTACTTAAATGGTATAGCAGTGAAACTACAACGACTTTATAAACGTACCAAAATTAATATTTTAGTAAAAAACATTACATAGCCTAGTGCCTTCTGGATAAATAAATATTTCATCGAGATAGTATTATAATACTCTTTGAATGTTTTCGCGGGTAGTAGAGATAATTTCAAAACACTTATACGATCTAAGTGGTCTAATTAAAAATTCTGACCAATAACATGTTGTATGTTCAAAACGTTACCGAGATTTCATGGTTGAAGTGTTTTAATAACAATATTATGAGTACTTGAACTTTGTTTTCATAGAATTTCATTATACAGATGCGCGGTAAATAATTAAAGAAATAAAATAAATAAACTTCGGTTACACGAAACTTAAATCGAATGACTTGGTAGATTAAATTATAAATAAAAATTATTTGAGTGTTGGAATGTATCTTATCCAAAAATTAAATAAATATAGTAGGCACATAAAATGTCAATTATTTAACAATAAAAAAGTATCCAAAGACAAAAGATAGTCGGGATATCATTGAGCTTCCATTGAATGACAATGAACTTCCAATGATTTTCAATGAATCCTTCAATGACATCCCGACATTGAGCTTCATCTTTGATACCAGGCTTATGGAAACATCTTTCTAAGTCAAACCAACCGGGTATCTTGGGACACGAAAGAAGGTGCCCTCTAGGCAGGTTCCAGATAGACTGCCTACCGCTAAGCCCGGTGGTGGTGGCACGAATGCTGGTTCTACGTTCCGTGGTGGTAAGGTGATCTGCTGATACACTTCACATGGAACGCGCCACATTGCTCCCCACTAGCTTAGTTGAAATCTATCACATCGGAGACTCGAACGCCAGTTGTTCAGCAACAGGATGTTTTAGACGGTACAACTCAAACAGCAAGTGTACCAAAAAAAGAATATGCATTTTTTTTGTTTTATTGCATCAGTTTATTTGTTCAGATAAATGTAACCTTGACAACCCTGGATTGACGTCACGCACTATTCAATTTGTAATCGCTTTAATTAGGTGCAATATAAAAGATATACAAAAATCAGTAACAGTTTTTAGGTTATAAATATAAATATGCCCTACGTTTTTACAACATACATATAACATTAAGTAGGATTCCTTCGTTCTCCCCAAAAACAAAGTAAGAAATGTTAAGGCATGCGTGTTCGTGTAGTTTCATGTTCTCTGAGCCTCTAGGATCTTAACAGGCTAACCTGTTGTTAGGGATCAGTGTATTTTATTAAACTACTGTAGCTACACCATATACGGACCTGTGTATAAAATTAACCCTTAGAAAATTGATGTATAGCTATTGTGTTACAATTTAATGTAAATTATAGTAAGCATTTGTTGATGTTGTTGTAAATATAATTAATAGTAAAATAAGTTTCAAACGATGCGGCATTTTTTTTTTCTCTTTTTCCTAAAGAATAACTGGACTGCATGCTTTATAAATAAGAATTAAAGAAATAATAAATGACTCTCATCCAAAAGACCGTTGAAGCATCATCATCACTAATCGTTTTATTTTATGACGTCGGAATATCTCATTGCAACCGTATTTTGTTACATTCCTTGGTATTAAATACGACGAATGAAATTATATAGAACAAAGCTATAACCGAATTATACATACACTATAACACATAGCTGGCCCGGCAAACGTTGTTTTGCCATATAAATTATTTCTAGGAAAGATAAATAACCTAAATACCGACTGCAGCGTCATTTGCCGGGATGATTTGTGAATGTAAACCATCCAGGGTGCCACCCAAACGCATCAAAAAAAATGGACGTAGGAGGAGTTCAGTGACAAACACACGCACACAAGAAATATATATAAATATGTAATATACTTTTGATTTAATAAAAGTATAGTCGTTCTATTTAACTAAATATCCCTCCATGTTTTCTTCAAATCATACTGGCTTAAAGCTATAGGAATTTACATTACGCTTAAAACATTCGGCAGTTCATAATTGAGTCAGACGGGAATAAGTATTCTACTAAATATAAAACGAACGAAGAATAAGTTGAGAAGTTTCATCATTTAAATTTGGTTTGAAGGCGGTTTCCACGGTCGGAGCTTCGACTGGATGCCAGTGCACTTTTAATTATAGATATTAAAATTAGAAACGTTTGATAATATAGAATCTTAACGCCGTCGAAATTTTATCTCAATATACGAGTGAATCTTTTTCAGCTTTATTTATATGGATATCTTTAATTTAACTGTATAATATTTTATGCTCTAACATGCTTATGGTGTGATAATTTGTAAACGTTTATAAAAGTGGTACTTTAAAACTGTTATAATAATAATAATAAGCCTTTATTGCTGTTAAAAAATTTACAATACTTATATCTAAATATTAAATATATATATATTTTTTAATGCTAGGAAACAGCTGGTCTCTCGACATAGGCCTCCTCTAATGTTTTCCACAAGGTCCTGTCCTTTGACTTTCTCAGCCACTCTCCGCCAGCTATTCTTTTGAAATCATCTTCCCATCTTTGATTTTTTCTGCCTTTACTTCTATGGCCATCTCTTGGGTCAAAACTGGGTTAAAACTGTTATAAATACTGTTAAATTCGAAGCGTCTTAAATGATCCAATTGCAATAAAAACGCGAGATTAATTTGTAAAAGTACTTTTAATTATGTCTATAGCTGACGATAGAAGAAGAAAATATTATAATAATACTTTAAATGACATAAAAACAGCTGAGCAAAGGTAGTACGTTTTATTTGAATATTTTTTTATCATCTATAATGATGCTCTTCTTGTATTACATTTATTACAGTTCATAGTTTTAGTGATCTTTTACATTTACATTGCATTTTTTTTTATTACTTAGATAAGTGGACGAGCTCACAGCCCACCTGGTGTTAAGTGGTTACTGGAGCCCATAGACATCTACAGCGTAAATGCGCCACCCACCTTGCGATATAAGTTCTAAGGTCTCAAGTATAGTTACAACGACTGCCGCACCCTTCAAACCAAAACGCATTATTGCTTCACGGCAGAAATAGGCAGGGCGGTGGTACCTACCCGCGCGGACTCACAAGCGGTCCTACCACCAGTAATTCTGTATATTCACACCTTTATATTCATATACAGAAAATAATAAGAAAAATATTTACCAAATTTACACATAAAATTTGAACACATTTGAACAAAATACATTGTAATTACGTGATGCGAACAAGAATGGTGATTAATGCAGACTAATAACCACACAAGTCAATAGCGTATTTATTGTGAGCCGCAACGAGTCTGTATACAGTCGCTGCTAAACTTTAATTAAAGATTCATGATAAATTGTCGTAGGAAGCTGCATTCTGCGCGGCGTTGCGCACGTGAATAACGCCCGGTTCGCGAACACTTAAATAACTTAAGCCAGTAACCTAACAATAAATTCATGAGCCTCCATCTTCTTTTGTTTCGAGCCACGCTCTTTAAGCAACGCTAATTGGCAGGAAGACCCGTTAACACAATCTAAAATGTTTCTCTTTATCGAAGCACGCGTTAAATCAATCTAAATTTGTAATAACAACGGTTTAAAGCAACAATATTATAAGTTGAATAATATACATGTTTACTATTTATCCATTTTAGTTCATTCGGAAATGAAAATAAAGTAACATTTCGCTTTATTAAGACTTAACATAATCAGAACCATTTATATCACGGTATAAAGCTGACAGATTTTCACCAAGAGTTAAGGCCAGAGGATGCTCGTAAGAATAGTTCCGGCTACTAATCAGAAAATGCGGGTACGCGACCCTAGCTTCATCAAGCTTGCGCCAGATGTTCTCCGTTGTCCATCTACTGAGCTTTCTTCCCTTTAGTTCCATCATGAATACCTTACCGTCCTATTTTCTCTAGTGAATTAGTACCGCATACCGCGTACAAAGAGATTGTTGTTTTTCCAACACTAATGGGACTTTAACATAATGTGTCACGTTGTTGACTCCATGGACTCCAAGTATCGATTGATATAAGATTATTCCTAAAATTAACTTAAATGAGAACAGTAAAAAATTAAGTAAAACCTTGATAAAAGTAAAACCAATAAAAACTTGATTTTATTCATAATTCCTTATAAAGTGTTAGCTAAAGTATTTTATTCCTCTATTCGTCCCTATTGTAATATCACACTCGTGACTCGAGATTTATGAGGCATTCATTTTGTTTACACATGAATGCCTTTTGAATGAATTTAAAGCATTAAGAAAGTGGTGTCTAACAAACAGCTGTTGTTTTTGGAAGGAAGATCCTTATGGGACGATGCGGAGGGGTACCCTAATAGGGAAAAAACGTCCGTAACGTAAGATTTTTATTAGTAATGCACACAATGTACGACTTAACTTTGTAATAACGTACAAAAAATAAGATATTTTTTTAATTACCTGTTTAAATCATAATTATCAACAAATACACGTCTAGTTTAATTTAGTTTGATATACATACAACATTGAAGTTGGAGCGCCGCATTCTCTTGCATATTAAGAAATAATATTAGTCTCTCGGCTCCATCTACATCTAATTGAATTTCGGAGTCCTTTGTCGCGGTATTACAGTGCGAAACTCTTAAAGCCGTTTCAAAGACACCTCGTTTTCAAAATGACGTCAACGGGCCGGAGGAAATAAAGTTATGATTCATGCACTGAAATATGTTACAGATAGGGGACAAACGCTCTAAGCAAGTGAATCCGGATGAATCTTTGAAACGTTTTGTTGTTGAATACGTCTTGTCATAGTACACAAACGCTTTATTAGATACTAGCGACCCGCCCTCGCTTCGCTTCGGAAACTGTAATTTATTATTGATTTCTCCATTATTTAATGGATATTATAATACATACAAACCCTCCTCTTTAATCACTCTATCTATTAAAAAAAACCGCATCAAAATCCGTTGCGTAGTTTTAAAGATTTAAGCATACATAGGGACAGATATAGGTACAGAGAAAGCGACTTTGTTTTATACTATGTAGTGAAGAAAAAAAAAGACATTTTAACTAATTAGTGAAAAATATGTACGATTTCTTTAACCCTAAACTACTTGTATTTTTGGGTTTTCTTGTTTATAAATCAAATAGCAAGACCAGATTTATTTAAATATGTGTATTCGTTTGTCACTTCACTTTTCCGCTTAGTCTGGAATTTTTAAAAATAATATTGAAGTTTGGAAAATGAAAAAATCTATTTAAAGGGACCACATAAAATTGACCAATATGTTTTTTTATATATTTCTTAGATGAATAAGTTTATGGCTCTTCTGGAGTTAAGTAGTTACCAGAGCTTCTATGGTAGACAGCGACAACGTAAATGCCACCACACACCTTAAAACATGAGTTCTAAGGCTCAATTCTATAATACAACGGCAGCCCTACCGGGTACATGGTTGGGGTACTAACCGGTGCGATCTCACAAGACTCCGGCCACTATTACTTCAATGTACAGTGAGACAAGTGATTTTATTGGATTAAAATAGAAGCAATAGTTAAAGATGAAAAACTTTTTTAAAAAACTTTCCTTGTGCTTGGAGATTATAAGATATAATCTAAATCTACGACGAATATCATTTTAAACTAGATTGAGTAGATTTTTATACATAAGCGCTTATGGCTTTTTATAAACGTTATATAAGAATAAAAGGCGTTGGATTGAAAGGGAATAAATTATTTTCTTTTCTTCACTTATAATACCGGAAGGAAAAATTAAATAGTGATAAAAGGAGTGAAGTCTGTTGTTATCGTAGGAGCAGTGACACGCAGGTCGTGTTTCTTGGCATGGTTTGATGGAGGTCGAGCGTGGTGTATCTCGATTAGCACTCCAGCTACGAAAGGATTTCATAACACCGGAAAGAGGCTATGAAGATAAAAAAACACCTTATATTTATTTATTATTGCCTTTGTAGACCGACGAGCATACGATTCATCGGACGGTGAGTGGTTACCGTCACCTATGGACATCAGTAATGCCAGTGGACAGCAAAATCACTGCCTATCGCGAATATACCTAAGCTTTTATTCCATTTGTCATTATTTTTAATACTTAGATGGGTAGACGAGCTTATCATCCACCTGGTTTTGAGTGTATAGATATCGTATAAAGCGAATAACTTTGAGACACGTCGAAGTCTCAATTGTATGATGTAAGAGCTTAAGCCCTTTTCAAACTAGAACGTATGGCTGCTTCGCGGCAAAAATAAGTAGTACGATTCTCTCTACCCCCAAGGACTGAAATGGAAATGGGCAGGCCACGTAGCGAGGTTACAAGATGGACCAAAAGAGTTACTTTGTAGAGTGCTCCAGTTGGAAAGAGACACAAAGTAAGACCTCCCACAAGATGGAGGACAGCGGGCCCAAACTGGATACAGGTGGCTCAGAATAGAGAACATTGATTTTCGTTGGAGGATGCCTCGATCACTCGAAGAGAGGTTCTTGCAAATAAGTAATACAAACACAAAAATGGGTATGTATTATAAGTATTTTTAATTATTGGTTGCAATAAATAAAAAGGCTTTTTATTATAGTATTTCATAGTTTTTCTTTCAAATTTTCCGACGAGGAGTTCACTTTTACAGACTATGTATCCTTTACTTAAAGGTTAGCTATTTAGCTAGCGTCCACGGAGTCCAATACCTGGTCAGTGTTAGAAAGAGAGAAAGAGAGAGATGTTATTATGTGTCTTATCAAATTATCTTTTAAATTTTATAATTAATTCATTTATTATAAAAAAAGAACACAATATTCCTAACCTAAAAGTACATGTTATTATCCGCAACATGCTTCGTCGTGTCTTATCTATGTTAGTTATGTTCCGTAGAACAGTTGCAGTTTCAGCAGAGCTTTTGACCTCAGGCCCTAAAATGGGTATTGTTATTGCCGTTATGTTGCTGTTATAGAATACAGGAAAATTATGATAGTTTTATAATACCTAACTTTATTTATTGAACCAATTTCGTAATGATTTCATTTTTAAAACAGGCACTTGACGATTAATCTAAGAATATTGCTTGGCCGAGACAAGAGAGTCCAAATATTACGTATCTAGTATTAAAGCAAAGTGGCCACTTGGTTCTATTGGATACAATCGGCCCGACAGACGAAGGGAACGGGTCACGTGTACCTTTATGATTCAATTGTCGGCGCCGCGAGCCGGACCGTCTTCAAACCTATGGTCGACCGGTGTCAGTCGGCAGCCGACGCGATGTCCAGAAACGTCACCGGCCCTCCAGTTAAATTAACACGTACTTCGGACATTAACTTCCAGTTAATTCGCTTTGATGTTAACTCACTGTTAAGGCTAATATTTTGTATTTTTTTGGAACGAAGCTCCGTATGGGACGATGCGGTGGGGTACCCTAACCGGAAAAAAACGTCTGTAACGTAAGATTTTTATTAGAAATGCACACACTGTACGACTTAATTTTGTAATAAAGTACAAAAAATTACTTATTTTTTATCATTCATTGACCATGATCTCAGAGCGTTCGTTTGCGCAATACACTAACTCTTATGCAAACAACCGTGAATGAAGTGTACCACAATAAGTTTGCACGTTACCGAATGACCGTGGGTTGTTGCGAAACCTCCAGTTTTATTTTCTTTATACCTCGAATAGAACTTAAAATTAATATTTTTATAATAAGGAGCTTCGTTCCTATCCGGAGTCCCACGACACCAAACATAATTTTTACTATATTAACAATACTGTTTTTTATATATTTGAATTATATTCTACAACGGCTGTTTCATTATTTAAACCGTAAAGTATGACTACTTTTTCGCAGAATTCAAAATCATTCTGAAATGCTCGACAATCCCCCACGAGTTGGGGCTGTGAGTTGTACCCACTAAACAATCCCTATGTCGCTTGTCCACTATAGCGATCTAAGGCGATCGATACACCCCACCATTACAAATTATACAAATTAATAACATGAACAGGTTCGATTCCTATTTCACTTCTGTTTTACGCCAAATTTCTTGTACATAAATGTTTCGTCTAGTTAACACAGTGAAATATTATTTCATTTAGGAAAATAGGCAGATTATTTGATTCGATAATTCGTTATTAATAATTATACATCGTTCACATCGCATATTCGTTATTAATCTTTGATTTATATACTTATATAAAAATGTAGTATATAAAAATGAATTGCTGTTCTTTAGTCTCGCTAAAACTCGAGAACAGCTGGACCGATTTGGCTAATTTTGGTCTTGAATTATTTGTGGAAGTCCAGAGAAGGTTTAAAAGGTAGATAAATATGAAAATGCCTCGAATTAAATAAAAATAACAATTTTGTTTTTCCTTTGATGTCTCCCCCCGGACAAATTCCTTTTATTTGTTTTAAGTTTATTTTATACAAAAGTTTAGGTATTTTATTTATCGGTTGAGGCACTACGAAGTCTGACGGGTCAGCTAGTCAAATATAAAAAAAAATTAACATCATTTCGTCATTGAAGTATGTATCGATTAAGATTTTGGTAAATGATTATAATGAGAGAATTTTCTGTTTACTGAATTTAGAGCAAGAGGAATGCAAGCTCCGTATTAATATACAATGTACATTGCACTACTAGGTTACGCACTACGACGGACCTGGTACAGACAGACGGATTCCAAGCAAGCATTGCGGCTGAGCAGACGGATTATTGCACATCCATAAACTACGGGTGCTTCAACGAAATAGTTGCTGATTCATCTCACTGTACTGACATGCCTTGGCTCAAAATATCGATATTATTTACGTGTACAAAATATTTAATATCGTAATTCACTTTATTTTTTTTTATTTTTGACGTCTTATAATTTGATGGAGCCGGCTGCACGCACGAAAAAATATGACTCATGCGGCGTTATCTCGCTCTGAGGCGTATTTTCTTATGACGTTGTCACGTTCAAATATCGTCACTAAACCGACTTTACAGACAACCGATTTTTTTTAACCTTCTGAATGAGCTTAGCTCGCCTAATTCCCGAACTATTATTTCAAATGTATACATAATAATGAAAAAAATATGACGAAATTTTTTTCAGTTCATTGAAATTACTACGCCATTACAGTAACATTAAATATTTTAATTCAGAAAAAAATAATGTGTTTCATTATCCTTGTGTTACTTTCTCGTCCATGAAGTACCAGTGGACTCTAGATCTGTTAATGCGTAATTTCATAAATTAACGAACAAACTCACTCTTTTATTTATTATGGCAAATATACCCAGAGATGTCCAGATCATGTCAATTACCACGATAAAACGTATATTGTGTGCTAATCCAGGTATTTAATTATTAAGTATCCAGGTTTTTATAAACTATTTTTATAGTAAATTTCAGTCGCTGGTTTTTGTATGATATAGTAATAAATAAAAACTCTCACATATAATATATTATTTTATAATGGAATATACCTGGAGTGAGAGCAATATATCTAACTACTATCACTACACTAACTACTAATCACACATAAACTACAGAAACGGACGTACTACATTGTACTCTTTTATTTTTAGTAAATAGACAGATGTACTAACGCTTAGTCAAAACAGCTTACTCTGTTTATACAAAACAATGTGAATGTTACCATTGCACTGGACACATTAGGTTGAAAGTTGAACTTGTAGTTGAGAATTATTTACGACTAATGTCCTTAAGCCTACAACTACCCAACAGCAACAAATTAGTTTTTGAATTTGGTTTTCTTTATATATTATCCCTCCAAAAGAATATTTTCGAATTGGAAGGAAAATTACACCGTCCTTGAAATTTGCTATTTTTATTTAATATTTACCTTATTATTTTTGAACTGAATTTTGTTAAGTGTAGTATTAATATTATAATATGTTAATTCGATTTATTTTCAGTAACGGTTAATAAAGATGAAGCTTCCTTTTTTTTAGTATAAACTATAAAATATTTGAACGTTGAAAGTTGTATTTTGCAATGAAAGTGCGCCACAACGAAAACTTTTAATGTTTATTTTGAAATCATAATTGTTTCTAGTGAAATGCATGCAGAAGTTCATAAAGTATGCTGTTAATCCGGAGTGCACGAGCGATAGTGTTAATGCTAAGTATTAAACTCTGCGTTGGGAGACTGGCGTCCTCACAGCGATGCCGAACGCAACAATGACACGTTTTATCACATAGTTCATTAAAACACCAACGACGGTATTAACTACGTGCCCGTTGAAAAGAATTCATTATTAAAATATCCCCGAGAGTGCGACTGTCTTAGTTAATGCGAGAGAAGATTTAAGATCTAATACGTGCTCACTCGTAGAAATGCGATATTACGCTTTCCCTAAAGTAAGCAGCATTTGCATTGAAGCGTAGACGTACAACCTTAAATAAATGTTTCATTCAAATGATTCAGTTCTAAAATTATAATTTTTCTCGTTCATTCCTCCTCTAGTTTATCAATTAATAAGTCTCAGTAGACCTTTAATATTTCGAGTACTGTTTTGCTTGCGAATATTGTACACGAGTAAATTAGTTTATTTCCTTCAGACGACAATTTAGCTCACGCTCTTGTCACAAATTGTCGGCGCGGGTAAATGCAGACTATTAAGGAAATACAGCAATCCGAGCAGCCCTTAGCCTACATTACCGCGTAATCTTGCTTCAGTTAAATTATAAGCAACACCTTCTTATTCCGTGTCTGAAGGCAATAACACGTTCGCTTTGAAATGGCAATAAGCGAGCGGACATAGAGTTCCTAAAATTTATACGATTTGAAAACAGGAATGGTATTATGAAATTTCTAAGTGAAATTTTAAGATAAGATTACAAGAACGGTACGTTACATGTCCGAAGTAAACGAGCTTAGAGACTTCGGTCAATGAACTCCGTTTTAAGAAACTGAGGAATAAATTTACGATTCCGTATGTGAGTTCAGCTGCACAAGACACACACAAAAACTCTTGCTTGCAGAGTCGTTGCGCTGAATTTAAATGTTGTAAATAAACACCGAACACAGACGTATCATTGTACATTGTATGTAGGTACGTCCATGTTCCGACTATTTGCAATAGTCTAGATTTTTAAAAGGTTTCCATCCACTCGTGAAATGGTGGGAAATGGAATTTTTGAATGGAATCGTTCAGCACATTGTTTGATTTTTGTCTCTCGGATTACTTTTTAGACATATGCGTTTATCACATTCATCCAATTAGCTTAGTCGGATGACGATTTACCTTACGATAAGATTTTACGGGAGCCACTAGGCATCACTACGTGAATGTTCACCTTAAGGCATAAAATTGATAAATCAGTCAAATTGTAATATCGGTTATTCCGCCCCAAAATTTTTTAGTTTTATATCGCAGGAATAGATTAAACGGTAATCCCAATTGTCTAGAATCACACGTCCGGCCACCGTTATTTAAGTTAGAAATAAAAAGAAGAATTAAAGAAAACTGAAGGCGAATCACTATCACGTCATATCACTAGCGCGAATTGATGATGAAGAAAGAATGATTCGAGATTCAAGACTCGTATTTTTTTAGGTATGTTCTACATCTGCAATTATCTTATCGTTTCTTGTATTAAGTCTAAACTAATATAATTGAAGTCGTCATGGCCTAAAGCATAAGAGCTTAGGTCTAACTAATTTCAAGCGATGCGACTGTCAGTATTTAAGTCTCGGAGGCAGATACCGATTTTTCTAAGGAAATACGAACATGACACGTATTCGCGAACTACTTCCAGGAGTGACAGGGGTAGGATGTATTGTAAATTCTTACTGTTACATACCACCATTCTGCTCGTTTCTAAATATATATCTATAAGGGCGAAACAACTATGCGTTTCGATCCCAAGGATGGGAGAGACTTCGACATCATGTCTCAAGGTGAGTGGTGGCATTTACGTTTGTGATGTCTATGGACTCCGATAATTACTTAACACTAGATGGGCCGTGAGCTCATTCAGACATGTAAGCAGAAAAGTCTATACAAAATTTGAAACTACCGTGCAAACCATGTGAAGTATAAAATTGATTTAGCGCAGTCAATCCGGCACGCTGCGGCCGATGAGTTGATGGCTCGTCCACGATACTCTCTTGTCATCTGCCGATTGAATTTTTGATGAACCATGCGGAATTCGAGCTCTGTGTTATTGAATTTCGCGTTCACGAAATTACACTACATTTAAAATATATGTGTTTAATGTGTGTCTTTAGAATTCGATTTACATTTGTTGTCAGTATTAGCGGATCTTGGACAACAATTTTTAAGACAGATATCCGATTATACCTAGCATTTTCTTCTGTTTTTGCAAATTGTAAACATGACTAAAACTATATTTTTATTCGAATTATTTCGAATATTTTACAGCTTTGGTGGTTAAAGTCATAAATGTAGATATAATTAATATTCAGTTATTGATCAGAATAATTTTTATTAGTAAACCGGTATTAGCGGTAGGCAGCGGCTTGGCTCTGCCCCTGGCATTACTGAAGTCCATGGGCGACGGTAACCACTCACCATCACGTGGGCCGTATGCTCGTCTGCCTACAAGGGCAATAAAAAAAAAACCTCGTCTTCCTCGAGCTGCTATTGTTATTTCTCAATTATCGAATTAATTAATTTCTTATATGATGTGATAGCCATCGCTACAATATTAACAATAACCTTCAAATAACCTATATTGCTAACTAAGCTAGTAGAGTAATTTGAATACAGTATTAAGTAAGTAATTTAAGTGAGTCCATTCAGAAACAACATTTAAATGAAAATTCTAAGTCAAAGAAGGAACATACTTGCACTAAGTTGATTACATAATATTTCAGGCCGTAAAGGGAAAGCTAAGTATGCGGTTAATGAGTTTTCTGGCACTAACAAAGTAACAATTTTGTATTCAAACAGGCGAACGTGTCGACGGCCTACCTGTGATTAGCGGCGGTGATATAAAGCACTCTGTAGCCCCTGCTACTAGATTTAATTAAATACTTCCTTCTACCGCCCACCCACCTAAAGCGAAATAACTTTAGGTACTAGCTATATTAATGATTGCCTTTTATCGCAAATATTTTAAATACCATCTCGAACACTGATTATTGTTATTAGTCGATGAAAATCGAACCTCTCATTCAAAACGACCGATCGTACATCACTGAGAGTAGCAGACCTAGTACGAGCATGTGATAATAAATTACGGACATATCTCGAGTTCATTCTCATTACGGATGCGGCAATGTCCGACGGAGTTTTGTCATAATTCAGTCTCGGTTGAAATTATTTCCGTTGGGTCTGATGAGAAAACTAGAGGTGGAGAGCTCGAAATGTAAGTATTCGCGCAACAAGCCGTGGAATAACGACGGGACATATTTCATTCTTAACGAAGTTAAATTTCCGGGAAGGTCCTGTAGCAGCGTGCGTAACTCTGATAAAAGGCTACACGGCTACAATACCGATTTTGTGTTTACGTGACGCTTCATTTAAACTGTTCCAGATACTGGTTTTTGAAATAGGGTTGGACGGCATGACTGACGTATGCCATAGACTAGCCAGAATTTGTGTTTGTGTTGAAACAATTGAAAGTCTTAGTTAAGCTTCAGTGGCATAGATTATATACTTGATATATTTGAGTTCAGTGATATGTTAAATTATTGAGAAGAAGAAAAAAAGTTATTGCGGTCAAAAACTTACACCGTACAAAGTACAAAAGGTTAAATCCGGAACTGGGAAGTATTTGACGTGCCCACAATAAAACAACAACCATAATTCAGAAACTGAGAACAAGTTGGATTGTTTTCTGCACATCATATCGGCAAATAAATCTTTGGGCCGCTTATCTGCCGTCAAACTTAATTCTCATGCATAATTCATGGCGTCGATTCCGCGTGAAGAGGGAAAGTTCTTCAACTAACAACAGCGCACTGTCTGTCAACTTGACCGATACATATTGGTAATAATTTGATATCGATATTTACTTTCATTGGATTCTAGCGGAAGTATCGCTATCGTAGAGAGTTTTAATTGAGATATCGAAATCACTGTGACAGTTGTAGAAATAGTATTTAATAGTAGTCGTTTTTTTTATCTTCAGCTCACAGACCACACGAGGTCGACGGATTCTCTTCTAATCATCGTTTAGTTTAAAATAATAATATATTTAACTTTTCCACCAAATATCCCAATTTTGTACTGGAGTGGTACGTCACAACTCCATTTTATATTAAATGTCATATTTTGTTGTAATTTGCTTGTACAATTAAATATTGACTATACATAATGTATTTATAGACTGTTAAAACGGTTAAAATGATTACGTAAAATAAAATAGAAAGTCAAGACACATTTCGATGCACTGTGTACACTCCGTTACCTGTGCGACAGTGAAATTAAAACTGTATTTGTCACTGGAAATGAAATCACGGAGCCGACATCCACAACGGCAATATATCATACTTGAAGAAAACTAGTGTGTGAAAAGGCGTGGAGACACCATGTGCTCATTTAAGATAAGGATATGAGTAAAATAGCTTAGTCTGTTAAATACTTATATATCTTTTTTCTCCCTTACCTATTCGCTAGTAGTCTAGAGGCTATTTCAGCTACCATGGACGGGTAGCTGAACTCACGGGCTCGGAACCGTGTGTTAACCCTGTGCTAGAGCACGGGCAGATAATTTGCTAACAAGAGTAGTGTTTCGTAGAATCTACAACCAGATCGGTATCGTCTAACTCTTCATCGAGTTCGACGAGGACGGTGACCAGTGCTTGAGAGGCCTAAAAGCACCGAAAGTGAATGCGGGGGATCCGATATATATCGGGCGATGGCGGCTTTGCGTTGCCCCGTCGCAGTCGGACAAGGTTTCACTGGTGGTAGGACCTCTAGGGAGTCCGCACAGGTAGGTACCACCACCCCGCCTATTTCCGCCGTGAAGCAGTAACGCGTTTCGGTTCGAATTGTGGGGTAGCCGTTGTAACTATACTGAGATCTTAGAACTTATATCTCGAGGTGGGTGGCGCATTTATGTTGTAGATGTCTATGGGCTCCAGTAACCACTTAACACCAGGTGGGCTGTGAGCTCGTCCATCTATCTAAGGAATAAAAAAAAAAGGTTCAAGTGAAACAAAAGTATACCATTTTATAAGGGGCATAGTTATTTTCTTCAATTATAGATAAACGTAGGCATAGTTTAAACTATTTTACCTTTTAATAGAATGAACATGATAAATGCAAGATCAAACGGTAAAATTAATTTTTAGTTAGGCCCACTACCTAATAATTTTATAAGTTAATTAATAAGAAATACTTTCTATTTAGTTTTACGAGATTATCTCTAGTTTGTAAAATACCAGTACTCGCAGTATAAATTCGGAGAAGGGTTAAGATAATTTTACATTATGAAACAAGTGTAATTAGAATTAAAAAGCCAGCAAGAATAAGTCAGGATGCTTGACGGTTGTCAACCTTGAACAACCGGTGGACAACCTTTCCTTTGTAATTTCCTATAAGTGTAAATTTGTCGGCAGGTATTACATATTGTCAAAGAACAGCTTACGTATTTATTTTTAGTAATTAACGATGGAACACAATCAATACTCAAAGATATACGTTAAACAAACTCCATGTAAACATATACCTTTAGTCTTTGGTATTAAATGGCATTTCACTTTGACGTATGACGTAAATTAAAGTTTGTAAATTTTTACAAAGAATATAGATCACTTCCTTTTATTATTACTCTTAATTTTTCTTTTAGTGCTTCTGTTTCTATATTTTTCTTCACATATCCATGGATAACATTGTTTTTAACAAATCTGATAGGTTAGTAACCAGTACGTATGCCGATATTTATTACGATGACCTTTTCTGTGAAACTGAAGCACCTTTCGATCCAAACACAAGCAATGTAATAAAAGAACGGCCACATGCACAATGGCAATCACCCAGTGATTTAATTATAGACAAAGTAGATTTAAAGCCGCCCTTAACTTCAAAAATTACGAGAGGCAAGACTCATGAAGGTATAATAGCAATCGGAAATGAGGTACTGCTGAAAGAAAGAGATAAATTTGTGCAAAAAATCAATGATTTGGTGGAAAACAATAATGCTGCTTGGAAGAGAATTCTAGACCATGAATCGGCCTCAATAATATCAAAAATTCAACAAATTTATGATGAAATTCTAGCTAGTAAAAATAATATTTTTGCCCATGAAATTACAAAGTTTTATTCAGAATCTCTTCAGGAACTGGAAAATTTTGTTATGTGTGAATTAGAAAACATGAAAATCAGTACTTCTGCTCACATACTAACTAACATGAACATTCAAATAAAACACAAGTTAAACAAAGAAAAACGCATTCTTGAAAACGTCCTACAGAAACGATATATTACTGAAGTAGAAAAGATTAAAAAGTATTATAAATTACTTTTACAAAATGAATTAAAAGAATCTAATAAACATATAAACAAAGCCTTATTTGAGAAAGACGAAGCTCTGAAAGCATATTGTAAAGAAGCAGAAGCTGACAACATAACTAGTACTATGTACGTAATGTGTTCCGAAAGAAAAAAATGTAAAATTAGGAAATTTCTTATAAATAATATTCATAGTTCAGAAGTTCAAGAAAAACTTAATAAAATTAAACAAAGACAAGAAACACTTGAAAATCTAGAAAAAGAAAAATCACACGTCAGAGAAATAAATAAAAACTGGGAAGAAAAAATCAAAAAGATACTTCGACTGTTTCTAAAATTTATTAGTTTTGGATTAAAACTTTTACCTGAACAAACTGCTTTCTTGTTTGACTTTCAGAAAATGGTTGTTTTACAATTAAATGAGATACAAAGAGCGCCTAATAATGCACCATTACTCTTAATTGAAAATGAGGACTTACAAAATGATTTTAAATTCGGGCAAGCTGATGAAAAAGACGTGAACTGTAAAAGGGATCCATTTGTTATAACAGGTGATTTAACTGAACCTACCCCAATACGGTATGGTAGTAGAGAAACTTTACCTTCTGATGTAGAGTTGCCTATAATCAGAATACAAAGGCAATATGTTTATGCCAAAGGCACGCAATTTTCACAAATCAAAAAGTATCTTGATTCTAAAACTTGTAAATGTTTAGAAAATCTACAGAAATCGGAATCAAAAATGAATTTAGAAAAAATTGACTCAGTAGAAAGTGCAGATGATTCCGTTGAAAGTGAATCATCTAACGAATTGTTCTTGGTCGATGAAATCAATCGCCTTAAAGATTGCCCTGTAAAGCGATGTAAAGACTGGAGTAAAGGTATTTCTTTCCCAGATTTGGATTCTTACTTAGACTTCACAGACGAAAAATTTGAATTAGTTAAAACTATATTGGGTGATCAAGAAACAGAAATTGGCACCGTTACTGGAGTATTAAATCCAAAGGAAATAGCTACTGCAGAACTGCTTTTTGCTGCTACTAAAGAAAAATATCACACGATTGCAACACAGTATTCGAGCCAAGAGAGTGTGAATGTTTCAGACTTAACATGTCCTTGCATTGACAATTTAACACCCAATATTAACGACGTAAATTATTTGAAAGAATCAGCAAGCGAAAGCCTTAATCAAATTCTGGCAAAACGCAAACAGTCGTTACAACGTCTAATGCAAACACATACAAATTTACTAAAAATGTTCACAGATGAATGTTTCGATTTTCAATTTTAATTTTATTTACGCACTTTCATTTAAAAACTTCACACTACAATTTCATTGAAGCTATATATTAATGTTTTTTTTTATTTAATTTTTTGTTATTCTGTTATCCTTATTCGAATAATATACCTACCTAGTCAGGTCATAAATTCTGTCACATGTTTAATGTAAAATAATTGAAACAAGTTTGTTCATTATGTAACCATTCATATACCAAAATGAACTTAACAAAACATAGATTCTTATGACACTAAAGTTTATTCAAAATGACCTCCGTGATTTTGAATACAGGCCTTCAATCTGCGCGGCCAGTCGTCTATCGCAGCACGAACGAGGTCCATGTCAATATCGGCGGCTGCCTTAATCAAGGATGTCTTGAGTGACTCCAAATTGGGATGAGGCTTTGAGCACGCCTTTTCCTCCAAGTGTTTCCATATCTTGTAATCTAACGGATTCAAATCTGGACTGGAGGAGGGCCAGTCTTCGTGCCGGATGAAGTCGATTTCACGCGCCGCCAGCCAGTCTTGTGTGCTCTTCGCTCTATGAGCTGGCGCCGAATCTTGTTGGAATACCCAGTGCCTGTTATTGAACATGGTATGAGAAACAGGTTCCACAAGGTTCGTCAGGACTGTATTTTGATACACAACTGCATTCGTTTTTACACCTTTCTCACAAAAATGTACCTCTGTTAAGCCCCAATAAGAAACTCCCAACCATACCATGAGCGAGGATGGAAAATGACCTCGTTGGACACGCGGAATACGGTTGCTCGCTTCTTCACTACTGTGTGCGTACACCTTATCATTTTGTTTGTTGTAGCTCTCTTCTACGGTAAAAAATTTTTCATCCGAAAAAAGAATTTCCCGATATTTTTTTCCCGCGTACCGCTTCAACAAAGCGCGGCATCTCTTCAGTCTCAGGTCCATTAGACGAGCGTTCAAACGATGTCCTATTTTTCTTCGATATGCCCGAAGCCCTAAGTCTCCATTTAACGCCCTTTTCACCGTGGTTCTGCTTAACCCCATCTGAAGGGCCAACAGTTTCTGCTTACGTTTGGGATTTCTTTGAATTCGCGCCTTCACAGCTTTTATCACTGCTGGAGTCCTAACAGACCGAGGGCGACCACTTCTTGACCTGTCATCTACACTAGAGTCTTCATTGTATCGTTTGATGGTACGATAAACGAATCTTTTGGTTATATTAAAATTTTTCAGTATGTTAAAAATTTGAATTGGCGCGTAACCGCAACGATGCAACGCAATAACTGCAACACGGTCTTCTATAAGCGTCCACTCCATATTTAAAAACGAGTGAAAAAAAATTTTTTTTTTATTGCTTAGATGTGTGGACGAGCTCACAGCCCACCTGGTGTTAAGTGGTTACTGGAGCCCATAGACATCTACAGCGTAAATGCGCCACACACCTTGAGATATAAGTTCTAAGATCTCAGTATAGTTACAACGGCTGCCCCACCCTTCAAACCGAAACGCATTATTGCTTCACGGCAGAAATAGGCGGGGCGGTGGAGCCTACCCGTACGGACTCACAAGAGGTCCTACCACCAGTAAGAAATTCTAAAAGTATACATTTTTATTTTCATGAACAATTCGAAATTCGAATTCAATAAACTTTTTTGTGGCCAGCATTCTAAAAGAAAAGTTTTTACTGTGTGACAATACTTATGACCTGACTAGTTATAATATGTATATGATTTAATAATATAACAGCAATAATGATTTTTTTTTATGTCCAGTTACTAATGTGCTTTTTTACATTTTGGTTTTATTGCTCTGTTTGTAATTATTAGTGTTGTCTTATACATTTGTTTTCAACACTCTTAACACAGCAGAAAATACTGATTTCTTTTATTTATCACTAGCGACCCGCCCTCGCTTCGCTTCGGAAACATTGAAACACACATGAAAGCAAAAAAATAAAAAAAAAAAAAAAAAAAAAAGTAGCCTATGTTCATCAGGTACAATGTCGGCTTCTAATGGAAAAAGAATTTTTCATATCGGTCCCGTAGTTTCGGAGCCTATTCGAAACAAACAAACAAACAAATCTTTCCTCTTTATAATATTATTATTATTATAGTTTAGATATAGATATGCACTTTGACTATACTGAGACCTTAGAACTCATTACGTTGTAGATGTCTATGGGCTCCAGTAACCACTTAACAGCAGGTGGGCTGTGAGCTCATCCACCCATATAAAAAATAAAAAAAAGTGGTAGGGAGTCTTGTTGAGCCGGCAAAGGTAGATATCGCTACCACGCTGCCTATTTCTGCCGTGAAGCTGAGACTTAGAAACATGTCGCAAGGTGGGTGGCGGCATTTACCATCAAGTGAGCCTTGAGCTCGTCCACCCATCTAAGTAAGAAAACATATTTAGCATTTTAATATTACGGCACTATCCCAAAACCTTTTCAGCAGTTTTGATTTCGTCAATTCATCAACACTAAAATTAAAATTCGGCTTAGTATGTTGTGAATATACGAATTTTACTATTAAACCTAATTAAACCTTGAATATTGGATCAGTGTCTGTAATAACTTTTGTAGTAATTCTTCATGATACAGAGTAAATATATCACTTATTAATATTTTTCACTTCTATCTATTAATCATCTACGGTTATTGAAAAATTTACCCTGTTTATTGTCAAAACAAACATTACGGAACTAAATCAATTTAGAGTAGTTTGAACATTCATAATAATAGAAATTACGCCATTAGGTAAGATTATTGCAGGGCGCGAGTACTGTTTCAGGCGTTAAGGTAAATTTACACAACTACCCTTACAAGTTAACTTATTAAATCGTCACAGTTTCATCGTGAGCTCAAACGTGCCGACTCGAGACTTATGACATTCCTACAAACACGCATTAGACATTAACCGTAACAAATTGTTTTACATTGTCGGTCTTGATTAAACTTTATAGCCCTTAGTTATTTGACTTTCACCTCATTTGCGAAGGTGGGTGACAAGCATGATGCTTACGAATAATTCCGACTATTATCCAGTATTACTTGATCTTCGCTTTTGAAACAATTCCTTATTTTCTTTAGTAATTAGGTTTTTAATAATTTGAAAGGAAGACATTTGATGGGACGCCCGATTGTTTTTTAGATTCCTACAAATTGCACAAGTATTCGGAATTTTATTTTATTACTACATTTGTCGATAAGCTCACAGCCTAACTCATAGTAATTATTACCAGAACTGATAGATATAACAACGTAAATGACGCCACTTACCTTAGACTCATACTCATGTTCATCCTCATGGTTAAACTCTCAAACGTATATATAATTGTTCGTCCATCTTTTAAACGGATCGCATTACTGCTTCACGGCAGAATTTAGTTGTCGATATAAGCGTGCAGTCTCATAATAGGCTCTACCAACACTGAATTTCACTAAATTCTTAAAATATATACTCCCGTGGAAACTCTGAAAGTGTACTTGGCCTAGATATCTAGTGTTATTCAAAATATTAACTTTGTTATCACAAAACAGCAATCTGATAATTTACTAATTTATAATTCTGTTAAACAATGTAAGAATTCTCTGCTTATTGTTGTCATTATGAAATGACACCGGATCCGCAACTCCAATGAAGATAAAGCATTGTAAATTTAAGCACTGGACTGTTCTCTAATTGTAGATAAGTTTATTGTTCATAAAGTTAAGGAACGATGCTGTTCATTGAAATGATTGCGAGGATGTAAATAATAAAAGTTTTGTTTTCTTACAATACTTCTTGTAGTGAGATGGTGCATTTATTTACAGTTGTTATTTATTAACTTTCACGCATTATACAATAATAATATTAGCTCTTTATCTAAAAAAAATCCAATTCGCGACCGTAACATTTAACATTAACATTTACTAATTACAACATTAACATATAACATTTATAGCATAGAACATTTGTACAAGATTGTGTGTATTAAAATTAGTTAATAAAATACGGACTTATCATTAATAAACAACTACTGCGCCCTCGCTCTGTGCTCGTACATACTTTTTTGGTCCTTCGAGCCGGATCTCACATGGTGTGTGATCTCATATTCCGTTGGAGCTAGTTATTAAGCTGAACAGTTGTACAACAACCTGGTTCCGCGAAAGTCGCGTTCAGTCCTCGCGACCGTAACTTTTAACATTATCATTTATTAATTACAACATTAACATATAACAATAATATTGATAGCATAGAAAATTTGTACGTGATTGTGGATATTAAAGTGAATTAGTAAAATCCAGACTTATAACTAAATAAACAATAACTGCATCCTCGCTCTGGCACACTTCGCGCTCGCACACAATGACTTTAATTTTCTATATATTGAACGAAATTTCGTAGGTCAGTTCCTAATATTTAAATTACGGTGTCAAATAGGAAGAAGGAGTTGGGCATGTCAGAATACAATAAAATGTAGTCAGAGCATGTAGATTGCCACGATGGCGTGAAGAGAGAAAAATTGGGAGCGAAAATAAACGTGTATATAAAAATTAAACTTGAGAATTTATAAAAAAAAAAAAAAAAAAGATGTGTCATGGGACACCGGACAGGAACGAATTTCCTTATTATAAAAATATTAATTTTAAGTTATATTCGAGGTATAAAGAAAATAATTATTCGAGTATACATTTACTGTTGCACTCATTCCATAATTTCAACAGTCTAAGTTGTTCCCATAAAAATTGATAGATGGCAGTAGTATCTCTAAAAATAAAAAGTGTCGTGACAACTTTTCGTAAGATTTTTTTCCGTCTAGCCCCCTTTCACAACGCGCGATAAGGAACTTCGTTCCAAAAACTAACTAATACAGTTATTAAGAAAGCGAAAAGGTCGAGTTTGTTCAAAAGGTATTCATGTCAAAATAGCACACATCACCAGAGTCAATAATATAAAGTATCAAATCTTGTACAACCATGGTCTTTGTATTGAAAGGAAGAAAGTTATTGTAGCCATAAGGGGTGCGTAGAGATCTAGTAACCTTTTGACTAAAGTTCAATACCTGGACTATCCATCAAGTTTAGAATCCATTTATAGTCCGAAATTTCTGACTAATGTGCTCAGAGGTATGACTGCCCCATTATTGGTTACGGGTGGAATGGTACCAATTTCTATGCATCCCAATAAACAGTGACAGTCAAACGAAACATACTGGACCAAATGCCTTCAGCTTCTAAGTCCCCATTTACGCTGCGGATCGCTTCAGCCACACAGTCCACACCAGAATTCTTAATGTCCGAGAATAAACATGAAATACAAACAGAAGATTACGTACGGTATTAAAAAGTTCCTCAACGCTTAAGTTCAAGGCTCGAATTAAATGCAATCAAAACATCTGTTATCTTAACTTCTCAAGACTCCTTTTATTCAAATTTGACTATCGCAGGGCAAAGTTAAACAGTGTTATGCCGAGTTGACGTTTTGCCATCCCATAATAATATTGTGTTAAGCACTTGTTCTAGTGAAAACTGACGTAACTGCACTCTCTGAATAAACTTGCCAACTTTTACTTGTTTTATTCATTTCATTTTTATGAAGCTTAGCCTCGTAATCCAAAAACGTTTAGTTCTCAAGACAAATTTATACGACAAATACATCTGTTGATATTGTTTTTGTATGGCCGTCATTGTTTCAATTACAATAATTAGTATAGGTACAGTCGATTTCTAAAAATAGAAAAATGTACTCAATAAACATATTTAGATTATAAATAATAAGTGATCAAATGAGGACCTTTATTAGACTAGACATGGCGAGTCTTGGGAGCCTCTCCTCCTTATTTTCAACAGTGGACTAAAATATAATAATAAAATGATGATGATGATTATCCTAGAAAAGCACCGTCAATGGCGACTCAAGGACTCAGCAAGGAAGCAGCATTTTCTGAGTATACGAGCGTATTGAGAGCACCAACTGGCTATTACTAGTCGATATGACATGTGGTAGGTGCCACTATCCTGCCTATTTCTGCCGCAAAGCAATCCTGCCTTTCGGTTTGAAGGGGGGACTGACTGCCGTTATATTATGCAATCGAGACTACGACCTCATGTCTCAAGTTGGTTGGGGGCATTCGCGTTGTAATGTAATCCTTACACTAGAAGGGCTGTGAACTTATTCAATAATTAAGCCATATCTTTTTTTTCATTAACATCAATTATCAACAATAGTCATTACAAATCTTCTTTTATGTATACTTTTTCCAGATTTTTCGGTTCTGTTTTCCAGTTTTTTTTTATTGCTTAGGTGGGCAGACGAACTCACAGCCCACCTGGTGTTAAGTGGTTACCGGAGCCCATAGACATCTACGATGTAAATGCCGCAACCCACCTTGAGAGACAAGATCTAAGGTCTCAGTATAGTTACGACGGCTACCCCGCCCTTCAAACCGAAACGCATTAGTGCTTCACGGCAGAAATAGGCAGGGCGGTGGTGCGGACTCACAAGAGGTCCTACCACCAGTAATTACGCAAATTATATTTTTGCGGGTTTGATTTTTATTACACGATGTTATTCCTTCACCGTGGAAGTCAATAGTGAAGATTTCTTAGGTACGTATTTTATTGGAAAAATTCGTACCCGCCTCCGGGATTCGAACACCGGTGCATCGCTACATATGAATACACCGGACGTCTTATCCTTTAGGCCACGACGACTTCAAAATGTATAATGTAGACAAATTAAGTCAGTCGTGCTATTCTCGTAACTAGGAACTACGGCATTATTGATTTAACTGTGCGTTTATTTAGTTGTACTATATTATTGTCAGTCTAGTGCGACTATTCTTGTTAATCAACAACAACCGTAACCAAATTAATGATAAATTATTTGACATTTTGTAAATCTACGTGGCTAATTTAGCATTAGTATTACTTGTACATTATTGACTATTGAAAATGGAAGAAAAACATTGGATGAATAAAAAACCACGTAAAATTCCAATAGTGAAACCTTCCAAATATGAAATTACTGAAGCTATTCATACAAACAAAAAATTCTGGGATCGTATATTTAAAAATATGCATACGTCCAATGAAACAGTCGTAAGTGATTTTAACTTTTTATCTTCAAAAGGACAGATATTCCCCTTTATCAAAGATTTGCAGTGAATTTAACCAAATATGTGCATTAATTGACGGCATTGACATTTTTAACGACACGTGTCCTGGTCTCAAAAACAAACTAGTATCCAAGTTCCTTTGCTTATAATTGATGAGAGAATGTCATTCTGATTACATTGCGCAGTCTGTTCTATGTATTTATATTTTTTGCATTGCCGCGCTCGACTTTTTAAATTTTTTTATAGTTTTATAATTTTTGTTTATAATTTTTTTTACTATATAAATATGTGCATTATTTCTTATTTAGTAATCTGTAAAGTTAGTAGTGTGTGTAGTTAGCTCTTGTTTTCATGTTGTTTTCAAATATATATATTGCTGTAACATGTCATAGTGTGTTATAAGAGATTGCTGTACATGCCTGTAACTGGCTTACATACCAGTACTTAATTTTATACATGTTAATTTTAAGCTTGAATGTTTTGTGTGTATTGCTGTTGGTGTGTCTAAATAAATAAATAAATAAATAAATAGCTAATACTAAGATATCTCTTTTAATGTCTAGCAGTTGAATGAACATTATTCAATTTTACTAGGTACATACTGTGACTATTTATGTAACGGAATCTAGAATCTTGTGAAATGCCTACGAAACGACATTCTAGTTTGGGTCCATTCGATTTGGCTTAACGAGTATCACTCGTGGCTAGGATGATCAAGTGAGTCTCAGAGGAATCACCACCGACTTTTCTAGACAGATAGCCTAGAAATGTGTTTACAATTTTTATAAACAATGATTATTTCCAAACAATAATTTTATTGTAGATTGATGAAAGCTTGAAACTATCGAAAGCATTGCCAAATGAATTGTATAAAAGAGTATGTACCACATTAGATATCCCTACAGTAAATCAAATGATGGAGGAAAACGAAAAAATCAAAGGTAAAAAAACAAATTTTAATCTTTCATAGCCAAAGTAATCAAACAGAATTAACCAAATTCGTATCTGTCTATCCATCTATCTATATAACATATTATTTTAACAATTCGACGTCGTGGCCTAAAGGATAAGACGTCCGGTGCATTCGTATCGAGCGATGCACCGGTGTTCGAATCCCGCAGGCGGGTTTGTTTCACCAATTTTTCTAATGAAATACGTATTTAACAAATGCTTACGATTGACTTCCACGGTGAAGGAATAACATCGTGTAATAAAAATCAAACCCGTAAAATTATAATTTGCGTAATTACTGGTGGTAGGACCTCTTGTGAGTCCGCACGGGTAGGTACCACCGCCCCGCTTATTTCTGCCGTGAAGCAGTAATGCGTTTCGGTTTAAAGGGTGGGGCAGCCGTTGTGACTATGCTGAGACCTTAGAGCTTAAATCTCAAGGTGTGCGGCGCATTTACGTAGTAGATGTCTATGGGCTCCAGTAACCACTTAACACCAGGTTGGCTGTGAGCTCGTCCACACGGCTAAGCAATAAAAAAAAATTAATAATGTAATAATGCATCTACTTTTATCCTTTATGGGTTCCTACAATCTGAAGTTTGGTAAAAATCGTGTTGACAGTCAACTCCACAATTTTTTTCTTTCGTTATAGGTATATTGCCGCGTCGTTCAATTAAAGAACCGATGCTGTCAAACAGAAAATGTTTGTTGATAGATCGTGGAATGGATTCTGATACTGATGTTGAATATTGTCCCAGGTTCGTAATTATCTAGAATTGCCAGACTTGGTCACTCATAAGTATTTTTAATGTTATTGTGGATTACATTGTCAGTGTAGTGTGCATTTGTATGTTATGTTGGTTAAAATTCGAACCAATGAGGCAACAACAGTTCATTTGCAATTTTGCACTTAGGTCGCCAGTAATGCCATCTATGTTAAATTTAACTAAATAACGAAGCTATGAAATCTATGTGAAAAACATTCACAAAAAATTAATGTCAAATTTCAAATTATAAAAGGCAAAAAAAGTTTATTTAATCAGAATATAGTAGTATTTTATAAACAGTTTTCGTTTTGACTTCAGTGATGATGAAGAAACCGAAATCAATATTCACCAAGAGTTATTAAAAAAGCCAATCCGCGAACAAATTACTTGGAACACGCACTATCTACAGCCAGAAAGAGAAGATGAGAAAACTTTAATCAAAAAGGCTGATGACCTTACTGAACGGGTATAAAACCTTTAAAATCATTGTTAAGATAGAAACCAGAAGTTTCAAACAAATTCATTCAAAGTCATTTTCATTTAAAGTAAAATGCATAATATTAGGTTTTGTTTTCTTTTTCTACAATGCCATCTGTCGGCCACACGGTGAAATTTCACCAAGTCTCGCTCTAAAAGTTTTCACAACTGAAATTAAATGGTAGTTGTGAAATACAGATGTCTCTAGTACACATTTTCTTTTTCAGAAAGTTTTGCTTACAGTTGAAATAACAAATAAATTGAAACTGACGAAAAAAATTTGTAATTTTCGTATATGTTTTTAATGCTTAGACGGGTGAACGATCTGACAGCCCACTTGGAGTTAAGTGATTACTGCAATCCGTAGACATCAACGAAGTTAATGCCGCCACCCACATAGATATATTATGTGTTTTAAGTCTCTCAGTTCTATTGTATATACCATTTTTTATTGCCCGAGCAGGCAGACGAGAATACGGCCCACCTGATGATAAGCTGCTACCGTCGCTCATGGAGTTCAGAAACGCATTACTGCTTCGCCGCAGAAATAGAAACGGTGGTAGTAGTACCTACCAATATGGGCTCACAAGATATACTAGCTCTAGAAATTAAGCAAATAAAACTGTTTACGAATTTATTTTTTATCACCCGATATTATTCTTTTATCCTGAGAGTCATTCGTGAGTTAAGTACCTACATATTTCATTACAAAAATTGGAACCTGCCTGCAGGAACCGAACAGTGACGCCGTCGCATCGCTCGGTACGAGTACACCGGGCGTCTTATCTTTATGGCCATGGAGACTACTAGCAATAGGATTATGAGATTTTAGTATTCATCGAAGCTTAGTAGATATAAGCAGTACAACTCAGAAAGGTTTTGCTAAGTCAACTCTTTCTGTTATTTCTAGATAGCCAACGAATTTTGTGAGTACATGAAACAGCTTGGAGGTGAACAACAATCCAATCTATTTTCTCCTAAAGCGATCAAAGAACTATTTCAGGTGCGTTTCATTTACTTTAATAAATAAATGTTTCTATCTATTTGATAGAAGATCTCCATAAATAATCGCTAGTACAATTTGCAAATACCATTTGACTCCATACAGACAGGGCTGTTCGAATTGTCGATAATCCCGTTCTCACGGATCGTTTGGAACCTCTGGGTCGGCGGAGGGACTTGGCTTTTCTCTGTATTTTGTACCTGCCGTATCCATACCGCTATCCATTGGGAGTGCTCTGAGGAATTGTTTGAGATGATTCCATCATCTCGTTTTTACTGTCGCACCGCCCGCCACCGGAGTAGAGTTCATCCATACTACCTGAAGCCACTGCGTTCATCCACAGTGCGTTTCCAGAGATCTTTTTTGCCACGTACTATCCGGCTTTGGAATGAGCTCCCCTCCACGGTGTTTCCCGAGCGCTATGACTTGTCCTTCTTAAACGAGGCTTGTGGAGAGTACTCAACGGTAGGCAACGACTTGGCTCTGCTCCTGGCATTGCTGAAGTCCACGGGCGACGGTAACCACTCACCATCAGGTGGGCCGTATGCTCGTCTGCCTACAAGGACAATAAAATAAAAGTTACGCTCCTCACCATATTAAGGTTTTAGAGCAAAAGCGACAGAGCAAAATATTGAGAAAAAAAAATTCGTCTAACAAATAGTAATAAGTATGTCATTATTTCATATTTTTTGACGACGCTTTTCTTGCTTACTTTCATATTCAGAGACGTTTAATGAAAAAATAACACCATCTAAAAAGACAGCATGTTTTTCTGGTGGGAAGATTGCCGCTGCTAAGGTTCACACTGTACGCTTCTAAAGACAATTGAGTGACTTAAACAATTACACCGTCAATAAACAGACAATTAAGTGGCTTAAACTCTACTCTCACTGCAACTGTCAGTGATAGTTGTTAAAGATTGCTCCGAAGACTGTCAATCATTCGTAAGCATTGCGTATCTTTGTCCTGCAAAAAATACTATACTCACGTAAGGAAGGCTTGCGAATGGTAGGCGCGGACGATAATTACCACTGGCAATATTATTAATTAATAATCCATGTCATAAACAAATTTAATAAAAATATCCTCAATTTTTTTTATTTCAACACTATTTTTTCGACTTAAAGCAGTAGCGGGCTTACGGTTCTCGTAGTCACTATTAAAATTACTTTAATTAAATATGGCTAATATTTTCTGTCACTTGCAAAAATCGTCAGAGATCAGATTAATTTATAAGTTTAATTTCACTTTATCTTTTTCTCTATTTCAACACTTTATGTTAGTAAGTTATTATTGTTTTCCTTAGATTGAGTTCGATACACATGTCGCTCGAAGCCTTAGAGTTATTTCAAAAGAATTACCTACAATCGATGAAAAGATTGCCGTCGCGGTGGGAAAACCAGAGGTAGGTTTCCCATTTCAATTGCAATGTACTAATACATAGTTTAATATTCACTACTTTGTACTGTACAGTATGCTTAGTGCAAGTTTTTTAAGGTTCTCGATAGCGTAAAAGTTAACTCAAAGCATGCAGCTGGAATAGCGCCCCTAGCGGCAAACGTAGGCAAACGTTCCAACTCCATACAAATTTGAGTTAACTTTTACGCTATCGAGAACTTTAAAAAACTCGCACTAAGTACACTGGTAACGTGCTGATATCTACTGTTAACGTGATGCGTGCTGAGGACGCTTCAAACTTAGTCTGGAAATTGATTTCTTAGAACTCTCAACTCTAAAGCGAGAAAGCAGAGAGTTAAGTTCCGAGTTTTCTGGGACATAATATAAAGGGCCTCTGGAAACACATTCTTGATGAATGTAGTTTTTTTAGTTAGGACATACGAAATTTATTCCTTCGTGTCACATTTTGGGTGAACGAGATGAACTCCTCAGCACTCTTCAAAACATTCAGTACAAAATGCAGCGACCAAAAATTCGTATCGCTTTGTTTTGTACCTACATAATTAGCGCAAACAGCATAAGCGACGCAACTATAAGCTATTCAGTTCATTCTCGTCTGTTTTATGCAAAGGAAAATTAAAATAATCTATATCAATATTGTTTTATTGCCGTCGATGACTAGCGCAATTCGCAGCTGACTTGGTCAATCTAGAGGCGGTTACCGGAGCCCATAGACATCAACACTTGAATGGCACCGCTCTTAAAACATAGTTGATCAGTAACCGTACTCATCGAACTCTACAAAGAGGTCGACGTGCAACCTAACCCATGCATCAGCCCGCTGAGTTTCTCGCCGGATCTTCTCAGCGGGTCGCGATTCCGATCCGGTAGTATATTCATTCGCGAAGCAATTGCTCTTGAGTTGTTAGGTCTCCTTCGGAGGCGCTCAGGCAGCTGTTAGCAAATCCCACCCCTCCTGGCTGAGCCTTTGCTCGCCCACCTGTCCTGGTGAAACTGGAAAGGCCTTCGGGCCACCAGTCATAAAAAAAAAAGTTGACAAAATAATCGCTCAACGAGTAAAGTTTTAAATCAAATCGAGAGGTGAAAGGCTATTTGGTTTAAGCAACATTTCGGTTTATACGCGACATTTTAAGTTTTATTTAGCATTAGCATCAAAAGTTTGATGTTTTTAATTGAACTTCAATCAAGCTTACTCCATTCAAATTTCTCTCCAAAATATTTTTTGTAATGGTATTTTTTCTAAATTTTAAACTTCAAATGGCTCTCCTGTGTAGTTGTAAAAATGTCGTTCAAACCAAATAGCTTTTCACTCCTCGAAATGTTTTCTTTTTTTTAATTTTTTCTTAATGAGATTTCAATTATCAATCTGCATGTGTTCAATTTGACCAGTTTAGTGTTTTTTTTTAAACACGGCATTAAATTTAAAGCAATAAATAAAAAATAAAAAAAAAATTCTAGAAATCTTGCTATGCTGCATTAGAACGAGAGATATCAAGAGACATAAAGGCAGAAAATTGCTCTAATAAAACAATTGCTTTTGGACAAAGCCTCCCTAGACACGACCAGTATCGAGCTCCGAATAATAATACTAAAAACCAGTGGAGATCAGCACGATATGTACCCAAAGATTTGGTCACACTGAAAGCTGTGTGGGAAGGCATTACTAATTTACGGTAAGAAATATAATTTTAATAAGACTCACACCCTCATTAAAAAATCACAATTCCTTTAAGTGATCCACTCTCTCTAAGTGATGTTTTTTGCGCCATTACGCCTTATATTTATAGAAAATAAAATAAAGCAAACTGAAGCTAACGAATGCTATTGTCCAATTACTTTAAATTGTAATAAATGAAAAGGACGAGCTCGTAGCAACGCGCGTCTCATGAGCTTTAATATGTAATACTGTTTTTTAATTTTTTTATTGGTTAGAGGGTGGGCGAGCTTACGGCCGGGCGTCTTATCCTTTAGACCACGACGACTTTGCCTTACAATTCGTAAATAAATTACTTTTTTTTTTCCTAACATTCGCTGATAGCCTTATGGATAAGAGGGGTTATTGTGTCACGCCGCTTTTTTAAAGTAGCGTTTTAACGCTTCCTTCAAACATATCGGTTCTATGTTTAGATTGTCGTGAAAATCGACATTGCTCATGTACCACGGTGCTCTGATGGCTTTCCTGTAGAAACGGGATCATCTGGGGAGAGTTTATGTGCATGCGGGCTGCGTGAGCAAACGCTACAATTGCATAGGTCAGGACGGGAAAATTCATTGAATTCAATTCAAATTCAAAATCATTTATTTCAACTTAGATGTCAGTATGACACACTTGTTGAATGTCAAAATACAAATAACAATGTTAACTCTACCACCGGTTCCAAAAAAAGCCACAGTCCTGAGAAGAACCGGCGAAACAAACTCAGCGGGCTTTTTTTTCTTTTTGTTTTTTCTCAAATATATTCTTTTTTTTAAATAAATAGAAATATTCACAATAAAAGAAAAAACAAGTCTAAAAAAATAATAATAATAATGAAAAATGAAAAGGCCAGGAGCGAGCGCCTCATTCCCACGTAGTGCCATCTAGTAAATAATCCTTAACTTTATAATATGCCTTGTTGCACAAACGTTCCTTAACAGTTTTCTTAAATCTATGAACAGGTAGTAGTTGAACGTTTAGTGGGATCTTGTTGAAAAGCTGTACACCCAGCCCCCTAAAAGAGTTGCTTATTTTCTTAATTCGAGCCGCCGGCAACGCAAGCCTATGTTTGTTCCTAGTGTTCACATTGTGCAAATCGCAGACTCTGGGGAATTCTTCAATGTTTTTACGCACGTACAATAAATTTTCAAAAATGTATTGGGACGCTAAAGTTAGAATTTTGATTTCCTTAAACTTGTCCCTCAAGGATTCCCTCGGGTGCATATTATAAATAGCACGAATAGCCCTCTTCTGCAGGATGAAAATCGTTTCGACATCGGCAGCATTGCCCCATAGCAAAATGCCATAGGACATAACACTATGAAAATAACTAAAATAAACCAAGCGTGCCGTATCTTCATTAATATACATTCGTATTTTTTTTACCGCAAACGCTGCAGAACTAAGCCTACTCGCTAACTTGCATATGTGAGGACCCCACTGCAGCTTAGAATCAACTGTTATACCAAGAAAAACTGTCGAATCCACAAGCTCCAGTGTCTCTCCACTTACAGTAATATTAGTGTCAACTTGTCTAACATTAGGTGTAGTAAATTTTATACATTTTGTTTTTTTGTTATTTAATAACAGATTATTAACACTAAACCAATGTACCACGCGCGAGATAGCATCATTCACATCGTCATAATCTTCCAAATGTCGTTTAATTTTAAACAATAATGATGTATCATCAGCGAATAATACGACCTCGTGACGGGTTTCAATAAACTTAGGTAAATCATTGATATATACAAGAAATAGGAAGGGACCCAATATGGAACCCTGAGGAACACCCATATTAAGTAAGACACCGGAAGATCTCGTTCCTTTAACGTCTACCTTTTGGATTCTTCCGGATAAATAAGATTTAATAAGTTCTAATGAAACGCCCCTAATACCATAATGGTGTAATTTCCTCAACAATGTATTATGCTCAACACAATCAAAAGCTTTAGATAAGTCGCAGAAAACCCCAAGGGCATTATGCGACTCTTCCCAAGCCTGAAAAATATTTTTAATGAGATCTACACCTGCATCAATAGTTGACCGACCTCTAGTGAATCCATATTGTTTGTTATGAAGCAGGTTATTGGAATTGAAGTGGTTCAAAAGTTGTTCCAGAATAATTTTTTCAAAAATTTTACTCAATGTAGGTAGTACTGAAATGGGCCTAAAGTTAGAGGGGTCAAAAGTACTACCAGATTTAAATAACGGTATTATTTTACTATATTTCATTAGATCAGGAAACACACCACCATCAATACAGTCATTAAATATTGTAGCAAGGTAAGGTGCAATTATATCAATAATGGATTTTATAACATTAATTGAAATTCCCCATAAATCACCAGTTTTCTTAATATTAATGAGCTTGAAATTATCAATTATGTCCTTTATATCAATATTTGTGAACTTAAAGTTAACACTGCATTTATCAAGATGATTTTGCAGTAATGATTCGGCGACGGTAGGAGATGAAATTAAAGATTTTGTGGTAGAAGCTGGGATATCAGCAAAGTAGTGCTCAAAGGCACTGGCCACTTCTTGATGAGAAGTTATTATTCGATTATTGATTTTTAAAGTTAATTCAGCATTGCTGTTTCTGACATTCCCAGTCTCCCTATTAATGATATTCCAAGTCATTTTAATTTTGTCAGGTGCATTTTTTATAAGATTGCCTAAGTGCAATGACTTGGCCAATGTACAGACTTTTTTAAACAGCTTGGAATATTTAGAGACATACTCATGAAATGACTTATTATGATTATATGATTTTTCATGATAGAGATCGTATAATCTCTGCCTACTTTTGTGAATTCCAACAGTCGCCCATTCATTGAATGATCTTTTATTATGTAAGATCAGAGTTTTAGAAGTAAAGATGGCACTAAATTCAGAACTAATAACATTAAATAAATCCATGTAATGAACATTAGGATCTTCACTATAACAAACATTCGGAATTTTTGCCAAAACTTTACCTCTAAGCTTCTCCAAACGTCTAATATTAATAGGAACAAACGGTAGCTTTCTTGTACTATTAACATCTGAAACAGATTTAATTTTAAAAGATAAGAATTGTCCACTGTGGTCTGAACTTAAATGATTAATAATGCATTTATGTAAAGGTTTTACATTTGTGAAAATATTATCTATACAGGTTGCCGATGTGCTAGTTATTCTTGTGGGCTCTGAAAATAGATTGCTAAGGTTATATGATTTTAACAATGTTCTGAGTCTAATAGTGGCATTTGTATTTTCTAATAAATTTATATTAAAATCACCACAAATAAAAACATGTTTATTAGAAACAGAAAGCTTTAATAAAACACTTTCCATTATATTTTCAAAACAATCATATAACGAATTCGGGGGCCTGTACACACTTACAACAATGAATCGCTCAAGCTCTACACATGCCATTTCAATAATCCGTTCCACAGAGAGGCTCACAATGTCTCTACGTTCCTTACATTTATAATCTTTATTAACAATGATCAGTGAGCCACCTCGTATAGCATTCTCTCTGCAGAAGGAACTTACAACCTGGTGATTTTTAAAATTACAATTTAATTCATATTTTTTAAGCCAATGTTCAGTAACACATAGAACATTGACTTTATTATAATCTAGGAACAAATCAATTTCAAGTTCTTTACCCATCAAACCTTGTAAGTTCTGATGCACCAGGTTGATCACAGTTGTTTTCAAAGAAATATTATTTGTTGATGGGCTGTGTCCAGATAAATCACATTTACTGCAAGAGGTAAACTCTGTTGTCTTAGTAATTAATTTAAAGTACTTGGAACGGATTCCAAATTAATAGATGTCATATTTTTTTTCTGCTCAAAAGAAGCAGTAGGTTGATTAGCCAAATTCATGGCTAGATAAATGAGCATTTGCTAAGCATGGGTGATGGCTACAAAGAATAAGAACAGTCCCACATTATGCGACAAGACTGCCACAGCCCGCTGACCTCCAGACAGCCTGCTAATTCTAACACGAAATGGCCGTCTCGTCAGTATTTTGTTCAATTGTTACACAAAATGACTTAGGTAAATTGATGATGTTTTGAATCATTTTCATTTCGTCAAGTAAATATTTATAAATATTAGAGTGAATATAAAATAAAACAACTTTTTGCTCATTGCATATTTTATACCTTTAACAAATAATCAAAATGTGGGGTACTTATTGAAGTGTATTATCTAACGTAATATAATTATCCTGAAATATTGTTACGCGCTGGGGTTCGGTATAAATAAAACTTCCATCGAAGTACAAACTAAAACACTATTAAGCACTTAGAACATGGAACACTTTAAAATTCTCAATTCACTTCTACCTCTTTAGGTAATCCGTTCAATGTTTCGCTTCGGGTAGATCCGATTACTATCTGCCTTCGTTTTTTTTTTTTATGATTGAAGGATTACTGGTGGCCCGGAGGCCTTTCCAGTTTCACCAGGAATCTGCCTTCGTGTCATCTCTGCAACGCTTTTATAGTCGATACAATAACCCTATATTTATCGAGAAAATTCTCGGTAAAGCCAGTCATTTCGATATGCATTTCCGCTATTTGATAATAAATGGCGTTGCACTTCTCGAGCGTTCTCGATTTTACTAGTTCTTTTGATATTTGTTTCTGCTGTTCGACGATAGATGGCGTTACTTTTACCGGCGCAACAATACGAATTGTACGAGATTGTATTGATATACACACCGAATAAATACCTGAATAGGCACAGACTAAGACTTTTTCTGTCATCCGAAATACTATTACTTGTTATTATATTCATTAATTTAAATATAATACTTATGTCAATACAAGTATGTCTGAATCTGAGTTTTGTATTATAGAAGAAAATTTTGCATTCTTATCTGATTAACTTTGGACTTATATTCCTACACTACACAGACATTAAACAGACAGAGTATTACGGTGTTAAAACAGCATAATGTAAATATTAGCAAATTATTAGAAACTGTTATAAAAAAAATTTTATTAAATAAGTACGCACATATTATTTGCAAATGTATTATTTGCATTTGTATAGGATAATTTTACAATTTTATTTCATAATGTTATTAGAATAAATCTAGTTAGCCAATGGCGTTTATTATTAAGGATGTCAGGGACCAGTTCCAAAAGCCGAAGTAGATTATTTTTAATTGAATGAGGGAATTAAAAAAAGAATATAGGAAAAAAAAGCATTAAGTGGACGATGTTGGTTTTCGTTTTCAGTAAGGGTTCCCCAATTGTTTATATTTTTTGTAAGATCATAGAAATTATTAATAATTTAAAATAACTCAACACATTTCTGGAACCTAACATACATAATACACTGACAACAGCTTTCATTGACTCTGAGTACAAATTAATTGATTGGTCTAAACGGGTACGTACCACCACCCTGCCTATTTCTGCCGTGAAGCAGTAATGCGTTTCGGTTTGAAGGGTAGGGCAGCCGTTGTAACTATACTTTACTGGTGGTAGGACCTCTTATGAGACCACACGTGTAGGTACCACCACCCTGCCTATTTCTGCCGTGAAGCAGTAATGCGTTTCGGTTTGAAGGGTAGGGCAGCCGTTGTAACTATACTTTACTGGTGGTAGGACCTCTTATGAGTCCACACGTGTAGGTACCACCACCCTGCCTATTTCTGCCGTGAAGCAGTAATGCGTTTCGGTTTGAAGGGTAGGGCAGCCGTTGTAACTATACTTGAGACCTTAGAACTTATATCTCAGGGTGGGTGGCGCATTTACGTTGTAGATGTCTATGGGCTCCAGTAACCACTTAAGACCAGGTGGGCTGTGAGCTCGTCCACCCATCTAAGCAATAAAAAAAAAATTAAGATATACCAATTTTGTGTATACAGGAGCGTGAGAGAGTATTGTAGATGGATGATTGATCACCCAGAGCATAGACGCCCTCCATATTTAAATAGCCTCGGAATGTTCGATCCAGCCGTGCTTGAAGCAAAAATGTCTTTCCAAAATCAGTATCATGAAGCCCCAACCCAAAAACCGCTTTCAGTTGAACCAGAATCCGTGGAACACATTCGAAGGAGACTCTCAGAATTAGCTGAAACTAATTTGGGTCAAGCTGAAGCCAACTAATTAAACTATATATATGAAATAAATAAAATTTTCGTTTTCATAAATGAGCATTGTGTTTCAGTGAACTTCCCAACAAAATTTATACTTATTTCATTTACGTAAAACACGCATTTGTTTAATAAATTGAGAAATATACCTATGTTATATTATTAGAATATAATCTATGAAGAATCGTATTTTTGGTGTTTTATTACTTATATCTTATCATAAACATATATATTAACAACTCTTCAAAAAAATATAATAATATGCATATTATTCTTATCATGAATGTTTTTTTTTTTTTTTTTTTTTTTTTTATGATTGAAACTTTACTGGTGGCCCGAAGGCCTTTCCAGTTTCACCAGGACAGGTGGGCGAGCAAAGGCTCAGCCAAGAGGGGTGGGATTTGCTAACAACTGCCCGAGCGCCTCCGAAGGAGACCTAACAACTCAAGAGCAATTGTTTCGCGAATGAATCTACTACCGGATCGGAATCGCGACCCGCTGAGAAGATCCGGCGAGAAACTCAGCGGGCTGATGCATGGGTTAGGTTGCACGTCGACCTCTTTGTCGAGTTCGACGAGTACGGTTACCGGGGTCCCTAAGCCTGCCCCTAGTATTAGAGCTGAAGGCATCTAATGCAAAGGTTATTGGATCTGATGGATCCGTAAGGACGTGTCTAGGGCGTCGACGGTGACTGGCTCCTGCATGATCAGGATTCGGGGAGTAGTCAGCGGCGGCAACGATAAGGCGATTATCATGACGCATAGCCTTATCGAAGTATCGTTCCGACGCTGACTTCATGTATTTCCGAATTGATTCGAGGCCCAGGTCGTCGTGTAGGTCAACGTTCCTTACGAACCACGGAGCCCCGACAGCTAACCTGCAAAAGCGGGATTGTAGGGATTGGAGGGTGTCTATGTGTGTGCGGGCCGCGTGAGCGAACACCACACTCGCGTAAGTCATGACGGGCCTTATGCAAGTTTTGTAAAGTGTCACCTTGTTCCGAAGGGACATTTTACTCCGCTTACAGATCATGGGGTAGAGTCTACCGAGAATAAACGCGGCACGGTCACGGACTGATTTTATATGCGGGCGGAATGTCATCGATGCATCCAGGGTAACGCCCAGGTACTTGACCTTCCTGGCCCAGGGTATGGGTTGTCTAAAGAGAGTAATCGGGGGTGTGAGATTCCTCCTCCTAATCCGGGAGGAAATCCGTGTGGAGCTTCCCCTCTGAAATAGCACCGCAGTACTTTTCGCTGGGTTGATGTCTATGCGCCATTTTCGGAACCACTGTCCTAGGGCTAGGGCTGCGCTCTGAAGCTTCTTCGCGATTAGGGACTTATTTCTACTAGAATAGTAAACAGTCGTGTCGTCGGCGAATAAAGATAAATGGGTCGGCGGCGACCGGGGAATATCGTTGACGAATAAGCTAAATAGGAGGGGTGAGAGGACAGAGCCTTGCGGGACTCCAGCTGTGAGAGGTCGTGGGGAGGAGCGGGTTCCCTCGACTCGATATCGAAAAGAGCGGTTCGACAAGAAGTCCCGTATGATGAGCACGAGACTATCCGGCACGCCCATGTTGAATAGTTTGAAAATCAAACCATTGTGCCAGACTTTGTCGAACGCTTTTGCGACGTCGAAGAAGAGAGCTCCCGTGTATAACGGTTTTGGTCGATTAAGCCCCACAAGAATGTGCTCCGTGAGGCGGTGCACCTGTTGAACGCATGAGTGATTTGTACGGAATCCGAATTGTTCATCGATGAGAATGCCCTTGGATGAGACGAAGTCTCTGAGGCGTTTGTAGAGCAGACGCTCATACAGTTTGCCTAGAGACATGAGGAGGCTAATCGGGCGGTAGCTCGTCGGATGATTTTTTGGTTTACCGGGTTTATGTATGCCGATAACGTCCGCTTCTTTCCACACCGCGGGAAAGATACAGTTCGCCATAGCGGCATTGAAAATAGATGCCAACATCACGATGAGTTGGACGGGTAGAAGTTTAATAACGCGGTTAGATATACCGTCGGAACCGGGAGCCTTGCGAGGACGTAGGTCTTTGATCAAGTCTTTAACTTCTATCGGGGTGACGGGTGGTAACGCATCCGATGGTGGCAAGGAGGCTCTGCGTTCTACCTCACTGTCTACTAATTCTACATGAACAGGGTCCACGGATTGAGTGCTGGGCGTGCACTGGGTTTGCAATGTATCGGCCAGCAGCTCTGCTTTTTCGTCATCATCGAACGCCGCGAGTCGGCCTGAGGGGCCTACGAGGGGGGGCATAGTTACTACCGTATCCGATTTGAGAGTACGAGCTAAGCGGTAGTAAGACCTTTGGGAGGGCGCGAGTCCTTCTAAGAAATCAGACCATCTGGCATCTCGGACTTCGGCGATGCGAGACTTTACGTCGCGTTGTAGGGCACGCATTCGAATACGATTTTCCGCGGTAGGATACCTGTCGTAGGCGCGTATCGAGGCGTTCTTAGCTCTAAGGAGTTCCCTAATATCGTCGGACAATTTGAAGCGGTGAAGGAAGTCCTCCGCTACAACTTGTTTCGATGACCTATCTAATGTCGAGGTGATGTGTGACGTTAAGATGTCTATGGCTTCAGCGGTATCCTGAGGAGACGGGATAGAGTCCGGGTTAAACGGGAGCGATGGTGGATCAGATTCAGCCAGGCTGATGCCCAGCGTGTGCCAATCCACCACAGTCCTCGTGACGGGAACGGAATCGGGAGCGCGACCGAGCTTCATAACGACGGGACGGTGGTCTGAATCTAACTCTGAAACTACTTCGATCGAGTGTAAGCGCAGAGTTACGTTTTTTAATAGCGCTATGTCGAGTATATCCGGGCGATGCGCGATGTTTAGCGGGTAGTGAGTCGGGGTTAGCGGAGCGACGATATCGAAAGCGAGATCATCGACTAACGCGTCAAGCCGCCTGCCATTCGGGGTTGTGGTGTGTGAGTTCCACCTGATGTATTTACAATTTAAGTCGCCCGCCAGAATGACAGAGCTCCCCATACCGAGCAGCGCCTCGATATCACTGCTTAGAACGATCTTATCCGGTGGAAGATAAACGGACGCGATAACGATCGGCGCGTGTCCCGTCAGTGAGATTCGGCACACTGATGCTTCGATATTAGCGAGCGCGGGAGGATCGAGCGGGACGCAATGCAGGGCTCTTCTATAGTAAATGACGGTACCACCACCACGGGCAGAGAGCCTGTCGTTCCTGACCATGTTATAGTTCGCGATTTTAGGGTCACGGCGCGCGGGCTTAAGTAGGGTCTCCTGCACTAAAAAGATATCAATTTGATGGTCACGCAAAAAGTCAGAAACCTGATCACGTTGATTTGCGAGACCGTAAGCGTTAAAAAATCCTATCGTTACGGATAGGGGCTTTATTCTACTTATATACGCCATTGATTACCGGCGGAGTGAGGGGAGGACGTACGTATTTAATGACGCGTATACGTCGGCGTATTCTTGCACAACGGCGATAAAGTGTTGTGCAGTGGAGGCAGCGCGAATGGCGTCGCCCAAAGCGTTAACGCGCTCAAAGTTGATCGACTGAAAGAAGTCGATCGCTAAAGCGAGATTTTCGGACGCGGTCGGAGGGCAAGTCGCGGGAGAGGGACGAGTCGCGGGGGCGGGACGAATCGCGGAGGAGGGAGTTGTAGCCGTGTTCGTGTACGGCAGCGGTTTCGCCCAGGCCGAGACACTGGGCACCGCCGCCGGAACGAACGCTGGCTTAGCCTGCGACGCAGAGGGTGCCGAGGCTTTGATGTCTGGGCTGGAAGCTCGGAGGCGGTTTTGGCGGACGACGCGGCGATTTATTTTAGGGGCTCGGGGGCAACCACGGTAATTCGCGGGGTGACCCTGTGTTCGACACAGGACGCAGCTAGGCGGTTCCGTCGCGGTTTTTTGGTCGCGAGCGCAGAGGGCCGTGGCGTGATCTCCCAAACACTTAACACATCGGGGGCGCGCGTGACAGTTACGGGAAGAGTGCCCGTACAATTGACAGTTATGGCACTGGCTAGGAGTGCCTTTTTTATGGGGGGCTTCGATGGCGATACCGGAGAGCCTACAGACGGTCTGTGTGTTGAAGATTTTCTTACCCTCGGGGGTAGGCTGGAGGGTGACTAGAACCATATTATATGGCTCCCTACCGCGACCGGTGTGCATACGGTGCACAGAATTCACTGGAAAGCCCTGTTCTAACAGATCGGCCTTGACGAGCTCTACATCTAACTCTTTAGGGATTCCGCGTATTACAACGCGGAGTTCGCGCTCCTCCTGGAGCGTATAAGTATGGAAACTTATACGTTCCTTACGGAGGTAAGAAGAGAGGGCCCTATGGTCGTCAGGTGTTTGAACCTTAATTTGAATGCCGTTCGCGAGGTTACGGGCATTCGTGAAATTTATATTTTTGGCCTTAAGGGCCAGGCAAACTCGATCCCAAGCTGCCTTCTCCTGAAGGATAACCGGGGGAGGGGTCTGGGTTTTAATTTGTGCCACCGGACGCGGCGACGGAGTGGCACGGGCTGGGGGCGCAACGGGAGTCTGAGGGCGGGGGCGCGACGCGTTCACGGCTTTGCTAATTTTAGCGGCCGCGGGAGCTCGAGACTCCGCGGCACGCTTCTTACCCTTCTGTACCAGGGTGAATCCATCCGTCGATGAGGCGGGGGCGAGGTCGACCTCCATGTCCGAGTCAGAGTCGGAGCACGAGGAGGCGGGTGCAGGCGACCTACGAGCAAGTGTAGGTGTTTTAGAGGGTGCGACGGAGGCCGCGGATGATCGCTCAGCTGAAACGATGGTCACGGCGGACGACGCAGCAGCTTTTCTCGCCAGTATAGGCGACACGGGAGCGGCAGGCACGACAGAGGCTGCGGTGCTCAATGCAGAAGCTCTGCACGCAGGTACAGGCGACGCAGGAGCAGCGAGCGCGGCGGAGTCCTCGAGAGGGCTCGCAGTGTGATTGGCCTTGAAGGCCAGAAACTCTGAGGCGAGCTGTGGGTGGCGAAGTCGGAGGAATTCCGCGAATACAGCGTCCATGATCGCTGAGTACCCAGGTGGGGCAGCCCCGGGTCTTGAAACACTCGCCTTGCGGCGAGGCCCCAACTTCTCGGACCTGAGCGGTTCTATTGAACACAGGTGGCAATGCGGCGCGATTACTACAGGACAAAGAAAAAGCACAACAAAACAGAAATTACAAAAAGAAACAAAACAAATAAATACTTGCAGGAAAACACTTTGTCGGCAAATGTTCCACGAACACAAAAATAACTAAAACAAAACAAATAAAAGCTTCCAGGAAACACACTTGGTCGGCAGATGTATCACGAACACAGGCCGCGCGAACAATGGCCGGGCTAACAAAAGCCGGGCGAACAAAGACCGGGCGATCGAGTGGACGATGAGCACGTCCGAACGTGACGGGTGCCTCTATCGGAATGATCATGAATGTCTGGAAATGGTTGATTGAAGCCTAAGGAATTGGATAGTTTTCTCTTACTTCTTTATTTCTTCTTAATATTTTTATATTCTGTAACATGAAACTTAAATATTGAATTAGTATAGCTTGTGTTATATTATACTATATGCACATTTAGAAAAAGGCATTCCTGTTTTATTGTGAGAACACGTGTTTGTTACAATAATTATCTCAGAGAGATAAGCATCGAGACATAAGTTTACTACAAAGATAACGTTCAAGTTTTTGCGATATATAACATGAACACTGTTCTGAATATTACTCAATTAAATTTGATACTATAACAAGTGGCAATACACAAATCACAAAAAAAACATGTGTACTCATCAGAGTGATGGTGATATTAACGTTGTCTTTGACAGTGTTTTGAACGAGGAAGTGGGACAATTCGGGAAGTTTCAAGTGCTCAACTTGGCGCTCTTAGCTCTGCCTGCTATTTTTTGCGCGTTCATGGCTGGTGACTACGTGTTCACTGCAGGCCGTTTGCCTTATCGCTGTCACGTTCCGCAATGCGATGGAGCACATCCGGAATATGCCCCAGATTGGATTTTCAACGCGATCCCAAACAATAACAATGGATTTGATAGCTGCAATCGCTATGCAAACTCAACTGATAACGTTGGTGTTGATTTGTCTCTTAATGCTGAAGACGTCTGCCCTGTTTATTTGTTTGACAGAAGCACGATTATACCTTGCGATAACTACGTACACGAGCGGACAAATACTGTTGTCTATGATTTTCATTTGGAATGTAAAGAGTGGCTAAGGACATTACCCGGTACCTTAAATAGTTTGGGAGGAATGATCGCTTTGATATTAGCAGGATTCGTCTCGGATCGCTTCGGACGAAGAATGTCTATTGTTATTTTCTCCTTTAATATAGCCTTGGTCGGCTTGGTGAGGTCGTTCTCGATAAATTATGCCATGTATATCATTTTACAGTTTTTGCAGACTGCTATCGGCGGAGGAGCATACAGCGCTGCGTATATTTTGGCAGCAGAGATTGTCGGTACTGAGCACCGTGTCAAAACCAGTGCTACAATGTCAAGTATGTTTGCTACTGGTCAAGTAATATTAGGGCTCCTTGCCTGGGCTTTCCCCGAGTGGCGTACACTCAGTCTGGTGCTCTACATACCGGTCTTCATTATACTCTCTTACCACTGGATACTCTCAGAGAGTCATCGTTGGCTTTTATCGAAAAACGAACAAGATAAAGCAAAGGCTGCCTTAATACGAGCAGCTGGATTAAATGGAAATCAAATCTCTGAAAAATCGATGAAATATCTCCTCACCGCCATACCACGACAAATGGAAACTAATAAAGATACACACATAAATAATCTGTTCCTTCGCGTTATCAAATCACCTGTTATGTTACGTAGATGTTGTACAACGCCATTTTTGTGGATTACCACTGTTTTAATATATTACGGTTTATCTATAAATTCCGTGAATTTATCTGGCAATATGTACGTCAATTACATAGCAACAGCCGCTGTTGAAATTCCCGGATATGTGACTGCTGTTATGGTCTTAGATAGGGTTGGCAGAAGAATAACATTGTTCGCAGGTTTTACAATCTGCGCTGTGTGCAACGCTGCTTTCGCTTTTACCCCTACAAACGTGTATCACGTTTCGCTGGGTTTATTTTTAACAGGAAAATTTTGCATAGGCTTAGTGATGACCTCGTTGTATTTGTACACTGCGGAATTGTATCCGACGAGATATCGACATTCGTTCTTAGGATTCTCGTCAATGATAGGACGAATAGGTTCAATCGTGGCACCGTTGACGCCTCCACTCATGGCCTATTGGGTTGGGATACCGTCAATGATGTTTGCTGTGATGGCTTTAGTATCTGGTTTATTGGTACTTACACAACCCGAAACTCGAGGCTTAAAAGTGCCAGACACTTTTGAAGACGCTGAAAATATAGGTAAAAATAATACGTCAATTTATCAATGATTTTGTTGTTATTTTTAACTAAGAAACGAGAGAAGAAGAAGTATTAAAAATTATTACATATTATGTGTTAATTATTTAATTAATTTATATCAAGTACAAAAATAAAGTACTATTTAGAACATATTCATGGAAATGATTTTTTGAAAATATTTAGATATTAGGATACAGCGCCCTCTCGTGGTTTTTAGAAACACTTCTTGATTTCGCGTTTTTTTTTTTGTTCACTCTGTTCCAAGAAGTGAATTTTGTTATTGTTATGATAATTACGATAGATGACGCTGTAGCACACCCTATGCTTAGGTTAGCCATTCAAGATACTTTTCTAGGGCACTAAGCATGACCGTACCTGTTAATATTAATATAATTTTGCATCAAAGAGCAAAGCGCGATGGAATATTTTGTAACAATAAAATGTTTGTTTGTCCTGTCACAATGCAATGATATTATTAATAAAATTATGATAATGAACCTAGACTTTCTTTAAGAATCAAAATAAAACTTATAATATGATTGACTGAATATAAATGATTGATTGAATATAAAATGGTTACATTACATCACTTTATCATGATACTGAAGTTGGTAGCATTTTTGTAGCGGAGCTGCAGTCGACGGTATATACACATAGATGGCGCTAGTCGCCAGTTTTAAACCCAAATGATTCTTATATTTATTTCTGCCAACGGACGGATTACCATGACCAGTTCAATGTTATAAACTACAAATAGTTTTTTGCCTCGATCATAGATCACATTGAGCTTAGACTTGAGTCTTACAACAACGAGGCGATTACCTACCGCCGTGGAGTTGGAAAACACACTCAAATTTTTATTATTTAAAACAAAAAGCGAACTAAACTCTAAATCGAATTCAGAGATCGATAAAGCCAGAAGAGGCAAGATTCTACGAAAATTGTAACCTATTATTTGTTATTTGAAATTTTACTGCTCATGTTTTTCCCTTGAGCTGTTTAAATAAAAAAATATAATTATACGTAGGTACATATATCTATTAATTATTGAATTTCCATTGGTGTCAATACATAAAAGTAAATTCATTTTATGTGAATGTCTTTACAATACGGATTTTAAGCATGCATTAAAAGTGCACTAATTCATTTCGATAAATGTAAACATTAGTATGTAGCGTAAGCGAATATTTATTCAATAAATCAATAAAAAAATAACTATTTTATTATTTTATTAATCATTTTCCAAGTCCAATTTTGAATCCAAACTATCACCACCTACTTAATCTCCAAAAAATATACTTATTCTTATAACCGGGCTAGTCGTTGCGAAAGAGTTCAATTAACTACCTACATGTACAAAATAATCATTAATTTAAAGATGTAGTGATTAAGTTCTCTTTGATTTAATATTTAGAAGAAACAACAACTGACAACAGAACTTCAATTTATGAAAGAAATAATTTGCATTCCGATCACATTCCGATTAATTCTGACAGAAGTAATAAGTAAATAATATTTAAATAAAATCGATATATTTGGTATCAGCAATGCCTTGTGGTAAGCGTCCTCTTGTGAAAGCATGGGACAAACCGAAAAAATTAAGAGTTGTAATTCCCTCACGCTACGAACAAAATGAAGCGTCAGTTAAACAACACTGGAAAAACGTTATAAAATCTCTAGAGCTGAGCTACAAAGATGATCAGGTAAGAGATGAGTGTGGTCCATATCTACAAACTAATATATTATGGTCATTATACTGAAGTGTCATAATATAAAGTATCACAAAGTTCAGAGATTCTTATATTATGATAGCACAATAACTCGAATGGGCATATTAATTGAGACGTGGACCTCAAATCTCAAGGAGGATGCCGACATTCATGTTGTGACATCTATGAGTTCCAATAACCGCTTAACAAGTCGTCGTGGCCTAAAGGATAAGACGTTCGGTGCATTCGTATCTTGCGATGCATCGGTGTTCGAATCCCGGCGGCGGGTACCAATTTTTCTATTGAAATACGTACTTAACAAATGTTAACGATCGACTTCCACGGTGAAGGAATAACATCGTGTAATAAAAATCAAACCCGCAAAATTATAATTTGCGTAATTACTGGTGGTAGGACCTCTTGTGAGTCTGCGCGGTTAGGTACCACCACCCTGCCTGTTTCTGCCGTGAAGCAGTAGTGCGTTTCGGTTTGAAGTGTGGGGCAGTCGCTGTAACTATACTTGAGACCTTAGAACTTATATCTCAAGGTGCGCGGCGGCATCTGTGTTGTAGATGTCTATGGGCGCCGGTAGCCACTTAACATCAAGTGGGGCGTAAGCTCGCCCACCCATCTAAGCAATAAAAAATTAAATAACACCTGGTCGGCGGTGAGATTGTTTACCTGCATATGCAAAAAAGACAATGTTTTTCGATTTTTATAATAAAATAGAATAATATTTGGTTCACAAATTCCTTTTTTTCATAGTTCTGGGAATCTCAAAGTGAAGTGGTACGTCAACTTGTTGGTCCAGTAATATTCGAGAGAATTTCGAAAATCTTCAACTTGCCAATGGAAAAGGTACACTACGAGCCGAAATCTGAAACCGCTTCGATCGTGCCATCCGAAGAGTATTACAAGTCGCGTTCTGGTGACGATGTAATTTAATTGTTTATTTATTATATTTATTTCTTTTATAAGTTCTATGAAATAAGTGACAACACAAATAAGACAAATCAGTCCAAGCATTTAAAAATAGACTCGCATTCTGGTGTGTTGGTATTATTCTGTGCAATATACATACTATATTCATAATATTTTTCATTTTCTCTGATGAACGTGTTATGATTATGTATGTATGATGATTTGTGTATAGATAGATACATAATAAGATGTGTAAATTTATACGATGGATAGGCTGGTTCCATGGTGTTTTTAAAATGACGCCATTCTCTTTATCCCTATCATTGCCTCCGTAGTGACAGTAATTAAGACTCACTTTTCCAATGAATTCCATTTATTACAATTCAAGTGTACAACGATAAAAACGGAATGTCTTGTGCGACAATAGTCACTCACTCGTATTTGTAGCAGAACACTGGGGTCATTTGTTCACAAATTTTCTTGGATGTCGTCATAAACAATTCCCCTTTTCGTATAAAAAGTGTACAATTTCCAAAAATATTCGAAATTGAGTTAATATGCGTAAACGTTTGGTATCACCATCACGATTTGGGATTTTTCTCATAAATACTGTCAAAGAGCGTAGTTTAGTTTTAGTTTTTATTTATTGGTATACCTATGTTTTGACTACAATCAACAAAATTAATACATAATTTTATCTTACTTTATAAGACAGATAATATAAATGCCCATGGACGTCCACTGCTGGACATAGGCCTCCCCCAAGCTTCGCCACAAAGACCGGTCCTGCGCTGCCTGCATCCAGCGGATCCCCGCGAACCTCAATAGGTCGTCGGCCCACCTTGTGGGAGGCCTACCCACGCTACGTCTTCCAGTACGCGGTCGCCACTCAAGAACTTTCTGGCCCCAACGGCCATCCGTTCTGCGAGCAATGTGTCCTACCCACTGCCACTTCAATGTCGTAATATAATATAATATAAAATAATATAAATAGAAAAAAAAATATATTTCAAAGATGATTAATATTAAAAATATTACCTTTAAACCACTCTCCTGTAAAATTAGTAAGTTTTGAGATTATACAGTTTTAATGCGAGAAGCCGAATTGTTGAAATGCGTCGGGCTTATAACAGTTATCCAACAATTTTAGCATTGAGGACACAGCTAACTCTAACCATCTTAGTTAACTAAATATAACAGGATTGCGCCTTTATATTATTGTTATGATATAATAATTGATATATAATCTATATATAAAAATGAATCGCTCTGTTCGTTAGTCTCGCTAAAACTTGAGAACGGCTGGACCGATTTGGCTAATTTTGGTCTTGAATTATTCGTGGAAGTCCAAGGTTTAAAAGGTGAATAAATATGAAAATGCTCAAAATTGTATAAAAACAAACAATTTTGTTTTTCCTTTGATGCGTCCCCCGTCGGACGGATTCCTTTTGTTTGTTTTAAGTTTATTTTATACAAAAGTTTAGGTATTTTATTTTTCGATTGAGACGCTACGATGTTTGTCGGGTCAGCTGGTTTTATTATATATATTTTTTTAATAGATTCAAATTCGCGACACCTATTCTATGGCTGACTATGACTCGTTCATTGAACAAGACTCAAACGAGGTGCACGAGGAACAGTCGGAACAATGGAGCGATTCATCACCCCTAACAAGTTCTGAACTAGGAAAGGTTTCACGAATGAAATCGTTACAAACAGCACGTTCGAAATCAGTCATAGCATCAAAAACGTTCTCAAAATCGATATCATTTTCGAAAGTTTTTTCAAGGAATACAATAAAATCGCAAACAAGCAAAATGAAGAATTACAAATCGGAAATAACACTGTTTGATGAACAAGCGAACTCTGAAGACGACATAGAAGTTCATCCCAGCATTAAGAGGTAAATTTAATTGGAATTCGAATAAAATATTATTTTCCTGTACATTATGCTTTTCGCCAAGAAGATTGTAGCTTTATTTAATATAAATATATATTTTATTAATGTCATTTTGCTCTTGAGGTAATACGTAGCGAAGTAATGGTCCTATGAATGTTATGCCCGATTTTGAGGGGTTTCTATTCAGTACAATATTGTGTAGGTAATATTTGATTATATATGTTTATATTATACTTATGTTTTACTATAATGGTTCAGCGATTAGTGATAAATCCATTAATTTTTTTTTTAATTAGACTTAATGTCCTTTTTTTGAATTAATGACATAGACCAGGGCAGTACAGGAGAAAGAAAAATCCTCATTTTGAAATGCTTTACTGCAACGAATCGGAAACTGACATGATCAAATGGAATTCTAAATATAAACAAAGAGCATTTGAAGTTTCCGCTTCTGATGAATTTAGCAAAAAGGCTGAAATTTTGACTAAGAAGGTAGGTAGATTATACAATTACACAATCATATTTTAATAGTATGGTACATACGTATCAGATTTTGCATTTTTTTCGATTATCGACTCGAATCGGCTTATTTCATTCAATTGCGACACATTATTTAGCATTTAGATGTAATTCTCATTGAACTGTACAACAATTTCACTCTCTTGGTTATTACAGCGTAGGATTTGTATTAATTCTGATGGACCCTTAGACCGTATAGCTTAAAAAAATGGTAGGCTGATAATACGTCATGCAGATAGACAATGAGGAAATTATTTTGATCGTATTTTTATTTTATTTCTCTTAATACTCTTGGAGACTAAATAAATTGATTAAAATGTAATTTTTCTTATAGATCTCGAAGGAATTCTACGACTGGTGGGTAAGTTTGGGTAACGTGGAATTCAAATCGGAGATCAAACGGCCAGAGGACATTGAAGACTTATTCCAAGTAATAAAATATTATATGGCTAATTCGACGGAGCAATTTCGAACTTTGCGATAGTATTAAATTTGATTAATAATATAGGTCTGGTTTGACGAGCACGCGTCCCGTGGCCTCGTTTTACATCCCAAGATTTTGCCGTGTGTTCTAAAATCAATTTCTGAAAAAGTCGGAGCACTAAAGGTGAGTTATTTTCATTTCTTCTTGCTGTTAATGTCATTTACTTCCACATAATATATGTAATCAAAAGTATTTAATTATATCGGAAGACTGAATATACTGGAAAATACGGGAAGCTTGAGACGAATTGGCGAAAAAATAACTCCGATTTTTTTTAAGCTTCAAAACTAAACTTCTTTTTAAGAGTAGTTTTTAACAATGCTTTATGATGAGTAATATTAAATATGATTATAATTTAACGATTAAAAAATTTTAAGTTCTAAAAGTTAATTTAAGTTTCTTAAGATTTTTTATGTAACGTTAATGTTCTAAGAGTTATGTTTCATTCTATCAGTTTTTTGGGGAAAAAAACTCAGTACGTAATACTATTAAATATCCAATATGTCAAGGACCTGAGTATATATCATACTAAAAATAATATTCATCTTTCAATAAAATCACTAGTAAAAATTTTATTATTTTTATCGTATCTATCTATCAAAATGTCGGGGAAATACCTTGCGAGTCGACGACAATGTATTATTATTTCTTAAACTACTAAACAATGCTCTTATTATCACTTTGACAAAGATCTCCATAACATTTGAAATATCAAATGAATATTAGAAACTTTGTTTATTTATAACTAGCTGACCCAGCAGACTTCGTAGTGCCTCAATCGATAAATAAAAGACCTAAGCTTTTGTATAAAATAAACTTAAAACAAACAAAAGGAATCCGTCCTACGAGGGACACATCAAAGGAAAACTAAATTGTTATTTTTATTCAATTCCGAGCATTTTCATATTTATCTAGCTTTTAAACCATCCCTGGACTTCCACAAATAATTCAAGACCAAAATTAGCCAAATCGGTTCAGTCGTTCTCGAGTTTTAGCGAGACTAACGAACAGCAATTCATTTTATATATAGAGAAGAGAAGAGATTAAAATTGCCTCCGGTCACCGTTCTCGTCGAACCCGTCGCTTGCGACGAAGGGCTCGACGAGTAAATTAACTCTCAGACACAGCCCACTGAGTTTCTCGCCGGATCTTCTCAGTGGGTCGCGTTTCCGATCCGGTGGTAGATTCTGCGAAGCACGACTCTTGCTAGGGTTCGTGTTAGCAACGTCATCAGGTTTGAGCCCCGTGAGCTCACCTACTAAAGTTAGGGTTACGCTGATATAGCCTCTCAAGGCTCTCAGCTTAGGTAGGAAAAAAAAAAAAAAAAAAAAAAAATTGCCCATACGGTATAATTTCGAGTTTTTTATTGCTATCTTATCGTATCAAACGTTTCGAAAATTTCACAATTTTTGTGGTTACGGACGACTGAGGTGTTACTAGTTGATATTTGAATATTAATATTTAAATAGGCGGGGCGGTGGTACCTACCCGTGCGGACTCACAAGAGGTCCTCCTACCACCAGTAATTACGCAAATTATAATTTTGCTGGTTTGATTTTTATTGCACGATGTTATTCCTTCACCGTGGAAGTCAATCGTGAACATTGGTTAAGTACGTATTTCATTAGAAAAATTGGTACCCGCCTGCGGGATTCGAACACCGGTGCATCACTCGATACGAATGCACCGGACGTCTTATCCTTTAGGCCACGATGTTTTATGCGTTAAGGCGTTTAATTAATTCAGTTGAAGCTTTGTGCAGTTGTTGTTGTCACTTCAGAATAGGCAAGGTACATTTCGCGTTTGACCATATCTCGCCCGTGCCCCTAGCATGGAAAGGCGCAGTGGCACCCAGAACGGATTCACCCGAACCAATCTGGGTGTCGTAAAACACGATTACGGGTTTACCAGATAATTGACATCTTTAGCGCATTGCTCACGACAACAGTTCCATTGTGATGCCAATGGGTTAGAGTAACTGATTATTACCAGATGGCTTATCTGCCTATTTAGAGAATAAAAATAAAAGCTGTAAAAATAAGTGACGCGCAAGTGCCCAGAAAAAATGTACTAACCTATAGGTATTGTTCCGCGACAGTCACAAAGTCACATTGTTAATAAAATTTATTAATACTAAGTATTTGGTACCGTTTATTCTCGCGTTTGTTGTTTAGGACTTAATTTCGATGACTAAACAATTAAGCAAAGGGTAAAACGTCAAATAAGAAACAACCTACTTTTAATTATGTCTATGTTTTTCGAAATCCACAGATAATCCTAGAAATATTTTTCACATTTTAGTCGTCATGCCCACGGGTGCTGAAGAAACAGGTCGCTTACGACATAAAGGCAGAGACAAGTCCAGCTCACGTCATGGCGTTTGGGACATGTCTTCCTCAGAAGATGAAGCATATACCGCCTAAGAACGATACAAAGGCCATATGGCGAGGTGTCAAAATTCCTGAAGATCTACGCTCGATGGCCTATGTGTGGGAGGATATACAGCATCTTACGTGAGTTTCGTGAAACACACGCAAACTACCTAATAATAGTTACATTGTCTTTTTCTTTATAGCTTAGATGGGTGGACGAGCTCACAGCCCACCTGGTGTTAAGTGGTTACTGCAGCCCATAGACATCTACAGCGTAAATGCGCCACCCACCTTGAGATATAAGTTCTAAGGTCTCAAGTATAGTTACAACGGCTGCCCCGCCCTTCAAACCGAAACGCATAATTGCTTCACGGCAGAAATAGGCGGGGTGGTGGTACCTACCCGTGCGGACTCACATGAGGTCCTACCACCAGTGTAAAGTGTGTCTTTCGGGTATCTAAAGCTAACTGCCAAGACAAAAAGACCTTACGCCAAAAATCACAGTTCCTGTTAAAATACGTCAAGATGACGTCATCGTGAATTTTGTTTCATGTACTAATGTAGTATGATGATACTGTTTGTGGTTTATTTTTAACCTATCTCTATTCATGAGATATACATAATTATCTTAATAACATTGTTTTAGGTCCACAAAGGCTTTCCATAAATGGCTTCAACAGAAGCCAAATTTGTCGATGCCGCCATTTTTAAAGTCGCTCGACGCTTCCGTCGACAAGAAACAGTTGTTCGTTGTGCCTTCAGACTTTGTTGTGAAGGATAAAAGCTGGGATACATCCGCAAACGACCTAGCTTTACCGGTGTCTCAATTCTCGATTGAGCTTAAAGAAGTTCTCAGCAAACTAATGAATCATTAGTAACGCCAAGATAACGCACTTATGACCCGCAGTTTTCAAACTTGCCTCGCAGTGAATGTAATTGTGGAAATCTGAAGCTGAGCTCATTGCGATGCGTTTTAGTATTTGCAATAACTAACGTCCGCCTATTGGCCAAAATTCAATTATAATTACTCACCAATTTACATTTTGTTATTGTTGTGATTGTTTTTAAATTTGTAATGTTGAATGTTATTCTACAAAAAGAAAATCCCGTTTTCAAATGAAAAACTATAGCAATAAAGCTTGTCTACATCTATTAAATAGAAAAAAGGAAATCGGTTAACAAACAGAGATGAAATTTGTACCTATTTTGTTTTTCCCTATTTAAAATGTTGGACACCGGTTGTACTTACTTCTATAGTTGACTTTTGATTAAAATCCAATTCAGTATCAGTACCTCGTTACATATCTGTCTGTACCTAGTGTAATACGGTAGGTATTTAATTGATATCGCAGAGCCTGCAAACCAGACAAATAAGTGCTACTCTATTACTCGAGAGATTTTTAAGAATATTAGCATAACCCTTTTTATAAAAAAATTAAAATCGTGAGTTTACAAATAGATGGAAAATATTTGTGGGTTTCTGCAGGCCAGGTGTCAATATGTCAATATCATCATCATCATTCCTTCCTATTACCCTCAGCTGGGGTGTAGGGCTCGAATCAAATTTTTCCATTTACATCGGTCTTGGGAAATCTGTTCTTCGTTTTATGTTATTTTATTTTATTTTATTCTATGTCAATATACGTAATTTAAATTTTGCTTTCGGGCTAAATGTGAATGCTACTGTAAAATTTGTTGGGAAGGAAAAATTAAATGAAACATTAAAATTCATAAAATGTAACTAATAATTTTCTCAATTTTCGAATATATTCTCTAAAACTTAGGTCCATTATTATTATATTATATTATTACGCGAAATAAATTATGACAGGGTTTAATTTTTTGTTACACGATATTATTCCTATTAGAAATAAATGGCTTTCATACATTGTGCCAAGATCACGACGAAGTGCGCCCAAGTTTCATTGTTAATTCATAATTAATGATATTTATGAATATTGTGAAATGAGGACATTTGTACAGCGTGCTGAGGACACAATACAACAACGGATACAACAATAATACTGGTGGTAGGACCTGTTGTGAGTCCGCGCGGGTAGATACCACCGGCCTGCCTTTTTCTGCCATGAAGCAGTAATGCGTTTCGGCTTGAAGGGTTATGCAGCCATTGTAACTATACTGACACCTTAGAACTTATATCTCAAGGTGGGTGGCGCATTTACGTTGTAGATTCTATGGGCTCCAGTAACCACTTAGCACCAGGTGGGCTGTGAGCTCGTCCACACATCTAAACAATAAAAAAAAACGCCTTCATGGTGTTGTCGGGTTGCTTCGTTTTTGCAGTCCATCAGGAATGTTTGCTGAAGCTACTCTTAGACTGCTTCTTTACTACCTAACATTTGCTAGTGATGCCCATCCTTGCTTTGTAGAAAGCGGCTTAGCCTCATTAACGAGCAGCAATTATAGGCGATCGGGTCACCCGTCTCTATATTAACTGCTAGTGTGCATGCAAGTTGCAAGCAGCTGTGTCTTTACTTTCTAGTTCCGTTTTATTTTAATTATTCTATGGGCCGTAAAACTTTATAGTTTAAATAAAAAGTAAAAAGTTAAGTTTTTGTTTTATTCAAATAGTACCCAACTGGCGAATCCTAACATATTGCAATAAATTTAATGTAGTCAAACTTCTCTGGAAATACCCGTGCTTAGATATCGTGAACGACGACTATAGGTACCTAAGTTTTGCGTTATCAAAATATGTTTACCCTACATTCTCATTTAAGTCACCAGATCAGGTATCACGTGACTTAAATATTCGCACCGAAAAACCACAGACTCAATCGCCGCAGCAATTAGTTTTTAATCGAATAACAAAGAATCCTTATCTCTGAATCACGTGAGGTCACTATAATGTGAATGATAAAGAATTACTACTCGACCCCCGCTTACTGACGCCTAAGAATTAAACTACTAGTTGGTAAACAGCTATCAGAATTTGAAGGTTTATCGTTAACATCAATTTTGGAATAGTCCGAACAAAAAGGAAATGCGAAACGATCATAAACCGTCTGCGATAATTATCCGTTTACACTCAGATATGTTTCCTACGTTATCGATAAATGATACCGATCATACATTTTTAATTCATTTGCAATCTAAATCGCGCAACCAGAGTGTTAAAACAAGACACGCTACACTCAAGTGATCGACCATTATGAATCTAAATTAAAAATAATAATACAAAAATATTTGTGCATTCGGTGTTAAAATTAAAAATAATGACGGAACCAATCCCGGGAATGTCCAACAAAAAGGAACTTCTCGACGAAATAGTAAACAGGAATAAGCTGGGAAATAAAAAATCTCATTCGGAAACTTCGTTGCAACAATACGGAGAAAATGACGATGTCTTCACTATAGACGCGGGTCAGGATCCTGGTGTAAGTATATTAATGTGTTTAACTCTAAAAAGTTGACTCTAAAAAGGCAAAAACTACATATATGTGATGTATTGTAAGCCCTTACCTATAGGTACCACCTTACCTTACCTATAGGTTCCTATAGGAACCACCGTCTTGCTTATTTCTGCTGTGAAGGAACGATTGGGCAGTCGTTACAGTATACAATAGAGATTTAAACCACTATTCACATTGTGATGTCTTTGCACCGTGGTAACCAAATAGCACCAAAAAACTCATAAGGTCGTTTGCTCATACTAACAAAACAACAATTGCTTATTCTGTTTTTAAAAGATCGAGATCTGTTTTATTTCTATAGACAGGAGCCCATGACCTATCTTACATGAATACCCCAATGCGAAGCTCACTACATAGTTTGAGACATGATTGAATTTTGTTCTTATAACAATAACTCCCAATCGAATCTCTAACCAGCAAAATGTAAATAATAAGCGGTTAAAATGGTTGATTTTGGCAATAACAATTTTAATAAATTGTCATTGTAAAAATGTCTGATTGTTTTTCTTCCCTGTTTAATGGTTGAATTTGACATTCCATCTAATCATTTCCATAATTTCTTCTCATAGTAAGTAATGAATTCGCCAAACGCTGGGATACCAGATTTAGATTTTTTAACACGGGATTATATCAACATGGATTTTCTGTTGTTTGGCAAATACACACGAAAGAGTAGCTCTTTTTTATTATTACTTCGTATATTTTAAGTAAAACAAATTTTATCTCATCAATATTTTTTTTATTTTTAACTTTTTTCAATATTTTCTCTTCGCCCGTCTTACAGTTATGTAATAGCCATCTCACTTTTATAGTAATTTATTGTTCTTATCTGTATTGAATTTATCATCGGTACCTGTTGGATTAATCTTTTAAAACCACTCGGAGAACGCAGTAGCAATATGCGGGGACTGGTAAGAAATTATTTTCCAGTAACCCGCAATTGACAGTATAAATTACATTTATCATCAAACGAATTTCTTTTGTTTCTAATTTTGCTCAAGTAAATTTAGAACTAAAAGATCAAGCTTTTACTCTTATGTCAACATCTAAATTGCAGAAAAAAAACTAAAATCATTTGTCAACAAATCAAACATTATAATTAAATTTTCTTCAAAACAAAGTATGTAATACTTACATTGGTTTTCATATTGAATGTATGCACTAATAAAATTACTGACGAATATGGTGATATCATAGCTTAGGATAGCAATACCCCATCTCTATTCGTGGGCATCGTTAAAGGCATCTAAAGATTCACCGAAGAATAAACAGCAGCGATCTATGAGTGTTATACTAACATCATCTAATGGTGGGTAGGTACCACAATCCTATTTATTTCCGAAGCCAAGCGTTTCGGTTTGGGTACTCCGTGACATTCCTACCGTGATGTCTATCGGCTCCAGTAATCACTTCACCGTAAGCTTGTGCGTCCATCGATGCAAGCAAAATACGACGACCATACAATTTATAACAGCATGATGACTGTTACATCACTACATAGTATAAAACAAAGTCGCTTTCTCTGTCCCTATTTATGCTTAAATCTTTAAAACTACGCAACGGATTTTGATGCGGTTTTTTTAATAGATAGAGTGATTGAAGAGAAAGGTTTAAATGTATTATAACGTCCATTAAATAGTGGAGAAATCAATAATAAATGACAGTTTCCGAAGCGAAGCGAGGGCGCGTCGCTAGTTAATAACTATTTGTACAATTCTTTCAGGTCCTCAATGCATCTTTAACAAACTTACAAAATGCAGACGACAATCCAAATCGGAAGCGGACCATGTCCCAGCCAGGTCCTGTGTCTGGTAGCCTCTTGACCGCGTCAGCCGCACGTGCTGCGAGGAAACGACCTCAAAAGAACGTCATGTACGCCCCGGACCTAGAAAGAAGTGTAAGTTTAGTCTACTCTAGAAATAAATAGTAATACTTTAAAGTAGTAACTTAGTATAGGCGCGATTTTTAAATTTATTCAATAATAATTAGATTTCATTCAATGTACCTGAACGAAATGAGCAATTCGATTTTCGTGATTAAGTTTTAGTTCTAAATTTCAGTCGATGAATATTATGTATATATACAAAAAAAACATATGTCAGCAAAAGAGACGTGCTTGTTAAGAAGACGCGTCAGCATATCAAAGAGATTTGGGTTCAATTACTACTTCAGGATGTTCGTTTTATGTCAGTGTTTAAAATATAGACCTAATATATTCAACGGTAGGGAGCAGGTTGGCTTTGCCTCTCGAATTGCTGACCTCCATGGGCGACGGTAACCACAATCAGGAAGGCCGTATGCTCGTCTGCCTACAAGGGCATTGAAAAAATGTAACTCATCAGTTACTCACATCATAATGTTAAGTACATGCTTATCACGGAACACAGAATTCTAATGATTAAACTATACTCACAGACATAGCATAAATAAATGACTTTTATAAGCAATGCATACACGAATGTTCTACGCAAACAATCACTTCATATCAATCACATGATTTTCCGATTTCGGCTGATATTAGTCTTGATAGATAGGTATGCAATAATTAGTAGATTAGATTTCATTTCCCCGCAAATTATAATTAGTTTAAAATTTTCTGAGGTCAATCTCTGATATATCATTTTTATTGTGTTATAAAAATATTACGAATAGCCCTAAATGAAAAACTATATATTTTCCGGTAATTATTATGTTCTAGCAACACTTTTGAGTGCTAATCTCCACTAATTTAGTGAAATTTGCGGGTTCGAATCCCGCCAAGGGAAGACATTTGTATGATAAATATAAATGTCTTTCCACGGTTATGGGTGTATATTAAATATATGTATGTGTATAATAAAAATATTATATTTATTTCCGTTATCTGGTACTTGTAACACAAGTTCTTTACGAACTTAGCACGGGACCAGTTAACGTAGCGTGATTGTTAGTAAATATTTATATTTATTTATTTATTGATATTTCATTATATTTAAACCGAAAATGTCCCACGTTAATTTCACAATTTTAAAATAATGTAACTCTTACATTTGTGATTGAATGTTTTTGTCTATGTCACTTTCCGGCTCGTGAGTTATCTTTTCATAAGATCATCTGATCCGTAGCCACGTTCTGGCCTGAAAGAAAAAAAAACTTTTGAATGTATAATTCATTGGCAAAAAAATTTTTTTACAAGCTCTACATTTATACCCGTATACCATATTTAGCTGAGAGCCACGTTACGGTAATTTGAAACAGCAAAAAGAGGCGATATGTATGTAAGTGTTGGAATCCCTAAAAATCTTAATAACGCACTTACGTATTTTTTGCATAAATTAATTCAAAAGGCTTCATTATTGTATAGAAGTTAACATACTTTTATTTCCTACCTATTCTACTAACCTCGAGGGGTTATTCTAGATTCGCTAAACTAGTAGATGAGCTCACGGGCTCAAACATGACGATGTTGCTAACACGAATCCTAGCAAGAGCCGTGCTACGCAGAACCTACCACCGGATCGGAAGATTTCCCTTCAAAACGTATAAATCTCTCGCCTTTTAGCTAATCTACAGTAATTTAGCTTTACTATATTGTAGATGTTTTTTTTATTGCTTAAATAGGTGGACGAGCTCACAGCCCACCTGGTGTTAAGTGGTTACTGAAGCCCATAGACATCTATAACGTAAATGCGCCACCCACCTGGAGATATAAGTTCTAGGGTCTCAGTATAAACCGAAACGCATTACTGCTTCACGGAAGAAATAGGCAGGGTTTTGGTGTACCCACCCGAGCGGACTCACAAGAAATCCTACCACCAGTAATTACGCAAATTATAATTTTGCGGGTTTAATTTTTATTACACGATGTTATTCCTTCACCGTGGAAATCAATCGTGAACATTTGTTGGGTACGTATTTCATTATAAAAATTGGTACCCGCCTGGGATTCAAACACCGGTGCATCGCTCAACACGAATACACCGGACGTCTTATCCTTTAGGCCACGACGACTTGAACGTAAATGCGCCACCCACCTTGAGATATAAGTTCTAAGGTCTCAAGTATAGTTACGCATGTCCTTACTTAGGAGGTAATTGCACCGCAATCGCAAAAATCATTGTTTTAAATCTATTAAGATTAATTTTGTTATTTTTGGAACACCCGTCATACTCATATTAAAATGGTGTTATAAAAATAAATTTTATATTATAAATATTTTTTTATTGATAACCCCAATGATGGCAATAAAACGTTTGAATTGTAATTTTCGTTCACTGTGAACCTGAATATTTTATTATTTTTAATAACAAAAATTATTGATATAATTTAACCAATATTTTTACGGGATTCGTTAGGGACTCTGCAAGTGGCCAGCTTTTTGGATAGGTGGAGCATCACGATCGTTGTAGAAGCTTGCACAAGCTTCGGTGCTCTCCCCACGATTTACATCCTGTACATCAATGACATGCTATCTATTGATGGCATGCATTTCTATGCGGATTACAGCACGGGGGATGCACGATATATCAGTCACCAGAATCTCCCTCGGAACGTGGTGCAGAGACGATCAAAACCTGTATCGTAGAATTTGTGAAGTGGAAAACTCTCTGGGGTGAGTCTCCGAGTGAGGTGAATTGAATTTAGTTCAATGAAGCGGTTGAAGACATAGGTTTGTGCGCTCACTCCGAAGAAGGATCCTTTTGACATGGTGTCGCAATTTCAAGGAGTGCTCCTGCAAACTTCCACGATTATTGGAGTTGACGTTTCGAGCGATATCCAATTTTGGAGTCATGTGGAGGGCGAAGCCAAGTTGGGGTCTAGAATGCTGGAAGTCCTCAACAGAGCGAAGCCGTAGTTCACGCCTGGACAAAGACGCTTACTTTACAAAGCACAGGCCCGCCCTCGGGTGGAGTATTCCTCTCACCGCTGGAGCGGGGCTCCCAAATACTAGCTAATTCCATTTGACTCCATACAGAAGAAGGCCATTAGGATTGTCAATAATCCCATTCTCATGGATCGTTTGGAGCCTCTGGGTCTGCGGAGGGGACTTCTGCTCTCTCTGTATTTTGTACCGTATGTTCCATGGGGACTGCTCTGAGGACTTGTTTGAGATGATCCCATCATCTTGTTAGTACTATCACACCGCCCGCCACCGAAGTATTGGTGCGTTTCTAGAGTTTTTTTGACATGCACCATCCGGCTTTGGAACCACCTCCCGTGTACGGTATTTCTCGAGCGCTATGATATCTCCTTCTTCAAACGAGGCTTGTGTAGAGTACTTAATGCTAGGCAGTGGCTTGACTCTGCCTCTGGCGTTGTTGACGTCTATGAGCGACGGTAATCACACACCATCAGGACGGCTGTGTGCTCGTCGGCCTACAAGGCCAAATAAAATACAAAAAAATGAAATAGATTTTCACGTTGCGTATATAACACCGTATAAATAAAAACTGCTGTATCAAAATTATACATAGATCACGATCTTCTCGTGATTGTATTTAAATGCATATTCATTATACTTTTTAAAATCATCCAGTCATTCGAAAAATAGATCGTCTCGACCTTATGTTGAATGTTTTTATTTGACTCTGATAAAAGTTTATTATTTAGCAGTAGTAACCTTAATAAACCCATAAACAACGTGACAACACAGCTGATAACGATTGTTTATCAAATCGAAGTAAATTACATGAAAAATGAGAAATTAATTTCAATAAACAGGTGAAGAGTAAGTACATCATTGCGATTATTCAGTTTTAATGTAAGCCTTGTTTCATAACATATTCGCGAAATTTCAAAATTAGAATCAGAGAGTACCGAGCTCTTTACAATTCGCTTGTAAATTATTTAAAAAATCACGTATGGATCATAAACAGCTAAATCAAATCTACAGTAGGAAGATTAAATATACGTCAAAAGTACGATTAATTAATAATTATGATAACTTATCGACGTGATCCGATTAAACCTGAAGAGATTCGTTGTAACTAGTTCTGTTCCTGTAGAGATAGCAGAAATATTTTAAAAACTCATGTTTCTAAAGCTGTTTTAACTTTAAAATATATTCAAACTATGTTTAAAACTACCAATGTTGTTTAAACAACCAATCGTGTGTTAGGGTTCAATGGTTTGTAATGATTTTTAAGTCGGACAAATATGGATGCAACGAAATATTTTTATTATTGTTTTTTTATCTTAATAGTTTTATATATACTTAATGCCTATGGTTATGTACGTGATTATTTACTACACATTAAAAACAAAAAAAAACATGATTACTTTTGTTTAAATAACACAGGACAATATGATGATACATAGATAATTTAGGCTTTATAGCCGTCATTGTATAGATACTGACAAAAAAGAACTGAAATTCACCGAATATCCGTCAACTTCAGCAACATATGAAATTTGATTAGTTTATTCTAATTGAAAATATACTTGGAAATGACGTTTCATTTAGTTTATCATTCTCCTGATATAAAAATAAAACGATACAAGGTAAAGGGCGAACGTAGCTCCATAGTATCGAATAGCGGGCAACACGGGCCGTGTTTGTGAGGCGGGTCACTCTCGCGCAGCGAACTGGAAACCTTTTGAGTCCAGCCGGCCGCGAGCCCCCCCTGCAACCCCCGGCGCCACCCCCTGTAAATAGCGACAGCGGGCTCCCGTGCCGCCCCAACGCCTCGCCTAATGAAAATTCAATCTCTTTATTTTTTATTCCCCTGCATCGACTGTTAACGCCACAAGCACTCAATCGAAATATTTATTAACGACTTCTTAATCTACGTCCTATCTAAATCGTGACAGCGCGATACCGGGCGCCGCTAATTCATTTTTCATTAATCTCGTATTTTTATTGAATCAATGATAAGGTTTTCTTAGAAATCCAAATATTTTGTTACGGCTCTTAAATGAATTGACCGGCTCTAAGTATTATCCTTCGAATTTGTTACTAACATGAAGATCAGCGACTAGGACGATAACCATAATATAATATGCAGTTTGCATGTTGTAAAGCAACACGCCGGTTTGAGCCCCGTGAGCTCATCTATACGTCAAGGAGAAGCTGAAATAGCCTCTCAAGGCTATCAGCATAGCTAGGAAAAAAAAGAACTAAAAAGTAATGAAACAATCCAATCTATACATCTTATATTATATAATATTATAATGCTGAAGAGTTTGTTTGTTTGAACGCGCTAATCTCAGGAAGTACTGGTCCGATTTGAAAAATTCTTTCAGTTTTAGATAGCCCATTTATCGAGGAAGGCTTTATAACATCACGCTTCCGCTGCGTGCGCTGCAGAAACGTTTAAAGTTTCGCTAAAATAATGTATGACAGAATTGTACTCCCTTAAAAGATCTAAAAAAAAGTTACAGTCAGCATGTCTATATATTATAGTTGGTTCACTATAACATTTTTTATCCTAACCAAGTTTGTTCTAACATAAAGCATTATTTGTGAATTATCGAAGTCGTAGTGGCCTAAAGGATAAGACGTCCGGTGCATTCGTATATAGCGATGCAACGGTGTTCAAATCCCGCAGGCGGGTACCAATTTTTCTAATGAAATACGTACTTAACAATTGTTCATGATTGACTTCCACGGTGAAGGAATAACATCGTGTAATAAAAATCAAACCCGCAAAATGATAGTTTGGGTAATTACTGGGGTAGGACCTCTTGTGTGTCCGCACGAGTAGGTACCACCGCCCCGCCCCGCCTATTTCTGCCGTGAAGCAGTAATGTCGTTTCGGTTTGAAGGGTGGGGCAGCCGTTGTAACTATATTGAGACCTTAGAACTTATATCTCAAGGTGTGTGGCGCATTTACGTTGTAGATATCTATGTGTTCCAGTAACCACTTAATACCAGGTGGGCTGTGAACTCGTCCACACATATAGGCAATTCCACGTACGAAGTCGCGGGCAGAAGCTAGTTAGTTATAAACTAAAACTACTACAGTACGCTTTCATAAAGGTAAACCTGCAAATTTTCCGATCAAGCTGCTGTACAATAGAGCGTGTACACAGTTTGTTCCAATTTCGCAGTAAAGCGTTTTTTGAACGTCAGCACAGCCCGAAATTCGTAGCACGGGAACGCGAGACAGCGTAATGGGATTATAGTGAAATACAGGGCGGCGTCGATCGAGAGAAACAAGCGACTAATGAAGTTATTAATCGGATTTTATACGGCTTTTGATGTTCATATCTACCGCTTGTTCTCTATGTTGTACGAGCTTATGAAATGTCACATATAAGAAAAAATTCAGGAGACATCCTATTTGTGCGTTGAGCACGCAATTTAGTGTAACGGTGTAACGGGTGGACTGACTTAGAAGCGATTTTAGTGAACGATTGCTAGCAGATTAGTTACAGACAGCGGTTGTTCGATAATACGAAAGCGGTTTTAAAGTGCAACGAATTGCGAACATACGTTTTTCTGAATAAATTAATAAATATGTAAGCATTGTTGTTAATATTTTATATAAATCTTTTCAGGAATCGACCAGTGATAGGCTGCGGTCGAGTAATGGTGGTGATTCGGGTACAGCTACGCCGACTGGTACGTCCGTTTAAGTAAAAGTAACCAAACTAAATAAATTATTTTCGTTCATGTGACTATTTATTAATTTCTTTACATAATAACGTAGCATTAATAACGTATTTTTTCAGGTGAAAGAGGTAGTCCACTTCCGTACAATGGTTTGAATAATAATTCAAAGAATGGCGACATCAAATCATTAAGTGAGTTATTTGTATTCTTTTTCAAAATGACAGTAAGCTGTAATTGAATTCATTTGTTACTAGATTACCGCTACAGTAATGAAATAAAAAATTTACGTACAAGGAACTAGGGATCTTTATTCTCGACTTCTGCGAGTGCACCATCTCGCAGAAGAAGGCGGCGGGGCGCGTGAGAGACGCACAAGCCCGCCGTCGTCAAGCGGGGGCCACGGAGGCAGATCTCACCCAAGCCCTGTCCCTCTAAGTGTTTTGGGTCCCACTCACATGTCGGTCTGGGGACCGGCGAAGGGGGCCCAAGAAGACGACGTGCAAGCTGCTCTGCACGCGTTTATGTAAGAGCATCCGGGTGATGGAAGGCCGGTTATCCTCGACCCACGCTGGTTCTGGCCCAGCGGGTATTCCGTAGGATAAGTCACTCTAACCGGCGCCATCTAGGCGGGCTTCGGATAGCCTGCCGACCGAGAGGGCTGTTGGTCGTGGCGCCGACGACCGCCGGTCCGGCGTCCCGAGGGGGAGGGTGATGGGAGAGATGTGCTTCGCATTAAACGCTTCACTTTCCCCCCTTTGCCTTTTCATGAGTTCTGACTCATGCGAGGTTTGGAAGTTGATTGTTGAGCGACAGGAGGCTCTAGTTAGTTCGACTCTGACATGCCCCGCTCTCCATCCCTAGTGGAGGGCGGAAGTCCATCGATTTCCTCCTGAACAAAAAAAAGGGATCTTTAGTGGCTTCGTTAATTACAACTTTGAAATGTAGATAATAAAGTCTTTATGTTATTGCATGTGATCATCATGTAGCGTTCTTTGTGAAGGACTGCCTAAGAATAAATCTTATCATTCAGTGTGCAAAATTTTGGCTTAGGCATTATAAATAACAGCGCCGATAAGAATTAAATTTGTAATGAAAACGTTTTAAGCAAACGATTAAATTTGTGTCGAATCACCCGAGAAATGCATTTAACACTTAACAAATATGTAACATTTATCTGATATGCCCACTACAAAAAGTAACATTATAGTTTGTCACTTTTTTAGTCATTAATTTTCATTAATAAATTTAAAAAAATTACACTACTGTAGACCTTAGGCAGCGATCACATACATGCTAAGGTTTGTGTGTACTTTGCTAGGAAATATGAGCCTGAACGTGGGAGGCTAGTTGTTTTTGTTTTAAAAGATAATAATATGGATAACTGAAATTTGACCAAACGTAGAAATTTTATGCAGATCTTGATCATTTTTTATCGACAAAAGTGCCACGCTATATAATTGTTTTAAATAAAATTACAGATAGCTACCGTTTGTATATACCTACAAATGACCTGAAAGGTAGCGCTACACCAAGGAAGCGTTCAGTGGCCACAATGGACGCACAGTCAATCAGATCTGTAGAGACGCATGCACCGCCGCCCACCAATCCAGAGGACAACAAAAAACAAACCAAGTACGAAATTTAACCATGTTAATCTTAAATCTCACTCAAATCTATATCAGAGTGACGAACATTGAAAATTTTAAGATTAGTTTATGGGGTGTTGTTTTCACGCACATTCGGAAGTATAGTTTTTTTATTGTTCGCGCCATTTGCATCTTTATTTATTTAGGGAAGATATATAAGACCTTAATACGGCCTGTCGTCTTGTATGGATCAGCTTGTTGGACAACAAAAGTGGCGGATGAAAGGCGATTGCATGCAGCAGAGATGCGAATGTTGCGATGGATGTGTGGAGTAACGAGAATGGATAGAATACGGAATGAATATGTTAGAGGAAGTCTGAAAGTGGCACCTGTGACAGAGAAGCTGAGGAGTGCGCGTTTGGGATAGTATGGACATGTGATGAGACGAAATGAAAATGAGGTTGGTAAGAGAGTGTTAATATGAATGTGGAAGGATATAGAGGAAGAGGTAGACCTAAGAAGAAATGGATAGATTGTGTGAAAGACGATATGGGTAAGAGAGGAGTGAGCAAAGAAATGGTATATGATAGAAGAATATGGAAGGAGAAAACATGTTGCGCCGACTCCAGGTGACTGGGAGATAATGATGATGATGATGATGCCATTTGCATCTTTGGACGTAAAAAGAAAATAGAGAGACAAGAGTTTCGAAGAATAGTTTTAGGCTCTATTATTGCCTCTTCCCTTGATACTCCATTCAGACTGAAGACAGGAAAAAATTATCCTAATTACATATTAATTTATATTGAGACAGAAAAATTTGCAGTGTCATAGGATAGTTTATACGGAAATATATGTATGTTCTATAGTGATTATCATTACAGTACTAGGTACTTTACTGATGTTTTCAGAAATTTGTATGCACCATGTTGCGTGAACTAATAATCGGCAACAACAGTTCATTGAACATTGTTTGATTTTATTATTAATTTAGGTCAACCCATTTATTAGACAAGTTGAAAGTAACAATATCTCCTCAAAATGATTAGTCTTTACAAATACTGTAAAATAAAAACGACTAAATTACATATTTTTTTTTATTCATAAATAATAGTAAGTAATCAAACCAAAGTGAAACATATAATCATAGTTTTGGTGAACTAATTGTAAGGAACAGATTTGTTGTTTCGTTGTATAAATAACTAGTCAGGTCATAAGTATTGTCACACAGTAAAAGTTTTCTTTTAGAATGCTGGCCACAAAAAAGCTTATTGAATTCGAATTTCGAATTGTTCATGAAAATAAAAATGTATACTTTTAGAATTTTACTCATTTTTAAATATGGAGTGGACGCTTAAAGAAGACCGTGTTGCAGTTATTGCGTTGCATCGTTGCGGTTACGCGCCAATTCAAATTTTTAACATACTGAAAAATTTGAATATAACCAAAAGATTCGTTTATCGTACCATCAAACAATACAATGAAGACTCTAGTGTAGATGACAGGTCAAGAAGTGGTCGCCCTCGGTCTGTTAGGACTCCAGCAGTGATAAAAGCTGTGAAGGCGCGAATTCAAAGAAATCCCAAACGTAAGCAGAAACTGTTGGCCCTTTAGATGGGGTTAAGCAGAACCACGGTGAAAAGGGTGTTAAATGAAGACTTAGGGCTTCGGGCATATCGAAGAAAAACAGGACATCGTTTGAATGCTCGTCTAATGGACCTGAGACTGAAGAGATGCCGCGCTTTGTTGAAGCGCTACGCGGGAAAAAAATATCGGGAAATTATTTTTCGGATGAAAAAATTTTTACCGTAGAAGAGAGCTACAACAAACAAAATAATAAGGTGTACGCACACAGTAGTGAAGAAGCGAGCAACCGTATTCCGCGTGTCCAACGAGGTCATTTTCCATCCTCGCTCATGGTATGGTTGGGAGTTTCTTATTGGGGCTTAACAGAGGTACATTTTTGTGAGAAAGGTGTAAAAACGAATGCAGTTGTGTATCAAAATACAGTCCTGACGAACCTTGTGGAACCTGTTTCTCATACCATGTTCAATAACAGGCACTGGGTATTCCAACAAGATTCGGCGCCAGCTCATAGAGCGAAGAGCACAAAAGACTGGCTGGCGGCGCGTGAAATCGACTTCATCCGGCACGAAGACTGGCTCTCCTCCAGTCCAGATTTGAATCCATTAGATTACAAGATATGGCAACACTTGAAGGAAAAGGCGTGCTCAAAGCCTCATCCCAATTTGGAGTCACTCAAGACATCCTTGATTAAGGCAGCCGCCGATATTGACATGGACCTCGTTCGTGCTGCGATAGACGACTGGCCGCGCAGATTGAAAGCCTGTATTCAAAATCAAGGAGGTCATTTTGAATAAACTTTAGTGTCATAAGAATCTATGTTTTGTTAAGTTCATTTTGGTATATGAATGGTTACATAATGAATGAACTTGTTTCAATTATTTTACATTAAACATGTGACAGAATTTATGACCTGACTAGGTAGGTACGCAATGTTATGCATTCATCATCATATATCATGAAATTTATACAGATATATCATTCGGTGACCTCGTGACCTCTTCTGAGTCCGCACGGGTAGGTACCACCACCCTGCCTATTTCTGCCGTAAAGCAGTAATGCGTTTCGGTTCGAAGGGTGGGGCATCTGTTGTAACTATATTGAGACCTTAGAACTTACATCTCAAGATGGGTGGCGCATTTACGTTGTAGATGTCTATGGGCTCCAGTAACCACTTAACAACAATGTGGGCTGGGAGCTCGTCCACCCACCTAAGCAACAAAAAAAATTAAAAAAGTATATTAATCCAGTATTTTTCGTGTATGATGTTGAAACATAATACCTTAAACGTAATACAATTTAAGATGAAACCTCAACCCATACCCTGTAAATCATGCTTTTGAGAACATTGTTTGAAACCATAAGCAACTAACCATCTTTGGTTCGCGGATGTAACTTCAACATTAGTAAAATCGTCTTTGGCTCTTTCTGACTCTTAAGTACCTCATATGTCCAACTTTGTGTGTATATTTATAAATATAATAAATTCGTAATAATTTGTAGGAAATACATTACGTTGATAACGAGCTGTATGTACGCAGTATTATTAGTGACGTTCGGCCTAATTATTTATATTGGAGACACGTTGGTCGAGCCGTCTGTTTCAGTGGTAAATATAACGCATTTTATTAACATATTTAATTAACATTAAACAATATTTGTTGAAGCCTTTTACATCTTGAACACACACTATGAAGGAATACGCTGATTCATCTGAAAAATCTTATCATGTACTTGTTTGAATTAGAGTTTAAATAATAAACGAAGCGTCTGTAGTCTAATAAGTGAAACGCCAGGTATATTCGTGACGAGTGGTGCGACTAACCGGACATCTAATCAAGGGGCAAATGTAACATTTCTATCTAATCGTATCTAACTCATGTAATCAACACTTTCAAATACTAGGTAGCGTCATGTTGTTGCAAAAAGCCTACCCGCAAAATTTATCAAAATGCCCTGTATATGGCGGCGTTCACTCATTCCAGTTTGAAAAGCTATACAGCCGTGTTATAGTTTTACAATTGAGACTTTGGCCACATGGCAACCCAACAACACTAGCAGCGTTGAAGGACAGCAATCCAACATAATATAGTTTATCCACGAAATGCCACGGGTGCTAACGATTTCTCAACCATTCGATGTTTCCATTTACAGCGCCTGCTCGTCTACTAATTTCAGCTAATAGATATGAAACCATATTTGTTTCTTTACAGATATATTCCATCATACTGTGTGGCATCGGATTCCTGTATTTAATATTCTTAATAACAGATATAAACAGGTATAAAGCACTCGCTTTAAAGAACCTGAAAATTAAAGGGCTACACGAAGAAAAAATCGCTGAATTTTTTAGAAAACAAGAAGTGAGTCTTGTATTTTACATATTAATAGGCCGTAGACAGACTGTTCCCGAAGCTGAAGATGGGAACTACCTCCATACCGGAAAAATAAAACTTTACTATAACTTAATAGTTTACTAACTATTATAGAATGATTAGTAGCTTTAATAGTTGGAACCCTCAGCGTTAGGCGGTGGTCTGGCTGCGCCCCTTACAATTCCAACCAGATTCTATGAGCTATGGTAAAACTTACTATCTATTAATTTATTTATTTATTTATTTTATTTAATATATTTTGTACACACAGCTGTTAGAAAAGACACGACAATAAGGATACAGAGTACAAGGGCACTACTTATTTCATGTTGAAATCTCTTCCAGTAGGCCCGCAAAAGGAAAGAAGAATTAGGAACACAAACCTAGTGCATACAGTAAACATTACATATAATAATATATACATATTACAAGATACAAAACAATATATATACATACAAATACACACACACACACACACACACACACACACATATATATACATACACAAATATACTTAAAAATAATCCAGTCGTGTCAGTTTAAATATTGTGGATACGAAATGTACGTGAATGCAATTGGTGGACACCTCTCGCATCCTTAGAGACTGTGGATCACGCGCGTTTCTATTTGCGTTACCCTGCGGGCAATACAAATTTAATTAGTAAAGTCAATTTTTCATACCACTATGTTCATCAGAAATCATCCGCTTATCTGTATTGATATGTTTAAAATATTGATATGATCAATTTCTTGCCTACGAATACAAGCAATTACTTATAAACATGCTATCTGAGTGCTTAAGCCGAAAGCAAGGAAGCAAAATACTATTAATTGCAAACATCAGATAAGAGCGTTATTGTTGCGTCACATTTTTTAAGGAACAAACTGTAAACAAATGATTAACTATCAGATAATAACTGAGACTCATGACCGATGTACGTTAATAATTAATCATCATTCATTAATCTTATGATGCGCAGTGGCTACCATTTTGTTTTTTCTAAGGCTCCCGGCATTAGCTTCACATAGCATATGCTATCGAAGAAGGAGAAGCCAAGTTTACGGCCCAACAAATATTCAGAACATAAGATAAGTCTGAGAGCACTATCTCCTCAATTGGCAAACTGATTAAGAATTGGGTCCAGTACTTAAACCAGCCTGAGTTATATTTTAGTGTAGCTTTTTTTAATCAATTAACAAGTAATAATGCTCGCGGATATTACTTATATGAAATTACAGTTATAAAATTATCAATTACAATTTGGAAATGGAGGGCCAATTTTTGATATTTTCTTTTAAAAGCAACGTCTGTGTATAATATTAATAATTTTAGGGTTATGTTGCTCGCCTTCTACAACAAATTCGACATCTGATCAGCCCAGTGGTACCAAGTTTTCTAATACTAACACAAATAGACGTAACTGAAAATGGAATTGAATAATTTCAATACACATACACACACACCCACCCACACACACACGCACACACACGCGCACACACACACACACATACACACGCACACACATACACACGCACACACATACACACGCACACACATACACACGCACACACACACACACATGCGTAGCTTATAGGAACTATGCCATTCATATTTTTTTTTTTAGCCATCAGTAACCCAATAATTGTACCAAATAGGTGTTCACACAGCTTAATGTTGCAGGAAGATTTCGGCGCGCCCGGTACTCCAGGCGACCGAACTCCAGAGTTTAAGGCACCGAATTTTCGACCACCAATTCTTATTCCCATGCTACACCAGTACTGCTTCAGCCAGGGCCGGCATTCAGGCAGTTTTTACCTTAAACTCGGGGCTGCAGGTGCGTAATTTCCTATCCTATCTTATCCGTCAGCTCACCGACGTCTACTACTGGACATAGACCTTCCCCAAGCCTCGCCACACCGTAATTTACCAACTCTTTACTTTTCCAACTTTGAGGCAGTTTTTTTGGACTATATATTATATAGTCTTACAGCTCATTTTGTGTTGATTTCCGCTATTCACCTTAAAACAATGATAATGCCGCTGTCAATGTATCAAATATTTTACACATAAATGATTCACCGAATCTACCAAATTCTTTTTTCTATTGTATTTAGGTAATGTCATTTGAATGATATCATTATTGTAGAACATAATTAGCATTTGAAAATTCTACGAATCATCTACACAAAATTTCCTGCAGTTATCCACAGAATCGTATTTTCTGTGGCTACGCCTTTAAAATTCCCAATACATTTCACTGAATTTTAGACGATTTTCTAAATTTTCCAGGTTTCGCTTTGGGCCATTTGATCCATTCCGTTCTCCTCCTTGCTGTTCAGATAGGACATTTTTTGGACGAAGACGTAAACAATGATGATTGCGTTAACATACTGCAAGTTGTTCTCGACGTGATGTTCCCGTTGTATTGTTTCGTGCAACTTTACTTTATATTTAAATATTCGAATGTCATCATTTTACGATATCAGGTAACATATAAAGTTTTATATTAAAATTACAATGATTTGCTTTTCCCATTCTCACTAATAATGATAACTAACTTAGACCGAGGAAGACTCATAAGCTACTATTATTTTTATCAATTAATAGATTTTATATATCAGATATGGGTATTTGTTTTACCAAAGCTTATGCATACCATAACAACGCTGTCACGAATTTGGAGATACGAGAAGAAGATCATAATGGCATTAGAAATTAGAAATTTGTCGCATTCATACGCCATGTTATTCCTTCGTCGCGGTACTCCATCAGTACACTTAAACTTCAGAGTCTTCCTCGTATCTGAAGTGTCAGCATTTCTCTTAAGAAAGTAATGCAAAATGAAAAAAAGCTAATTTTTTTTTTTTAAACCAATAAAACAATTTCTTTTTTGTAATTTATTATTTAATCTATTTCCAGAATCTAGCCAGATTCGCCTTCATGCATATGATCGGCAGTAGTCTTTGTTTCTGGGTGTCGGCCATTGTACGTGAGACTATCTTAGGGCTAACTCTGTACGCGAACAGTATTTATGGAAACAATAATTACAATTATGAAGGACACTCGAACCCGACTGGTAGGTTTTTTTTATTTATTATTTAGGACTGAGGGTCATGAGCTCATTCAGCCATTAATTAAAAATAAAACTTCTAAAAGTTATATTGTCGTATTATTATAGCAATTGAAGACGCGATGATATTTTATAATCATTAATTTCAGACTACGAGCTGTCAGCTATACGTAAAACGAATAGATTTTTGAATGTCAGCAATCTTTATAATGAAGAATGCATTGGATCGAAGGCGATTTCAACTATATTTGAGAGCTTCTCACCGTACCTTTACCCGTTCAGCGTCGAATTCAACATTTTGATCGGTAATTAGCTTTTTATCACTATTAAATCTATTTTAAATGTACACGTATATATTTTATTTTTTCCCAATAAATGAATAATCTATTCAGGTGTGTAATTTTAAGTATAAATTTGTTTGTACTCCAGTGTATTTATTGGAGAATTATTTTTAAAAGTATTTATAATCTATGATTGAATTCAAATGCTCGTTTTTTTATTTAATTCTGCTATAACGATGGAGTCGTAAATATTAAAGCCAAAGCCAAGACACCCTCGAAATTCAAGCAAATCCATCATTTAAATCGTTTAAATGTGGAACGGTCATCCAATACTCAATACGCTTAAAATCATTGATCCACACAAATCTAAATTCTTAATGATCTGGTTTCTGTACGCAAACTCACTTGACTTCGTTTTTTTTTCTTCATGAATGATGTATTTAAATTTAATCTTTTTAGTTGCTGTTTATTTCATCATTTGGAGCAACATCGGTAACTGCGACAATGAAGATAACGAGTCCGAAGTAAATTCTACTGACGACGATAATACAACCATTTGCAGGTTCACTGATTTGTATAATTGTTCTCGGTGTAATGTAAGAGTGCCCGATATCTCGAAAGGCAAATAAATATTGTTTTATAAATTGAAAACAACAATATTTTGTTACGCTCAGCAAATATCTGTTGTTCTAGTAACATCAGACTTCGTGAACTTGTAATCTCAAATGAAAAAGTCGAGCAGCTTATGGACGAGGAGTCAGTAAACTTCCGAGCATCATCAATCATCATCAATACATCATCATCATCATCAATATCAATCAATCAATCAATACATCATCAGTCATCATCAATCATCAATACATATAATAAAATCGTAACTGGTCGCTGTCTGTACATGGAAGTTATCTCAGAAAAAAATATTATTGGGGCTTTATGATCGCAATAGAACCCAAAATAATGATTTTTAGGATTTTGTCTATTTGTCTGTTTGTCTTTGCATTTGTGCACGATAATCTCAGAAACAACTTATCCGATTTAGATGTGGTTTTCACTAATTTCTTGTGGTAAGCTTTATGATAAGTTATGTTTTATGATAAGTACGTGTTTACGAAACCACGTTGTGTTAGTAGGTACTACTTATTGTAAGAATGCCTCGAAAAAGATCCAGCCTCTCCCAGTACAGCAGGAATGCTAAAAGGATGAGATTAGTTCGATCACAGGAATCTGAAGGAAATCATGAGGCAAGACGATCGTGAATCTCATGCATTGTCGCTTGAGTCTGAGACCTTTACTGATAGGGAAATCCGTCTGAGCTTTCAGAGGGTTCGGACAGCAAATGTCCGGTCTCAGGAGACACTAGAAGAACGGGAAGCACGACTCACTGCCGATCGCGTTTCCAGTGAGCCTATGTTTCGTGATGATAATAAATAAAGCCCAAGGTCAGATGCTAAAAGTCATGGGTGTAGATCTTAGTGTTAACTGCTTTTCACACAGTCAACTCGGTTACACGGCTATGTAGCTCTGTCATATGTTAGCAATCCTAGCAACCTGTATGCTTTTATTCCCGATGGCTATACGTCTAATGTCGTGTATACAGAAGCATTACTTTAAATTAGATTTTTCTAAATACCCAAATGACGGCCTTTATAAAAAATGACGGCCTTTATAAACCAAAAGATATGTCCTGAAACTGCTGACCAAAGTCGCTATTCCACGCGGACGGAGTCGCGGGCACAGCTAGTTATTACTTAATATATTTAACTATTTAAATATTTAAAAAAAAATCATCATTAATTACTCTAATAGTAGTTCTGTGATGAGTACATCTCTCAATTTGATATACATATTTTCAAAGTGTATAATAATCATTGGAGTTTTCTAAGCAATTATTCACTGATCTGTTTTTACGCTCACAGAATCCCAACAGCAAATGAAGAAAACGATTTTACCAGCAACATTGTGATATACGCTGACTGTCACGCTTCCAACAAAGGACTATTCGCAGGATTGATCCTGATGGTTATCATTGCTGGAATGCTCATCATTGGATTCGTCTTCAGCAGTGTTGGCGAGTGAGTACCTATACATAAAAATTAATAGACACAAGCCACTGACATTCTCACCGGATCTTTTGTAGATCAAGATTTCGATTCCGTTGTAGATTCAGTTTTCTGCACTGCTCTTATTGGATTGCTAGTTAGATGTTGGCAAGTTCTCTCAGGTAAGCTTGTAAGCTTGTAACCTTGTAAGCTCGCCCACCAGTCAGAGTAAAGTAGCCCTACGAGGCAACTGGCGGATAGCTATGCCAAAAAAATAAATAGATCGAATTAAAAATCGATTCTATAACTATGTATAATATATATAAAACTAAAATGTGTCGTAACAAAACATTACAATATACTTGATGGTGTGTAATAATAAAATAGCACAGATAAACTTAAATACTGACCTGACTCAACAAACCAATAATTAAATGATGGTACCAGTGTCTTACATATTATAATCATGAGTACGTCCGAAAAGATAGTACATATATGTATTAAGGAATAGAAGGCAGAGTCCATTCTACGGTTTGTGAGTTCATCCCTGTGCTAGTAGAAATCTTTAATCCATACAATTTTTCTTATTAGGGAATTTTTGGAGCTCGGTTATCTCCTGAATAACTGTACAAAGCTCGCATTACACACGTTGATGCTGCTTGCTTCTTTGGTGACGTTTAATCAACTGAGGAAACTGGATATCAACGAGCACCCTATCTCTCTACTGGACGACGTTTTGCTCTTTATCTGCCTACCAGCTTTCTTCATGGAAACATTTTTCTCACTGATTGCAACAATAAGCATTTTGAATATAGTTAAAACTATCGATTTTATTGTAATGGTATGTATTTAATTTCTTCAAATTAAAGTTTGTCAACTATTTAGGAGGTAGTTTAATTAAAAAAAAAAATTAACTAATTGATAAATGATAAGTTTGTTGGAAATAAAGAATTATATAACGACGCTGATATTTAAAAATAGTTTATTTTCTAATTTTGTCAGCAATTAAATAGATTTGAATGACACAAAGACAAAATTTTTGCTGTTGCATCCCAGGTATAAGTTTGTAAACTAATCCAGAGCTACGCACTTTTTAGTGCCATCCATGACTTAATATCACCTCGGTTGTTATGACTAAATTTATTGTGCTCCACTAAGGACTCTTTCAAACCTAATTTGAAGGCAAACTAGAGTTCACAAATGCTTTGAAAAAATATTATATCTTATATAAATTCATTGTAATAATACTCGTTAGTCTTGATGTATTCCTTAAAGGATCCATCACTGATTCATTCAAGTATTATTTTCATAAAATTTTTCATTAAAATTGTTTAATACTTTGGCTGTTCCGCTAGACTACGTGGCGCAATAGAGTAATTATGACGATTTCTCTATTTAAGCTCCTGGATTAGCTCAAAAGGTTAATCTTTGTTCATTTAATTTATAACGTGTATTTATACCGCAATTTATACCGCAGACTATTACCAATTTTTCTAATGAAATATAATACGTACTCAACAAATGTTCACGATTGACTTCCACGGTGAAGGAATAACATTGTGTAATAAAAATCAAATCCGCAAAATTATAATTTGCGTAATTACTGTGTGGTAGGACGTGTTGTGAGTCCGCGCGGGTAGGTACCACCACCCTGCCTATTTCTGCCGTGAAGCAGTAATGCGTTTCGGTATGAAGGGTGGGGCAGCCGTTGTGACTATACTCGAGACCTTAGAACTTATATCCCGAGGTGGGTGGCACATTTACGTCATAGATGTCTATGGGCTCCAGTAACCACTTAACACCAGGTGGGCCGTGAGCTCGTTCACCCATCTAAGCAATAAAAAAAATAAAAACATATAACCGTCCAGCACAAGATAAAATACCTTTATAAATATGTATTATGTAACTTGTTCCGTCCGCTTTTACAGTTCATCCAAGTGATAATTCAAACTCCGCTCATAATGGACGGGCTCCGTCGGTGCAGCAACACAAAGAAGCTTCGCCGTTCAAAGCCCGGTCGGGAGCTGCTCATGTTCCTGATCATCGCCAACGTCGGAATGTGGCTCCTCTACACATTCTCCTACAAGTCCCCGGAGAGCCTGGACGAGAGATACGCTTTCTACGGAAAAGTGTTGTGGAGCATCCTCGGTCACGTCAGCTTGCCTCTGATCATGTTCTACAGGTTCCATTCTAGCGTCTGCTTTGCTGATATATGGGATTCGGCTTACAAGCCCGGTTCGGAACACTAAAAGAATTAGCTTTAACGAACTCGTGTCGTCATTATTAAGTTTCGTACGAATTAGGGAAGCATAGTCAAAGTTAATATTAAATATATTTTGTTTATTATAATTAAGGACAATTAACATTGTTATAGTGATAAAAAAGGTATTTTATAGGATTTTAAAGAATAATGTAGTTGTGAAAATGTATATAGTTCGGTGAACAATATCTTCCGCAAATGAAATTTACTTAAAATAAATCAAATATACGGTATGTTAGTGTATAAAACTTTAGAATAAACATCTAAAACGCCCATTGTTTTTATTTGTTTTCTTTTTAATATTTAACTAGTGGACCCGGCGAACTTTGTTCCGCCACACGGTTTGTTTCAAACACATCAACCGGTCAACTTCAAAATTCTACTATAATTAACCTTAGAATAAATTACGTTTAGCTGTCAGTTGTGTTTTGTTATTCCATATCAGTTGCGTTTTGTTATACCACGTTTTATGTCACGTCCCACGGGAACGTGATAAAAAGTATCCTATGTCCTTCTCCTGGTTTTAAGCTCCCTCCTCACCAATTTTCAGCCAAATCAGTTCAGCCGTTCCTGAGTTATAAATAGTGTAACTAACACGACTTTCTTTTATATACAGGGTGGCCCATAAGTCCTTTGAAAAGTAAAATTTGAATAAAACGAACAGGGCGCGCGTGAGCGGTGCAGGGGAAGCGTGAGGAGTAACTTCGGTTTCTGGGAATTTAGTCGCGATGGAGCGTTTTACCGGAGCGGACCGTGCGTTTTGTGTGCGCGAGTTTCATAAAAACGACAATTCGGCAACCGTTGCGCGGCGTAAATTTCGAGAACACAAAGGTTTACACAACTTTGACGACACTCCAACTCTTCAAACGATTAAGAACTGGGTTGCTAAGTTCGAGGAGACCGGTTCGACGTTAGATAAACCGCGGTTGGGTCGCCCAAGGACGTCACGTACGGAACAAAACATAGACACAGTGACACAGTCTATTCGCGAAAATCCGACACAGTCAACTCGTAAGCGATATGTGGCTATGATCGAAGAGTTTTTCATACCAGAATTGCAAAACTTTTCAGGCTTTAATGCCAGGACGTGGTTTCAACAGGATGGGGCCACTTCTCACACCTCTAACACTGCTATGCCCGTTATCCGTCAACTTTTTCCTGGCAAAGTTATCTCTAAGAGAGGAGACATTTCCTGGCCTCCACGTAGTCCAGATCTGACCCCGATGGATTTTTTTTTGTGGGGCTACCTTAAGGCTAAAGTATACGACACAAACCCGCGGTCAATTGAGGCCCTAAAAGAAAACATCCGCAGAGAAATGACAAGCATTTCAGCAGTGACGTGCCGCGCAGTCATCGACAATTTTAGACGTCGTTTGCAAGAGTGCCGTGATCGCAACGGATTACATTTAGGAGATGTTATTTTCAAAAAATAATTCCCGTTTTTTAAGCTTTTTATGTAAATAAAAATTTAATTCATAATGTAATTAGTTTTATTTTAATAATTTTTTTTCATATCAAAGGACTTATGGGCCACCCTGTATATAGATAATCTATTTGAAATATCTATTAAATTGATTCCAATTTTATTACCTGCAGCTTAGGCATACGTAATATGTGCCTAAAACTAATTAAATGTGAACAATATACACACTAGGGGTTTTAAACAAGTTTTAATTAGTCCAATACACTGTATATTATAATATTTATAGTATACTTAGTTATTAGTTATAATACTGAAGAAGGTCATTATGTATTAATATAATAATAGTAATGATCGTCATTCAATAATAATAAGTAAATGTTACTAAAAATTATAGTAGATACGATATTTTGGCAATAAAATTGAGATATTTTCGCAACACTTTTATCGCAAACCATAACTTAAGCCTATTTGCTTATTGACCAGACTGCGAGTTTATATATTTAAAACTAAAAGAATTGTTTGTTATATGAACTTGTCTTCAAGACAATTACGAGGAGTGGAGACAGTTAGAGAGAGAGAGAGTGAGAGAGAGAAAGAGAGAGAGAGTTCTAGTAAGTAAGATTTAATACTAGAAGTGGCAGTAGTAGCTCGAAGTTTCCGCGAACGCATAATCGCGGCAAAATAAAGATATACACACGTACAAATCTTTGTCAAATAAAATAACATAAATTTTTTTTTTTTTTTATATATACAATCACGCCACGTTAACTGATCCCGTGATAAGTTCGTAAAGAACTTGTGTTACAGGTACCAGATAACGGAAATAAATATAAGATTTTTATTATACACATACATATATATAATATAAATCCATAACCCTGGAAAAGACATTTATATTTATCATACAAATATCTTCCCTTGGCGGGATTCGAATCCGCGACCCCCTTGTGTAGTGACCATGTCACTTACCACTACACCAGACGGCCGTCTAAAAACATAAATAAACCATTAATAAAAAAATAAAACAAATAAAATGAAAGTTTAGTGGATAAAAGAAAACCTTGTATCCAATATGATTTCTCAACAGTAGTTACTAATACCAGTGGTCCTCTCCGGTAGTCGAAATACGACTATAATTAATTGAAATTATAATACACTATTCTATTGTCAAAGATTTACTTCTATAATCACAGATTTCGCTAAGACTACACTTTAGACAAATATTAATAAAGGCAAACAATATATTCTCAATTCGACCACAGACTACAAACATGGTAGTGTGCGTAATGTTTTTTTTATTGATCTAATATATTTTTTATGGATAATTTAATAACAAAAATTTTAACATTCTGCACTCCTTTTTATGCTTCCCCGTCCGCGCAATTTTCTTAAAACAAAACAAAGTTTTTGCTTCACGTATTAATATCTAGATTTTCAATACTCATATCAACAAACCTTATATTCTCAATTGACGAATTATTTCCACAAATGCTCTCCACTGTAATGTATTGCACGACACGCAACAATAAAGCACGTTTCCGGCCACCGTCTTAGGTGACCGACTGAGAAGACTAATAATTAACGTTGCGGCAACCTGATGCAATTATCGAATATTAGGTTAAGTACTCGACGTCCAGCCTCCCTGGTCGAGACGATGCACTTAAGTCCAGGTACAACTCAGTTATCAAGGTTAAATTTGTAAATAAGTTAGAAGCTAGTTTATATTGCCTCCGAGGCATACATAACATAACACTTTTTTTTTTTTAACGCTGGGGAATCCATTTACTGTTACATGGTCGAGGGGGGTAAGAGACCGGGCTATGTCGGACTCCGGCGCCTCCAGAGAAGAACAGGGAGAAGAAGAAGACAGGGGTCCTCCAATTCCTGCCGGGAGACTACGCCTTGAGAAAGGCGCGCGAGGCATTGCACGGCGTCTGCCACGCAAGAGCTACCCCGCAAAACCGACTACCGACTAAACCACCCACTGCCCACCACTCCGACTCCACGAAAGCCACGGTACCGCAAAGTGCGCGCCGAAGGCTCGCCGTCGCCGGTACCCATCCTGATAATAGGACGGGACTCCATCCCCGGGAAAATCCCGCAGGACGTCGTCTCGGAGACACACCGTGAGCGGTGCACAGGAGCCACCTTGCGCCGCCTAAATAACATAATACTACAAACCTACTAAGTACCTATTCAATTTATTATTATTATTTTTATTTATTGCTTAGGTGAGTGGACAAGCTCACAGCCCACCTGGCGTTAAGTAGCTACTGGAGCCTATAGACATCTACATAATACATAAGTAATAATACATAAGTTCTAAGGTCTCAAGTATAGTTACAACGGCTGCCCCACCCTTCGAACCAAAACGCATTACTGCTTCGCGGCAGAAATAGGCAGGGTGGTGGTACCTACCCGCGCGATCTCACAAGAAGTCCTACCACCAGTAACTAATCGATATGAAATCGAAAAGAGGGATGTTCTCAATTCGGGGCATACGTTTTATAGGTATTTCATCATTCCAACTGACCCAAAGACGATTTTATGTATTTTTCTTAATGTAATTCTAAGTGATAAGACAACGAAAACTAATGTATGTATGTATATATTATTATAATCTATGAGAATTTTAAACATATTTTTGTTTTCGTATATTTTATTATTATTATGTACTCGTAAACTGTTTCAGAGCAAGTTATTCTAATAGTGATGTGCCTACCATATGTAACGTAACTCTTTGAAATTCAGATAAAGATGTAAGAAGATTGTATTTTATAATAACAAAAGACTAACAAACAACTAGAACTGGTGAAAACGGGTATGATGAAGAACTAAAAAAAGGCTTTATTCATACATTTGACCACAAAATTTGATTACAATGTATATTATAAACATAACTATGCAATTACTGAACCAGTGAGCAGTTCAGAATACATGTAAAATAAAACAAACCAAAAATTTACACGGCCGTGCTTCTATTTTGATTTAGTATTTTGATCTTTATTTGGATGCCAAAGGGTTCAGAAGCAATTGTGCTCTTATGTGCGTTATTACAGTTTAACGTCGAAGTCCGGTGCAAAATATTACGCGAGTAAAGCAGTGGGACAGTGCGCGGATATGCGCTCGGCTGCCCAATGCCACTGTTGTCTAATTGTTTCCGATCTCCTCTGAATAACCACCGCGTTGTATTGACGAAATTCGAACACGTGAATAGCGATTGATAAAGGCTACGAATGCTCCGGTGACCTTTCACAGTATGTGAATGGTGTCATTGATTTGGAGCTAAATTTAAATTTCTCTAACTGAACACTATTCACACTCTGTTCTAGTTTGTTCTTTTGTAAACTATCGAGTCGTAATTGTAACGTTCGTATTTATTCCTAAAGTTCTTCAATTCAATAAGTAAAAGGATTTTTAGTGTCGTAGATGTTTGCCCATCTCACGTCAAGCTCACGGCCATACTATAATGAAGTACCTATGTAATTACTAGAGCGAAGCACATGTACGACATATCACGAAACATTATATTGTAAAAAATGAATTGGTCCGTTTATAATGTTAGTAGTTAGTACAAAAAAAATGTAATAATTACAGTTTTATTCCTAACACACATCATATTTATTTTAAGCAAAGTACGAAAAAGGTTATTAAAAACTGAGAATACTTATTGTATTATAACCTAATCCGTTAATTTGTTAACACATGCTGAAACGAATAAAATTATAATTCTTATACTTGCAAGCGGAAATAGTGTTGCCGAATTATGTCAATAATCTATATATTAATACGTGAAGCAAAAACTTTGTATCCCTTTTTACGAAAATTGCGCGGACGGAGGAGTATGAAATTTTACACACTTATAGAGAATATAGAGAAGAAGTGCACAATGTTAATATTTTTTTAAATAATGCATAAAAGATACATTAAATCAATAAAGAAAACATTACACACACTACATACCATGTATTTGACGCACACACGCATGCATACTATTTATTGTGAAACTTTTGTTCTTGACGTCTGTTGTCAAATTGAGATTAAATATTGTTTGTCTTTGTTAATATTTTTTATAGTGTAGTCTTGGCGAAATTTGTGATTATAAAATACAATCATAATAGTGTACAAACTTAGAATTCCAATTAATTATAGTCGAATTTCGACTACTGCGGGACCTCTAGTATTAATAAATCAACAATCTTCCGAGCTCATTTACGGAAATAATATTCTCTTTTTTCACAACACTTTATTTTGAAACATTAAAAAAAAGCCGAGGAGACTTTCGAGCACTAGTCGGTTAATCTCGCTTTAAAATGTGACGATAATTAGATCTACTATAAATTAATGGAACTCTTAGTGATCGGTTGAGTTTATTAGTCTAATTATTTTGATTTTTAATTGGTGTACAAATTAGTTGAGTTTCATAAACGTGATATTCAAAACAAGTTTCAAAACTAGTAAGCGGCTTCAATGAAATCGTCCCACATGATTCGAACTGTACCGATACATAGCAAAGAAGCAATGAATAGGTTTTTCTTTTCCTAAAAATGCCTCTCAGATACTCAGATTTTGCCGTGAATAATGTAAAGCTTGTCGACAATGTTTCACTGGGCTACAGATAAGGCAAACTACTCAAGATAACAATTCCCGTGTGCGTCCTGGTTGTAAATTCGTTAATCTATTGTTTTGTAATACTGACTACGGAACCATTTAAACGGCCGTCTGGTGTAGTGGTAAGTGACATGGTCACTACACAAGGGGGTCGCGGGTTCGAATCCCGCCAAGGGAAGATATTTGTATGATAAACATAAATGTCTTTCCAGGGTTATGGGTGTATATTAAAATATTATATGTATTTGTGTAATAAAAATCTTATATTTATTTCCGTTATCTGGTACCTGTAACACAAGTTCTTTACGAACTTAACACGGGACCAGTTATCGTTGCGTGATTGTTAGTAAAAATTAAAAAAAATAAAAATGTGGTACTCATTCGCCGTCCAGCCATTGCACTGACCAGTCTTCGAATGCATGATACGATAAACACAAGACTAAAAATACAGTCGAAACCTGTGGCATATGGAATGTCTCTTCTTCTAAATATAACATTTTAACAAGCTTTTAATCGCAATCCAAAACTGTGCGCTTTTCACGCCGATACATTGCCGACTTCAGCGATATAAATATACTTATATTACTGTGGCATCGCATCGCTCCCGGTCCAACCAACGTCTTTTATAAGAACATCGTGTGCTGAAAATCAAACCCGCATAATTTACAAATCTGACCTTAAAACGTCCTGTAAACCCACAAGGGTAGGAACCACCATCTTGTCTAAAGACATGCGTTCATCGGAACATTTAGGCAGCATAAATACTGTAATGTATGTGTATATTTTTTTTTTTTTTTTTTTATTGCGTAGATGGGTGGACGAGCTCACAGCCCACCTGATGTTAAGTGGTTACTGGAGCCCATAGACATCTACAACGTAGACGCGCCACCCACCTTGAGATACAAGTTCTAAAATCTCAGTATAGTTACAACGGCTACCCCACCCTTCAAACCGAAACGCATTACTGCTTCACGGCAGAAATAAGCAGGGCGGTGGTACCTATCCGCGCGGACTCACAAGAGGTCCTACCACCAGTAATTACGCAAATTATAATTTTGCGGGTTTGATTTTTATTACACGATGTTATTCCTTCACCGTGGAAGTCAATCGTGAACATTTGTTGAGTACATATTTCATTAGAAAAATTGGTACCCGCCTGCGGGATTCGAACACCGGTGCATCGCTTCAACACGAATGCACCGGACGTCTTATCCTTTAGGCCACGACGACTTCGAATATATATATATATATATATATATATATATAGGCTATCCTAACATAAAATCAACTATTTCATTATACATATGTTGCCTCAGCTTAATAACCGTAAAAATCTTTCTAAACAAAGGATTACATTGGTTCACAACGGTTTCTATGACTGATTCTGACTATTTATTATATGACAATGGGACATTACAGTGGATGGTTACCATGAACAGTCACGGTTGGTGTAGTCAGCGGTAAGCGGCGCCCGCGAACCGGAAGGGTGCGACCCGGAAGCGACCCCACGACCCGTGACATGCGCTCACGCATTCCAGTATTGTCGCTCACCCACTAAACACGCGCGATCATACACTGGTTTTCCAAATCAGTTGATATTCCGAAATAAATGTGAAACGATGTTTGAAACAACCGAAAATAGTTAAATTAACTAATAATACATATTTTATTTATTATATTATTTACAAGCGTATACGAAATATGATATAACTTTTGTTACGATATGGACTACTCTATAAAGACAAAATAAACAGTTAAATGCATACAGTTTAGAAGGACGACAAGCCGAGTTCAGTGTGAACGACCAATAAAACGGATTCACGGGCATGAAGAGCTACTTCGTCAATAGTATTAGCAACGTAACGCTCAGCCGAAGAGTCCTCGAGTTCGCTCAATAAGTGTCGATTAAGTGGCAGCACTACCTCATCTCAACATTCGATTGAAAGGTAAGTGATTTAGAGTCGATTTACGCTTCGATAATACGGACAGGCGAGAACATTAGTAAATGTAACGGAATGTGAACAGATTCGAATAATTGTCATGATACACGATTCTTATGGGCTTATACCGCGAATCGTCAGAAGCGCTTTCATGTGACAAAGCCGTAGTGGGTTGTTCTTAGAGCTCTTTGATCTGTCTACAAAAAACATCGTAAGTATTTTTTCTCTCAAAATGTTCACCTCAAAATTTTCCGCCGAATAACGCTTTTGCAGCTGCAAAGAGTGGCTAAACTGCGATAAATTCAATCTATCACTGTTAATGTGTACAAAATGGGTGTTCAACTATATAACATTAGATTTACTGTAAAATCCATAGTAGATATTGTTACCGTAAATGCTTATAAATTTAGTTCACTTCTCGATTTTTCCGTTACGGTTGAGACATCGACCTACAAAAATTAGCAAACAAAAAAACATACGGAAAAAGAGAAAAAATTTATCTTGTATGAAATTATTTTGTATGAAAATATATAATGCAGCACAGATATTACATGTAGATAGTACATGATGTATGTATAAGACGAATTCGTTTCACCACACCAGGAACGTGATTATTGTGATCGTTGTTAACGCCTAATTACTTGTACACATGCTGGAAGTAATATGTAAAAGGTACCTCTCTAAGACGAGTCTCAACCCGTGCCCTTCGCCTGAAGGGATTGGTTCAGAGCCCTCGGCGTGTCACTACTCGCACCAAAACAAACGAAATATCTATACGTCCTGCGACTTGCTTGCTTTGGGGTGTAAAATTGAATTACTTCGGAAAACAAGTATTTTGGAAAATGCTTTTAGTGAACTCCCGAACTCGTATAGATTGCGATGTGTCCTTAAGCGATAAATATAGCCAATAAATAATAGTTTAAAAAAACTAACAAAATACGCTTTTATGGAAAATCCAACTATAAAAATAGAAAATAAATTGTAATAAATTTCAATTAATAATAGTGTAAGAATGACTTTATTGTAAAAAAAGCGTGGGATGCTTTTCAGGATATTATCAAAATAACCCTTCTACTCATATCTGTTCATAAAATATTTATAACTACTGATACCATGCACCCCACGCTTTTTTGACAATATAATCATTTTTTCTTACACTATTTTTAATTCAAATTTATTAAAATTAATTTTCTATTTTTTAGTTGTATTTTCTATAAAAGCGTATTTTGTTAGTTTTTTTAAACTATTATTTGTTTTTCATTTTTTAGTTGAATATCAATTTTTTCAATTATTATTTTTCAATTTTTTTTTAAACATTGAATAGTCATCGGTCCTTAATAATTATACTAAACTTCGAGTTAATCCGACGTTTTGAAGGAGTCAAAATCATGTTCAAAGATTCCGTTACAAACATACATACGTCTGAAGCTAATATGAGCGTATTAAACATACTTATCAATATGAATGGAGAAAAGGCATTTTTAATTATATCTGCTCGACAAAGCAGAAATGTTTCGTATTAAACTTATAACAATGTATAAAAATTCAGTTGAGACCTATCGAAAGGCTTGTTAAGCCGTAGTTAGCTAATCAATTCGACTATTCTCAGGGTAGTCTCTGCTGATCAAAGACGCGACGTCGCTCGCCCGGAAAATTGGCCGCGCCCGATGAATATTATTAAACTCTTCAATAGTTTCATGAACTTTATTCTAATTATGTAAACGTTCAGACGTTCTCGGTACAAGCTCTTTTATTACCATAATGTTACTAATATGTTTTCATTTGACATGAATAGTTGAGTCCGTTTACGACACATATATTCATATGTAATTTGGAATTCTCGAATTCAAAATATTAACGGTTTAGGTTTTAATCGGAAATAATGAACTCGACAGTTTTCATAATAGTCTATTAAATTCATGAATGTATTTGGACGCCTTCAGCTCTAACACTAGGTGCAGGCTTAGGGACCCCGGTAACCGTACTCGTCGAGCTCGACAAAGAGTTCGACGTGCAACCTAACCCATGAATCAGCTCGCTGAGTTTCTCGCCCGATCTTTTCAGCGGGTCGCGATTTCGATCCGGTAGTAGATTCATTCGCGAAGAAGTTGCTCTTGAGTTGTTAGTCCTTCGGAGGCGCTCGGGCAGCTGTTAGCAAATCCCACCCCTCGAGATTGAGCCTTTGCTCGCCCTCCTATCCTGGTGAAACTGGAAAAGCTTCCGGGCCACCAGTAATACTTCAATAATAAAAAAAATGTATTATAGTTAGTTGAACTACAAACTTCAATTTTAAAGACAGCCAGACAAACATTAATTATTAAAAGATAAAATTTACATTTTAAGGCATACAAGTTTATACAATAGCCCAGTCACATACATACATATCTAGAAAGCTTAATCCCGCGGCCCTGTGGCAGTGTAGCACATGCCACGCTTCGACGACCATATTTAGAGATATGTGACGATCCAACGAATGCCCAGTGAACCGGCAGAGGATGTGAGTTATTAAGTGGTACACTTTCAGGTGATCTGTCGAGTGAGAGAATCGCGCCCATCCAGCCCGCTGTTTGTTAAGCCCTTGCTTATATCTAACCGAGAATGGATAAATTAAAGGAATGTTTCGATATTTTTAGAATAGAAAGTGTGCAAAAAAAGGATCAGAGATTACCGATTCATTTTTAAGGGAGTTACAAATTATTATAATTGCAATATTTCTAAATAAATGGTAAAGTTCTAAACAACACCAAAGTAAAAATAAATGAAGGTTCATTGTCTCCTCTCTCTATATCAACCAATTTCATTTATTTTTGTTTAATAGCTGCTGACTTGCTTTGGAAATTATTGAATAACTTATGTAATTATATTTATATATAAGTTTGAGGAAACTATTAGCATACATATATGAATAATATATTCATTGAAAATATCTAGTACATATTTTCATAATTTGACTAATAAACAAAAAAAAAAATTAATACACTGACTAAATCTCTACGGCTGGGATGGCGCATGTCGTCGGCAAAATTAGGAGATTGGGCCTCGACGTGGCGCTCAGTAAATCCGAGGCCATGTGGTTCCACAGGCCCCGGAGAGTGCCACCTGTCGATGCCCATATCGTGGTTGGAGGCGTCCGTATCGGGGTCGGGGTGCAGTTGAAGTACCTCGGCCTCATTCTGGACAGTCGTTGGACCTTCCGTGCTCACTTTCAGAACCTGGTCCCTCGTTTGTTGGGGGTGGCCGGCGCGTTAAGCCGGCTTCTGCCCAACGTCGGGGGGCCTGACCAGGTGACGCGCCGTCTCTGATACTACGGGGGTGGTGCGATCAATGGCCCTATACGGGGCGCCCGTGTGGGGCCAGTCCCTGGCCGTGGGGGTGGCGAAGCTGCTGCAACGGCCGCAACGCACCATCGCGGTCAGGGTCATCCGTGGTTATCGCACCATCTCCTTTGAGGCGGCGTGTGTACTGGCTGAGACGCCGCCTTGGGTTCTGGAAGCGGAGGCGCTCGCCGCTGACTATAAGTGGCGGGCTGACCTTCGTGCCCGGGGCGTGGCGCGTCCCAGCCCCAGTGTGGTCAGAGCGCGGAGAGCCCAATCTCGGCGGTCCGTGCTGGAGTCATGGTCCAGACGGCTAGCTGATCCTTCGGCTGGTCGTAGGACCGTCGAGGCGATTCGCCCGGTCCTTGTGGATTGGGTGAATCGTGACAGAGGACGCCTCACTTTCCGACTCACGCAGGTGCTCACTGGGCATGGTTGTTTCGGTGAGTTCCTGCACCGGATCACAGCCGAGCCGACGGCAGAGTGCCACCATTGTGGTTGCGACCTGGACACGGCAGAGCATACGCTCGTCGCCTGCCCCGCATGGGAGGGGTGGCGCCGTGTCCTCGTCGTAAAAATGGGAACCGACTTGTCGTTGCCGAGTGTTGTGGCATCGATGCTCGGCGACGACGAGTCGTGGAAGGCGATGCTCGACTTCTGCGAGTGCACCATCTCGCAGAAGGAGGCAGCAGGGCGCGTGAGAGACGCACAATCCCGCCGCCGTCGGGCGGGGGCCAGGGAGGCGGATTTCGCCCAAGCCCTGGCCCTCTAAGTGTTTCAGGTCCCCCTCACATGTCGGTCTGGGGACCGGCGAGGGGGGCCTAAGAAGACGTCGTGCAAGCTGCTCTGCACGCGTTTTACGCAAGAGCATCCGGGTCATGGAAGGCCGGCTATCCTCGACCCACGCTGGTTCTGGCCCAGCGGGGTATTCCGTAGGGTAACCCACTATAACCGGCGCCATCTAGACGGGCTTCGGATAGTCTGCCGACCGAGAGGGCTGGTGGTCGTGGCGCCGACGACCGCCAGTCCGGCGTCCCGAGGGGGAGGGTGATGGGAGAGATGTGCTTCGCACTAAACGCTTCACTTTCCCCCCTTTGCCTTGTCATGAGTTCTGTCTCATGCGAGGTTTGGACGTTGCTTGTTGAGCGACAGGAGGTTTTAGTCAGTTCGACTCTGACATACCCCGCCCAGTATCCCCAGAAAAGGGCGGAAGTCCGGCGATTTCCTCCTGACCAAAAAAAAAAAAAACTGACTAAATCTAAATCTTGAGGTGTCAGTGATTTCATTATGGTCGAATTTCAATCATTAGACGATACTTGTAAATTAAAATATTTCTATCAGCCTCCGATTCACTAAAATTAAGGTACCTGGGGGCTTTTAGCGGCAGGCAAAACCTTGGCTATGTCATTGCTGAGGTCCATGAGAGATTGTGACTACTTTTCATCATGAATATCGTAGTCTAGTTCAGGTCAACAAAAGCAACAAAAAAGGGTAATTATGAATAAGAGAAATTCAATATTTTTATTGTTAGATATATCTTAGCATAGCCATGGATTTTAGCAAGGTTTAAATTCCCAATAATTATTTATTAAATACGTATAGCTATTTGTAGGAAAATCAATTTTGAAAATAATGAGAGTTCATGACAACGGTTGTTGATAAATAAATATTACAGATCAAAGGGAGCGCATTTTAAATAAAAAACATGTAAATATATATATATGTATATATAAAACGATCTTTATCAATAAATCAGTTTAAACCCATTAAAAAATCAGATATGTTTCTACTATTCTCGTTAAGATTAATAAAAAAAAACATCAAAAAATTTACCGTATCCATTAATTCATACATTCATGTGTAGTCCCGTCCCACAAGGTTCATCCATTTGTGACGTACCTCTGATGTTATTTATACCCTTAATTCCATATCAAACGTTTCAATAGCATTACACGGACACACTACGCATAGATTTCTATTAATCCCACGAATTCGTGAAATAAACAAAAAAAATTCAAAAGATCATTATTTATTTGTGAAGTGTAAATATTAGTCCTCATCGTTTTAATAAAATAACAAGTATATACCTAAATCAATTATATCAAAGGACCACTGAATAAACAGGAAACAATAATTTTCTCATAGTTAAACCTCGGAATCGATGTATACTAAGTAATTCTAGACATCCTGTTTCCCTAATAGGCACTTAAAACTGTGCGGTATAGTTAGCGCGGGCACATTATAAAGTTGGGCTCGGTAAAATTAATTAGCCAACGCGAGGAATACAAAGCTAATATGGTATATCGGAGGCTGCAACCGGAACTGGGCTCCGTTGCCTCCAGTAAATCAATATCCGGCGACCGCGCCTATCACTCGTTTGCTCTTATCATGAACATAATTCATTAAGCTATTACTGAGATTTAAAATTTCTTGAATTGCAAAAATTATACTGAATAGTTAGAAGCGACCATATATCGGAATAATAAATGGATGGAAAAACCAATTCAACATCAATTTATCATCAGCTATAGTGGTAGTAGTATTTTCAATTAAATTTATCTCTCTAAATTTGTATTTTGAAAAATACGCATAGAATAGAATATATTAGCGTAGGACAGAGTATACTTTATTGCATACCGAAACAGAAAAAAAACAAATGCCTTGTCAACACTAATCGTGTAAAAGACGGTGCTAAAAACGAGTTCTTGCAATAACCATACAGTAGTTATGAATGAAAACATGTGCATACGTTGGGGTGTACCATAAACGATAGTGTAGTGTTTTTAAAACTATTTAGCCGTATTTTTTCTGTAAACTTCCTAAAAAGGGAGTGAAAGATTTACCGGAGTGTGGCAGCAACGTTCTCCGAGTGTCACACCAGCATCCCCTCCGTGCGTCGTATTCCTCAGTTCTGAGGGTCGTGACCTTTACTGAGCACTTTTGTCAGGACTATGTTCTTCCATTCACTTCTGTCCTCCGCGCAGTGGATAGCGACATTGATGCTGGATTCCAAAGTCGTCTTAATCTGATCGGACCAGCATACTGTGATCGTATTTCCTATTTGTAGGGCATGTTGTGAGCCAGTATAGTTAAGGAACATATTTCTGTAATGAAACACTTATATGCTCCGATTGGAAGCTTTTTTTTTCGAGGCCGGGGCCGAACCTCCTACAAGGCCCCCGGGCCTAAAGGGGACCGCGGGGTATGTGTGACTTGACGATCTGCTGATGTTGAGAGCAGACCGCGGGCCCAAGGAGTTTTAGGGTCCTACCGCACTAAACGACCCTCTTACACTCTTACACCCAACGTCCGATCTCCGTCCGGGGTCAGAACCCGGTCAGAGTAGGGGGGTTCCCGCGGTCAGACTACAACCAGACTCGGGGCGCCACCCCGAGGACGCCCGATCGACTGGTCGTCGAGGCGATAGTCGACGACCAATTACGATGGTCTCCACGGTACTACAGCCTTACCAGAACGCCCAGGCGATGCCGCTGGTGTTCCGGCATACTCCGCTGGGTTAGAACCAGCCTGTCGGGTCTCCGATTGGAAGCTAAGCTAGCTAAGCTAGCTAAACTAGCAACTCTTTAACAAAGTTGAGATTTCAATCGCATATCTCGTGATAGGTGTCGGCGTTCACGCTGTAATTTCTATGGGCTGAAGAAGACCATGAACCTGTACTATAAAAGTACACAAAAATAATCTATGTAAAAATAATGCAAATAACTAACCATATTAAAATTTCGTATATTTTCCTATCACACTCGATAATTATGAGCTCGGTTGTCCATCTCGGTATTAAAAATACCTCTAAATGGTTTACATTTTTTCGGAAAGAAACCTATTAATAATTTAAGTAAAGAAGACATAGGTAGAAATAAAAAACGAAATTAAGGATTAAAACAATTTTCCCTCTGAAGCCTTAGATAACATTAAACACATTACATTACTCCTGTCTATGGAAACACCATCATATGATATGAAGTTTTGTTGGCAGTAAAGAGCTACTTCTAATCTCGTGCATCCCGTAAAATAGGTCCGTCTAAAGTGCTCCCGAGGCAAAGTTTAGAGCGGCTCGTAAAAATGAAAAACTTTTCTTTATCCAGATTCCAGACTGTAATTTGCAACTAGACGGTTACAATCGTTCTAGTGGAAAAAAGTCACAGCAAAGATTTAAATATTATTATTATCAATATTTATACTTGTTACATTACTTTCGTCAACTGAAATTTTGAATTTATCAAGAATTTAGAGGTTTAATATCTGGATTTGTTTAAAATAGGCCAATGAATTTTTAGAAAAATTGCCATTTGACGGTTTCGTGCGTGATTTTTTCGACTTGTAGATTGTAATTTTTATATTAACTATTTAATGAGATATTTATACAAACTAGTGGGCCCCCGGTAGTCGAAATTCGACTACAATTAATTGAAATTATAAGTTTCTGCACTATTATGATTCTATTGTCAAAGACTATATTATAATCACAGATTTCGCCAAGACTACACTTTAGACGAATATTAATAAAGACAAACAATTTTTAATCTATTCTCAATTTGACCACAGACTATAAACAATAAGAAAAGTTTGATTCAATAATAAGCAAATAGTATGCATGCGTGTGTGTGTCAAATACTCAAATACATGGTAGTGTGTGTCATGTTTTTTTATTGATTTCATGTGTATTTTATGCAAATATTGAAAAAAAATATTAGCATTCTGCGCTCCTTCTCTATATTCTATATAAGTGTGGGAAATTTTATACTCCTCCATCGGCGCAATTTTCGTAAAAGGGGTACAAAGTTTTTGCTTCACCTATTAGACACAACACATACATATAAATATACTGTTTGTTTATTGTCAATTGTCAAACTTTTGTTATTGTTTATGGTCAAATTGAGAATAGATCAATATTTTTTGTTTTTCAGATTATTTATCTATAGTATAGTTTTGGTGAAATCTGTGATTATAATGAAGAAGTATAATATGACAATAGAACCAAAATAATGTTTAAACATAAAATTTCAATTAATTATAGTCGAATTTCGACTACTGCGGGACCACTAGTTTAAATTAAATCGAACTATGTTTTTTTTATTGCTTAGATGGGTAGACAAGTTCACAGCCCACCTGATATTAACTGGTTACTGGAGCCCATAGACATCTACAACGTAAATGCGCCACCCACCTAGAGATATAAGTTTTTAGGTCTCAGTATAGTTACAACGGCTACCCCGCCCTTCAAACCGAAACGCATTACTGCTTCACGGCAGAAATAGGCGGGGTGGTGGTACCTGCCTGTGCGGACTCACAAGAGGTCCTACCTCCAGTATTTCAGTTATTTCTTCCGGAGGTTTTTTTTTTTAAATTAGATAGATCTTGTAATTACGCAAAATGAAAGCAGAAGTTATTTTAATTTTTAACCTAAACAAGCCAACGAAGATCAGCTAACTGTGTTTCATTAAAAGTTTGTTATCGAGAGTACAAGTTTCATTTCTCATAGAGTTTGTGAAACATGTTCGCTTTTCCTGCAATCTTGAATCCGTAATTATTGTAAGTCTTGTATGAAATTGAAAAGTTTGATCGAGTTTTTGAGCACCGGAAAAATATCTCAAGCTATAATTTGAATAGTTGTGAGCGTGATCAGATTGATGTTATTTTTGTTATTTATAGTTATTTTATTATAGCATACTTGAAAGACTGCTAATTACAATTATAACATATAACAATTATAGCATATAACACTGATGGATTTTTCCCTAGAAGTGCGCGTTTCTCGCTGCGGACCAAATCCATTAAATAAATGATAAACAAACAATATTTATGTGATCTGTTTTACTTAGAACATTTTACATAAATTTTATTGAGTATAGGAATAAATGAGCTCGCGGCTCACCTGATGTTAAATATAATATAATACCAGAGCCCACAGACGTCACGAGACGTCGCCCTACCTTCAATTAGGTTACGGAAAAGTTGTATTATTAACAGAAACTCGGAAGCATTATAAAAAATTAAGTAAGTAATCACAACAAAAATAACTTATCCTGAAATCCTGAAATCGATTTTTTTTTTAAAAAAACAACGGTCGTATCTACGCCGATAACAATTTTCCATAACAATCAGCGCTTAATTTCTCCTCTAGTCATAATAAAACTGTGCAAGAGGCGTGAGAGCATACGTCGGTGTAATGAAGATTTGAAGATAATCGAAAGAGCGCCCGCTCGGCAGACGATTTATTTGCAGCGCGACCGGCCGGATAATAATGTCTTTAACAACGCTTCCGGGCCTGTCCTGAACCGCTCAAACACTCCGCTACGCTTGAACGGCAAAACCGGTTATAGCACTCGCGCAAGCTACTAATCAATTTGTGATATTGAAAACAAACTCGGAATTGTTATAGGAGACACTTAAGCGGGCCCGGGCACGTGCGACTGTCCTATTTCTGCTACAAACACAATCGTGGATTAAAATTTGTAGGATTACACAGCGGTTATGTGTTTGAGAGACAACGACCTCATTTATCTACTTCACGTCTTTAAGTTTTAGTGAAATTTAGAGGTCACCAGGCTTTCCGTAAATATGTCAAACTGCGTAAAAAGAATTATTTATAATAAAAAATCACAAGTTAAAATGTTCAAAATATTTCGACTAAAAACGTCCGTTATAATAGTATTTTTTGCGTGTGAACGAGGCTCAACCATCGCACCGTCTTCAAGTCGTGCTGTTCGCTTGTTGATAGGCTTTCGACCCCACATTAAGTGTTTTCTCTGTAAACCTCTCGCATCCGGAAAATATTAACTATCAGTGTACTACGTTTTTCAGAAATTTGTCAAGGAAAATATGTTTATAGTTTCTAAAACTAAGTCTCATTTTATTTTTGAAAGCAATCTTCAAATAAATTTCTTGTACTGTTTTACTCTTCTGAGACGTGCTCATGCCCACTTAATGCTAAGTAGTTAAATTAAAACGAGTCCTTGGACCACACGACAATTGTACATGCATACATACGGCCCACTTAATGTTGACTGGTTTTCGCACCTCATGAACCTCAATAATGCGAATACGAAATCGCTGCTACAACTGTCTCGAAATACTACACATCCATGTTTTTGTAAACTGTCCTTAGGGATTTGTAATATATAAACTGAACAGTAATGAAGTTGTAGTATATTATTTTGTAGTAATAGTATTTATAGTAGTAGTAGTAGCATTAGTAGTATTAGTGTCATATATAAACTGTGCACTGAAAGCGCGTTAATGCCAAGATAAGTAGTAAATTATGTCTAGATTTAGTTCAATTCAGCTGACATTTTTAAACGCACACTTCTGTAGCGTAGTAAATAGCTTGTGTTATTTTGTGTATGTGCGCTGCAAATACCACTAGCGTAAAGTTAGCCGTAGCGTCGTCTGTCCATCTTAGCTAATATTACAAAAAAGATAAAGTATTAAATTGGATGTAGATTAATCAATAATGTTACTTTAAAACTCTCCTAATAAGCCAGGTTACATCCCGACAGGCGCGTCAATAAACATGACAAAATAGGCCCATAATAAATATGGAATAGGGTTTCCAATCAAGTCAACTTCGCGTCCCTCGGTCCGCATCCGCCGCAGGAAGTGCCACAGACCTAATTATGTTCAGATACACGCATTTTTTTACAAATTAAGAATAATCATTTTTCTATAACACCACAATACCTATCTGCAAACGCATAATATAAATAACTCGAAGACTCTCGTGGCGTATCAAGATTTAAAATGTATATTGCGCTAGTAGAATATTTGTTGCATATCAAACGAAAAATTCAAACAACGCAAACTTTATCTTATCGCTATATAAACATTATGTTGGCATGTTGAGTCATCATGTCATGATTACAAATATAAGTAATTAGGACCTAAAGCATGTATCTACTACAGTTATTACCGGAGCCACTAAATGTAAAGCAATGTATGTACTAAGTATGTAATGTATGAACTAACTAACGAGTCAATGAATAAGAATAATTAAATTCATTAAGAATCAATTTATTCAATTGGCTTCTAATAGAATAAGACGGCAGAATATAAAGATAAAGTTCACCGTATGCCAGAAGTATCAGTTACATAACGATTAACTTCAAGCCGAAAAGAAAAATGAACAACGTACCGATGTAACAATGAAACAAACATATTACAGATAATTTTTTATTTCTTTTTAGTTTTTATTGCTTGATGGATGGACGAGCTCACAGCCCACCTGATGTTAAGTGGTTACGGGAGCCCATAGACATCTATAACGTAAAAGCGCCATCCACCTTGAGATATAAGTTCTGAGGTCTCAGTATAGTTACAACGGCTACTCCACCCTTCGAACCGAAACGCATTACTGCTTCACGGCGGAAATAGGCGGAGTGGTGGTACCTACCCGTGCGGACTCCCAAGAGGTCCTACCACCAGTGATTACGCAAATTATAATTTTGCGGGTTTGATTTTTATTACACGATGTTATTCCTTCACCGTGGAAGTCAATCGTGAACATTTGTTGAGTACGTATCTCATTAGAAAAATTCGAACACCGGTGTATCGCTACATACGAATGCACCGGACGTTTTATCCGTTAGGCCACGACGACTTCAAGAGTTTGAATACCGCATAGCATTTTAACTGGATACCGAAATCGTTAGAATAAAATATCTGCTGGGTGTTACATTACAAAAAAGTAGAAACACAACGAAGCTCTGTGTATTACAAGAATTTTTTATATTATTTTTTATTTATTCGGTTAGATGGATGCACAAAATCAAGGCCAAATGTAAATACTGCCATCCACCTTGAGATATGATTTCTAAGTTTAAATTTTATAGTATAGTAGCCGCCCTACCCTTCGAACTTGTTGTTGTAAATCTCAAACTGTTGTAAAATTGAGATTAATATTGTTTGTCTTTGTTCATATTTTTTATAGTTTAGTCTTGGCGAAATTTGTGATTATAAAATACAATCATAATAGTGTACAAACTTACAATTCCAATTAATTATAGTCGAATTTCGACTACTGCAGGACCTCTAGTTATTTTAATTTTTCATTAGAAATTATAGAAAAATTAACATTTCATTAGAAAAATTGCTACTTACCTGCGGGATTCGAACACTGGCACAGTCACATCGCTTGACACGAATACAACGGGCGTTTTAAGCCAAGACGACTTCAATATATATTTTTTTGTTTTATTCCATCATATAATTATAAAAAATTAGATACAAAACAGTTCTCGTAGCTTTGTAGCACATTTCTCACGGGCGTTCGTGGCGTCCGCTTGCATATCTCGCGCGCGTAATATAGACAACTAGGTATCGCCTCCGGAGCAAATTTTTAAATTGCCTCCCAGTACTGCGAATTTGCGTTACATTTTAGTTCATCGTCCGTAATTTTAATAGCCTGTTACCTTTTACAATTTAAGATCAACTCAGTTTCTTCTGTCGATAGAAGTAATATGTTCCCCGACAGACCTGCACGATTCATTTTGTTTAAGAAAAAAATAGTTTGAAAGCTAACCCCTAATCTACTGACATTGTCATTTCCATAAGTGTAATGTATTGTATACATACTGAAATTGTAGGAAAAGTGGTTTTGTGACTCATGGTTCACTGGTCCTGATGAACTTAGATATTTCAACCCAATCTAAGATACTACTTTTTTTTTTGCTAAATTTAATAAGTAAAACGGTCAAGGCTTTTCGCATATACGTACCATAATAACAATCTAATTCGGCTTCAAAATGTAGCACTCTAATTTAGCGCTCGAATTGTTTGCATTTGATCATTACAAACATTAATCTGATTTCAATTCGTAATCAAATTAGAAGTCACCGACATAGTTGCAGTGCATACAAGACACGAACCTCGCAAGAACACCTTAATATAGTAGGCGCGGTTGCCTCTTGTTTTAGTTCTAATGGAAACAATGCTCTCCGGGCCTAAGATAAGGGAAACTACATCAAGATACGTAAGAGACCACTTCGGAACTTTGTGTCAGCCGTACTCTCTATACAACTGTGTTTGTGCAAACACTTAGCATTTAATAGCTACCTTGTTTACCATAATTATGTTCGTAGAATAAGATTTTTCGAACGCTTAACAGAAACAGCCCGTTATGGAATCAATCCTAAAGTAACATTATCGGAAAATACAATACATTATCGGAAATAATAACATTATCGGAAAATAATTATTATTTACTAAGATATAGCGTAAACATATAACAAATACCTTCTAAAGATTTACGCGAGCTACCAAAAATACATAATGTAATGTTTAATAAAGCAAACAATTATTAATGAATGGATTGACTTTTAGGTATATTTTTTGTTGAACAAGATCTCAAGATTTTCTTTCCGTAATATTAAGGGATCGATTGTAGAGTGCAATATTTCTCGACCAGTAGTAACTCTTCTTTGGGGTAGTATTCATCGTTGTGTCGCAGCTTGTATAACACAGACTCATCTGGTAAATATTTGAGCCCCCTTATATCCCCTACAACTGGATCCCCTTTCTTACCGTGTCTTATAGACTTGAAATTAGATTCCATTTCTTCATAATTCTGACAAAGGTCAAAATGAATCGATTTGACAGCTTAAGAGTTTCTTGGGCGAGCTTTGACTTAACATTTAGCTGAATTGAAATCTCTTCACAATAATGACTAGGTACTTTCGGAATCAAGTCTGATTCCTTTATCCAGTGCTTAAAACTATCTTCGATCAGAGAAAGTGTACTTAAAAAGAACAGTCTGCCTAATCTGATATTTTAAGCAACTTTACTCACACCCTGTTCAGAAAAATGTAATGGCCCCTCATTTTGATGTAGAATGGTCATCGGTAATGCGTGCATACTAGAAAGTGTTTTTTAGATTTTGAATCCGCATTCAGCTTAGTATGCGGGCAACGTGATTTTTTAGCTCTTTTAAGACTTTCAACACATGGGCTAAGTTGCTGCCAAGCATATTCTTGAATTTCAAATCAAATCAAATCAAATCAAATCAAATCAAATCAAAAAAGTTTTATTCAACATAAATGAAAGTACATACTTGTTGAACGTCAAAAGAATTACCGCCAATTCACAAGAATTAGCCTCCGTCCTGAGAAGAATTGGCAAGAAACTCAGCGGGCATGTTTTTTTTTTTTTTTTTTTTTTAAATATTAGATTTTTATTTTAAATATTTTTTTTTTTAAATATTCATATTACAATAAGTAATTATAACATAACAATTTTACAATATTGAAATTCCCGGAGCGAGCAACTCATTCCCACTTTGTGCAATCTTCTAGATAATCATTGACTTTATAGTAAGCTTTATTGCACAGATGTTCTTTAATAGTTTTCTTAAACCTATGTATATGTAGGTTCTGAACATCTTGTGGGATTTTGTTGTACAGGCGCACAGACAAACACCCGAATGAATTTCGTATCTTATGTAACCTACTCATCGGCACAACAAGCTTGTGTTTGTTCCTAGTATTTCTATTATGTATGTCCGACATCTTAGGAAACTCCTCAATATGTTTACGAACATACATCAAATTTTCAAAGATGTACTGGGATGGCATAGTGAGAACTTTAATTTCTTTAAATTTTTCCCTCAGGGATTCCCTTGAGTGCATGTTATAAATAGCACGTATAGCTCTTTTCTGCAGAATAAATATCATTTCTACATCGGCCGCATTGCCCCATAGCAAAATGCCATAGGACATGACACTGTGGAAGTAACTAAAGTAAACTAAACGAGCCGTGTCCGCATTTGTTAACATTCTAATTTTTTTTACTGCGTATGCTGCAGAGCTAAGCTTACTCGCCAATTTATGAATATGAGGTCCCCACTGCAGTTTGGAGTCCACTGTTATACCAAGAAATACGGTTGACTCAACAAGCTCCAATGATTCCTCAGAAACAATTACATTACTATCTACTTGTCTCACATTTAAAGATGATTTAATACATTTTAAAGTAAATTTAATACATTTCGTTTTCTTACTATTCAATAATAGGTTATTGATACGGAACCAATGAACCACACACGAAATCGCATCATTCACTTCGTCATAGACTTGTAATTGTCGTTTAATTTTAAATAATAAAGATGTATCATCTGCGAATAATACGACCTCGTGTCGGGACTCAATAAAACTAGGCAAATCGTTTATATATATTAGAAATAAAAAAGGACCCAAAATGGAACCCTGAGGTACACCCATTTTCAACGTGGTGCCTGAAGATCTATTTCCTTTCACATCTACTGTTTGTATCCTTCCTGATAAATAGGAAGTAATAAGTTCCAATGCACCATCCCTAATACCATAGTGATGTAGTTTCCTCACCAATGTTTCATGTTCAACACAGTCAAATGCTTTGGATAAGTCACAGAAAATTCCAAGACAATCATGCGATTCCTCCCAAGATTGAAATATATTTTTGATTAGATAAGCACCTGCATCAGTTGTAGAGCGACCCCTTGTAAACCTGAATTGTTTATTATGAAGCAGGTTATTTGAATTGAAATGTTCTAAAAGTTGTGTCAAAATAATTTTTTCAAAGATTTTACTCAACGTAGGGAGTACTGAAATAGGTCTATAGTTAGAGGGGTCATCAGTACTACCAGATTTAAAAAGAGGAATCACTTTACTATGTTTCATTAAGTCAGGAAATACACCACACTTAATACAATCATTAAAAATACTAACAAGATGAGAAGCAATAATCAGGTAGGCTTAACTCGAAACTATAACCTTTTTGTTCAGTGGCACAGTTTTTTTGGTTTCACTAAGGAGCATTGGCCTAATCGGATGCTCAGTTTACTTTTGTATAATATTGCACAGAACTAAGATAATTTATTCACAGTGAAAGCAGTGGCACTTTATCTACACCATCAAATGAATGTGGCTGCATTTTTCTTCTTTGGTGCCGGAATCCATTGAGCATCATGCATATTATCATCGCATCATACAGTTATGACAGACTTTCATGTGGGCGGTGAATTCATGTTGTGATATTCCGATAACCACATAACATCATGCGTGACATGTCTAAAATAAATAATAGTTTAAAAAAACTAACAAAATACGCTTTTATAGAAAATCCAACTAACAAATAGAAAATAAATTTTAATAAATTTGAATTAGAAATAGTGTAGGAAAAATGATTTTATTGTAAAAAAGCGTGAGGTGCTTTTCAAGATATTATCAAAATAGCCCTTCTACTGATATCTGTTCATAAAATATTTATAACGAATTTTTTTAATATTGAACTATCATCGGTCCTTAATAAGTATACCAAATTTCGAGTTAATCCGACGTTGTGAAGGGGGTCAAAATCATGTTCAAAGATTCCGTTACAAACATACATACGTCTGAAGCTAATAAAAGCGTATTAGAGACATTCATGTCAATTTTCGGCAACCAGTCTCTCAGCCTTGCTCCTGACAATGCTAATGTCTACGAGCATCTGTAGTAATAATCAGTTTTGGTACTAAATTGACTTTTAGGGCAAATAAAATCATCAATATTTTATTTTAACGATAGAAAAAGTAAAGCTAACAAAACTTAAACAGTAGTTTGTGTAAGCCAAGACATTAATTCGCTCGAATGCGTATTTGAATCCATATTTACATATTCTGGCGGCTCCGGAATGATTCCGTACTAGTTCTGTAATACACAAAATGAGGGAATCCCAAGATCCCGCTTACAAATTGAACCAAGCCAAGGGTTTATTCTGTAGCATATTCCATTACAAATTAATAAATTTGATGGGTAAGATGTGACGTCATAAAAAAATTGTATGTTTGAAATATTTTATTGTAGTTGATGCGGAGTTAAAATACAGATTCAATATTTAACTCAGCGGTTTATTTAAGCAGAGTGATGTGATGATATCCCGAGGCCGGAATTCAGGGACAGGTACCAACATTTTAAATAAATACGTAAATATTGCTTGTAAGATCTATCGCCAATATAGTCCCTACCTATTGTAATTTCGACCTCCTATCTCAAAGACTAAACTTTGAAAATGTTTGGAAATTTCGATTTTTTTTTATCACGGACCACATACTGTTTCCACTGCACAAACATTTTGTTTTTGAACAAGTCTGGAGCAGAATACGCGGGTTGGTATTGCCGTTGTTTGATGAGTAGCGATGACCTTTTAAGATCACGAAGCGATTAGCTTGTCTGCTGAATTTACTGTTCTCTGCTGTTAAGTGGTCAGCAGAACTTATAGACACCACAAAATAACGATTAAAGAAGAAGCGGTCAACGGTCTCAATATATTTTTATCTTATAAACGAAGTCGTCGTGGCCTAAATGATAAGACGGCCGATGTATTCGTATTAAGCGATGCGAATGTGGCGTGTTCAAATTCCGCAGACCGGTATCAATTTTTTTTAAATTAAATACGTACTTAGCACTTGCATTCTAACGATTTCCACGATGGAGGAATCGGAATAACATCGTCTAATCGAAATCTAATCAATAAAACATATAACTTCTCGTAGTCACTGGCAGTACGGCGGCGTACAGTAAGCCCATGGTATAGCTACAATTCTATCTTTTTCTGAAACGAAACCGTCGTTCATTTCACCGATTTGAAGAGAAGAATCAGCTACAAAGCAATTTAAACTTCGACCTCATGTTTCCAGATGGGTCATGGTATTCACGTTACGATGTCTGTGGACTTCATATTCTACTCTAACCGATTCATAGCGAATGACCGTAGTCACTGGTAGTACGGCGGCGTACAGTAAGCCCATAGTATAGCTACAATTCTATCTTTTTCTGGAACGAAACCGTCGTTCATTTCACCGATTTGAGGAGAAGGACAGCTACAAAGCAATTTAAACTTCGACCTCATGTTTCCAGATGGGTCATAGTATTCACGTTATGATGTCTGTGGACTTCATATTCGACTCTAACCGGCTCACAGCGAATGAGTCGTGAGCTTACTTAGTCATGTTGGCAATAAATAAAAACAACAATAATTTTATTTTTATTATTTAGAACGAATTGTTTTAATGAAAATTAAACGAAATAGCATTAAAATTACAAAATCACCTTGTAAATATAATTTGTGTGTTCTAGTATTTGTCTATATGTTATATTTCATATTTGGTTTATTTCTGCAGAATAGGTAGGCATAGTCCGTTGAGGCCAACGCAGTGTCCGAATGAAGCGCGCATACTAATTCGTGGTCGTCGGAGAAGCATTCAAATAGCAACCGAACCCAGCTTACGGGGGATATGTGAGGCAGTCCCAAGATTTAGTTTACAACTTAGATTACAAACAGCTCCTGCCGCGGTCAAGAATTAAACAAGTAATCTAGTAGACCTTTGTATGTACGTGCTCGATCGTAATGGCTTAACTAAATAGTTTTAAATTGAAATTATTTGGAGTCGAAAGTATTCGTTCGCGAAATTAAGTAATGAATAGATAAGATAATTATTGTTCTCAGGATTTCCAAGAAAAATCCTTGATTTGAATCGAATACACCAGACGAATTATTCAACTTTGTAGATCGAAGAATAACAAGTAAAATACATAGACCTATATAGTAGTAAAATATTTATAAAACGTCAAACGAAATGATATCCAATCGCATTCTATAAAATACTGAATAAAAAATTGCGATATATAAAAGAAAAGACCTCAATCCGGTGTAATTCATAAAATAATCACCCCCGAATAAATTATGTTTTAATTGAGTCCCTCTTAAAGCTGGAAACAAATAATTAGAATTGTAAATCAGGTAATTTATAATTTTGTAGAAGTTTTCGCGTTCTTTTCGAACATAAGTAAACTTATTAACGAAAACAATTATAATTGAGTGGATTAAGGCTTCTATTTGTCGTGAATAATGACCAAAGTTTTGTTTCAAGGTAATGTAAAATAAATCATGTTTTACAATAAACACAACTATACCACAAAGTATAGGTGTATGTAATAGTATTTATCTTCACATGAATCTCCACGAAACTGTAAAAATCACCAATATAGTATCGAAAAACTTTACCTGTTGCACTAAATCGTACGTATAATATCCCTTAACATGGCCCGGTTGCTGACGGCGCACTCTTTTACTTTTTGTATGCATTTACTTTTCAGATTAAAAGATCCAATCGCCACCCCAGCCGTTCGGGGGCTCTCGGACAGCACCGTTAGGCTTCGCCTGTGTCCCTCTTAGATGATTGGCTAGCGAAGCAATGGGGTGAGTGATGACGTGTGCGAGCGAAGTTTTCGCGCTGGAATACCAGTTGTGGTGGAGGAGTTCAACAGTGAGGTCGCTTGCTGCAGTCGAGATGTTGGCAGCTCCGTCGCCGCGCACCGTCCGCCTTCAGGGTAAGTGAACATTTCATTGGATTAAAAAGCAATTTGAGTCGAAGACTCACATTACACCTGTACTTAAACATCTTTATTAGGAAAATTAAAAATAAAAGTTAATCTTCCTTTCAAATAATTACGTTCAAAAGGAAAACATTTTTCATGATCAACTTTTTTCCTATAAAATTTTTGCGGAATGAATAGTTCGCGAGTCATTAGGATTATTGGGTTAGTCAATAACTGAATATGGAATATGTGTACACGAAACCCATCTTTTGTGGAGTAATAAAGTATTCTGATATTTCAACTCGGAACGGTTCCATCTGTAATTTCATTTGTGCAATTTAATTTTGTAACATTTTTATCTAACAAAGAATAAAATAAAAAACTCAGATATTAGGGATTAATTAAAATAAGCAAGTTATTTTTGGTGAAAGCCATTTAAATGAGCAGTTAAAAAAAATTGGAAACTATGAGATATACTAAAAAAGAAATTATCGAAGCTGGAGTTCGCTGATGCGGTAAGTACATAAATTTAATATTTTTAATGAAATAATTTTAACAAATTCTTGATGTACATTTTAAAGGGAATCAAATAAAACTTCTTTTATATTTCAGGTTTTGGTATATGGGACTTCTCCGTGGAATTAAAAAGAGCAATGAAGATTTCTCACGAATTTTCTTAACGCATTTAATTCTACGTAAAATAAATTTTATTTGAGGAAATTCTGTTGTAATTATTTCTTTTTTAATAAAATATAGGCTGTTCTTTCATTTTTACGTCGACGATTTTCTTATTTTCACTGTTCTTGATTGTCATGTGTGTCAATTATTTATTTATTGTGATTACATATGTATGTATCGTGTACAATACCAAAAAGCAAATTATGAGCCGATCTCAAGAATTTCAGTGTATTCTTCGGTATCTGCGAGTCGTCAACATATTATTATTATATACCTATTATTACGGTTTGGGTACGGGGTACGGTTATTTTATTATTTCCGACGCTTAGAGAATTTTCGACGTTTCAAAACTAACTTTGCAGTTTTCGTGATCACGGCCGACTAAATATTCATTCGTCGATATCCGAATATTGTGTTAACTGAGTTTGAACAGTCGAGAATTTTAAATGCAAGAATTTTAAAGCGCAAACTTGGGAAATACGGGTAAGAATAGGAATTTTGTATTTTAAAAATATTAAATAATACTAATAGCTTACGAAAATACTTCGTTTCATCCATGTAACTTTATCCGCCTAGTCATCGGCCTTTTTTTTTATTGCTTAGACCGGTGGACAGCTCACAGCCCACCTGGTGTTAAGTGGTTACTGGAGCCCATGGACATCTACAACGTAAATGCGCCACCCACCTTGACATATAAGTTCTAAGGTCTCAAGTAAGTTACAACGGCTGCCCCACCCTTCAAACCGAAACGCATTATTTATTGCTTCACGGCAGAAATAGGCAGGGTGGTGGTACCCACCCGCGCGGACTCACAAGATGTCCTACCACCAGTAAAATATTATATATTAAATAATACTAATAGCTTACGGAAATAGTTTGTTTCATCGATGTAACTTTATCCGCCTAAAGTCATCGAGCATTTAATAAACTAACGAGATATCCTGTCTACGTCATGCCATACGTACACGTAATTAACTTATGAAACTTATGAAGCGTGACGTAAGGATTATCTCTATAAAAATATTTTCCTCCGAGATTACAAGAAGCCTGTATTAAAAATAGCAGCAACGACCCAAAACAAAACGCTGACTAAAATCATTTCGACGTGAGTGAACCGAAGTGAATTTTTCCAAGCACAAAATCCCTTTCCGCCTTTTGCCTTATAATCACATAGGAAGGCCCGCTCTAGAAATATCTTCGAGTTTATATAGTCAAGTTATTGATAAAGCAAATGAACAAATTCTCAAACAAAGTTTTTTACTAATTTCTCGGATTCGGATTATGACTAATTTCGTTTTCACGGTTGTAATTTGAAGTTTTCGATTTCATTCAAAAACTATTGAAGCATATTTGTGTAGAAAAAATATCCGCTGTTGATCTTAATTTCCTCGATGAAGTATAGGATCAAGCTTTTTTTAAACCAGACTATTTTATTTATTAAATTTTAACGATATGTTGAACAACGAAACCGCAAAACATTTTATGTAATTACTCGCGTTAGCTCCATTCTACCGTCCTGTTTGTATGAGCCATTAAAACGAATCTAATTTAAATACGCTAAAGTACTTGTTAAGGAAATTAAATAACGGAAATAATGAAAATTTTCCACGAGATACAAAATAAGATGTTCCTGGTTTTAATTACATAAAAAAAAAATAAAAAAAAAACTGATTTAAAAACTAAAATTTATTTCTATTTAATTATCTAGTACATCTCAAACGAGTTAGTTAACTCTATGATCCAAAAGTTGTATCTGCACTAATTAACTAAGAATGAATCCCTTTATACTTCAAACTCCTATTACACTGTATTGATAAGCTTTGCCTGAACAAAAGTAAATTTTGAGAAAGAAAAAAAACACAGCTCACAAAGTCCATCAATCTATTTGAAATTAAATATATTTTCACAGGTCTCGCTACCCAACCGTATTAAATTCAACCCTAATTATTTTTAAATAACTATACGATGAATTTTAAAATTCAATTAGGTACATAATAAAACCTACAGCATAACAAAAAAATACTCAACGCAAAATCAACTTTGATGCAACGGTTTTCACTACGAAATTGAATAACAGCGTTGAATGATTAAAAAAAATATTTTTGCAACAAAGGAATGAGGATCCTTTTCACCCATCAGTCCGGTCATCTAGTAATGAAACAGTGGGCCGTTACGAAGCCACGCGCCGGCCTCTGTACACGAACCAAGCTTGTTTTTATTTCACTCGCTGAACACTTAGGCCGTCCGCTTGTACAATGTAGGTACTTCGGCATTGTTGAGATGAAACATACCGCGACCTGATAAAAACATTATTATATATTTTTTCGTAATATCCAACTGGAGAAAATTAAAAATTTGTTCTAATTTAAGTAGGTACAGTTATCCTGGTTATACTGGTGGTAGGACCTCTTGTGAGTCCGCGCGGTTAGGTACCACCACCCTACCTGTTTCTGCCGTGAAGCAGTAGTGCGTTTCGGTTTGAAGGGTGAGGTAGCCGCTGTAACTACACTTGAGACCTTAGAACTTATATCTCAAGGTGGGTGGCGCGTTTACGTCGTAGATGTCTATGGGCTCCAGTAACCACTTAACTTAATAACTAGGTGGGCTGTGAGCTCGATTTTTTTTATTGCTTAGATGGGTTCTAAGCAATAAAAAAAATCCTTGACCTCAAAAAGTAACTTAAGTTTTCCAAACATCGGAAATAGTAGAATTACAATAAAAAGGCGAAACTAAAAACGTAAAATTAGTTTAAATAGAAGTACAAAAGCTGTCTTAAATTATATTTTAAATCCGAATAAAATTTGATAAAACCATTGAAAATATTTACTTATGAATAAAATCGTGCTTATTAGTAATCAGTAAATAAGTAAGTAGCATTTAACCTCTTAACATGAGTGCTTAGCAGAAATATTGACTATAATTGTTGTTTAAGCCCCGAAAGCAAATTAAAGAGATGTTCATGGAAATCAATAAGTAATCTGGAAGTCGGCGAGGAAGCGCTCCTTAATATAAAATTGACTCAAACATATTTGTATTCGATTTGTTTGGCGACATTTTCTGTTTGCTTTTAATGAGTTTCGGTGATGCCACGATGTTGTGTTATCGAAACCAATAAAACTTTGATATTTTATCTCGAATTCATAATTTAAAAAACAGTAACATAAAAGCGTATAAATGTAATCAAAATTACAGTGAAGGAAATAAATATTTAGTGAAAGTTTAATAATAAATGACAACGCCTCCTACAATATCGTCAATGACATAACGAGCTCCTAATCCAACAATAGATTGATACACGTCCTCGTCGAACTTCATTCAGTAGCTACTAGATTGATAGAATTCGTATGTATCCTCTTTAGACCGACCATTGTGGACACGTACATTGACAAGAGGCAAAGGGAACGTGCCGATGTGAATACGCCTCCGACATCGCAGAACTGTCACGGGCACAGTCAAATGTATTCCACATTCGATAACTTCACTCTTATGTCGAATCAGTTTCATCGACACGGACATCGGACAATGGTCGCTTTAGTTTGGATTTTACAGAAGCGATATAAGTAATTTCATTCTTTTTTAATGGATATATAAAAAATCTGTTCATTCTAAATTACTTTTTTTTTAAATGAAATAAAAGGTATCTTATACCTAGTCAGGTCATAAATTCTGTCACATGTTTAATGTAAAATAATTGAAACAAGTTTATTCATTATGTAACCATTCATATACCAAAATGAACTTAACAAAACATAGATTCTTATGACACTAAAGTTTATTCAAAATGACGTGACTCCGTAATTTTGAATACAGGCCTTCAATCTGCGCGGCCAGTCGTCTATCGCAGCACGAACGAGGTCCATGTCAATATCGGCGGCTGCCTTAATCAAGGATGTCTTGAGTGACTCCAAATTGGGATGAGGCTTTGAGCACGCCTTTTCCTCCAAGTGTTGCCATATCTTGTAATCTAACGGATTCAAATCTGGACTGGAGAAGGGCCAGTCTTCGTGCCGGATGAAGTCGATTTCACGCGCCGCCAGCCAGTCTTGTGAGCTCTTCGCTCTATGAGCTGGCGCCGAATCTTGATGGAATACCCAGTGCCTGTTATTGAACATGGTATGAGAAACAGGTTCCACAAGGTTCGTCAGGACTGTATTTTGATACACAACTGCATTCGTTTTTACACCTTTCTCACAAAAATGTACCTCTGTTAAGCCCCAATAAGAAACTCCTAACCATACCATGAGCGAGGATGGAAAATGACCTCGTTGGACACGCGGAATACGGTTGCTCGCTTCTTCACTACTGTGTGCGTACACCTTATCATTTTGTTTGTTGTAGCTCTCTTCTACGGTAAAAATTTTTTCATCCGAAAAAAGAATTTCCCGATATTTTTTTCCCGCGTACCGCTTCAACAAAGCGCGGCATCTCTTCAGTCTCAGGTCCATTAGACAAGCATTCAAACGATTTCCGGTTTTTCTTCGACATGCCCGAAGCCCTAAGTCTTCATTTAACACCCTTTTCACCGTGGTTCTGCTTAACCCCATCTGAAGGGCCAACAGTTTCTGCTTACGTTTGGGATTTCTTTGAATTCGCGCCTTCACAGCTTTTATCACTGCTGGAGTCCTAACAGACCGAGGGCGACCACTTCTTGACCTGTCATCTACACTAGAGTCTTCATAGTATCGTTTGGTGGTACGATAAACGAATCTTTTGGTTATATTCAAATTGTCAGTATGTTAAAAATTTGAATTGGCGCGTAACCGCAACGATGCAACGCAATAACTGCAACACGGTCTTCTTTAAGCGTCCACTCCATATTTAAAAATGAGTAAAATTCTAAAAGTATACATTTTTATTTTCATGAACAATTCGAAATTTGAATTCAATAAACTTTTTTGTGGCCAGAATTCTAAAAGAAAAGTTTATACTGTGTGATAATACTTATGACCTGACTAGTTATATATATTTAAACGAGCAATTCTTATATATAAATATACATAATCTGAATCTCGGAAACGGCTCCAACGATTTTCATAAAATTTAGTATACCGGGGATTTCGGGGGCGGTAAATCGATCTAGCTACGATTAATTTTCAGTAAATGTTGTTTTATTCGTGTTTTTAATAATCAACTTTATCGATAATGAACTTCAACATAAAATCGTTATTGTTTTATTGAAAGACAATAAAAAATAATATAATATCAATATGTAATTCGTATTTAAATATAATTTCCAAAAAACACAATTTATCAACAACAAAAAAAAACCGAGAATCCTCTAGTAAAATATAACCTGTAACCAATCGTATTCTTAAATTCTCATTTTAGTTATTGTTAATTTAATGTTCATTTTAGTTATCGTATCTCGTTATGAATGTAAACTTTCATTAGGCGGAATAACAGGCGGAACGCAGATCGGCCGTGGTTACATTCTGTAAGTCCGCAGACAAAATAACGATTATGAGTGTTCACGGGCGAGCGAGCCGGCTTACTCCCAGTCGCTTAACTTTGTAAGTCTGCCACAATTACTTCTACGATCGCTTAATAAGACGATCTGAGAGAAACATTCAAGGGATTTTTATAAGATTTCCCGTCAGTGAAGCGGACCTGTTCATGAGCTCCATTCCACGTACGCTGCCTGCCGCTTTAATCCTCTCAATAAACTTAATCGTGCGTACAATTATTGGAATTGCTTTATCAAAAATACTGCCATTGTTTGTTTTCATACGTGCGACAATCGTTAACGAAATCGCTGTAACTGGTCGGAATTAAAAAGTCTATAAATTTAATGGAGTGAATGCAGAATCTTTTATTACGCTTTTTATATTTAAAAGGTAACGGTGAATAATAATGTAAGGGTACGCCTTAAATATAAAAACTGTCTATTATATAATCTAGCTTCGCTTTGAACAGGTGTGCATCTCATATTCCAAGTAATAAAAAATAACAATTAATAGCACATTAATTAAGTGCAAAATTAAATAATGATCAAATTATTTAAAGCACTCCTTATAATGATGATGAAGACTCCCTATAAAAGATCTTTCAGTCCATCAATGCTTAGTGCACAAGTTGAAGTACAATTGATCTTGAATATGCATCGAAATTGGCACAGACACGTACGTCTCTGCGGATCTCATCCGTCCACTCTCGGTTCTGTTACACGCGAACATTAAACAAAGCACAGAATCGGATGATTCGCTCATAGCATCAGTCCACCGTGTTATTCAGTGGTAATTCGCTACAAGACGGCATTCCGATACCTGTACTGGTGGTAGGACCTCTTGTGAGTCCGCACGGGTAGGTACCACCGTCCCGCCTATTTCTGCCGTGAAGCAGTAATGCGTTTCGGTTTGAAGGGTGGGACAGCCATTGTAACTATACTGAGACCTTAGAACTCTTATCTCAAGGTAGGTGGCGCATTTACGTTGTCTATGGGCTCCAGTAACCCCTTAATTCCAGGTGGGCTGTGAGCTCGTCCAACCATCTAAGCAATAAATAAATAAATACGGTAGTGGATGCAGTGACGAAGCAGCTCCTCTTAGCTGCTAGGCCTCTTCTCGGGGCATATTCCATACCTTCTCCTTTCAGTTGAGATTTCGAGATTGCCCCACCTATTCCATAGGTAAGGTCAACCACCGCCACCAAACACCGCCACCGGACCGCCACCAAACACGATCCCGAAAAATAGTTCGGTATTTAAATCTGGTAAGACAGCTCTCTTAGTCAGACTGCTATCTTAAGTAGGGAGTTATAATGTTCCCTTTTTATTTAAAATTGTAATACTGCAATCAAAATTTATTATTCCAGTTCATTTTATGTATTCAAACCATTCTCGGCTTAATTTATTGACGTAAAATAAACATTTATTTACCTTAGCAAAATTAAAATCGTTTGAACTGAAAATCAAATATCCGAACAAATGCTGAGATCTTTATTACTCTTTCGAATTAACAAGCAACAAATGAGGTCAATTAAACTTTTCTAGAAGGCGGTTCAAGATATACTATAACTATATCTTTGTCCTATTTATGACAGAAATGAAAAACTGCCGGAGTCGCAAATGCAATTTTCATTGTCCACGAAGATCCAGCTTTATTGATAGCGAAACCAAATAAGTTTCCTTTTATATTATTATGCGACTTTTATATCGGAAGTCTTGCTGGAGCTTTCTTCATATTGATATGAAAGCAACGCTAATATTGCAGTTTTTTTTTTAAATTATATCTGAATTTTGACGTATCTTTTTGTTGTCAAAAACGATTAGGAAAGCCTGGCGATATATGCATTCCACTGTCGATGCAAGATCCGGTTCGTATAAGCTCTTGTTTTCTCCATATTCTTATACGCTGCGGAGACGTGGACTTTGCGGCAGGTCAAGAAAAATAAGGTTGCTGTGGAGATGTGGTTCTGGAGACGAATGCTTGGTATTTCATGGACCGAACTTCGCACCAATATCTCCATTCTTCAAGAACTCGGCATTAAGCAACGTCTTTCGGTGCTCGTGCATGGACGCATACTATCATTTTTTGGACATGTCTCCCGGCGAGGAAATGACTCTATAGGGCGCCTTATCGTTCAAGGCAAAGTAGAAGGCACCAGACCGCGTGGAAGGTTACTCATGCAATGGACCAGGTCAAGTCGGCAGTTGGCGGCTGTTTGCATGAGTGTACCAGACTCACCACAAGCCGGGAGGAGTGGCAATTGCTCGTGAGGCGCATAACATCTGCCCACAGCAACGATACTGAATGACGACTACGACTGCTCTGACATGAGTAATACGACAAAGGAAAAAGTCGATGCATACTGGCAATGCCAACGAGTACATTTTGCCCTGTAGTCTAAGTATTTTTTCTTGCTCTTAAGAAGCGACGAGCCCAATCTGGGGATTAACCCTTAACACCAGGTGGGCCTGGTGTTATGGGTTATTGTAGCCCCTAAAAATCACAACGCGAACGCTGCAACGCACCTTGAGACTTGTGGTTAAAGTATCAAATATATTTTTATAACGAGTGACCCACCCTTAAATGTGGTACGCAAGAATTCCATTTCACGAAAAAAATAGGCGTGATACTGAGTTGCACGGGTTCATAAAACACTTTACAGTTAGTACAATTATAATTATTACATACTTGTAAAGTATTTTCTGTACTTGTTTAATGTACTTGATAAAAAAATTGCTCGACAATATTAGTATTTCAAAATCAAAACTTTGCACTGTAGATATATTTGTTTATCCGGACCATCTCTCTTAATTTCTATTTCGTTAAAATTAAATATTACAGAACTTAAAAATTGAAAATTTATCCAGTTTTACGATCTAAAATTGTGACATAAATATTTTTTTTTATTGCTTGAATGTGTGGACGAGCTCACAGCCCACCTGGTATTAAGTGGTTACTGGAGCCCATAGACATCTACAACGTAAATGCGCCACCCACCTTGAGATATAAGTTCTAAGATCTCAGTATAGTTACAACGGCTGCCCCACCCTTCAAACCGAAACGCATTACTGCTTCAGCATGTAGATGTACATAATAATTAAAGAAAGTCGAAACTTCTTTTTACTAAGTAAAAGTATTCTAAGTATACAAACGATCAATTTCTAATTAAATCGAAAGGATATCGAATGAAGTGAGCCGTGTGAATAATGAAAACTAAATATTATTCTGCAACTATGCAGGAACGATTCAATTTCAGAAATAGATAATTAATTTAAATAAACTTGGAGGAAATTAGTAGTAAGCTAGTTTTCTTCTATATAAATACCTACTAGTTCAACGCCCCCACACTTTGATACTTTTGTAAAAAAAACCCTTAGCGTTTAATTTTGTGAAAGAAAATAAATCGTAACTGCTTCGTAAATCTTTAAACGTGTGTCGAACTTCAAAATATTAACATTCATTACGTAATATCTTTAATGGAATATTGCGTTTTGTGATACGCTGCAACGCAAAGCAAGGGATCTACATGATTTTTATAAATATACTAGCGACCCGCCCTCGCTTCGCTTCGGAAACATTAAAACACACATGAAACCAAAAAAAAAATATAAAAAAAAAATTAAAAAAAGTAGCCTATGTTCATCAGGGACAATGTCGGCTTCTAATGGAAAAATAATTTTTCAAATCGGTCCAGTAGTTTCGGAGCCTATTCGAAACAAACAAACAAATCTTTCCTCTTTATAATATTAGTATAGATTAGTATAGATCTACAAGCCAAACAGTGACATAAACGCATACCCAGAGTAAATAAATAAATAGCACATTTTCCATTATTCTTTTCAAACGTGCTCTGTCATGATAAGCTTTGGTGAGAAATTTTATAACGAGCCGGTTTCAATCAGTTCGTTGTAGTGTAAAACTTCATCGATTTTGAATAAGAGTCAACCCGATTTAGGAGCTGCGTTGCTCGGGACCCTTCGCCGGTACAATAAAAATGAAGTATACAGAGAAACGAGACCCCTGCTCAAGAACATAATACTTGTTTATCACCGGTGAAACTCATAATAAGCTAGAATCAATGCCTAGACGCTTTTTTCTCCATTCGTTACTAAGCCATTCGTCCAATTATGATCAATCTTGATGCAATTGTTGGTACTCCAAGCAAGGTTTCTGTCGTATTATAATCAACGAACGGTAGGTAGTGTGCGAGTTATTACAAAAAATCATTGTATTTTATCTAATTAGCGTCAATCACAGCGCAGTGTGACCACTCTTTCACTGGTTTATTATACAACTAGCAGCCCGCTCCAGCTCCGCTCGGGTCTTTAACAAAAATGTCAACGATATTTGACGTCGTTTTATTAGATAGACATATGCTGTCGCGACACTTTTTGTAAATAATAATGTGTTCTACAAAGTCGTGGTACATTATTTTATTCTATCATGAATAGTTTTCGCAGGGCACGCGATCTAAAAAATATTTTAGGTAATTTTTTACACCTTGGGTTACATTATTGGAGTTTTAGTAAGGATCACTCATTTTTTCAAAAAAGATTATAGCCTGTGTCACTTGGGAATAGTGTAGCTTCCAAACAGTGAAAGAATTTTTCAAATTGGTTCAGTAGTTTCGGAGCTTATTCAATACAAACAAACAAACAAATCTTTCCTCTTTATAATCCTCTTTATAATATTATAAGTACAGATGTTTCTAAAATGAACAAATACTGTGATAATATTTTACCAAATCTATTCGGCTGATGTAAACTCAGGCTTGTTTTATTGTTATACAATGTAATGATAAGTTTTCATTTGTTGAGAAAATGTTGGGTGTAATAAAATAAAGACTGAGCAGGGGCATAACGTCATTATTGGCAACATATTTGCGGCGCGCCGGCTACCCGTCGCTTACTGAACAAACTAATCTGAAAATTACACGGTCTCCGCCCACTCTCTGTTCCTATGAAGACTGCTAAGTGGTAACCATAAAGGTTGACATTGTTAGCATAAATGGAACGTAAAACAAAGAACGCTATGTATGTTTAATGTTCAAAATTAAATCCAAACATTGTTTTTTTTTCTTCCTTTCTGTTAAAATTAATTTAGGGAAAATAAAAATTAAACGTCAGTTTACTTTTCTACGAAATATTTGTGTCATAAAATACGCTAAGCATTTTCGCAAAGTAGAAAATCCTGAGGTAAGGTCGAGACATTAATTTGAAGCAAGCAATAAAGGGGCAGCGAGACGTCTTCACCGCGACGACACCGCGAGCGCGGCGACTTGTTCACTGGCACCCCTAAACGCTGCTCTATAAATTTCTCAATAAAAACTGTCGTCTACGTCAAGTCGAAGCAAAATAAACCTTTTGAGGACCGGATACAACACCTTACGCAAATGACACCATACAAGCGAGATGTACACTTTCGTAAATTACGCTAAACGAGGAAATAATTTACTTTGATACGACTCTCCTTCTCGAGCTGCGGGTCAGCCTAAAATATGACTTATTTGCTTAAGGAAAAGCTCTAAATACAACCGCCGATGTCTCGGTAAATACAATTTTTGGCAATTGATTTAACGTAGGAGATTAACGCCGTGGCTTTAGCCCGCCGCTTTTCCGTGTCGTAAAATGTAAGCGAGCCTTATTCAATTAAATTTAGCGAAATTATAACAATCTCAACAAACTCATTTAAAACGTGCTATCTAGTTATAACCAAACCTTCGTTTGGTTCTATGGTGAACAATGTGCTTAACTCGTTTTTGATACCTTAAAAATCGTGTTATTTTATCGGGCCAGAAAAAACGACCGTCTAAGAGCTCTGAAACAAGAAAATGCCCTTAAAAGCGTTTTCGAATAACAATGAAAGGGCTGTATTGATACAAGCCCGGTAAAACACTACTACTTAAAATTTAGTTTAGGCGAGAGATAAAAGACTAAAATAGGCCACCGACATAGGCAGGCGACAAGTGATCACCATTCAAATGCATAACATCACAGGCAGCGGATTCTGTATGTTATTTGTGGATGCGAACAATTGTTGTAATTTGCGGACAGACGAAGCCGGCTATTTCTAATCAATTGCGATTGTGTCCAGCCAATCGTGATACTGTTCCATGAAAGTTTCGCGTCGAATGCTCCAATATAGGCTACTGCTCGATACCAATTTTTCCGGTACTTCGTAATAGCCCAGCGATGAGCTTATTATCCGACGCCATCTATTGAGAACGGCTTTACGGGTAAATCCGAATAGCTTGTAGTTCGCGTTAAATTTAATATTATCTTGTTGCAGTATGTTCTTCCTTTCCAACTATAAGAGGTATTATTTCCTAGATATTTCCGATTTTCTGCATTATTTTTCTGGTTCATTGCACAAGTAAATTTTAATCGTCCTCATTCCAATTTATTTCCAGTATAACACATAAATACGACATTTAATTTTATTTCATTTTCCTCTCTGAAACTTTTAGTTTATTAGCTAATGATAGCTAAAAAATTTGGCGTCTCAACTTCATTAAGCCGAATGCCGGACATTCCTTATACAACTTTTATATAAAATTGCCGAACAATTTCAGTTGTGTTCTTTTTTGTTTATGAACAGGATTCATTAAATTTTACTTAATAATTCTGAAGACAGATAAAATATTTTATTTTAAAATTTGAATATGCGTAGAGTACTACAGCCAAAAAACAAATATCCGCATTGACCTAAATTAAAACCGTAAATAGAAATCAAAATGTTTTTATTAATTTAGACCTTCAAAGCCACTTTCAAATTGTTACTTAAGCTCAGATTCAGACTACAACAGCAACAAACTCTTTTTAGAATAAAATTAAATACACACTAGACGATGACCGAGCATTTTTTCGACCGAGGTCGGACCGAGGTTTTTTTTCTTTCATAAATTGTGTTTTTTAGAAATTATATCTAAATACTTTTTTTTTTTTTTTTTATTGCTTAGATGGGTGGACGAGCTCACAGCCCACCTGGTGTTAAGTGGTTACTGGAGCCCATAGACATCTACAACGTAAATGCGCCACCCACTTTGAGATATAAGTTCTAAGGTCTCAGTATAGTTACAACGGCTACCCCGCCCTACAAACCGAAATGCATTACTGCTTCACGGCAGAAATAGGCAGGGCGGTGGTACCTACCCGTGCGGACTCACAAGAGGTCCTACCACCAGTACGAATTACATATTGATAAAATTATGAAATATTCCAAGATCGTTTAGGCATTTTTAAGTGAACACACACTCACACCTTAAACCAAACACTCATTGGCTTCGGGTGGCTTAACAACGCCATCTGCTGAAATAGCTTTAGTGTTATTGTGTCTTTAAAGCAGTTAGTTGCTCTCAATTATGAAAAATAGTATTATTATTCGCCAATAGATGTCGGGAAGAGTCATAAAGTTGATTATCGATAAAGTTGATTATTGAAAACACGAATAAAACAAAATTTTCTAAAAATAAATCGTAGCTAGATCGATTTATCGCCCCCGAAATCCCCTGTATACTACATTTTATAAAAATCGTTGGAGCCGTTTCCGAGAATCAGATTATATATAAGATAAGATAAGATTTAAAGATAATTTACTAAATGTTGTCAATTAGAAACAGTCACAATTATTGTATTATATAAATTGTAATCCTTCGAGCAAAAAAAAATTTAACTTCGTAATGACAGTGGTCTGAGCGGACTAATTCAAAGGGAGACTCCTCTAGAGGTGCATCTCTGTCAAGACTCAGACTGCCCGGATACAATTACAGACAGTAATCGTTGCCCCTGGCATTAGCAAACGACGCAAAAGTGCCAATTTCCCTCCCTTAAGAGATATCGTCTATTTATCAGCAAAAGGAGTCACTGCATAATTTATACTGTGAAGGATCTGTTTATATGGTTTGTTAGTAGTGTAATGAGTGATTCGGGAATTGTTTGAAATGATCTCATTTTTTTTGTTTCCGGTCAGGAAATTTCTAAATATAAGTCATCAATGATAAGAAAATGCTCGAAAAGGTCTTTCTATACGCACTAATGAATAAGTTGATCACGTTTCGTTGAAGAATTAAAAATGAGATACCTAGCTTATTTTTATTCGTTGAATGAAAAATAAAGTAAATCGAAAAAGTGATAGACTTAACGGGCGTGCACGGGCATTTTATTGTAATTCACTTTCCGCTATTCTACTTTTATAGTAGTGGCTCGTTCATGTGAAAGCCAATACACAACGCGTAGAGTGGTTAATGCGCCGACCGTAATATCAATAAAGAGGAGAGACGCAAGGCGGAACAAGGGTGGTGAACACCTGTCCTCCTCCTCCGGATATCGCCTCAGTGTCAACTTCCCTACGATACTTAAAATATGGCGTGTCATCTTCTCGGCTCTGTTTACTCGTCTACAACGAGATTTTGCACTGTCTCTTGCAAATCATTCTCGTAATACGATTCAGCTGTTATTCGGTGTGTTTCAAATCGCTTAGCCTTGACATTATCCTAAATGATTAGTTTCATTTACTAAAATCTTAGGATTTGTATTTATTTCGTTTGGTAGGGCTCAACTAAGTCTGTGCATAGCCTATTAGCCATAAAGAAAACACGTGTTCCAGTATAAGAGCCGCTACGATGACATACTCGTATATACATAAATTTTTGGTATAGTCACTTGTAACCGCCTAACATTCAATAAGACAGTCGAGAGTTATATACAACAAATATTCCAATTTGATTCAAGTTTTTTTTAAATTATTACCGAGGTGTATGTACGAGCTGACTCACCTGATGTAAAGTGGGTACGGAAGCCCACAGCATCAACGTAAATGCCGCCACCCACCTTAGACATGTTTTCTAAGGTCTCCGTTTTTACAGAACAATGGCTGACCCACCCTTCAAACGCATTACTCCTAAATACGCAAAATATATTTTTTCAAAAAAAAGTTAGAAAAAGTAGTAAGTTATATTACCAAAATTTAAAAAAGTTGCTTTTATAACGAATATGATGAATTTGAAAAGAAAGATTCTCAATACGAATGCATTCTTTTATAATTGTTATTTTAGAACTCAGACCGATACGACCGATATCTATATACCTATACGAGAATACAGATATATTCTTTAAAAGCATTTATTTAAGATTTGTCCCATATGAATCATCATCCAAAATCAAAATCAGCTTAGGTTTTTAAATCAAAACAGCTGAATCAAATATCACCCAAGTACGCATCTGAGGTTCATTCTTTTAAATTTATATTTTTCAAAAATACATTTGACTACACCTAAAACCATCGTTGCTTAGTAACTACACAGAATCTCACCGTATTCTATTCCTATTTGTTCCCAGCGTTGTATTGTTTGCCTATTTAAATATGTGACAGCGATTCAACCCTCGAAGAAAGGGCGATAAAAGCCTGTAATGTCAACACGAGTAAGAAAAAGTAATCTCACCCTTTTTCTCTGCCTATTTTAAAGGTTTCGCCGCATAATAATGTAAACGATTTAAAACTCAAACTTGGCGATTATATAATAATATTTTTATTAATTTTTTTGTCCGTGAAAAAAATTGCTATGATAAAAGAAATGTGTGGGTAATTCCTGGCATTACCTCAAAATTATTATACTAACCGGTACACAATTTCTTTACAGTTTTACTTCAATTTACTTTTATAATAAACTAGCGGACTGAGCCGGCTCCGCTCGGGTCTTTAAAAAAAATTTCAACGATATTTGAGGTTGTTTTATTTTTTAAAATAAAAGAACACTTATTGCGGCATAACTATAATAGTTTGACATATTCTTTTGCGACACTTTTTGTAAATAATAATGTGTTCTACAAAGACGTATTACATTATTTTATTCTATCATCAATAGTTTTTGCAGGGCACGCGATGTAAAGAATACTTTAGGTATTTTTTTTTAATTTTGGGTTACATTATTGGAGTTTTAGTAAGGAACCCTAATTTGTTTCAAAAAAGATTGTAGCCGATATCACTCGGGAATAGTGTAGCTTCCAAACAGTGAAAGAATTTTTCAAATCGGTTCAGTAGTTTCGGAGCCTATTCAATACAAACAAACAAACAAATCTTTCCTCGTTATAATATTTGTATAGATAATACTTTATTATTCAGCTCTAAACTCCCTACTCGATTTCCTGTATCACAAAAATCCGGGAACTATGAAACCATCAATTTACCACGTAATCCTTAAAAATCAAGAAATCAAATTTATGTATAATAGCAGTGTATTTCAGTGCGCTCAAGCTTTTCAAACAAAATGACCGGAACACGTGTGTCAGTTGCGTAGCCGAGCTCACCACAACAGGCCGTCCCTGTCAGGTACTGTTCCATTTACCTATTTACATTCATAAAGGTTGCTTCTCCGCTATAATAGATAAAATAAACAGGCCATTAATGTAATGTGTATTTCTTTATTAATGCCAAAGAGTATTATAATGCTTTCGTTTACATACTACCCTCTCTGGAATATAAAAACGAAGTCACAATTGTATTCTAAAAAGATTTTCAAAAAATGAAATGAGTACAAAAAAATTTTAGGCAGCCGTTTATCTCTGCCCCTGGCATTGCTGAAGTCCATGGGCGCCTGTAACCACTCACCATCAGGTGGGCCGTACGCTCGTCTGCGTACAAGTGTAATAAAAAAGTACTAATTAAAGATGATATTATTATTCACCATATATTTGTTATTCACCAAAAAAATTGAGTACAGTTTTTTTAAGTTATTAATCATTCCAATTTTTAGGTTTAGCTTCAGCGCGACGGGCGATTGAGTCTCTTACTCCACATAAAATTGCAGCGAACATTTTACTCCTTTGTATTTAAGTTGGAAATTTAAGAGAGGATTTGTAACTCGTTTTGTCTGCCGATAAAACAGGCTGTTCATTGTGGTTGAAAGACTCCGGTCTCTATTGTAGAACTTCTAAAATGATCTTGTTTGTTATTGAAACCGGTCTTTTGTGAACACAAATCATTTATTTCACAATTGAGTTTCTTATTTCAGATACTAAATAATTTATTATTCAATTTTACAAACACTTTTGTGGAGCTTTTAGAAACTGGATTTTAATTTTTAAAGCTACTACCGAATATCATTTTTTTTTTTGTTTTATACAATAAATAGGTTTTCTATCTTCAAGCACACCGTTACAAAATCTGCTTGCAGATATCTAGCAATTAACATTTAGCAGAAAGAAGGAGCCTTGAAATCGCGTAAAAATTTTTACGCCTCACTCCAAATTAAGTTTGTGAACACAATTTTTCCCAGAAAGTAAATTTACTTACATCTCCGGTGTTCTACGCCTTCTAACAGCCTCTATTTTGAATTTCCTTTTTACATGGAAAATTTTCTTTGAATATTCGTTTGTTATTCATAAAAAAAATTGTTTGGTTATTTCGAAAACTCGTTCTGTTGTGACTGTATCAACAACTATCTCGTATTAATGCGTCAGATTGTTGTAGAGAGCTAACTAAAATATTTAGATAACTTAAAAAAAAAATCGAAAATCTCGTCAATGTTTAGAATTTATTCGATGTTTCTCATTAATATTTAAAAAAATTATTAATAGACTTGGTTTATACTGATCACAGGTCGCTACACGTTCATACACTGACGAACATAAGCTTGTCAAACCGTAAAATAACACATGAGTTAACACTCCCTGGCTGCAGTCGCAATATGACATTTAAATATGAATATGCTTTCAAGATTGCTTCGAGCCAACTAGTACTAATAATCTGTGATTTTTCCGCATACCTGCTTCCGTAGCTACGTAGCGCTACGAGACTACGCTGTAGCGACTGAGTTTCACCTTCGACGCTTCGCAATTATTAAACTTGTTGCACTACGATGACTGCATAGCTTACAGATCGTTGGATTGCACGACTTCAACTTAAGCCAATAAATACTTACGCTGAAAACTTGTAACAGCTCGTTAGTTCATGAAGAAATAACTTATTTCCTGTGTTACGTAGTTTTCTTGTTAACCTGAAAGTAACAATCGAATAAAAAAAACATCTACTTGAAAGTAATTGGATTCGCTGATAAGCAAAAGAAATTTCTTTTTCGCAAATTGACGTCCACCCTCTGGCAATAAAAGTTTTATGCCATGTTTGTGAAGATAAAAAATTCTATGATGTAAGATTTTGAAGAAATTCTTAATATTTTGAAATCCTTTTTTTTCCACATAAATTCAACTTCTACTAAAATTAAGTTTATCATAAATAAGGACATGAAAGGCGACAATCATAAATAAATGAGTACATCGCAACATCAAATAAACTGATTCCGGCCAGGGGAAGCACGCAGATAACCTACTTACTGATCCGGCGTATTCTATTTGCCTGTAATAATCGCGATGACAATCTCATATTACATAAAAGATTTGCCCTCTTTTAGATCGAAATGCGATTTTCTCTCTTCAGAGTTATTGCCGGCTCGTCTCAAATTTTTCGGCTATTGAAAACGGAGAGCTACTGCGACAGGGTATTTTTGAATGTGTTCGAATGAATGAGGAATTTAGGCGCCGCAGAGAATGCATAATATCAATGGGATTCGAAAATGTATTGAATATGATAACATATTCAACTAATTTAACGGTCGTACTGAATCACCAACATCTATTACCTAGGAATATAATTTAAGCAATTAAAAAAATGTCGTGTATATACTCAAATAAATTTAATATATACTAGCTGACCCGGCAGACTTCGAAGTGCCTCAATCGGTACATAAAAGACTTAAACTTTTGTATAAAATAAACTTAAAACAAACAAAAGGAATCCGTCCGACGGGGGGACAAATCAAAGGAAAAACAAAATTGTGTTTTTTATTTAATTCCGAGCATTTTCATATTTATTCACCTTTTAAACCTTCCCTGTACTCCTACAAATAATTCAAGACCAAAATTAGCCAAATCAGTCCAGCCGTTCTCGAGTTTTAGCGAGACTAACGAACAGCAATTCATTTATATATATATATAGATTTATATATACTCTCTGAAAATCGTTAATAGACTGAGCTCCAAAACTAAACAACGCGCATAAAATTTTGCTGATCTACCTAAAGTAATAAGACACGCTCAATTAACTTTTAACATAGCTCCTAATTAACAGGTATCACGTTTACGATACAAGTTAAACAATAACAGTATTGTATTACTTGCTGTTTAATTAATTTCAACGCATAGTAGTGCGTGACTATTATGTGTTATTCTATCTGACTGATGTCTTGTTTAATATGGATAAAGAAACGCACGGTTCTTACCAGTCACCGGAGCTGATAGATCCATCTTTAATGCCGCTTTCTAGTTTGAGATATAGAATTGAAGTCTCAATTACCATTAACTATTAGGTATTTTGATTAATGAATCTAGTAAAAATGTATCATGCTATCGTGGTAAATCGATCCATCGATTGTACTAAAATGTACAAAACTTTTTTTTTCTCCTAGCTCACTTGCATTGTGATCTAGTTTTGAACGACGTTCAAAGTTCCAAGGCTCCCCATAAGTATTTAAACTTATTACCAAATTAATTAACAAGCGAGTTAATACATATAAACGTGGCAATTATATACAATTTTAGCATCTTACTAATCATCTTTCTACTGGTGGTAGGACCTTTTCTGAGTCCGCACGGGTAGGTACCACCGCCCTACCTATTTCTGTCGTGAAGCAGTAATGCGTTTCGGTTTGAAGGGTGGGGCATCCGTTGTAACTATACTGAGACTTTAGAACTTATATCTCAAGGTGGGTGGCGCATTTACTTTGTAGATTTGTAGATGTCTATGGGCTTCAGTAACCACTTAATACCAGGTGGGCTGTGAACTCGTCCACACATCTAAGCAATAAGAAAAAAAAAACAGAAAATCTGTTCGTAGTATTACATACCTTCATTTGTTTCTTTCCGAGCTTCCCCTAATACTTGGTCCTGTTGCGGTACTCTCATTCCTTATCTAAGCTCTGTGGAGCGTGTTATAAAATTACTTAGGACCTTCCGCCGAAAAGACCACGTTCCGATTTGGCGACTAACAAACGGTAGAGATACCAACCTCGTTATTAACATGACTTCCTTTAACATAAAACTAAAGTAGTACCTATTACTAGAATTCAAACTTATGTCAAATATACTCCAAACTGCTCTGATATATGCGTGCGTATTTTATATACCATACTATTCGAAACTAGGCCGATGGGCAACATCAATAATGCCCAATGTCACAATGTCATGTTGTATACACAGCACACAAAGTAGACAATTCGTTGAGATAACGCGAAGCAAGTGAATTCGGCAGTTGTCGCTTTTACAGCATTAGCTTCGGGAATAAGTTTGTTCATTACGAGGGGGGAACAATGTGGTAGGCTCGGCGGCAACGGAGGAAACGTGCGCCGACGCCGCGACAATAGGCGCGCCGCCTTATCACGCCGGAACGCGTCGGCTCGCACCCCCGCACCGAGCCTACTGCCTCCACTTGACGTATGAGCACTGAATAAATGGGAAAACTTTTAGCTCTCGTTACGGGAGAACGAACAATTGGTCATCTGTTGCACGAGGTAATGTCTAAGCGTTCATCTTAGATGACGATGGGCGCGAAACACAAAAATACTTATATTATAGTAATATTTTATTTTTTTGTTTACTTTAATTGTTTCATCAAAGATATGTAAGATCGAATCAAGTTATTATAATTATTTGATTCAATATTTGAAATTTTCATGGATTACCTATGTATTATAGGTGTGACCAATATTAGTATAAAATCTTCGTAGGTAAGTTGATGCCAGAGTTATAATCGAAATCAAATCATAAATATAATTTGATTAATTGAGAATTTAATTTTATTAATTCATTACATTGGAGCATTGTTAATTAAGCTACAAAATCCGATAGATTTCGTTTCTAACCTCCTTAAAAACTTAAGTATCTCAAATGGTACCGCAGTTTTGTAACGCGGAAAATAAATGGAGTCATCAAGTCGTTTGTTTACGAAGCGACGACAGTACCTAATGAATTAATTGCCCATCCATTTCTTAATGAAAATTAGGCCAAATTAAGTTCCGCTCAAGAAATGGAACGCAACAAAAAAAAAACTAACTTTGTATAATTAGATTCGGATTGGTATAGCACGTTGTTGACTTTACTTGCAAATTGTTGTTTTATAAATGATTTAAATATGAAATGAATATGTGTTTTTCACTGGTGGTAGGACCTCTTGTGAGTCCGCGCGGGTAGGTACCACCGCCTTGCCTATTTCTGCCGTGAAGCAGTAATGCGTTTTGGTTTGAAGGGTGGGGCAGCCGTTGTAACTATACTGAGATCTTAGAACTTATATCTCAAGGTGGGTGGCGCTTTTACGTTGTAGATGTCCATGGGCTCCAGTAACCACTTAACACCAGGTGGGCTGTGAGCTCGTCCATCCATATAAGCAATAAAAAATAAAAAAAATATAATAAAAAATAAAAAATTGTGTGCAAAATGGAAAGTGTACAATGGTTTGCTTGTGTTGCTCGTGTTCTAATCGTTTAAGTATCGATTAACTGTTATAAGTACTTGACGAAATGTTTTGATTTCAGTGCGTAAGAAGAAACAGCGCGCGAGTTGTATGAAAAAAATTGGCTTATTAAATAAAATACGAAGTCAATCACTTCCGAGTATTGCCTTTGGCATTGGATTGGATGGGATTGGATGGGGTTTTTATAATATTTATATCAAACTAACTAAAACATTTCAAATTCCCACACAATGCTTAAACATTTAATACGAACAAAGAAGCAATAAATTTTGATTTATAATGTGTTTTGAGGTAGGGAGTTCACGTTGTCTATGGGATTCAGTAACCGAATCCGAAACCGAACTCCCTACCATTTGGAAAACGAAATTGAAGTTTTAATTTAACATAATTTATACACTGCTATTTCGTCTCGGATAATTGTCAATTTACCACAGTGACAATAGTTTATTAGTTATTTAAATTGTATGCTTCTGAAATTAATAAAAAGTTTTCCTGTACATCATGCGTTATGTCATATGTTGCGTTGTGGTGAATAAAAGTGGACTGTATTATTAGTTTGATATGCTTATTAGTGGCAAATTACACTTATAGAGAATATAGATAAGAAGTGCACAATACAAATATTTTTTAAAATAATGCATAAAAGATACATTAAATCAATAATGAAAACATTAAACACACTACATACCATGTATTTGACGCACATACGCATGCATACTATTTATTGTCAAACTTTTGTTCTTGGCGTCTGTTGTCAAATTGAAGAGAATAGATTAAATATTGTTTGCCTTTGTTAATATTTTTTAAAGTGTAGTCTAGGCGAAATTTGTGATTATAGAAGTTTAAAATACAATCATAATAGTGTTCAAACTTACAATTCCAATTAATTATCGTCGAATTTCGACTACTGTGGGACCACTAGTATGAAATAGATGTGTCGCCCTTAGCGGCTGGAAATGAAAAAGGGTAAAGGGTCATAGCGGACGTCGCTCGTTGATGCCTTCCACGTTCCGAATTCAAACAATCATGTTTGAAAACAAAAAGAGAATTATAAAAGAAGAATCCGCACATTCTTCGGGTTTCGGGACGATGTAACCGTGAATAAATTGGTTCGTTGTCGTCGAAACCTGCAAAATGTTCGTTGAATTTCGTCGCAGCAACTCTAAGAAGACAACAAAGTGTTCTGGATCGACCGAATGGACCGTGCACCTTTGAAAAATCAAGAACTGTATCTGTGACGAAGATTATATTTTATATATTTATCTGTATATATAAAAATGAATTGATGTTCGTTAGTCTCGCTAAAACTCGAGAACGGCTGGACCGATTTGGATAACTTTGGTCTTGAATTATTTGTGGAAGTCCAGAGAAGGTTTAAAAGGTAGATAAATATGAAAATGCTTGGAATTATATAAAAATAATAGTTTAGTTTTCCCTTTGATGTGTCCCCCGCCGGACGGATTCCTTTTGTTGGTTTTAAGTTTATTTTATACAAAAGCTTGGGTTTTTTATTTACCGATTGAGGCACTACGAAATCTGCCGGGTCAGCTAGTATTATATATTTATTTCACTGGTGGTACGACCTCTTGTAAGTAACCACTTAACACCAGGTGGGCTGTGAGCTCGTCCATCCATCTAAGCAATAAAAAAATAAAAAATAAAAAATTGTTATGTACTTCTAAATTTACATAACTTTCGATCAGTGTTGTTTAATAATTATTTTATTGAAATAGTATTTTATAATTATTACGTATCTATGTTTGTATATATTAATAATGTTATAATAAATAATAATAATAATAGTCATAAATATTGTCGATGTTTTCATTTTTATGTTCTTTATAAACCGAAAATAAAAACCATTCATATTATGTATCACAAAATTAATTTTTTTCACTCAACTTGTATTATACTATATTAAGACTAGATGGAGTCATTGACTATTCAAAGAGATTTTGGATTTTTTTGTTTTCTCTTAACTGTTCACAAATAGTCCGAAAAACTCATACAGACTTTGCTCATGTCTTTGTCTTTTCATTGTACCTCTCGTAGAGTTTACCAGCTTTACTTGACGCCCCTTAATTCAAGAATAAATCGCTTTTGGAGATTATTACTCTTTTGTGGAAACTTTCGCTACTTTTCTTAAAAGCCGTATGTATTTTGATTCCGCGGTATTGCTGGATCACTACGCTGTCTATTTTCCAAACAAGGCTTACAAAAAGTACTTTAAAACATTTAGCGGAGCTGCTGTGCCTTGGCATGGCCTGAAACCATTTACGATAGCGACCTTTCTTTCAAATAAACCTCACGCTCATTCATACGCATACTAAAGCAAAAAAAAAACAATTGAATTATAATAACTAGCTATCGTCTAAAAGTATTATTATCATTTTTATGCCGCAAACATGAAACAGATTACAGTTTGGATTGTAATTATGAATTGAAGTGAATACAAAATTAAAATCATCGCGTTTATCTTCATAATTTACGTAAAAAATGTTAAATTGTGTTATCCTTGCCTATGTAATTCGAGAAACAATTCAAGTCGTGAAAAGAACGAACGAAAGATACTCGCTACGCTTCTCAGGATTTTTATTGTAGACTTTTTTATGTTATATTAGATAAATGCCAATAAACAAACTTTAGTGCGAAATGAACAAATGAAAAAAAAAAACGCAATATTATTATGTAAGTATGGAGGTATTATATATTATTATTATATGGTATTATTATTATAAGTTCTCCTATTTATACAACTATTTTTTTTTCATCTGTGTGTACTATGTAATTTTAAAATCGTTAAAAGTTTGCCGCGACAAAAAATAGGGTTTACAGTTTTACAGGTTTCTTGCATATTTTCATAAACAACGGGCCTAGATTTTCGTTATATTCACTGCACTTTGGGGATGCGACCTTACTGCTCACATTAACGCTACTTGCCGGATTCCCTAGACATCAAAATACCTCAAATTCTCAAACATGCAAAATGTTAATGATGATACCGATCCGTGCGTGTACGAGTACATCATTATACTTATATATCATCATATACTTAACACGTGATCAGGAATCACTTCCACGATAAAGGAATAAATTCGTATTCTAAAAATTTAATCTGCAAAAGTAGTGATTTGTGTAATCTACATAACAGTCGATCTACATAACATAGACCGCATGTAGCAAGATGGGTGGCGACATTGATTTTGTGTTGTCAATCCGCAAATGTTGGGAGCGGACCGCGGGCGCAAGGAATGGAATTTAAGGCCCTACCCACTAAACGACTGCCCTAGCCTCTCACACCCGACGTCCGATCTTTACCCACGGTCAGAACCGGATCAGAGTAGGGGGGCTCCCGCAGTCAACACTAAAATCAGAGTCTCGGCGCCACCCCGAAGACGCCCGACCGACGGGTCGTCGAGACGATCGTCGACGACTAACGACGCCAGTCTCCACGGTACGGCGGGCCGTCAGGCCGCCCGCGCGGTACCAGTGGTATTCCGGGATATCCCGCTGGATCAGAACCATCCTGCCGAGTCGGAACACCACAGACCGGGTTGCTCTTCCACAGTATGTCCGACGAAGTTTTTTTTTATTGCTTAGGGTGGACGAGCTCACAGCCCAGCTGGTGTTAAGTGGTTGCTAGAGCTCATAGACATCTACAACGTAAATGCGCCATCCACCTTGAAATAAAAGTTCTAAGGTCTCAGTATAGTTGCAACGGCTGCCCCACCCTTCAAACCGAAACGCATTAATGCCTCACGGAGGAAATAGTCAGGGTGGTGGTACCTACCCGTGCAGACTTACCAGAGACCTACCACCAGTAATTACGCAAATTATAATAAAGTCAGTGACGATAGCAACGCGGTCCGCACCGCGGACCACAGCCGCCGACGCGTTGTCCCAACTTTCTGGTGCCAGCCCGCTAGAGTGACGCCTGGACGAACGCCCTCCTTCGATCCCCAGCTTGGCGACGGTGGCATGGCGCCGAGAGGGAAGAAGAGCTCTCCCTCTCCCGTTCCAACGCCTCCTTCTTGGAGATGGTGGACTGGCATAAATCAAGAATCTCCTGCCAGGACTTGTAACTACCGAGCATCGTAACCATGACGATCGGTAACGTCAGCTCCGAACCTCTCTTCGCGACGAAGATTTGGCGCTGCTTCGCGAAAGCGGGTAGTACGCGACCGTGTGCTCAACAGTGTCCTCGTCGCAGCCACTGCAATGATGGCACTCCGGCGTCGGCTCCCTCCGGGCGATGAGGTGCAGGTAGCGTCTGAAAAAGCAGTGTTCCGTGAGTACATGCGTCGCCAGGAAAGTGAGATATTCTCGGTCGCGCTTAACACTTTTACTGGTGGTAGGACATCTTGTGAGTCCGCGCGGGTAGGTACCACCACCCTGCCATTTCTGCCGTGAAGCAGTAATGCGTTTCGGTTTGAAGGTTGGGGTAGCCGTAGGTAGACCTTAGAACTTATATCTCAAAGTGGGTGGCGCATGCACGTCGTAGATGTCTATGGGCTCCAGTAACCACTTAACACCAGGTGGGCTGTGAGTTCGTCCACCCATCTAAGCAATAAAAAAAAAAACTTAGTATGGGAGGACTGAGTGGATCGCCTCGACGGTCCTTCGTCTGTAGGTAAGGTCCGCCAGGCGGCGAGATCACGCCTCGAGCACGGCCCGCCGAGATTGGAGCCTCCGCGCTCGAGCTTCCGCCGGGCCGGGACGCGGCTCCCCCCTAGAGCGGAAAACTGATCGCCACGCGTAATCCACCGCGAGTACGTCCGTTTCCAGGTCCCAGGGAGGCGTTCCAGTGGATGCCAATGAACTGCGTTAACCAGTTAACACCAATCAATAAAAAATTTAAATACATAAAATTCCAGACATCATAAAATATAGGTAGAATTTTGCTTATTGAAAACAGTCGCTTTGGTTTATTTTTGATTTGCAAGTGCTTTTTAATTTGATAGGTGAATGAACACGCCTTACAGCGATCTATTGTGTTGTAAAAGTATCGAAATTGAAAGAGCGCTGTCCATTTGGAACCCATATGACTCTGACAATACATAGCCCATTCGCTATCGCACTACGAATATCGAAATGATTTTTTCACGATTTCATTGCACGCGACCGGTGCTTTATCCATGAACAGATTTTTTAAACGAGGCTTTGTAGGCGACGATTTGAAATTGGTGCCGGTGATAACTTAATTACGCAAGTTAACTGACATTTCGGTAAAGCCGTTCGTTTATTTCAAAGCGGTAACTATTGCGGTTTGTTACAAGCAGTTTATTGCGAGGAAATTCTCTGATCTTAATAGTATGTAAAGCTATAAAGGATGAAGTAAATTAAATTGTATATTAGTTAACAAAGCAAAAGGATTCTCAATCGGATCGAACTAGTTTAGCAAATTAATGAACGTAATTCTTAAGGTAAGTTTAACATTGGGAACTATTACATTTTAATGAATCGTTGTTTCTATTGCTCCGTTCTCAGTACGTTATATGTATTTTGTGATATTTAGCTGGCAGTTTTTGGGCCAGATACCTGTCGGCAATTCCTTCTTCTTAGATTCATTAGACTTATTGAATTGTGTAATGTATTTAGAATAGGGGAGTCGGTAATAGAAATGTTTCTTCTAAAAGCAAAGACGCTTCAAATTCTACAATATTTTAGCTTACCACATTTTAAAATATTAATAATTTTCAACCAGTCGATGAGCAGATCAAATTACACTCCAGCTTCTGTTCACTACTCAATGGGGCCCATAGACCACGCAATTATCCACCTCGAAAGAATTGTCAGAACAATATTTATATTAATAACGACTGACCGATTTCATCACCCTATTAGTACTTCAAAGTAAGTATACGTTTTAAGTTTTCCGCCCGTTTTAACAAATAAAAACACTCTTTAGTTCAAAACTTATGCATATTTAGCACAGAAAATGACGGGTTAATTGTCGAGCGAGCCTTGAAGGAACAACTCCTGGAAAATAACATACTGCAATTACCTTAAAAAACAACGGTTTCTCTAAAGTTTTGTAATTTTTTACCATTTATGTATACTTATCGGAAATCTTTCTTAAAACCTTACTTCAAATAACGTTTTTTCAGCTATTTATTTCATCCGTGAATCTTGTGAGCTGTGTTTAAAAGTTTAATTATACAAATTTCCGTGCACCGTCTCAAGTATGGTTCGTTTACAGATAATTGATTTGTCATAAGCCCCTACATTACTATCAATCTGGTGTATTGTCAAATGGCAGATGGGATAGGCTTGTAGTTGGTGTAATAATACCTCCACATCAATGCATATCACTATGAATAGTGGTCATTAGCCTTCGTCTCGCTGTGATCTACATTTGTGTCCGTGGATATGTGTGACAAACGTAAATCGTGACCGTTGTTTTCAAATACATACAAAATATATAAGCAGTCTAAATTACAAATCTACTTATTCATAATTTCATATCGTCATATTATATTTTAATAATAATTATGTTTGTGATAATTTTAAATTTGATGAATATGATAATTTTGATAATATTTTTTTTTATTGCCCTTTTAGGCAGATGATCTTACAGCCCACCTGATGGTGAGTGGTTACCGTGGCCCATGGTCTTCAGAAACGCCGGGGGCAGAGCCCAGCCGCTGCCTACCGCTTAAATAAATACACTGATATCATAAATATATGCAGGAGAAACCACAATTATTACCACCATAGTGAGACATCGGACGGGCGAATAGGGTGATCGATAAGAGAAATATTGAGTACACCAACCACGTTTGTTGTCTTAAAACAATTTAAAAATCTTCTCTTCGAAAACGAATGACATTTCTTAGGACGGAGGCTCCGCTCTTCAAGAAAGCCGGTTGGTAAGTAAGTGTTGGTAAGTGTACAATGGCGTCTACGCGCCTCCATCGACCAGGCTCTGTCGTAGCACGAAGTTGGCCGAGTTCCGACGATACCACAATCGTGCTGCCATCTCTCAGGAATCGTGCAGCGTTTCGTTTAGCTACCAAACTAATGACCGTCTCCGACATATATATTAATAGAATTTCGGTAATCGCTTAAGATCAGAAATTTACAAGGTGACTATAACTATACTTGAGACCTTAGAACTTGTATCTCAAGGTGGGTGGCGCATTTACGTTGTGGATGTCTATGGGCTCCAGTAACCACTTAACACCAAGAGGGCTGTGAGCCCGTCCACCCATATAAGCAATAAAAAAAAAAGGTGAATTGTGAGCTGGATTGACTCTGTGCAAAAAAATACAATTTGCACAGTTTCATTTGTAATTAAGCGTCTTGTGAGCCCTCACAGGTAGGTACCACCCTGCCTATTTCTGCCGTGAAAGTAATGCATTTCGGTTTGAACGGTGGACGGTGGAACAGCCGTTGTACTGTTAGAACTGAGACTTTAGAACTCTTATCTCAAGGTCGGCGGCGGCCTTTACGTTGCAGATGTCTACGGTAACCATTTAACACCAGGCGGGCCGTAAGTTCTTCCACCCATCTAAGCAATTAAAAAAACCTACGGCGAAAAATTATAATAATAATAATAATAATAAAGCCTTTATTTCCCGAAAATTTTACATTTTAAGCTAATAATTTTAAGTAGACTAAAAAACCTAAAAACAATATAACAAATTAAAACAAAATATAAAAATAAAATCTACACTTAAACTACAAAATGTCTCTTATCTCGGTGTGCCTTTCGGCAAAGGCCTCCTCCAACTCTTTCCACTGCTTTCTGTCTGCTGCTATTCTAACCCAAAGGGGTCCACAGGTAATTTTAAGTTCGTCCTCCCATCTCCTTGGTTTGCGACCTCAGCTCCTCGCTCCATCCCTTGGGTACCATACTGTCACCTGTTTGCTCCATTTTTCCTTTTTGCAGCGGAGCATATGCCCTGCCCATCTCCATTTCAATTGATCAATACGTGACAGGATGTCTGTTAGTTTCGTTTTGCGCCTGATGTCTACACTTCTAACTTTGTCCTTTAGTTTCAAGCCTAGCATGCTCCTTTCCATACCCCTCTGACATCTTGCTAGTTTGTCCCTATGATGTTTCGTCAAAGCCCAGGTTTCACAACCATATGTGATGCAGGGTAGGATACAGGTATCAAATGTCTTCTTCTTAATCTTAATGCCCAATTCCTGGCTTTTCATAATTTCTTTCAAGGCCCAATATTGTTTCCATCCGGTTGCAATTCTTTTGTCTATTTCTTTAGACATTTGGTCGTTGTGTGATATTATCTGGCCAAGATATACATATTCCTCTACATATTCGAGTTTCTGTCCATTTATGGTTATATTTATGGGTATTGAATTTGTCATCATTTTAGTTTTGCTCGAGTTAATTTCTAGACCCACTTCTCTACTTTTTTCTGCTAGGGTTTGTGCCATGAATTCCAATAGTAGCGGATCCTCTTCTAATAGAACTAGGTCGTCTGCAAATCTTAGATGGTTCAATCTCGATCCGTTAATATTTAGCCCCAGATGTTCCCATTCCAATTTTCTGAACATTTGTTCTAGCACTGCTGTAAACAGCTTTGGTGACAGTGGGTCACCTTGCCGGACGCCCCTTTCGATTGGAAAAACATCTCCCATAGATTCCAATCTAATACTGGCTTTACTTTGGCTGTAGATCTTCTTGATGATGTTTATATAAATGTTTTGAATCCCCTGCTCTATCAAGCTTTGCCATACAAATTCATGTTTGAGGCTATCGAAAGCCTTGGAGTAATCTATAAAAGCTAGGTAAATAGTTTTGTTGTATTCATTGTATTTCTGTATAACCTGCTTAATTGTATGTATGTGATCAATTGTACTAAAACCTTTCCTAAACCCTGCTTGTTCCACAGGTTGATTTTCATCGAGCCTCATTGATATTCTGTCTAAAATTACTTTAGCGAAGACTTTGTATACATTTGAGATGAGACATATGGGTCTGTAATTTCCTATGTCATCTTTTGAACCTTTCTTATATAGGAGTATTATGTGTGATTCTGCCCACTGGCCTGGGATACTGCCCGTATATAGAATCTCATTAAAGACCTTTGTTAGTATTGGGCTTATATCTTTGATTGTCCCTTTCATAAATTCGTTTATAACTTTATCTGGACCGGGAGCTTTTTCCATCTTTTGACTTTTTATAGCTTTTTGAACTTCGGATATTAATATTTCTGGTACGACTTCAGTATTTTCTTTTATAGACTTTTCTATATACTCTCTATTGGGAACTTGTATGTTTTGCTGATTTGAATATAGTGAACGATAATATTTTGTTGCTATGTTTTGGATTGTACTACAGGAAGTAATAGTCTGATCTTTGTCTCTTAACTTTGGTATCCATTCTTTTCCCTTTTCTCTGAGTTCTTTGAGTGCTTTTCTAGTGCCTCCCGTTCTATTTATGTGATTCTCTAGGGTTTTTGTTCTTCTATTTTTCCTGTCTTTTCTCATATTTTCTCGAATCTGTTTGCTAAGGTTGGATATTTCTTTTTGATTTTCTTTCTTATCCCTTTTTGATAACAGGTTCCTTCGGTCTTCAATTAGTTTTAAAGTTTTTTCACTTAGATAGAATTCTTTACCCTTCTTTTTTTCTATTATAGCTTGTTCTTTGAGTTTATTTTCCACTAATTTGTATTTCTCATTTAAGTCTATACCTGAAGTAATAACTTCCATCAGGTCTTCCGTAGTGTCGTTTGGCTCCCTGTTTTTACTATTTATTTGTAAGTACTTTGTTTGAATTGCTTTCGGCCTGGACTTTTTTATATCACTTTCACTGAGACAGCTGCGCACCATACGATAGTTAGTATTGAAGTTTAGGTTTTGTACTATTCCTGTGTCACTAAATAGCCTAACTTTGTTGGTTATTATGTAGTCAATTTCATTTTTAACATTTCCATCTGGAGATATCCAAGTCCATTTGTTTTTAGGGTTTTTTTGGAACATTGAATTGAGAAGTGTTAAATTTTTCTCAAGCAGAAATTCTACCAGTTTTTCTCCATTTTTGCTCCTTTTACCCTTTCCGTATTTCCCTATTATATGTTCTTCTCCGGCTTTTCGAACGCCCACTTGAGCATTGAAGTCTCCCATGATTACTATATTGTTATGGGAATATTTTTCCGTAACTTCACTTAATTTTTCATAAAACTTATCTATGTCTGTTTTTGTTGCTTGTTCTGTCGGCGAGTAGGCTTGAATGACTGTCCAACTTTTCATATAGTTTGGCAAGTTTATATGAATCGCCGCTATCCTATCTGATATCCCTTCGAACCCGTTGATTTGTCCTTTGAGTTTTAACTTAACCAAAAATCCTACTCCTCTCTGTCCAGCGATTTCGCCTTTGTGGTACATAATATAACGGCCTCTCTCTTCTATGCCTTCTCCTATTCTGCGCATCTCACTTATGCCCAAAATGTCCCATTTGATGTTTTCGATAGCAAGCTCAAGCTCTTGTATACTTTCAGGTGTTCTCAAGGTTCGTGTGTTTAGTGTACATAGGTAAAAACTACTTCTTTTTCGTATCTCATTTTTTATTTTAGAATTTATTTTAGTTGTCAGATTTGTTGGAGGGTGGTGGTCGACTTTCCCCACGGTGACCAACCGGCTTGGGGAGTAATTTAAAGCTTTTCTTGTAATTATATTTGATGTTGTATCTTGGTATTGGTTCCGGTTGGACAGGGCCTTTACTTGTTTTTTGGCATCTCTGACATGGAGACAGATCTTTCGCGTGTTGCAGTTAAAAATATATTTGGTACTTCTCGTGTCGTGCTTAATGGTGCCTTTAATTTTTGGGTATTCTTCGTATTCAACTTTTTCTGCGAAGAAGTAGTTGGTGACCCTGTTATTTCTCGTTTCCTTTTTTCACGGTTGGTGTTGATTGATTTTTTCACAATTAGCTTGTCGTATTTTATAAACGCTATATTTCAGTTTTTTCTTTCTGTATCCACTTTTGGCTGTAACTGTTTGCGTATTTCGAGAACTTCTTTAGGGAAGTCTTCTTTAACGTATACATTTGTGGGAAGGTTTCGCTTGTTTTTCAAAATAAGATGTTTTTTCCAAATTGTTGTAAGGGATATTAAAACTGGACGGTTCCTATCAGACTGCGTTCCGATTCTCTGAATGTAACTTATTTCTTGGCTGTCTAAATGTGTTCCTGATTCCACTAAAGTTTCTCTAACAAAGTCTACTAACTATGTTTCTGTCTTTCCCTTTTCTTCAATGCCGAAAAGAATTAAGTAATTTTTTCGTTTTTCCTTGTCTAAAAATTTTATTTTTTGTTCCAAATCTGTGACCCTGCTTTTAAGGTTATTATTTTCTTCCATTAATATTTTCATCTTTTCATCCAGGGCCTCCATAACATTTTTCGTTATTGCTGTTGTTAATGTTATTGTTTGTTCATTAAACTTTTCGTTTATTTTGGAGAGTAAAATTTCCATTTGTTTTTCCATTTTAAATGTTGGGTAATTTTATTATAGATAATTAATAACAATTAGGATGGTATCATTTGTGATAAGACCTAAAGGTCTTAGTTACCAGGTCTTACTTAATACCAGTAGTAGGTACTTTTAAAAATTATCTATGGTTGTCAATGTTAAATGTAGAATGATGGTACACGATCTTGAGGTTATAATTTGTAATGATCGATGCTTTGTTTGATGTAAAGCACACAAATAACTGCTTATTTCGTTCTCGTTTTTATATAAACACTATTTTAGTCTGATTTTTCAAAGATATGAATAAGTTGTATGTGTTATTATCCACTTTTTGCACTGTTAACTTATTAATATTTACGGAGATCTCACTTATACGTGTTTGCACTTTCGTAACCGGAACCGGAACGAAAAACCGGCGAAAAATTAGGTGACGATATTCAAATTATGATGTCTATGGGTGCCATTTACCACCGAAAACACCTTTATGCATCTAAGCGATGAAATGTATTCATAAAAAAACTTCAGGAAGATGTTTTTTTTTCTTAAACAAACAAAAAATACCAATAGAGAAGGACGTAACTTTTAATATGCAATCTGGAACGTCTTTTCTAAAGATATAAAATGGTCTTTATCACGGAAGGATATGAAAAATTCGTGAGAGAGGGAAATTGAAAAGCTCTACAACTCGTATTCAAAAGAAGTGGCGTAGGCTATTCAGGGATATAAATCATATTTTGAATTGGGCACGTGTGCCCCGCATCATGTGATTCCCGAGCATTCAGCGGCATATAGGCTGAATGCAGAACGTGCTGTCGTCCAATTTCATGCGCTAAATTGTTCATAACGGAAGTTCATATCCGGACGTCGAGCCGCCCTGCGCTTCAGCCGAGATTAAGCGGTAATTACCATTTCCCGAGACACGGGACGCAGACAACGTTCGGGAAGAAGCGAGGTCGCCATAGAAATGGTTTTTAGATGTTGCGACAGGAAGGAAAATTTGTCGGTAACAATCAATTCAACAAGTTCCGCACTTTATAGAACGTCTAATTTAAAATAAAGTAAAACTACAGTATATTGTGGAAGTAAAAGCTTTCGAAACAAATATATCCGGAAATATTCAAGTCTATTACTGGCACAAATTGAGTGTATACCATTACTGGCCCGGGAAAACTGATTACGTAAAAATTGAGTGAAAAGGTGAGGCTTTGCTGCTGTGTGGCGCGCGCGCTTCGCCGTCTATATCGAAATGATTGAATAAGCGAACACGGTGCTCCCTAATGAAACATTTTGAATTTGTATCGAATCACTTAGACGCTCAAGTGCGCTTCTGCACTCGCTATTTGGGCCATACCGTATCTGTACCCGATAAACAATATTACGGCAGAGACCTGCTTCAAGAGAGACAATAAATTAAATTAACTTTGGCAACTTTGAATATCAAAAGAAAGGTAAAAAATTAAGACTTCATTTTCACAGCATAATTTTATACGCCTTCGGCGTGGCTTTGTGTTTCTGGTGAAATATTTACGAATAGCTATGTCTTGGATGTCCGTGCAGAAAGAAAATATAATTAATTTATGAATGCCATAACAATTACAAGATACAATGCTTACAGTAGAATCTACCGTATTTTGTTAATTGAAAAAATATATTTTAAAGGTTTATTTTCATTTTAAAGCTTTTTTAAATTCTCAACTAGAATCCAAACAGCCTTCTAAAATTGATAATTAATATCCTCTACAAAAGCACTACCACCATTAATTACATAATATAATTTTGTGGGTTTGAATTTTAATAAATAACACTATTGTTATAGATAGCCTATTATACAAATAAAGATGCCTATTGAGTGGTTTTCATATATTTCATATATGCATTCGATGTAAATAATCTTTTGATGTGCAGTGAAGTATACGCTTTTTCTATCTCATTCATAGTTCAAGCTATTTGTAAACATATTTTTTAATTAATAGATTAGAGAATTTCCAATATGCTTGGAAGAGATACGCGCATCAGAAAATCTAATGATCGGAAGATTTTCTCAATTTATCAAGGACAGGAAATTAGTTCGGGCAAAATTCTCGTATTACAAATCTTTTAAAATATTTTCACAATTTTTGCGCTTCGGTCCTCTTCTATTAGAATCGGGTACTAAAAACAAACGGACTGACAGTTCCTTTGAAACACAGCCTCAATGGGACTTCAACGTTGAAGCGGTGTGACAGAGTTGCCATGACACGGGCGGCGGCCACCCACTGCGTTCGACGCCAAAGCTCTTTGAACGTCCACTAACCCCAATATTGGTCTTCGAATTTATTCTAAAGCACGGCCATATTCAAAGCTATGTAGATAGCACTCCACGCTGATTACGTGTTAATTAAAAACAATTTTTATAAAAACCAATTCATAATAGCGCAAAATAATAAAAAAAAAGATGTGTGGTGTCGTGGGACACCGGATAGGAACGAAGTTCCTTATTATAAAAATATTAATTTTAAGTTCTATTCGAGGTATAAAGAAAATAAAACTAGAGGTTTCGCAACAACCCACGGTCATTCGGTAACCTGGGAACTTATTGTAGTACACTTTATTCACGGTTGTCTGCGTAACAGTTAGTGCAATGCGCACACGAACGCTCTGAAATCGTGGTCAATGAATGACAAAAATATATGTTATTTTTTGTACGTTATTACAAAGTTAAGTCGTACACATCGTGGTCAATGAATGACAAAAAAATATGTTATTTTTTGTACGTTATTACAAAGTTAAGTCGTACAGTGTGTGCATTACCAATTTGTACATTATTACAATGTTAATACTAAAAGTTAATTAGTAATAAAAATCTTACGTTACGGACGTTTTCTCCCAGTTAGGGTACCCCTCCTCATTGTCCCATACGGAACTTCGTTCCAAAAAAAATTATTTTAGTACGAAAAACAGAAACGAATTCTATAACTAAACTGTAAGTTAATATATATAGAAGTAAATAGTTGTAATATAAAACATCGCCTGTTTTAATGTAGACGGTTTTTAAGCATATATATAGACTAATACAAAATCGAATTCTTCGTCAGCTCACATTGAATAGTCCCAAAAGTATATTTTATTTATTACTCTTTAAAAGCATTTTCATAGGCTCGAGTCGCCTGGCGATTAGCAAACGTGATACGAACGCGTATTCAGATCGTGTTTGATAAATTGATCGTATAATTAGCAAGTGAACGAAATACGGAATAGAGACTGCCGAAATTTCAGTATCCAGTACACATTATAACTACACAGTAGTTACTTTTATTGTGTTGTACGTTTAGTTTTATATTTTCAATTAGCTGTGCTTATTCGTGATTGTCTGAAACAGTATTAAAGGTAAAAAAAAAACAATTTTTTGAATTTGATTTAATAGCCCATGATGTTAGATTTGCCTTAATTTTAATAATAAATAAATAAACATTTACCAACAATCACACCACGTTAACTGGTCTCGTGATAAGTTCGTAAAGAACTTGTGTTACAGGTACCAAATAATGGAAATAAACGTAAGATTTTTATTATACACATACATATATTTAAGATACACCCATAACCCTGGAAAAGATTTTATCATACAAATATCTTCCCTTGGCGGGATTCGAACCCGCGACCCCCTTGTGTAGTGACCATATCACTTACACCAGACGGCCGTTAAATTAAATTGGAAATTAAATTAATAATTTGCAGCTGAAAATGTATTTTTTTATAAATAAGTATTTTTTAACGAAACGCATAATACAATGTTCAAAACTGACCTACCTGTGTCCGGACAGACCCCTTGAATTTTTTTACAAGCCAGACGCCAAACAGCGCGCAAGAATGTAATAATCTAACAAAATCATGTTTTTTTTTATTGCTTAGATGGGTGGACGAGCTTGCAGCCCACCTGGTATTAAGTGGTTACTGGAGCCCATCGACATCTACGACGTAAATGCGCCACCCACCTTGAGGTATCAGTTCTAAGGTCTCAGTATAGTTACAACGGCTGCCCCGCCCGAAACGCATTCCATGCATCTCCGTTTTAATTAATTATTTGAAGTAAAGATATTAATAGGCAACTTCATTACAAATATTTTTTTACAAACAATACTAGGGAAGAACTTTTGTTAACATAAAATTATTTTTTAAAAAAATCATTAACTTTAATATAATGTTCTGCAGATCATTTCTGTTGTGCAATATTTGTGGAATTTTCTGGAAACAAACTTGTAAGCGATTCTTTAGTAGAAAAATATTCGAAGTTATTATAAACCTGTACTATCTTGTGAAATTAAAAAAAACCGGAGTCCTAATAAAGAAAAATACATAACAATACCCCTAGAGAGTAAGTACCATGTATCAACTTTAATAAAACTGAATTAAGTTATTTTAGAATTACTTTCGATTACCAAGGAAAACGCTATGAAAATAATATCTACAGATTGATTACTACATCATGGTAAAATATTTCATGGTACAATATTAATATTCCATACAATGAAGGAAAACTAAACAACAAGACTTAATAAGAACTAGAAAGATCATCGACATATAAATAGTCTGACCATAAATACTATTACATAAAAAAAATCTTTTTTTCAACTTTTTAATTATTTTGAATTTGGAACACGTATATTATTTTAAAATCTTCTTTCGATTTTACACTATTTCACATATTTTTTTGTGCTCACTATCAAATTACAATATGGAATGGGGTGTTAAAGAAAATACGATTGCAGTGGTCGCCTTGCACAAAGTGGGTATGGAGCCGTCGGTCATATTCGAGACACTTCAAAAGCTTGATATCAGCCGTACTTTCGTATATCGTAATATCAAGAGATACAACAATACTTGATTACTGGTGATAATTACTGGAGGTAGGACCTCTTGAGAGGCCGCGCGGGTAGGTACCACCACCCTGCCTATTTCTGCCGTGAAGCAGTAATGCGTTTCGGTTTGAAGGGTGGGGCAGCCGTTGTAACTATAATTGAGACCTTAGAACTTATATCTCAAGGTGGGTGGCGCATTTACGTTGTAGATGTCTATGGGCTCCAGTAACCACTTAACACCAGGTGGGCTGTGAGCTCGTCCATTCATCTAAGCAATAAAAATTTTTTTTTTAACAGAACCTATGGCTGGACTAGGTAGATGTAGATTTAAAAAACTCTAAGCAGAATAGATTCACTAAATTTTAGTAAATAAATTAAATCAGTATTATTGTATTGTTGTACCTACTTCGTATGGTATCCACCATACAGTATCATTTCTGTATATAACGGTTATACAATTTCAATTTTATTACATCATATTATGTAGTTATGTATTAGATAATATATTTCAGATATAGAACCACACATGAAAGGTTGATCATACTAATTAGTTAACGTGAAAATTGTTGCTCTTCAATCTTTTGTTTGTGAACTGAAAAAAAAACAAAAATAATCACATGTATAGATTAACTATGTTTATTTTAGTAACATGAAATTGTAGCATTCGAAATTTGTTTGTCCAACAAAACTAAATTATGCAAATTGATACCGCTCACGACTCAACGCGCTAACAAACGGAAAGCGATCAGTCGACACATAAAATTTAACAATATCTTTGCGCAAACATGTAACGCTCGTATATTTTTTATTGTGGTTGAATAAACCAGCTCATAATTCGCCTAGGGGTTAATTATTAGTCCTAGAAATATCCTTGGGCCCGCGGTCTGCTCCCAACACCAGCAGACCGTCAAGTATCACATACTCCGCGTACCCCCGAGGCGCGGATACCTCGGGGGAAGTACGGCCCATGCCTGAAAAAAAAAGTTGTCTAGTTATTACTGAAGCCTATAGATATCTCAATTAAATTTCTCAAATTTCTTAAATTTCTCTCTCTTAATTCTCAAATGCAAAATTAATAACTAATCAAACGGCCGTCTGGTGTAGTGGTAAGTGACATGGTCACTACACAAGGGGGTCGCGGGTTCGAATCCCGCCAAGGGAAGATATTTGTATGATAAATATAAATGTCTTTCCAGGGTTATGGGTGTATATTAAATATATGTATGTGTATAATAAAAATATTATATTTATTTCCGTTATCTGGTACTTGTAACACAAGCTCTTTACGAACTTAGCACGGGACCAGTTAAAGTGACGTGATTGTTAAAAAAAAAAAAAAAATGTACCGACAAAAAAGGCTAGATGATTGTTGCAATTATGATACTAGGCTGCACTAAAAGTATCGGGAATGGAATATTTCCACTGTTCCTGTCATATTAAAATCTTTTTAATTGAAAACTCCTTGGTTTTAAAAATCGAATACCATTTATTTATTTAAAAAAAGATTCTCGGTCTTGTCACGAGGTTTTGTCCAACTTGTTTAGTCGTTGAGAAAATGGAATTGACTCCAGAAAATTCAAGAGCGATGATTTATTATGACTTTCGAAGTGGTTTAACACAAAAACAGTGTGTTGACCGGATGATTTCTGCATTTGGTAATGAACCCCCATCCAAAACCACAATTTATCGCTGGTTTGCTGAGTTTCAACGTGGACGTGTCAAGCTCAGTGATGATCCCCGTCAAGGTCGTCCAAAAACTGCAGTCACCCAAGAAAACGTTGATGCTGTGCGTAAGCTGATTGAGGAAGATCGACATGTGACATACCGCGAAATTCAGGCAACTTTAGACATTGGCATGAGTCAAATACAAATAATCATGCATGAACAATTAGGTGTAAAAAAGTTGTTTTCCCGATGGATACCGCATTCGCTCTGTGAAGAGCAAAAAGCGGCTCGCGTTACTTGGTGCGTCAGAACTCTCGAAAGATTCCACGCAGGATCCTCAAATGGTGACGAATCCTGGATATACGCGTACGAACCCGAAACAAAAAACCAGTCACGAGTTTGGGTGTTCGAAAATGAGTTAAAGCCAACAAAAATTGTTCGTTCACGGAGTGTTGCAAAAAAAATGGTGGCCACGTTTGTCTCCAGAACCGGCCATGTTACGACTATTCCTCTTGAGGGACAAAGAACGGTTAATGCAGAATGATATGCTAGCATTTGTTTGCCACAGGTCGTTTCTGAACTCCGTAAAGAGAACTGCAACCGCCGCATCATCCTCCATCACGACAATGCGAGTTCTCACACCGCGCACAGAACAAAAGAGTTTTTAGAGCAAGAAAACATAGAATTATTAGACCATCCGCCGTACAGCCCCGACCTAAGCCCTAATGATTTCTATACTTTCCCTAAAATAAAGAATAAATTGCGTGGACAGAGATTTTCATCACCTGAAGAAGCTGTGGACGCCTACAAAACGGCCATTTTGGAGACCCCAACTTCCGAATGGAATGGTTGCTTCAATGATTGGTTCCATCGTATGGAAAAATGTGTCAAATTTCGCGGAGAATACTTCGAAAAGTAATAAATACATTTTTAAATAGTAATGTTGTGTCACTTCGTTAATTCCCGAAATTTTCAGTGCCGCCTCGTAATTTAGAATTGAAAAACGTATGACTAAATGCATGTATTTCACGTATTTTATAGATAGTCGCGTGGACTTTATTTAAGAGGTTTTTAATCAATGGAAACAGTGAACCAATCATAATCAAATTCAAGTTAGAAAATTCTGTTTAAATATTAAAAAATAAAATTCTTGAAACTAGTTTTAAAGACTAAGGTATGCGGAAAGCATAAGGAAAAGAGATTTGGAAGGTATGATCTTATCTGATACTATACTTGTCTGATTATTAAATCTTATATGTTTCGAACTGGCGAATCTATATCTTACTACGCCGTAACTATCGACACATTTAAAAGAAAATTCCTACCTATTCGCTGGTAGGTTAAGGGCCTATTCCAACTTCACACTGGCTGGTAGGTGAGCTCACGGGCTCTACCCGAGGGACTTGCTAAAAATGGCCCCAGAAATAGCAGTGCTTCGCAGAATCTACGACCGATTCGGAATTGCGACCCACTGAGAAGATCCGGCGAGAATCTCAGTCGGTTATGTCTGTGAGCTAGTTCGCACGTAAAATTCTTTGTCAGAATGGACGAGTCCGACAATGACCGGTACCTGAAGAGCCTACAAACACCGAGAGCGAATCTGGGCGATCCGATAAGACATGTTTTGGGCGACGGCGGCTTCGCTGTGCTCCGTCGATTGGATCAGATATGTAAAAATAAATACAAAGATAAGTTTTGCTAATGTTTGTTCGTGTGTAAATAAAACTTAAAAAATTGGTAATATAAATACAAATAAATATATAAATACAAATATTACAAAATGAAGAGCTGACACATTAGAGAGAGAAAGAAAGAGGGACCATTGTATGCCCGTTTTTATTATGAAATTGCAAGTGACGAAACAAATCAGAATTATTTGGCCGTGCGAAGAACTGAAATCAAGAATCAAGGAATAAGCGTCGTGTCTAAAACATTTCAATACGACGAAAATATCACGCGAGCCATTACTTTAATATTTGCACGCGGCTTTTTGTTTACGTAAATCACAGCCAGTTTAAAGTGCACCGACGGCACAAGGCATCAGGTGCTGTACAGCCACGCAAATATTTTATGAAAATACACATAACATTCAAGGTGCTAGGGATGTTTGTTGCGAATAAATATCCGCCGAATTCAGAATAATGGAATTTCTTAAAGTGTCCCGGAAAACCACGGGAAATCGTGAAATAATGTTTTATTAAAATAGCTAGACTAAATATCTCATTCGTATTCTCCCTAGTTATTTTGAAATCAAAAAAGTCATGGTCATAAATCTTAAGCTTCCCTCAGTCCTGCTGAAAAAGTAATTAACGAAGTTTGAGCATAGGTTTTTTAGAACATAACACATATAAGTAATCAACAAATTTCTTTGCTTCATTAATATAATTTTACTCTACATTATTTATAATGCTCATAAATATAATTAAAATACTGTAATATAAAGCATATGCACTAAAGATATAGGTGAAATTTTGAAACCTGTTTCGAAATTACCTACGTAAAGAAAACATACTCAATTAACCCACTGCACATTTTCCTGAAATTTAAATTACTTGAAAATTTATGTACTTCAAACTTTAATTTAAAAAGCATATTCTAACTACTGTGAGTATCGACTACGCTCTTGTACAGTATTAGACAAAATCACTAGCTAAAAACGAAAAAGAAAAAAACAATTGTGCATTTTGCACTATCATCATAACACTAACATTTTTTTATTAATTTCAAATTCTCGAAATAGCCAGTACCCTATTCCTCGAGATTAAGATTACAACGTTTTCATGTAATCAAAATTCGAGCACTAAATTAGTTAAAGTTAAAAAGGAATTAAAAAAAAAGTAATTGACATAGAGTAGACAGAAGCGAGCACAAGCATAGCGGACGCGTCTGGCTGGATGGGTGTCGCGCCGCGGCCGCATCTTACAGCCAAACAGTAAACACTTTGCTGTAATCTCGAGATGAGAAAACTTTCAGTTCTCTTAATTCAGAAACTTATTCAACAACCTAACAACCTTAGAGAGGATCGCCCGACGGACACAAGGCAAACAAACTCACAGTTTAATCTTGGTCCTTGTGTATCTTTTAAGTAAGAATCAATTGTTTGAACATACTCATATAATATTTGATAGTATATTCTATATTCTCATATCTATTTTAAGACGATAAAATGGGTTCTTCTATTTCGAGGAACGTGATTATTATAATTTAATATATTTATTTTTGTAAGCCTTGTGATGTATTGAGCTATTTCTTGATATAAATATGTCCTTGCTGAAAATGTGTTTACTGTTTTAGAAAGGAAAAGTACTACAGATTTTACTGGCCTATTGGTATAAGAACATTTCTTACTGTAGTTGCTTAGTGTATTTGCGCTGCTTATACTAAAATTAAACAACGTAGGACTCTTCCTATATAAAAAGAGAGAGATTCTCAATTAGGAGAAGAAAATTAGCAATGTGATGACGTTTCACCTGGAAGTGACACGATCTGTGACATATTCTTTAATCCGATGATTGACACACTGAAGTACCTTTTTAAAGTGTTTAAAGCGGCCATCACAGAGCACTGTACAAACAATAAAGGATTATCCGATATGACGACATAATGTACGTCTAAACAGCGTTCAACGTGCAGTCACATATATTCAACCTTATCTGGAGATCGTGTATCGTGTATATCAAAATATATCTGTACAAAACTCGCGTGTCTATTAGCTATAATGATATAAATACAAATATACTTACATTTTTTTAAACGTTACAAGCTATTTAGCCTCGGTAAGGCTCGCGCTATCGGTCGGAAGATTAAGGCAATGAAAACACGTTCGAGGAAAAGATCACGCAAGATTTTTAAAATAGACAGGTGTGTACTCACTTTTGTTGGAGGAAAATCCAAGTTTCCGGATGCGTTATAAACATAACGAGACACTCAAATAAGATACGATGGAAATAAAATAAAAAACCTAATTTAAAGACACGTATATACATTATAAAGTGTTCTTTAAAGTCTTTTGCGTAGTACCTACTGAGTGGCAGTGCGAAATGAGAATAACATTCGTCGGCTATGTTTTCGTGTTCATTCACTGTATTCATGCTCGATTTTGTGTGAAAAGGCATTGTTCTAGTTTATTACTTCTAATAAAAGCGAGACTGTCTCACTTGTAAGTTTAATTTCGTCACAATGGTTAATATTGATGAATTGGAAACAAGGTTGTGAAAATGTTTGTGTTTAGATGAGTCCGGCCAATCGCAGCCCACTGTGCGAGGCGAACGAATCTCATCCCGGCGTCACGATAACAGACATGGACACGGTGCATGAAGAAAATGATAATGACAGGTGAGAATTCCGATTCTATTGTCGAAAATTTACATGTGTGTTCTAGGTACAAAAAAACATAATTAATTTTAAATATATTGAGTTTTAATGTATACTGTTGCTTTGCTATTGAATGCTAAAGTAATCACTGTTGCTTTGCTACTGAATGCTACATTAAGAAAGTCATTTTAATCGCCTTAGTGTAGAAGTGAGTCCGCGCGGATAGGTGCTGCCACCCTGCCTATTTCTGCCGCTAAGCAGTAATGCGTGTCGGTTTGAAGGGTAGGGCAGCCGTTGTAACTGTACTGAGACCTTAGAACTTATGTCTCAAGGTGGGTGGCGAATTTACGTTGTAAATGTATATGGGCTCCAGTAACCACTTAACACCAGGTGGGCTGTGAGCTCCTCCACCTATCTAAGCAATAAAAAAAAACTAGATGTAACGTGTTGTGAACGCGTATATATCAGTACTATCCTACCCATTACCGACACAAATGAATGACGTATTCGGATGTAAAGGCCGTTATTCTGATATTAAAACTTCAACCTAATGTGTTAATATGGACGATGGAATTTACAATGTAGTGTTGTCTATACTGTGTATGTCCTCCGAGATCTGCTTGGCATCGAGTAGACTACAAAATCATCTGCCTTTCTAAGCAGAAAAAAGACACGGGTTTAGGTTATTTATCTGTTTGTATTGGTCTATACTGTAATGTTCATTCTAAGATGCCCAGTATACTTTGTAGACATGTGATTTCTCCGTAGTTCGATTCTGGAGTATGTACGATTCTTTTAGATGTAAATATGTACCCATTCGGTAACAAAATGTCTGAAACTTAAAAATTATATACACTTTCGTAATTACCTATATTTTTCTAAATGTAACTATGCACCATTATGTAACAAAGTGTATGAAACTTAAAAATTATATACACTTACGTAATTACCTATATTTTTTTAGATGTAACTTTATACCATTGTGTAACAAAGTGTCTGAAACTTAAAAATATATTACCGATGGTTTTTGTGAGCTCCCACGTGTACGTCACCAGCTAGTGTAATTTCCTACATAACGTTGTCGTGAAACAATCATATTTTCTAGTATAAAAAGTAGGAGAGCTGCGTCAATGGCATTCAGTCCTCGACCACTTCAAAGTGGACTACAGCGTTCAGGCGGTAACGGTCGCAATTACTCTCTTTTTGTTAATTGCCGTCGGTGACAGTCGGGCCCACGAGTGACTGTCACTGTCCATAGATGTCGGCAATACTAACACAGGCGCTGCTTTTATCTGCGCATTTACGAGAATAAAAAAAAACGTGTGGCACTCGGGAACTGCCGCGGTAAAACGATTGCATAGCATTTTTTATCAACTTATGCAATTATAATTAGACAATGATAATTTAATGTTAAAACAATAATAAAACAAGACCACGCTATATTAAACATTAATAAAAGCAAAACATTAAATGTCCCCTTCACACTCATAAGCTAGACCGCGCGAGAGAGAGATGGGCAGACTTTTCATGATGCGCATGCAGTGTGACGTCACGCCACACATTTATTCACAAAGACTACACAAGCGCAACGTGTGAATGTGTTGAACGCGAACTACATAGTAGGCGTAGTGGGTGTGTCAGGTTATTTTCGTTACAGAATTTCTTGATTCAGTCGCCGCGCTCAAAGCCCGCGATAAAATCTATGCAATAGCTTAACAATAATGATTTGTTTTTATTGCATCGGTGGCTGAACGAGCTCACGGCACGCCTGTTGTTACGTGTTTACCGGAGCCCATGGACATCTACAACGTAAATGCGGCCACTCACCTTGACACATGAGTTGTAAGTTAAACTGAAACGGATTACTGCTTCAGGGCAGAAATAGGCAGGGTGGTGGTACCTACCCGTGCGGACTCGCAAGACGTCTACCACCAGTAAATGCTGCATAACGTAATGACAGCCAACGATAAAGTCACAAGCTTGGTAATTAAAGCGACATCGCGACTGACCCTACGGTATAACATTCTTAACTCTTATTGCTCGCATTCGCAAGGCCGAATTCACACGTAAGCTGTTCGTATAATAATCATTAAATGTAGCAACTAAAAATGAGGCAATTAGACAAATTCTTAATTTTTCATTGACAAAATAATGTAATTTTATAAAGATTTCAGTGTGACGGTCATACCAGAAATCCCGTTTAGTAAAATGTCGAGCTATTTTTTCACAGTCATAGGAAATGGAAGCGTCGCGACGGCTTGCGATATGACAGCTCACACGGGCGTACAATAGCGACGCGCTTCGTAACCGTTCTGTTGAAGCTAATTTTTAATGCTTGCTATTGCAAGCATTAAAATATTAGTTATTTACCTTGAAGGCTTTTAAATCACTTTTAGAATTTTTTACTACTACATTTATTTTTAAACCATATCCGTCAATCTAACCATTTATCGATCAAAATAATATCCGGGCTAATAATCTATTATTTTATTCTATATATAGTACGAGTATCTATCTTCTATCTATATGCTTAGTCTGGCCATAAATACTGTTACAAAGGAAAACAAAAAAAATATATGTAAAATAACATTTATTACTTTTACAGTGTGTTAGTTTAATACACAAATATAAAACAATTTAAAGCTTATTCGAAGTGGTCTCCCTCCATTGGAGTCAATACAGTCCTTTAAACGTTGAGGCCAGTTATCAATAGAAGCACGCACTCTTTCCATGGGAAAATTTTTCACTGCCAATCGTACAGATTGTTTTAGGGACTCCAAATTATCATGGCGTTTAGAGCAAGCCGTACTCTCTAAAACTGACCATAAATCATAATCCAGCGGCTTAAGATCGGGACTAGACGTAGGCCAGTCTTCAGCTCTGATGAAGTCCGAAACGTTCGTTTCCAACAAAGACTGCGTAGACCGAGCTTTATGACCTGGCGCCGAGTCTTGCTGAAAGGACCATTCTTGATTATTGAGCATGGTGTTGTTAAGGGGCTTCACTACCTTCTCAAGAATGGTATATTGATACACTTGTGCCGATGTTTTGATACCTTTTTCACAAAGGTATGGCCCAGTCACTCCTTCATAGCTAATGCCCCACCAAACCATCACTGAAGTCGGATAGTGCCCACGTTACACTCTGTCGACTAATTGGGAAGCTTCCTTAGAGCTTTGAGCATAAGTGCGGTCATTTTGTTTGTTAAAAAGTTGCTCAATTGTAAAAAAAATCTCATCTGTAAACAATATTTTCTATGACCTCCCTTTGCGTACCGCTTCAGTAGTTGTTTCGATTTTACCACCCAATTCTCTTTTAAATTATCAGTTAACAAATGACTAGTACATCTCTTATAGGCTGCAAGTCCTAAGTCATCTTTTAAAATACGCGACATGGTTCTAGGTGCTATCTTCATCTCCCGAGATAAAATCTTTTGCTTTCAGACAGGATTTCTTCGAATTCTTTCCCTTACTGCTTTGACCACCTTTTTCGTACGAGCACTACGTGGACGGCCAGATCTTTTTCTGTCACAAACAGAGGAGGTCTCATTGCACCTATTAATAGCCCGGTACACAAACATTTTACTAATACCAAGCGTATGGAGAGTTTTAAAAATTGCATTTGGCTCCATACCTACTTTGTGTAATGCAATCACAGCGATCCGGTTCTCTTTATCACCCCATTTCATTTTAATATCGCAAAATGTTGTACAATGTATTGGCGCCAAAATGAGAAACCTCAATGAGCAATCATATAAAAATGACAGATTCCAAATTCAAATGTAATATTTTGTTTATTTTTAATTGTAACAGTATTTATGGCCAGACTAAGTATATTATATATTATTAAATATTTAAAAAGTAATACGATTCAATGTAAATTTAGGACGACTCCAACGAAACTTAAAGATATTCTCGACTAACGGATGCACATTTTAGAGATTTGAGTTGGAAGTGTTATAGTCGAAGTAACATAATGCCGAAGTTGAAGCGATCCTTTAAATATTAAACATACAGGATGTTCAGTAAAATAAAGTAACAATTTTTTTTTTTTTTAACTAATACTAGATGATGATTGATAACGCCATCTTGCTGTGTCTTTAAAGCGGTTAGTTGCCCTCAATTAAGAAAAATAGTATTATTATTCGCCAATAGATGTCGGGAAGAGTTGATTATTGAAAACACGAATAAAACAACATTTTCTGAAAATAAATCGTAGCTAGATCGATTTATCGCCCCCGAAATCCCCTGTATACTAAATTTTATGAAAATCGTTGGAGCCGTTTCCGAGACTCAGATTATATATATATACAAGAATTGCTCGTTTAAAGGTATAATAATATATGTAATAACAAGATTTGTTTGTTTTGCACGCAGACACTATATAGAATGTCTCTCATGAGATTATTATCAAATATGTTTAAAATATTCCTACGTAACATAAAATAATTTCAATTTTGTTGACCATTCCTCGTTTTCTTTCATTCGTTCATTTCTAAAAGTATTTGAAAGGTCTTATAATTGAATAAAAAAAATCAAAAACATATCGATAACGTACACCGAAACTAACCACGCTGTTTACATTTGACAATCGGAAGTACTCGCATCTGGTATGAAAGGAATACACAAAGAGGGATTTGGGTGCAGCCGCGGTGAGCTTCGAAAATACATATGTATATATTATGTATTTATGACGTTTGATACACTGTCTCGTAGTGTAAAACGTTCAGTTTCTGTCGCTATCTATCTGTATTTTTCAATATTTTTAGTATCGCATGTTTGTTTTTGAAATCGCTCTTTTGCTTTCGAAGTGATATAATATATTTTTTATTGCCCTTGTAGGCAGACGAGCATACGGCCCACCTGATGGTGAGTGGTTACCGTCGCCCATGGACTTCAGCAATGCCAAATATAATAAGCGATAAATATAATAAGCGATTATTTGGTTTTACCGATACCTCATTTTTCGAGGTAATGGACAGCATTCAGTTTATGCTGAAGACCATAAACTTATTATCTACGTACTCGTCAGAAGTTCCGCGTTCACGTTTTAATAACGACAACGTTATTTCAATGAAACTTTGAAATCAGTCGTCAAGGTATGTTACAAAACGCTTTTTAAAAAAGATGTATGGTGTCGTGGGACACCGGCGAGGAACGAAGATCCTTATTATAAAAGTAGTAATTTTAAGTTCTATTCGAGGTATAAAGAAAATAAAACTGGAGTAAAAATTATTGTGGTACACTTCATTCACGGTTGTTTGCATAAGAGTTAGTAGTGTATTGCGCAAACGAACGCTCTGAGATCGTGGTCAATGAATGATAAAAAAATATGTAATTTGTTGTACGTTATTACAAAGTTAAGTCGTACATTGTGTGCATTACTAATTTGTACGCTATTACAAAGTTAAGTCGTACACTGTGTGCATTATTAATGAAAATCTTACGTTACGGACGTTTTTTCCCGGTTAGGGTACCCCTCCGCATCGTCCCATCAGGAACTTCGTTCCAAAAACAAATCGGAGCCGCGACACAATTAATCTAAATACACCGGGCGTCTTATCCATTAGGCCAATAACACTTCGAATGCGTACTCATTCATGTTGTGAATTAGTTAGAGTCTTAATTTTATACCAGTTACATTAACCTACTAGAGTAAGGTTTCCTAAAGTGTTACGACGAAGCGCCTTATAAAATAGAATGATAAGCAAATAGATATCAATAACAAAATACTGAAAAAAGTAAATTAAAAGTTTTTTATTAAATTAAAACTATCATTCAATCGCTATTTTTGTGCCAATAAAGTGCGTAAATTTTAATATGCCAAATAAAATCTTAGTTTTCTAACATTATTTCGTCTGGCGTTAATTCAATGACAACGCAATATGTCATGTATGTGGCTAACCGTTAGGTATTTGTATATAGCCTATAGATGGCATTCGGTCTAACGCAGCAAAACCTCACACATAATAAAGCTTTGATACGAGTTAGCCACGCTAATTTTGAAAAATAATAGCAATCCGGTTCCCTATTTTTTTTTTATTTATACTTATTGTACACACAAAGAAAATACAATAAAAACAGATTTAAAGAATGTCTAAATACTATGTACAAAGGCGAGCTTAACTCATTCATGAGTTTTCTTCCAGCAAACCATTAGCAGAGTGAAATACGATGTATAAGAGGGGAATAGTGTACAATATAAAAGCTATTAAAGCATGATTTTTAAACTAAGCTTTAAAAAAAAAATCTAATATTAAATGAAAAATACATATAAATAAACATACATAAAACAATAACTTAAATACAATTAAAGTGACAGGAAATGTTTCTTCATTTGACTCTTAAAAACTTCTAGAGAGGAACTAGCACGAATAGGTTGAGGGAGAGAATTCCATAATCGCACTGCTTGTATTGTGAAAGAGCCACTATAGCGACTAGAGCTGTGTATGGGAGTTTTTAAAAGAAGAGAAGTGGCTTGTCGACTAACTTTGCCCTATTTAAAATAAAAGACAAGAAAACAATGGATTTTCATTCCATAAACAAGATGCTTATTTGGCTAAGTAGGTAGGTACATAATACGCCTACACCTGCAAACGTCAATAGTTATTAGAGGCCTAAAACAATCATGATGAACGTGACTCAGCATATATGAATGTTTATAATGAAAATTACAGTCCAATACGATCGGTATTTGTTTAGAAAATATGTGTATGGAAACGGAATAGTTGGATTAAATTGGAGTACGCTTTATTGCGCTCAAAAACAAAGCAATAGATGACTAGCACAGAATGAATACAAACTTCAGTTATCTGTTCTTAAAAATAAGAGAAAGAGTCTTCTTAAAGGTGGCGATTACGTCGCTCAAATATGATGTATTCGGCTTGAATTCTCATATTTGGATAAGTTATGATATTTATTCATTAACTAGCTGACCCGACAGACTTCGTAGTGCCTCAATCGATAAATAAAAGACCTAAGCTTTTGTATAAAATAAACTTAAAACAAACAAAAGGAATCCGTCCTACCGAGGAAACATCAAAGGAAACACAAAATTGTTATCTTAAATGTTAATTTAAATTTTATATTCAAAATTTAATATCTTTTAAACCTTCTCTGCACTCAGCTGCAGATAGGAACAGATGGCGGTGCACTATAAAAAACAATCTGTTTCAAGGCCATGACCACGACCCTCAGTAATGAGGAAACCGACGCAAGGAGGAGAAACCTTCTCTGGACTTCCACAAATAATTCAAGACCAAAATTAGCCAAATCGGTCCAGCCGTTCTCGACTTTTACGGAGACTAACGAAAAGCAATTCATTTTTACATATATAGATTTCAAATGAATATGGAACGTTAGTAAAATATAAGTCTGATCAACAAAACTATGGTGCCAATTATATGAAAATGTTTATTTAATTTGAAATTGCAGTGATGAATCGTCGTACTCAGATCTAGGTCGGCTCCGAGAGCGTACTAAGGCGATGCTCGGAACCCCTGCAGATCCGCTGATCCAGCATTCACACTCGCAGCCAAACAGCAGGAGAATGTCCTCGGATATCGAAACTAAACAGCTAGCAGCCAATCTCAATACAAGGTAAAAACAAGACTAGAGAAAATTCGCTAAAAAACTACGAAGGCTAATAAACATTGTTTTTAATGTTATTTACACAGACAGTCGGGATTAATACAAATTTATCCATAGACAGCACATAAATTATTTACATTTTGTCTATTATCTAACTGTCACAGTATAGAGAAATCTAGAGCTACAAAATATACACTAATGCATAGTTTTTTGCATAGACAGGCGAATTAGGTCACTGCCCACGTGGTCTAATTTGGTTACCGGGACCCACAGATAACCACAATGTGAGTGCCGCCACCGACATTGGGAAATGGAAATCTCACTTCTGTTGTATTAAGAGTGTCTCGCCCTTTGAACCAAAACGGACAACTGCTTAACGCAGAAATATGATGGTGATACCTACACGTGGGGCCTTAGTGCCTACCACCAGTGAATGCCAGTTGGAAATCGAAGTTTGAATCCCTTAGCCATCTTCTTGACGACCTGGAGAACGAATCTATGCCTATAGGGTACTATTGACAGCATTTCATCATTATGGATGACATGTATTGTAATTGACAGACGTCCATCCGCAATTATAGCAGCTTTCCGACGACCATCGCAAGCATTAGCGCTATGTGCTGCCACACAACGTCGCTTCCTGTCTGAATTGACACCGCATTCGAGGGCATCCATGGCCTCTACAATACATGAGACAGCACCATCGGCTGCGGAGATTTTAGGGCAGTACGTATATTTACTTCCAATACACACTTCATTCGCCAGTGAATTTCCACAAACGGAATAAATCTTAAATACCCAATGACAGAAATTACGTCAGAAGGAAAATTACCCTAACTCCATAAACCGTATTGAGGCTGGGATTAGTAAAGCCGCTATAAATACGCTATTAATTTCAATTAATTTTACAAACAATTGTATTTTAGTTTAAATATTTTAAGGTATATCTGTTTAATGGTTCGAACTCGAGAACTAAGTGTGGGATTTAAAATTGGACTTTAAGAATACATTTCGTAAAATCATCAATTAATTATAATTAATTAAAAGGAGAATAAATACTTTAATAAAAAAATCGAGTAGGTAGAGTCTCAACAACAACAACAACAACAACTATCTCGTGTATCAATGATTAATCATCAAATTCTAACCTTTGCAAACCATAGTCTATGAGTAAACCTATCGTTCAATGTTTGGCATGAAATTACTCAAATCAAATCAAATCAAAAAAATTTTATTCAACATAAATGAAAGTACATACTTGTTGAACGTCAAAAGAACTACCGCCATTTACATACACTCTTCATTTCAACGAATCGTCTTCTCACATCAGCGATTATGGGTGCCATAAAAAATACGAATCAATTTTATATCTCGCCGTCTGATTTTTCAAAGCCAATTAAGATAATTTCACAATATTTTTAAGTACTATTTTATTCGTGATTTGCATGAGACTAAAAATAAATAATAAGTAAAAGACCGCTTATTTGATAATTGTCCTACCGTGGGTTCTATCTGGACAAAAAATACCCTTTTTACAAAATTATAGTAAAAAGGGGTATAGCATTGAAAAAAACAACAATTATACCCAGTAAGTATCAAACCAAGAAGTTTGGAGAATTTGCTTAAAGTATTCATAGATTCAAAACATCATTGTATCAATGGTAGACTAATCTGAATCAATCATAAAAAAAGAATGAAATATACTAAGTGGAATTAAATGAATATGAAATTTTCAATTAACTGGTTTCAGCCGACGTGTTTTAATTTTCTCTATTTGATTATTTCTATTTTAGAGATGATCGCTAATTTTGGTAACACTTACGCAATGTCAAATGTCGGTACACATTAATTAAATTCCAATCAATATCATTTCATATTTGATTAAATTAAAAAATATATATATATATATATATGAAGTTAGTATGCTACATGAATCAGACAAATACAGACTCAATTTTCATCTCAAACGAATGAAGTCTACGAATTTATTCTCAGAAAAATAATCAAGGCCGCTTACTCCTAAAGAGCAGTAAGAAGGAAAATGAGAACAGTGTCTAAAGTAACAAATGAAAAATAATCAGAAACGTATTAAAACTCATTGACTTTGTATTATTGTTATGAGATATACCAGACGAAATTTCTATAAAATAGTACGTGAAGCAAAAACTTTGTATCCCTTTTTACGAAAATTGCGCGGACGGAGGAGTATGAAATTTTCCACACTTATAGAGAATATAGAGAAAAAGTGCACAATGCTAATTTTTTTTTAAATAAAAGTGTATAAAAGATACATTAAATCAATAAAGAAAACATTACACACAAACATTACATACCATGTATTTAACGCACACACGCATGCATACTATTTATTGTCAAACTTTTGTTCTTGGCGTCTGTTGTCAAATTGAGAATAGATTAAACATTGTTTGCCTTTATTAATATTTTTTATAGTGTAGTCTTGGCGAAATTTGTGATTATAGAAGTATAAAATAAAATCATAATAGTGTACAAACTTACAATTCCAATTAATTATAGTCGAATTTCGACTACTGCGGGACCTCTAGTTTCTATAAAATTAAGAACGATTTTCTGTGTTCTCGTTCCAAATAAATTATGATAATGAAAGGGTCTGCGCTACAGTGTACTCCATCAAACGATGAGACAAAAGCAGAGACCTATTTAGAGGTGAATTTGATCACGGATAACGTTTGCTTGTATAACACAAGTCAGGTACAATGCGCGCCGCCCAAGTCGCGTCAACACTATTCAAACGCTCTCCTCCTTTTATTTGTAAACAGGCTCACAAAGCTTCCACTGAGATTCGCATTTACTTAAATTAATATATGTAATTCAGCTAGATAATATTTATGTCACTAGCTGTTGCCTGCGGTTTCGTCCGCTTGATCAAGATAAAAGTGTTAATTTTTCTAAAATAATATAACAGTTTCCCGTGGGAATTAGATGTTTTTTTGGGATAAAAAACAGCCTATGTCACACAGCTGACCTAAAACTAACACTTTAAAAAAAATCATATCAATCCGTTGGTTCATTTCGCCATGAAAGAAGGACACACAAACAACCAAATAAACACACTTTCGCATGTATAATATTAAGAATAGATATGGATTAGGGAAACTTCAGTATATTATTAAAAGACCCAAAAAAACTTTTATTTTGGATTAGATTGTTAACAATTTAAATCGATATACATACCGGCAAACATTTCCCAAGTTTCGATGCGATAAAACAAAAACTACATTTTTTTTACTTTTAATTTATTTTTTGTTTAGATGGGTGGACGTGCTCACAGCCCACCTGGTGTTAAGTGGTTACTGGAGCCCATAGAGATCTACAACGTAAATGAGCCACCCATCTTTGAGATATAAGTTCTAAAGTCTCAAGTATAGTTACAACGGCTGCCCCACCCTTCAAACCGAAACGCATTACAGCTTCACGGCAGAAATAGGCAGGCTGGTGGTACCTACCCGCGCGGTCTCACAAGAGATCCTACCGCCAGTAATTATGCAAATTATAATTTTGCGGGTTTGATTTTTATTCCACGATGTTATTACTTCACCATGGAAGTCAGTCGTGAACATTTGTTGAGTACGTATTTCATTAGAAAAATTGGCACCCTCGCCTATTTTTTTTATAGGATTCAAAACATCGGTGCATCGCTCAACACGAATGCACCGGACGTTTTATCCTTTAGGCCACGCCGACAACAAAACTGTATGGTTAATTAATTACTGTTGGCGTACTCGGATCTAGTAGGGCTGTGCATGACCAATAATTGTAGCGAACTTTAGGGCATAGCAATTGATGTTGGTTGGATAGATGATGATGACTGTTCTAATTACACATTAGGTAGCGCTTCTCACTGCTAAGTCAAGGGACGTGACTTCGACTCCGAGTTTGAGTATACATACATGTGAATGAATAGATTTGTTTTATATGATAAATATATATGTAAAAATATATATAAATGCATAGGTATCAATCTCCAATTCGCATAGTACAGGAAATCTTAGTTTGGGGTCAAGTGACCGTATGTTATTTGTCCATGATTTTTCAATTGCTTCATTAACATTTATCATTACAATAAATATATGAATCATTAACTCATTTAATTTCAGTGAAGCTTTAAGCAAAGCGTTGTCCGCTTTGTATGCAAAGTTGCTCGTTGTGTTGGGCTTAGCTTTTCCAGTCACTGAAGTGATAGCTAAGGGCGTGCCAGACGGATATTATCAGGTAATATTACTATCAGAAACTTGTTCATGCAATTACATATTTATTTCATAATACATTGTAGAGATTCTTTGCTGGCTTGAAAGTCAAATTTTGTACAAAGTTTTCGCCTAGTTTAGGAAGCTGACGGTTCAATGCTATGAAAATACCAGAGCCCATAGACATCACTACGAGAATGACGTCACTAATCTTGCTTTAGTAAGGCCTACCATTAATTAGAACAACAATAGAAGTGCATTAAAATAACCGCAAAAAAATTTAAAATATTTGTAAATATATTACTTTGTTGCAAAAATACAGGAAAGCATTATTTATTAATCATAGGGGTCGTTGACATGTTGTGCTCGCAACAGGACATTCGAGTTAAGTAGGGCAAATGTGCTGACACTATTACTACCGAAGATGTCGTAAAAACGGTACTATCTGGATAGCCCGACTGTTTAGTATCATGTAGTACATCTTCAACATCCCCTATTTTATTTGATTTAGATACTATTTGACTATTTGCAGCTATTCCATTTAGAATGAGACATAAATATCGTTACTCGTGGTAGGACCTCTTGTAAGTCCGCAGGGGTAGGTACCACCACCCTGCCTATTTCTGCCGTGAAGCAGTTATGCGTTTCGGCTTGAAGCGTGAGGCAGCTTTTATAACCATACTGAGACCTTAGAGCTTATACCTCAAGGTGAGTGGCGGCATTTACGTTGTGGATGTCTATGGGCTCTAGTAACCACTTAACACCAGCTGGGCTGTGAGCTCGTCCACCCATCTAAGCAATAAAAAAAAACTTCACTTTTATCTTAAATTTTAATTTCTACATACACCACACTATAGAACTTATACCAGTGTCCGTAGACATCATGACGTGTAGATTCCCTGAACAGATGTCAGAAAACCTTTAAATGAAGCGTGTGATTAATTCAAAATAATTCACATAGAACTAGCAATGTGTAGAACTGTGATGTCCGTACACGTCGATTTAAAAAAACCTTGGTGTCAATACATAGTCGATATAACGAATATTAAAATTATGTAACTTAATTTTGACTATTTTTAATAAATTCCATTTTTGTCCTCAGGGATTTTATTTGTACCTGTATTCAGTATCAGTTCTATTTGTCGTTTTTCAATACGCAAATATAATGCGACAGAAGGCGGTGACTATGATCATAAGTAACTACGGTAAGTACCTATTCTATACAAACGCAAACTTAAACAAAACAATGAGACACCGGCGTATTTAAGCAATTAACCACATTTGCCTAACAAAATGAAACATTAAAATCGCATCTTATTTGCATAACTACAATTGAAAAGAATTTATTCTTTAGTTTGCTATTCCACTGACGTTCGAAGTCGTTCTTATAAATGTACCGGAAAATACGCTTTCATGTGTGTGTGTTCTAACGAGCAACGATTACGTTTTGTATGGGATTTTAATTTATTTAATTTTAGGTCCAGATGGCGAAAAAGAAGACAAAGGTAGAACAACTCCGGCAGAAAAATTAAAAATAAAAGAAACTATCTCTCGATACGGAAGCTTTTATTTGAGACTTGGTGCTATCGGTAATAAACAATATTTGGTGATAATTTTTTCTATGACAATTTGTATTTACTGTGAATGTTTTCTTTGTGCAATTTCATTTGTGTTGAATTATGATTGCCTTTGATAATGTTCGTTTTCTTAATCTTCCCTTTCAGCATTCGGTATAGGTTCGATGGTGTACAGTGGCTTAGAATTTGGGGAATATTTCGAGATGACAGACCAATGCCGTTCAATACTGGCAGTCATTACGCCAGCCCTAAGAATGACTTTAACTTTAGCACAAATGCAATTTATATTCCTCACGAACAAAGACATAGAGTTGGGAAGCCACAAGATGATCCAAAGGTTCGGTTTCATGCACATGTTGGCAACTAATCTATGCGAATGGCTATACGTGCTAGTTGAGGAAACTAAACATGAAATACATCATTTGGAGCACGCCATGCTGTCTCCTGAAAATACTACTCATAACGTTACGGAAGAGATCTCCTGTCGAAGATCAAATATAATGGGTGCTCTATTACAACGTGCCTCACCATTTCTCTTTCCTTGTACGATAGAATATTCACTTATTTGTGCGGTCATTTTTTATGAAATGTGGAAAGAGGTAATTAATTTTATTTGAAATATGTAGATCAACAAAAGTTTGTTCGTATTTTTCTAATAGTAAACACATTAAATACTTTTAGATAAAATGTACACCGGAGGATTTTGAAAAAAAATTCCACGTCCCCAAAAATAAATCACGAAACAACTCCGTTACGCCAGAGAAAATTTTGCAGCAGTTTGGTTAGTACAAAGGGAAATTTTCAACAAACTAAATCAATGTTTCTGAAGAAAAAAGTCAACGAAACCATTGAAATTCTATTGTTTTCAAAGTTCTTATGAAGCTTGCGAATTTTTGTTTTTTTGCGAAAGGTCACTTTCCAGGGCTTCAAAGCTCGGTAGTTGGAAATTTATCAACTCCCCAACATTAATAAAAATTACGAAACATAATCGTTTAATTATTTCAAATTTAACCAATCAAATGTGTTACTTGATAGTAAAAATAAAGAGATAATATTGGAAATGGAACAATAAAATAAGCAGCTGCCCCGCTGAGTTTCTCGCCGGATCTTCTCAGCGGGTCGCGATTTCGATCCGCTAGTAGATTCATTCGTGAAGCAGCTGCTCTTGTGTTGTTAAGTTTGCTTTGGTGGAGCTCGGGCAGCTGTTAGCAAAACCCACCCTTCCTGAATGAGCCCTTGCTCGCCCATCTGAAACTGAAAAGGCCTCCGGGCCACCAATAATCCATCAATCATAAAAAAACCATAGTCTGCCTCTTTATTCCCTTTTATTTACAATAACTTATAGATAGGATTTTAAATGGGTGTTTTTGCAGCTGGTATGCTTGGTGTGAGCTCTCCTCACGGCAGTCGCACCGCCCTACATCACTTCTCTGTGGATTGTTCGCACGCACACCGCGGACTCTCCGCTGGTGTTCTCATCATCGTCCTCACCATTATATCGCTCATCATGTTCTTCGTATTAGCTAACAATCCAGATACTGTAATCGTAAGTTATACATTCTTTTCATAAGACATTTCTCAATCTATTCTCTCCGTTAATCTCGTTAATTTGTGTATTAAATTGACAATAATATAATGATTGTTATTCAACTGGAATCTTTCCGAAAAAAGTGTTTATTTTCCATACTTTTCCAGGACGCTATATTTGAAGTTAATGTTTGTGAGTTGGTTTTATACACGATGACATTAATAGCTGCCGGTGCCGCATTATTACAAATGCGTGCTCTTCCTTATAAAAGGAAATCTCAAGGTTTGTTTTTTATTATCTTAACTTGAAGTGAACTTAGCCGATATGATAATAGGCGTGCGAACCTTATCTAAAAAGGCGTTTTAGTGAAGAAGTGAAGAGAAATTAAAGGTTGTAAAGAGATTTACCACCTTTAATTTATTTTTACTGGTGGTTTTACTGGTGGTAGGACCTCTTGTGAGTCCGCGCGGGTAGGTACCACTACCCCACCTGTTTCTGCCGTGAAACAGTAATGTGTTTCAGTTTGAAGGTTGGGGCAGCCGTTGTAACTATACTTGAGACCTTAGAACTTATATCTCAAGGTGGGTGGCTCATTTACATTGTAGATGTCTATGGGCTCCAGTAACCACTTAACACCAGGTGTGCTGTGAGCTCGTCCACCCATCTAAGCAATAAAAAAAAAGATTTTCAAATGAATTTACTAATTCATTAAATTAATTCATTATCAAAAGTTTATTTTAGTAAAATTGAATTCTTCCAGAGCTGTCGGCCAAAATGTTTATCTTTTTTATATTTCAGCTGTATTAGGTCTAGACACATCACTACTGATCTTGGCTCAGACCGGTATGTTCGTGTACTGCATGTTCAGTTTGATCGGATGTCATCATACTATGAACAGCAATAACAGTTCCGGGTACACTGGTTTCTTCTCAGAGTTCTTATCTCTCATACAGGTAATCTTTCATCAAAATAATATTATAGCTTACCTATACTAATCTATACTAATATTATAAAGAGGAAAGATTTGTTTGTTTGTTTGTATTGAATAGACTCCGAAACCTACAGAACCGATTTGAAAAATTATTTCAATGTTTGGAAGCTACACTATTCCAGAGTGATATAGGCCATAATCATTTTTGAAAAAAAATTGGTTCCTTACTGAAAACTCCAACAATGTAACCCAAGGTGTAAAAAAATGACCTAAAATATTCTTTAGATTGCTTGCCCTGCGAAAACCATTGATGATAGTATAAAATAATGTACTACGACTTTGTAGAATACGTAGTTATGCCGCAATAAGTGTTCTTTAATTTAAAAAATAAAACAACGTCAAATATCGTTGAAATTTTTGTTAAAGACCCGAGCGGAGCCGGAGCGGGCCGCTAGTTTATTTATAAAACTATCATTTGTGATTTTTGTGTTATTGAAATCTTGGGACACACGTATTTTTGTTTTACAAGTTTAAATTTTCTAATACTATTTTTAGGGTTTAATAAAATTTGTTAATAGCATAGGAGGGTTCACAAGCTCACGGCCCATATGTTCGGAAGCAATTGCTGAACCCCACAGATCGCACAGACCACAAGGCTTGAGTAGAAAATAGTATTCCTACCTGAGCAAGTCATTATGAATACTTTCAAATTTCCTATTGTTGTAAGAAAATAATTAATTCTTCCATATTTTTCGATTAGACAATACTGCAGTCTTTATTTATCATTGATGCTTGGTGGCGGCGATGCAGCAATTCAGAGCAACGGCGAGCGAAGCCGGGACGACAATTAGTCACATTCTTGCTCGTGGCAAACATGGCGATGTGGACCATCAATACACTAGAAAAGGTTTTTAAAAAAGATTTATCATAATACAAACATAATAAAGTCGTAAAGTCGAGTCAGTCGATTAAGATTTTACCCTTGATATTTATCTATGACCATGAGCGACGAAGACCGCATTATAACAAAATTGTCTTATTAGACATGCATGATATTAGGACTATAATAATAATAAAAAAGGGTGCGTGTACTTATGTACGCGCGTAGAAGTTATACTTTAATTTAATTTTTATTTTTTTATTTTTTTTATAATAAGTAATTAATAATATATATTTAACGTTAATAATTTAATAATAGTTAGTATGAATTATATTAAATAATAATTTTGTCATTTATATTACTAAAAAAAGAATGCTAATAACACTTTTTTACGGGTGTACATGCGCGAAAGTTCATCTGCGGCTATATTCAGACTCGCCAAGCTACGTCAATCGTATTGTAATGAGCGATTTAGTGGGCAACTTCATTCTGTTAATTTTGTGTCACGGTGCGCGCGCATGTAAAATTTCACTCTCATCAATTTTTCATAACGCGCCTAAAGAAGTATAACTTCAATTATTATTTCATTATAATCTTGAAGTCCGTAATAAGAAATCAGAGTTTGCTTTAAGGACGTCATGTCATTGCTATATTATAATTTTAGTACAAGACTTCGGATGTTCTGAAAAACCGTTTCCCGTATTACGAAAATATCAGATATAGAATAAATAAATAAACAACTCAAAACACTGATTTAGTATCCTTATCGGCATTACAAAATAAACAAATTTTGATATAACATTTGCTTTTACGTTGAACGCGGCTGCAGACAAACGCATTAACTAAATTGAGCGATAATATAAATTGGCCGAATACCGAGTAGCTTCCAGTGACATCGAAACTCGATCATTTATATATGATATCCGGTTATTGTTCGACTCACCTGTTCCCGTGTTACCTGTAAATTTTGAATTCCGTAAATGACAATTTTGGAAAAACTAATGGAAGGCGGTAGGCAGTAGTTTAGAGGTAGCGGTAGGCAGCGGCTTGGCTCTGCCCCTGGCATTGCTGGAGTCCATGGACGACGGTAACCACTCACCATCAGGTGGGCCGTATGCTCGTCTGCTTAAAAGGGCAATAAAAAAAAACCCATCGCGCTCCACTATGATCGCTAATTATATGGAAACATTTATTTCGTGAAACTAATTGTGCGCCGCCGTCTTACTTTGAGGGTATTATGACAGATGCCTTCCTTGAACTGCCAACAACAACTCTTCCAAGTTTCATCACTACCAGATAGCTATCTCGCACAACTGAGACTTAGAATTCAGGTATCATGTAATATGGATGGCGGCATTTACGTGGTAGATGTCTATAGACTTCAGTAATTACTTAACAGCAAGGGAGTCGAAAGTACGTCAAAACCCAAACAATTGTCTATTTAGATTTCAAATTTACTTATAAAATAATTAATCCATTAGTGACATTTGTTTTCAAAAATTCTAGTGTTTGTTGAGATTTTCGATCATACTTGAGCTCAATTTTATACCCCAGCTGTTAAGTGATTACCGAATCCTACGGATTTCACCGCGTTATGCATCAGGACCCACCTGGAAGCTCTAAGTATCTCTAGAATTTTAACTATCCGTTTTATAGTATTTGAATAGTAGAGTATTTTATCCCTCACGGATTGGCCATAATCTTCTTTCTGTTCCGTGACTGCATTTCGACTGGAACATGCACCTTATCGATCAAAGTGAGCAGAAAAGTAAATTTTAGAGTTCTGATCGATTTAGATTTCATAAATGAACACAAAGTTATTGTTTACAGAATAGAGCCGAGTTTCGTCCAGCACATCTGGCTTTCTACGGACCTTGGGCGTGGACAATAATCACGCATGTTTCGATGCCTCTCGCCATTTTCTACCGCTTCCACTCCACTATTTGTCTATTCGAGATATGGAAGAATTGTTTCAAAAACAAACCAATATACTTAAATGTTTAGTAGAAATTCTGAACGGAGGTCAACGGGAAAGATAAAATTATAAATGATTGATAATTCACTGAAATAAATGCTTGTTGAAAAAAAATATGTTTTGTTTTTATGTACAGAAAACTTCATTTTACCCTATTTTTGCCTACAAAATGTTAATTGTTTTTCCTAATGTTAATTTTGTGCATATTTTCATTGAAGACCATAGACACTCAAACCTATCCAACATAAACACTGCCACCCAGTCTCTAAATGTAAGATCTATATCTCAATTTAATTGTTATAAGGACTGACCTACCGTTCAAATAGAAAGAGCTGATTAGTCGCGACCGCAATATGTTGGATAGTGCAATACACTTACAATTACATACAAAAGAATTATATGGTTGTAAATTGATTAATAAAAAACTACGTTAAAACAATTGCTTTATTTTTTACGTCATAAATTATCACAGAATATTTAAATAGGTCATATTCATAAGACTACCAGGCGTGATTGTTTAATTAACACAAAGATACGCGTGTGTTGTCCTCAGCTAACTAAACACAATGACCGCTAACCACTGTCACTGGAAAATACATTTCACATTGTTTAAATAAACACACGCGTACTTGTCGGCTCCGCTTTACATGAAATTTATTTTAAAGGCTCTTTCATTAGTTACAACATTATAAAATTATTAAAGTACAAATATATAAATTCAATAGATAACAAAATCATTAGAAAGGACGATGCATTAGTTCGTGGTTAGAAATTTTAAATTTTAATAAAAATACTAATAAACTGTGTATCCTATTTAGTTTCATGTTCTGTGTTATTTATGACCACAGCATACCGGCCATTTATTGCAAAATATTATAGTTTATATTCTAAAATACACTACGCGTACGGAGTGAAATTTAGTTTATAAAATCGAAATAAAGTCATATTAATTGTATTCTAATAGACGCAATATAACATATTCATTATTTCACAACAAGTTCATACAAAAACAAATTCATATTTTCCATTATCAATTAACACCATAAAGAGAACCCGCTTATTAAAACCGGCAACTCAAAGTGACTCATGAAACATTTCCAAACACAAAAATAATCGTAGTTGTAAATATGTATAAGAATGTATTTATTTTGTAAGTTTCACAATGAATCATGACATCACTCGTGGAGACCACGCCAGGTTTAGTCTGAACGAGATAAATCTATCTTAATAAGATAACGTTGAACGCTCGAGTGACACGTGCCGAGATAACTCACTTTATTATTAAGATTCACAACCACTATGGAGGATGTAATCCAAGAAGATATACAATGGTAAGTTTTTATTTAAAAAAAAACAAAGTGAAACATATAGTATATTTGGTATATTATAGTTTTCGCGTAGGGGTTCCGTTTTTATGTTATATATTTTTTTTTATTCTTTATTTGTACACACTGTTAATATAATACAGTAATTGCGATAAGATATAAAAAATGGCGAGCTTAACTCAACAATTGAGTTATCTACCAGCTAACCGTTCTCAAAGAAGGAAAGCTTTACATGAGTGGGTAGATGAGTACAATCTAATTAATTTAATTATTGATACTATAGACAATAACAATAAAAATAATAAAAATAAACACTAATACATAATATTACAAACTATATACATACACAATATCGTGTTAGTAAAATAATTTGTGTTGTTAAAATTGTATGTTTAACATAAAAACTTGCTTAATAAGCTATACAATTTTAAATTTACTAGTGATCAGTGTGCTTAGTGCGAGTTTCTTAACGTTCTCGATAGCGTAAAAGTTAAAAGCCCATTTTGTATGCAGTTGGAACAGCGCCCCTAGCGGCAAACGTACGCAAACGATTCCATTCCATACAAATATGAGCTAACTTTTACGCTAACGAGAACATTAAAAAACTCGGACTAAGCACACAGGCGTATGTAGGTGTACCCGCTCGGGTAAGTGTCCGGCTCATTTCTAGCAGAATACCGTCATGCGTTCTGCTTTGAAGTGTGGTAAAGCCGTAAATCGCGACCTCGACCTCATATCTCAAGGTGAGCGACGGCATTCACGATATCATTTCCATCTCTTGTGATACACTGGTGGTAGGACCTCTTGTGAGTCCGCACGGGTAGGTACCACTACCCTGTCTATTTCTGCCGTGAAGCAGTAGTGCGTTTCCGTTTTGAGGGTGGGGCAGCCGTTGTAACTATACTTGAGACCTTAAAACTTATATCTCAAGGTGGGTGGCGCATTTACGTCTATGTGCTGGGCTGTGAGCTCGTCCACACATCTAAGCAATTAAAAAATAAAAGATAATTAAAAAAGTGGACTCTGGTAACCTACCAACAAATTGACGATTTGTCCATATGCGCAATAAACAAAAATATAAAAAAAAAACTGGCTGCTTTTGGCTACTGCGAGCAGTCCGAGTTTGATTCCTAGTCTGAGGTAGTGTATTTTGATAAAAATTTGGGAATTCGGGATTGAGTTATATCTCAAGGTGAACTTATATCTCAAGGTGGGTGGCGCATTTACGTTGTAGATGTCTATGGGCTCCAGTAACCACTTAACACCAGGTGAGCTGTGAGCTCGTCCACCCATCTAAGCAATAAAATAAAAAGAGTACATCCGGTACCAGATAAAATCGTAGACTGGCGAAAGTTATTGTATAACGCTTGGCACTAAAATACTTTTAAAAGATTATTCATATTCAATATTATTTTAAATTTTAATAGGACTGGTGATACGAAACCCATAACTTACGGTCACTCCCATCATTACCACCCCGTGAGGCAAACTAGTACTACACTGGAACGTAAAATCAGACACAGCCGGTAAGTATTATCGAAACATAAACTGTAATAATGAACACTTTTACGGTTTTATTTTTGTATTATTTGCAACAGACCATTTCCGACAGTTATATTACTTCTCAGTTCTCACGGTCACTGGCGAAGGTGAAAGAAATAATGGTGGGATTACAACTGGGAAAATTGTCGTAGGTCTGGTGAAATTCTAAAATAATAGTTATCAAATGATTTGACTTTATAGCTCGATTATTTTTATTTGCAATTATATATATATTTTTTTACACATCACATTAACTGGTCCCGAGATAAGTTCGTAAAGAATTTGTGTTACAGGTACCAGATAACGGAAATAAATGTAAGATTTTTATTATACACATACATATATTTAATATACATCCATAACCTTGGAAAAGACATTTATGTATTTTATCATACAAATATCTTCCCTTGGCGGGATTCGAACCCGCGACCCCCTTGTGTAGTGACCATGTCACTTACCACTACACCAGACGGCCGTTTCTTTCTGGGTCACTCTTTTTCCTGTTAATATTGAATTTATGTGGATTAAAAAACAAACAAAAAACTAGGAGGATAAAATATAGCAATTCGAACTAACAATTACTTAATTTATCTTTGTTTTTATCCTCTTAATACTGGTCAGCATATTAGAGCGAAGTTACAATTTAATTTAGTAATGGACTGAACAGATTAAATTTTATTAAATAGATTCAAAATCATAGTTTTTAGCTACGACACAAGAATTTTGTCTAGAACGATATATTTAAAAGATATTTACTAATGAGCTGATCGACATACAATTTGGGTTATTGTTAAATAACTTAAGCTACATGTCACAAAGCGACGCTAATTGTAACGAATAAGCCAATAACAATAAGACAGTGAATTTTAACATATATCTAGAACGTATATCTAGAACGACCAGAACTAACCGAAACCGAAATATCATATGACATATTCTAATTGACTAGTTCGCATGTTGGTAATTTAAAAAAATACAGATTCAAATTTTATGAAATATTAGAAAAGGAATCAACATATAATTTAAAAATAGAAGTATTAAAAAAGGATGCTCACTGTTCTTTAACTATCGAAAATAACAATACAGTAAAAAAGGTTTTACCATCTATACGTAAATACAGCTAGGTTCTATTTTCTCCTTTGTTTGTCAACGAATTTCCTTTTTATTGCTGTTAATAAAGTATTAACAAACTAAACAAAACGGTTTTTTTATCTGGTCTTTTTCCCAAATACAACAGAACAAAATAACAAAAATGAAAATTTACATACAATGAATATAAATCTACTAGCGATCCGCCCTCGCTTCGCTTCGGAAACATTAAAACACACATGAAACCAAAAATAAAAAATAAAAAAATAAATAAAAAAAATTAGCCTATGGTCATCAGGGACAATGTCGGCTTCTAATGGAAAAAGATTTTTCAAATCGGTCCAGTAGTTTCGGAGCCTATTCGAAACAAACAAACAAACAAATCTTTCCTCTTTATAATATTAGTATAGATAGATGTTAGTGATTAAAAATTTCAATGAATAGTCCAACAGTAGTTTAAGTGAAGAGACAGAGGAACTCATATAGCTTAGTTTGTTTTAAAATCAATTGGTTTGAATTACGGCTAATCTTATCCTTAAATTTTGAATACTTTTTTGGGTTCACTAAGCAGTGAGACAAACCTGAGCTGACACCCAGCACCGCTAATACTGCGAGTACACCAGATAATCATTCTATTAAGGGTTAGTGTGGAAAATAAAGTAAAGTAGATCAATCAAAGCAACAATGCCACACCCAAATAACGTGACAGAATTAAAATCTTTCATCGGTATGGTAAACTTCTATTCGAAGTTCATACAAGATTTGAGTGCACATTTATCACCTTTATATGCCCTTTTAAAAAAAGGTAAGCACTGGATGTGGGGAAATGAACAGAATGCTGCTTTCCTGAATGTTAAAAAGTTTTTGTGTAGTACAAAAGCACTCGCACATTTTGATATGTCTTTGGAGTCGGTGTTGACTGTGGATGCGAGCGCGCGTGGTCTGGGTGCCGTGTTGGCGCAGCGCGGGCTAGGATGTGAGGAGCGCGTCGTGGCATACGCTTCACGCGCACTCACCACTCATGAATTACACTACAGTCAGATTCATAAGGAAGCATTGGCGATTGTTTTCGCGGTGGAAAAATTCCATCAATACTTATATGGGAGAAAGTTCATACTACGGACCGACCACAAACCTCTGGTGAGCATTTTCGGGCCTAACATAGGTATCCCGAGCGCGGCAGCTAGCCACTTGCAGCGCTGGGCTATCAAACTATCAGCATATGACTTTGAAATCGAGTACGTTAGGACAGATAAAAATGTAGCCGATGCACTTTCACGGTTAATCGAGTCTCAAAAAAATGACGTAGCTTCCGAGGAAACAGACTTACCCGAGCAAACCTACTTACACTTCTCAACAGAAGCTCTGATTATAATGTTCTTAAAAACAAACTAGTAAATAATAGACACGTACGTTGCATTCACCGTTTATTGACACACTGAAGTGAATACTTACTTACAAACATAACACTTTGAATCATAGGGAAATAGTAGTAACATCTCGAAAAATATTCGTGATCACGGCCCAGAATCATCACAAGTGCGTATAAAGTGAACTTAAATTCAACAGAGAGGATGAACCGTTATGAACTATGTTCTAGAGAACTCACTGTGTCCACTAGTAACAGTGTTGTTCAAGCTTTGCCAAAAGTTCCACTGCCCGGTTTCATTAGTTACATTTCGAAAAGGCATTTTTTTAACGCTGGGGAATCCATTTGCGGATACCCGGTCGAGGGGGGTAACGGACTGGGTTATGTCGGACTTCGGCGCCTCCTGAGAGGAAGAAGGGGAGAAGAGAAGGGCCGAGGTCCTTCACCTCCCCCAATTTCTCACAGGAGACTACGCCTTGAAAAAGGCGCGCGAAGCACTTGCCCCGCAGAACAACTACCGACTAAGCCCCATCGAGCTCCACCACACCGACTACACGAAAGTTACGGTACCGTGGTGCGCGCTGAAAACATTTCGAAAAGGCCTGCTCTTCTACTAGCGTTACAAAAAGTAAAGTAAATTAAAATCCTCATAACCGTTTAAATACAGGTAAAGAAATTCTAATTAAATAGACCGTGGATTGAGTGCCGAGGTCCAAGTACCTCGTTAGAGGAACCGTCTGAAATTGACACCAACTACGCTAATTACCCGTGATGACAACATATCTGCTCCGATGCAAATTGTGCTGTTAAATATACCGTCTTAAAATCTAGCCACGTTCATTAATAGACAATATCTTTTATCCATTAAAATTCTTTTGATTTCAAAAAAGTTTTTGAATAGCAATTTTTATTACGAATCACGGACCATACAATTTAAATTTTAATTTAAAAAAGGCGTTACGATATGATACATACCGTATTTAGGCACTTGTTTATTGAAAAAAAGTCAGTAATTAAATGTACCAATTATTTTTACTATACCGTTTATTAATCAATTTTGTCTCGTTTTCTTTAAACTAACCACCGATAAGGTCAAATGGATGTGAGAGAGGTAAACTAAATTTTATAATCAACTAAAAATGATGCCATTTATGGTTTAAAACATATGGAATATACATTCAGTCCTTATGGGTTTTTTTAGAAAAAAATTGTGGTTTTTTGGTCTTAGAAGAATGGCCCAACTGTCTTCCATTTTGGCGCGGGGTTAAAGTTCCAGCATTTAAAACAATGTTTTTGCTGTTTTTAATTATACCATGTCTAGTGTGTATTGCGAATTTCATAATGAAGAAAAAAAACATCTAACAAAGAATTTGTCTTAAATTTTGTCTCGTCGATGGAATTTCGTGTTCAAAGTCACTGAAAATATTACAAAAGGCTTAAGGTGAATAGACTATATTAAAAATACGTGGTTATGAGTGGTACGAAACATTCAAAAGCGGTCGAGACGTGATGGAAGATTTATCTCGTTCGGGTAGATCATTAAAGTCTACAACTGATGTTAATATCGCAAAAGTGAAAGAACTATTGACTGAAAATCTTCATTCAAGATTGTAAGATATAGCCGCCTAACTTTCAGCGTCTCACGGGTCACCATTTTAAATAATAATATTTGGAATGAAAGATCTTACCGCTGAGCTAGTTTCAAAAGACCTGATCTTTTCTCCAAAACTCAATCGTATAAGTCGCTGAGGAAAAGCTAGAACGAGTCAATTACGAACCAACATTCATGAAACACAATGTTACTGGTGACGAGACGTGTGTTTAAGAGTTTGATACGCAACTAGTCAACAAGCTTTGGAGTGGCGCCTTCCAACTAATCTGAAACCGAAAAAACCACGCCAAATCAAACAAAAGTTTGGTCGTGTTGATAGTTTTCATTGACTATCACGGTGTTGTGCTTTCGGAATTTTCTATGTAAATAAAGAATATTATTTGAGCGTTATGTAGTGTTTAAGAGAGCAAGTAAATTTGACGAAAAAGGCTATATTTGTAAAAAGGGAATTCATAAATTTTATACCAGAAAATGCGCCTTCGCACAAGGTCATTATTGTGAACGAATATTTGACGAAAAACTCAAAAAATACCAACAAACAACCATTTTATTCACCAGATATGGCTGCAGCCGAATTAATTCTTTTTCCTAAACTCATATCAGCACTTCGTGGAACCTGTTTTCATTCGGTAGAAGACATAAAGGAGAATTCGCGGCGACAACTCAACTCAATTCCGGAAAAAGCGTTTAAAAATGTTTTGACTATTGGATTATTCGTAATAATATATTATATAAATAAGGAAGGAGCATAAGATGATAAAATAAATTTGGATCAATAACTAACATTTTGTGTATTATTGATCTTTTCACATACTTGTTTGACTGAGTAGTATTACAATATAACTTTCAAACTTCTTTCGTCTTATTTATTTTCCTTTAACAACACGTTATTTTACATCGTTCAATAATACTCAATTTTTATAATGAATTTATAACTGACCGTAACAACGTACATAAAAATACTTCCATGAATTTATTAACAATAAGTTATCCAAAACTACACTATATATAGAATTTAATTATTTCATGTATATATGCACATTTAATGCACATAAAACATTTTCATTTTTATGTTTATATAGTCAGTTAGTTATAAATTACAAATGAACAAGTGAATTAAGTATATGTGACGTTATATTTCTTGATTTAAACATTTCGGGTGATACAAAAGACGACTTACCCTAACCGTGTCACGGGTGTTAACAAATTTATAGTCACAACTTATTACGTATATATATGTACATACACGCGAGCGTGCATCATACATCTTTATTATTCACTTCAGTTGTTAACAGCTGAGAGAACTCAAATCAGTCCATGATCAGCTTTACAAGTAACAACAACGTACACTTTATTCTTTAAAATAAATAAGTATATGCTAAATTGTAAATTTATAATTAATAAAATCTATATATATATCCGAATCCGTGTGTTGTATAAACCATAAGCAAATAGTTGTGTTCGAATCGGTGTCCGATGACTAAAAATAAAGAGAAATCCAATCAAAGCGCATCGAAGGAGTGGCGTGAGAGATCGGAGCCTCTCCTCGCCGTGCCTGAAGATGAAAGGTGAGGCGTTCGATGTCGGTTCATTAAAATCAACTATTAGTCGGTAAGCGCTTAGTAAAACAAAACAAGCAGGTACGACGATGTAACATTATATCAACAACTTGTTCCCGCGGCAAATTGATTCTCCTCAAAGTTTTATTCGTTTAATATTCAATGAGAATAAAAATATAGACAAGAACACAATAGATTTTAATATTAAACGTTGCGTTTTATGGCGAACACAAGAAAACTGACCGCTTGGTTCTGTCCAGCTATCCGTTATGACGCTCAAGTCTGCCAGTATGCGGCAGTCGTTTGTGCTCAGAGATTACGTTAAATTAAGGTACATAGATGAAGTGAAATAGTATATAATCTTATATATAAAATTCTAGTGTCACAATGTTAGTTATCATACTCCTCTGAAACGGTTAGACCGAGTTTTATGAATTTTTATATGCATGTTCAGTAGTTCTGAGAATCGGCTACTATCTATTTTTCATACCCCTAACTAATAAGTGTTGTCCACCCTTAACATTTATTTTTTGTTTTTAGCACATCTTTTTTTTGTTATAATGAGGCATTGTGTGATTGAATGAGCTTTTATTATTTTTATATTCCCTTATCGTTCACAGCGCTACATGCCTCTTTTACTCATTTACAAAATCCTTACGCACTTACAATAAGTTAGTTTTTTTTTCTACACTAGAAATTCCCTAGAAAACTTGTATATGGAGAGTGTGTGTGTGTTCCATCCTGTGAGGAATCTTTATTATGTATATACAATGTTGAGTACTCCAAATGACTTGTTTTTATTGCCTTTGTCGACAGACGAGCATACGGCTCATCTAATGATAAATAGTCACCGATACTCATGGACGTCAGCAATGTCAGAGGCACAGACAAACCGCTGCATTTTCTCAAAATAGTAGTATTAGTTACACAATAGCTGTAATTAAATTGTACTAAATTTATTTATCAATTATGAATTTTGAAGCGTGATTGCAACCCTCCATTGGCGTAGTACACAGAAACGCTTGCTACAATATTTTACGCAATATGATACGTCAATCCATTTATTTCATTTAGTCGAAAATTCAATATGCATTTAGAATGTAGATAAATTTTCAATTTAATATGTTATTATTAAACTAAGGTTGCCCAATCATATCGTAATTAAGATTTATTTTTAGATAAAAAATAAATACAGTGTTATGCGACTCTTATAGCATATACGTAAATTAAATAAAAAGTATATTAGAACCAATTATCTAAAGTCAATCTAAGGGTCAACTTATCAACCTTCCTTTGCTCCCTTCTACGGTATTTCCTGAGCGCTATGACATGTTCTTATTCAAACGAGGCTTGTGGCTTTTTACCGGTGGTGGGACCTCTTGTGAGTTCGCACGGGTAGGTACTACCACCCTGCCTATTTCTGCCGTGAAGCAGTAATGCGTTTCGGTTTGAAATGTAGGGCAGCAGTTGTAACTGTACTGAGACCTTAGAACTTATATCTCAAGATGGGTGGCACATTTTCGTTTAGATGTCTATGGGCTCCAGTAACCACTTAACATCAGGTGGGCTGCGAGCTCGTCCACCCATCTAAGCAACAAAAAAAGAGTACTTAATGGTAGGCAGCGGGCTGGCTCTGCCCCTGGCATTGCTGTCGTCCACGAGCGACGGTAACCACTCACCATCAGGTAGGCCCTGTACTCGTATACACAACAACAATACAAAGGCAATAAAGAAAAAAACCTCGTTGAAGCAAACAATTAAAGTAAGACATTTTTCAGTGAACATCCACCACATGCGTTACCAAGATTGAGCGTGGTTCTACCTTCCAGCAGTGGATCGAGCACCGATAACATACCATCGCCACTACCAAGCAAGAGGCCTCTATCACATGGCGAGTATGTATCATCGGTCACCTTGAGAACATTGATCTCTGAAATGCTACTTATTATTTCAAAACCAAATCAACATTCAACAGCATTCTAAGAAAATATTTTTCGGCGTGACAACCTTTTTATTCGCCCATTCGTATAACAAAATTAATATCAGAATGCACAAAATTGAAAACCATGTCTAAACTAGCCGATTCATGTAATTGCAAGCCCAAATAAAATTAAATTATACAATTTACCTAATTTCTGTTCCAAATTAGTCAGCAAGTTAATTAATGTAATGTTTCATATTATTTCAGTGAATCAATGACAGTGGTCTTGTCAGCGTTTTACGCGAAGTTATTAATAGTTTTAGGAATAGCTTTACCTGTAACCAGCACAATACAAAATGAGCTCTACACTAACATCACCTCAGATGTAAGTATTTAAAACAGGTAGGTAATAAACCTTGTTGTATTGAAAAAAAACCTGTTCGCAAATTCATTCATTCATTCATTCGCATTAAGATATCTGTAAATAAATCTATATAGGCAAATTTAAGATATAGCATAAGTAGGTAAAAAAATAATTAAAATGTTTTTTTTTTATTAAACATTTTACAATTTATATAAATTTTCAGTTCAATATTTCGCCTAAAGAAAATTATAGTGAATTGCACTTATTCTTTCTCAAAGAAGATACAACTTTTGCTTTTTTTTTTCCGGTGATCTAAAAAGATAAAGACTGTGTTTCTTTTCAGATATTCACGATGTACTTATACGTCATCAGTATGCTGTTTTTAGCATACACTTTTTATCATCTTCGTATGGCGAAACGTTATAAAGATGGTGAGTGGTTGTCATATACACTACAAGCTATTTTTTTTTTTTGTCTGAAAGTATAAAATCCGATATCAAAGCCTCGTAATTTGTCTTCTCCATCTTTCTGTCCACCTTATCCCACTTTTTCATTCCATTCTCCTCTATCAGCCGTAATCTCAACACACACTCCTCTTTCTTTCATATCGTCATTCACACACTCCATCTACGCCTTCTTCGGTTGACCTCTTCCTCCTCTACCTTGCACTAACGTTTCCACAAATCTCCGAGCCACAAATTCCTCGAAATTAATGTACGTTATTAATGATTCTTAATTCATATTAGTACAATTTTCAGATAACGTGAAACGCACTCGATATGGCAGTTTCTACCTCCACATTGGCGTAGCGGGATTTGGTGTTGGTTCCATCATCTACTCGTGTCTTCAATTTGGTGAATATTTTGATCTCTCCGGGGACTGTCAGCTGACCATCGTGGCCGTCAAACCAGTCTTAAGAATCCTGTATCTTGTTGCACAAACTGTCTTCATATTTTCATATACTGACGTGAGTTATTTTAGACCAACAATTGAATTTCGTCACTTATTCATCGAATTTAATAGATGAATCACGCACTTTTCACACATTCTGTGAAACGTGTTTATTGTACATAGCTGTCGTTAACGATTATGTAAATAATCGAACTCGACCGATTTCCTGTTTGCTTCTTCATACGTTCCATAATTACAATATTAGATCAAGGGAATATCAATGGATTATAAATAGAGGACGTTTTTTAATTCACAGGTATTGGATCCAATGCGTGGAGTGGTAATTGACAGATTTGGTCTAATGCATCTAATCGCTACAAATGTTTGCGAATGGCTAAATGTTGTAGTGCAGGATACCAGAGATGACATCGTGGATGTTGCGTACGATCAACCAATCCTTTTTCGCTATGCCAATATTAGTGGTCACAAAAAAATCGACATAAATGATAAACTGGACAATTTAACAATTGAAGAAATAGTCGATTATCCCAAGCCGCTGCTATCGGTGTTCAATAATAACCGAACTGACATAGGGAGCGTTAGTACGAACTTAAGTTTTAAATATTTCAACGCAACTATGAATAACGATATATGGATATGTAATGTTTCGGATATGATAACACCGCTCATAAGAAATGTGAATCCATACTTGAGACCTTGCGGTGTGGAGTACAGCCTTTTGTGTTCGGTTATAATAGCAGTAATTTGGAACGACCTATGCACAGTTCCTGGATCGGTAAGTAAAATTAGATTCTAATATTCAAATGCTTTATATGTTTTTTAATAATTTTTTTTATTACTTAGATAGGTGGACGAGCTCATAGCTCACCTGTGGTTATTGAAGCTGTTGTGTTAAGTGGTTATTGAAGCCCATAGACATCTACGACGTAAATGCGCCACCCACCTTGAGATATAAGTTCTAAGGTCTGAATATAGTTACAACGGCTGCCCCACCCTTCAAACCGAAACGCTACTGCACGTTTACTGCTTCACGGCAGAAATAGGCGGGGTGGTGGTACCTACCCGTGCGGACTCCCAAGAGGTCCTACCACCAGTAATTACGCAAATTATAATTTTGCGGGTTTGATTTTTATTACACGGCATTATTCCTTCACCGTGGAAGTCAATCGTGAATATTTGGTACGTATTTCATTAGAAAAATTAGTACCCGCCTGCGAGATTCGAACACCGTTGCATCGAATAGATATGAATGCACCGGACGACTTATCTTTTAGGCCACGACGACTACAACTGTTCGACTTCACTGTTATTAAGACGCCGTGAAACACATTCCGATGAGTTTTTTTTCCTGCTCAACATAAATTAAATTCAAAATGGTACAACGCGTTTGTTGGTCCAACTGAGGTGGGCTTTTAAAAAGCCTTATACATGTTTAAGTCTCAAAATATTAGTCTCCGTACAAAATGTTGTCTAAAAATTAAGACTATATAAGTAGACGTGGAACTTTTATAAATTTGTGATGGAACTTTTTATCAGGATAAAATTTAATTATTTTTATTTTAATATTTCTTCTTTTTTCTCTCTATCTACATTAATTTTATAGTTCAGTAATTATCTAAAAAGATTAAAAAACTACGAATTATTTATATTCTGATTAAAAAGCGCCTCAAGAAGTTTATAATATTTACTCCATTAATATTCATATAGTTCAGATTCGTAGGAATTAAATATTTAATGTATACAGAAGTAATGTTCTATTTGTTTTGCTAATACTATAACCAATAATAAGTAAGTTGACTTATTTCTGAATATTTCATAACTCTATTAAGTATTTTTAACACGTTTTGATGAATAGTTCAAATGCTACGCTTCTATGCTACGGTTAAGTCCGTCGCGGTTAGTTTTAATAATTACCGATTAGAATTAACATTATAATTTATATTTCTTCCATAATATATCTGTATCCATCAAATCTTGTCCGAAGTTTAAGTAGAAAACCGGAATGTTAGGGCTTTTTTTTTTTGTAACCAAGAAACTGATGACATCGCTTAGTTGTAAAATCATTGATCACATGGTAAGTGCATTTTAGACAATTATAAGACAGGATATTAGTTCTAGTTATCGGATTTAGTAATAATATATAAATCACGAGACTTAACCCTAATTTCCATAATAAATAAATAAAAAGTACTCGTAATAATAATAAAGTTTTATTATTAGGAAAAGGATAAGTTAAAACATTACATAAGTAATTATTATTGTTCGCATTCTAAATTGAGTCGAATAATTTGAGACCGAATATAAAATGGCTATCGCTATTTCCTTTTTATATTACCAAAATGGGTGGCGAGGGTCACGGCCGATCTGATGTTAAATGGTCACCGAAGTCCATAGACATTGACAAAGTCAATGCCGCCGCTCATCTTGAGACATGAGTTTGAAGCCTTCGTTTTTGCAGTATAATGGCTACCCCACCTTGCAATCCAAAACGTATTATTGCTTCACGGCAGAAATAGGCAGTGTGTTGGCACCCACCCTTGCGGGCTCACAAGACACCCTACCACAGTAAATTCTATTTCTACTATTAACTTATCGTGAGCTCTAACCCCAAAGGCAGAACAGTCGTTGCATCAATACAATTAAGACTACAATCAGACCTGGGGATAGCAATCGATGAATCCTTATCCTCGCGTTATCTTCCGCATTACTGGGGGTCGTGATTCCCGCCATGAGATATTAACACTAATCATACCAACACTTACTGGTACCTATTTCTACCGTAGTGGCTAGATAACAGTATACGACAAGTATTACTCAAAATAAACAAAAAAAAGGATAATAACTGTAAATGAATTGGTAAAAAAATGTCATGTATCAAATGTGCAACAGCAATAAGATGATACGTGCATTTTCAATGCAAAAATAGGTCATTTGACCCGTTATGGTATGCTTAGTGTTAATTTCTGTGATGATACTCCTCTACCTGCTTTTTTTAGGCAAATTTTCTCTGATTGAGCCCGTAAGCTCACCTATCCCCGAGAAGCTGGAATTGCTCCTTAGACTACCAGAGAATAGGTAGGGAAAAACGAAAAAAAAAACACTATTAAAATGAGACTTGGACCTCACGCTTGAAATCGTTCACCCATCTAAACAATAAAAAATATAATAAAAACATATCAAATGCACCTCGGAAACTTAAAAGCTACTATTGCCGGTTGATGTGAAAATTAATTGTATATTATGTAATATGTTCGTTAGTCTTCGGTTATTATTAATACATTTCATTTAACTACACTAACCGTAACACGCAAAATAATTTAGATTTATACAGAATCGACTTTCTAATATTTGAATTCACTTCACAAGACTATATCACTTGATTGAATAAAAATTTTCTATCACATCTTGTGTGAGACGCTTTACGCATTTTAAATATAGGAAAACATAAGTTCACATAATAATATAAAAACTTATTTTTGTTTGTATAACATAATATGTAACTGTAGTAAACCTATTTAATATTTGCATTCAGAAACCTTCGAAGAAATCAAAAGCATTCAAAGAAATAAAGCAATGCTGTGCTCGAGTCAAGTCTAACAATCATTTCTCAGTAGATTGTGGAAGTGCTCATAAAGGCCTATTCATGGGTATTGCTGTTCTTGCCGGCACTATCGTTAGTCTGATGCTCTTCAACGGCCTATTTCAAAAAAAACAACACGTTGAACTAGCGCTCCTACAGGTAAGACCATCCTGATGAAAATATATACTAGGCCTAGACTTTTTTTTAAAATTAAATCTTTTTTTTTATTGCTTAAATGAGTGAACGAGCTCACAGCCCACCTGGTGTTAAGTGGTTACTGGAGCCCATAGACATCTACAACGTAAATTCGCCACCCACCTTGAGATATAAGTTCTAAGGTCTCAAGTATAGTTACAACGGCTGCCCCACCCTTCGAACCGAAACGCATTACTGCTTCACGGCAGAAATAGGCAGGGTGGTGGCATCTACCCGCGCGGACTCACAAGAGGTCCTACCACCAGTGTATCACAATAAATATAAATAAACAGCATGGTATCGAAGCTCAAGGGTAATTTTAATATATAAAAGATCAGTTTATCATATTTCGTTCGCTTTCAATCTTGACTTGATTTAATATCTCATTAGATCAACATATGGGAGACGATTCTATTCGTTTTGATGACGATAGCATCAGCAGCGTGCATTCAGCGTATGAGAGCCTTACCGTTGCGAAAAGCTGTGTCGTCTCTACAATTAGAACACGCGCTGTTACTTGTCACGCAATGTGGCGTATACCTTTACTATTTATTTCAAATAATAGGCACTGGCTTCCTATTAAAACGATACTCGGAAGGATCAAGAGCTACCAGGTGAGATTTTATTGGATATTAAACATTACTAGAGCTCCCGCAGTAGTCGAAATTCGACTATAATTAATTGAAATTGTAAATTTGTACACTGTTATGATTGTATTTTATACTTCTATAATCACAAATTTCGCCAAGACTACATTATAAAAAATATTTACAAAGACAAACAATATTTAATCTATTCTCAATTTGACAACAGACGTCAAGAACAAAAGCTTGACAATAAATAGTATGCATACATGTGTGCGTCTAATACATAGTATGTAGTGTGTGTAATGTCTTCTTTATTGATTTAATGTATCTTTTATGCATTATTTAAAAAAAAAATAGCATTGTGCACTTCTTCTCTATATTCTCTATAAGTGTGGAAAATTTCATACTCCTCCGTCCGCGCAATTTTCGTAAAAAGGGATACAAAGTTTTTGCTTCACGTATTAATATATAGATGTATTGTATCTGCTATGTTTATAAGAAAAAAATTTAGACGCCTTAGAACCGAAACCAGAACTTTACCTATTCAAAATAGGCACTCTATAAGCAAAGTTTTCCATCGCTAAAGTACAAATAATTGAAGAATGTATTTTTTACATTCCAAGCCTTTTGTTGATACCCATTGGTTGGATATGATAACTTAAAAGTAGGTGGATTGTATATTGAATTATTTAAGTTCCATTAAACAGAGGCTTGTTTGACAATGTCGTCGTCGTGGCCTAAAGGATAAGACGTCCGGTGCATTCGTGTTGAAGCGATGCACCGGTGTTCGAATCCCGCAGGCGGGTACCAATTTTTCTAATGAAATATGTACTCAACAAATGTTCACGATTGACTTCCACGGTGAAGGAATAACATCGTGTAATAAAAATCAAACCCGCAAAATTATAATTTGCGTAATTACTGGTGGTAGGACCTCTTGTGAGTCCGCGCGGATAGGTACCACCGCCCTGCTTATTTCTGCCGTGAAGCAGTAATGCGTTTCGGTTTGAAGGGTGGGGTAGCCGTTGTAACTATACTGAGATTTTAGAACTTGTATCTCAAGGAGGGTGGCGCGTCTACGTTGTAGATGTCTATGGGCTCCAGTAACCACTTAACATCAGGTGGGCTGTGAGCTCGTCCACCAATCTACGCAATAAAAAAAAAATAAAAAAAAAAAAAAAAAAAAAAAAAAAAAAAAAAAAAAAAAAAAAAAAAACAAAGTAAAGCGCATGAAAATATGCTTTGGCAAAAATACATATATACAAACAGATGGGGAGTTTAGCTTACGGTTCACTCAAATACAATACAACGTATTAGCGGTAGGTATTGCTGAAGTCCGTGAACGACGGTAACCACTCACCATTAGGTGGGCCGTATGCTCGTCTATCTACATGGGCAAAAAAAAACCTATTCACGTTAGTTCCAAGAAATAAATTGATAATATAAAGAAATCCCATTGAAATAACTACTATAAAGATATGATTGCCAAAGCAAAGCAGTATTTAAAAGTAAAAGTGGAAAACCCGATGGTGAATATTGATGCGGAATCTGGGCTCGCCTACTAGCACACCATACCATGTGGATGATAAGGAATAAGAAAAATGTTAAGAGGAACTTTAAGCCGATAAACACCTCTTTGTGGATTACTAAATAAATTGCGATCCACCTCTGATAAACTCCGTCAAAGCCGGCACCATCCACCTTGAAATCCTTTTAATATTATACGAAAGTCAAATTATTTTCCAACAATTATAGGTATATGTCGATTTTCGATGTAGGTACTTTCTATTTTAAAATTTAATAGCCTCTTTTAGTCTAGTGGTTAGTAGCCTTAACTTCTACACCACGGCGTTCGTGTTCGATTCCCGGTCGAAGTCAGTTTCTTTATTGATTATATACGGAGTCTGGATATATTTGCTCTTGTCTCGTATCTTTTTGGGAGTTAACGAAAAAGGAAAAATCTTCCACGAAGCGGATGCAAATGCTCGGTAGACTGACGATCCAAATGATTTTTTTTTTCTTATTGCTTAGATTGGTGGACGAGCTCACAGCCCACCTGGTGTTAAGTGGTTACTGGAGCCCATAGACACCTACAATGTAAATGCGCCACCCACCTTGAGATATAAGTTCTAGGGTCTCAAGTATAGTTACAGCGGCTGTCTCACCCTTCAAACCGAAACGCATTACTGCTTCACGGCAGAAATAGGCAGGGTGGTGGTACCTACCCGCGCGGACTCACAAGAGGTCCTACCACCGGGAATTGTTCGGCACTTGTATAAATGCAAACTTATTTTGAAAATATCGATAGCGAGATTTAGGTAACTATTAAATATCTTATGTTCCGTGATAGTTGCCCACTACATGTGCTTTTCCAGTACCCAGACCACAGAAAATTATCCTAGGTTTGATATAGAATTTGTTATTTTTTTTAAATAAAATTTATTTCTTCATTTCTCAGGATAATATCTCCACTTTGTGCAGTTATCCAGAGCTCTTGCCAAACTTTGTTAGTTCTGGACGCGTGGGCTCGAAGAAGTACCAGTAACGGAAGACAGCGACCCGGCAGACAGCTGATCACTTTTCTTCTCGTGGGAAATTTCGCCTTATGGCTCTTAAATAGAGTTAAAAACGGAAGAGCAGAATTCCATCCGCTACAGGTTCTATTAATAAATTAGTAAACGCAACATTTACAATTTGATTACGGGCGCTTAGTTCTTGGTGCTATGAGTGAGAGATCCAGCAGAATACGTGAATTTACAACAAAATTACAAAAGTACACACCCCTTGCAATAGTTTTAGGAGTAACCAGATAGTCCTATAGACTTAATAATTCATCTTTTTTTTTATAAATAAAAACAATGTATCAAAATGCAAAGGAACATTTCACTATTAAAGACGTATTTAGAAATCCTGAATTTCTTTACATTATACCGAAGAGTTTATAATATAATACAATAAAAAATGCCAGCTCCCGGGGTTATTGCATGTGACATGTAGGACGTCCGTTCCATCATTAGTTGCTTTAGATTGAGAATTTATATTATTTCAACAACAATAATATATTTGGCGTTCTCAAATAATTTGAGATGTAGTAAATACATTATTACCGCTTTGACTGGGAGAAGGTGCCTTTACACTTTATTCAATAGTCGCCTGTTGTTTTAATATCTACCTAATCTAATTTAATATTTATCAATTCTTACAGATGGAGTTTTACGGTGTTTGGGCTTGGACACTGATAACTCACGTATCAGCACCGTTGCTTGTTTGCTACAGATTTCAAGCCACTGTATGTCTGTATGAAGTTTGGAAGAACTCTTACAAAAGAAAAAATATCGGTGAATATAATGATACAAATGAATTCGAATTAAAGAATCATGCGCCGTGAATAAATGTCTTTATTTTTATTAAAAACCATAGTTTTTTACTTGTAAAATTGTCATATAAAAAAAAAAAAAATAGTTTAAAAAAACAAAAAAATACGCTTTTGTAGAAAATCCCACTAAAAATAGAAAATAAATCTTAATAAATTTGAATTAAAAATAGTGTAAGAAAAAATGATTTTATTGTAAAACAAGCGTGGGGTGCATGATATCAGTAGTTATAAATATTTTATGAACAGATATGAGTAGAAGGGTTATTTTGATAATATCCTGAAAAGCACGTATTTTTTTGTTTTTTGAAACTATTATTTATTTTTCATTTTTTAGTTGAATTTCAATTTATTTTTTTAAATATTGAATTGTCATCGGTCCTTAATAAGTATTCGAGTTAATCTGACGTTTTGAAGGGGGTCAAAATCATGTTCAAATATTCCGTTACATTCTAACATAGGTACATACGTCTGAAGCTAATAAAAACGTATTAAAAATTGTATTTTCTATACATTATTTCTATAACAAATTTCGTTGCTATACCAAAACGTTGAAATCAGGGGCTAACTCGTAACTGACCAGTCATACATCACCTATCAAATACATTAATAAAACATGCAATATTTTATTACACTTATCACGAGTGGCCTAATTTTAAGCAAAATAATTCCATTCCGTTTGCTCTTACAAAAAAAAAGAGATTTTACCTTTCGGTACCCTGGTATCGAGCGACGAAACTGTGCCGGTGTTCAAATCCCTCAGGCAGGTACCAATTTTACTAACGCACGTTCACGAAAGACTTGCACGATGAACGAATAACATCGTGCAATAAAGATCAAGTCAGCTAAAAGAAAAATTCATAATTACTGATGGTAAAGTGTTTTCTGAGACTACACGGTAATAACTATGTACCTGTTTCTGCAGTGAAGCAGTAATTCGTTTCTGTTTGAGAAGTGGTGCGGCCGTTGTACTGTAGAACTGATATTTAGAATTCAAGTCTCAAGGTGGGTGGCAGCATTTACGTTGTTGATGTCTATGGGCACTGGTGACCACTTAAGATGGCCGTGGGCTCGTCTACCCATCTAAGCAACTAAAAAAAGCAATTAAGCAACAAATAAAAAAGCATCTAAGCAATTAAGCTTAAAATGAATTTAGTGAAACAGATGCTGAGCGGTCAACTGGCCCTCATTGTTACATGTTTAAAACTAGAGATGCAGTTTATGAATAAAATAATAGATTTCTATTTCTAAGTTGCTGTTGGCAACGACGAATCAAAAGCGGTCGTGGAAGCTGACGATTACTCAATCTATTCCTGAGTCAGCAGCAGCTTTCAACGTTAAATTGTCAAGGTAAAAAAAAAAGGTGTGTGGTATCGTGGAACACCGGATAGGAACGAAGTTCCTTATTATAAAAATATTAATTTTAAGTTCTATTCGAGGTATAAACTGGAGGTTTCGCAACAACCCACTGTCATTCGGTAACGTTCGAACTTATTGTGGTACACTTCATTCACGGTTGCTTGCATAAGAGTTAGTATATTGCGCAAACGAACGCTCTGAGATCGTGGTCAATGAATGATAAAAAAATATGTTATTTTTTGTACGTTATTACAAAGTTAAGTGGTACACTGTGGACATTACTAATTTGTACGTTATTACAAAGTTAAGTCGTACACTGTGTGCATTTTTTTCCTGGTTAGGGTACCCCTCCGCATCGTCTAATAAGGAACTTCGTTCCAAAAACCTAGATAAGTGCGTGCCGCACGAACTGAACGATCGCCAGAACGATTAAGGCTTTAAAGTATGCCTTGCATTGCTTACCAGACACAGAAACAAAGGGATTTTAAACCGCACTTTCACATGCTACAAAAAAATGGATTCACTTTAATAACCGTAAGCGATCATCATATTGGTAAGACCTTGGTTTGGCACTTAGGATATAACCCAAATTAAAACTTAATTCAGAAAAGTCATGTTCAACAGCTTTTTACCACTTACAATGTGAACTGTGAAGAACTAAACACAATGATGGAGGAGTTTGCGAATCTTCGGCTAGCCTTGGTTAATCGCTCGTTATCGCTGATCCAATACGGCAACGCTCGACACCATACGGCACAACCTACAGATTCTACGCTACAGGGTCTAGGGTTGGATGTTTTACGTTATCCACCACTCACCAGAACCTGCGCCAACAGTTTTCCAAAGTTGCACAATTCTTTTGGAAGGAAAAAATACAATACCTGAGAGGCAGTACAAAATGTCTTTGAAGAGTTTGTTGGCTCCCGTGCACGTGATTTCTTCAAGAAGGGCATTGAAAAATTAGCATGGCGCTTGGAGACATGCATCAAAACCATGGCTGCAACTTTTATTGATAAATATAAAAAAATAAAAAAATACTGTGATTAATGGTTTATATACCGTGATCATGGCGCTTTACAAAAAGGCAAAATTCACTAAAATAAACAATTGTGGTGAGAGCACTATCAATAATTATAAGTTAAAGACATAACCAAGTGACTGGGATAATCCATCAACAGCTTGCTCTGAAATATAGCTTGGTTGATTCTGCTGTACCTTATTACCAATACCAACCTCAGCAGCAAGTTCTTAAAACTGGTCATGTAATGCTCTACTGGGATCGATCTATTATCATGGATAGGTATATTGTTGCTAATAAGCCTGTTATTGTTATTATAGATTGGTCTGCGCATCGAGCAATTTTGGTTGATATCACCATCCTCATGGCGAGAACCTAGTAAAGACAGAAAAGGACAAATTAATAAAATATTTAGGCCTCATTCACGAGGCTATCGCCATGTGGCATGTTGATTAAACCATAATTGTTCCAATAGTTTCGGTACCGGTTTGATAGCGAAAAGTTTCGTTATCCAGCTGGGTTGGGGGCCTGGTACAGAAATCAGTCTTTCTTGATACGCTGCATATAGTGAGGAAGTTTCTCACTCTGGAGACCTAACAACTTGTGTCGTAAACACCGCCATCAGCGGCAATAATCTTTTTATGTAGTGTTTTTTTAAATAATTTTTGTAATATTTTTTATTTTATTAAAATACCGTATAATTAATAAGATTTCAAAAAATATTGTATAATAAACAACACTTTGAAACACAATGAGGTGAACACATTCATATCTGGACGCACTGGATAGAAAAGTCGGATGATTAGTGAAATATGTTTATTCCTGTAATTACAAACGAAGTTTTCGGGAAAGTTCATTTAACAACTTGGCAACATTGTTAATCTGACAAGCCGATTTTTGGCCTAAAGGTCTAGGTACCAGGCCACAAACTCCAAAAAAAAGCCGATTTTCCGTACTTGTAACACTAATAATGTCAAAAACGTCAAAAAACAAATCAACATGAAGTTTTTAAAATTTCGATTCAGCTGTCAAAAACATAATACACAACCTAACAAGTCTTGGTTATTTTTTAATAAAACGGGGTAGTTTAATTTAAAAATGGCTTCTGTGATGGATGTTGATGAAGAAGAAGTTGAAATGGCTTCGTCTAGTAGTGGCAAAGGAGATAAAAAAAGATTCGAAGTAAAAAAGGTGAGGTGCCATTTTGCAAACTCATTGTTGCGCTCTTAATATTGAAAATTTCTTTGTTGTTTCTTCAGTTAGTTTTAATGTAAACAATTTTGTTACAGTGGAATGCAGTAGCACTCTGGGCTTGGGGTATGTTTCTTGATAATAAAGTTTCGTAACCTCTACATCGTTCTGAACATGATTTTGCTTTCCAGATATTGTTGTCGACAACTGCGCTATTTGCCGAAATCACATAATGGATCTGTGTATCGAATGCCAAGCAAATCAAGCCTCAGCCACGAGTGAAGAATGCACAGTTGCTTGGGGTGTTTGTAATGTATGAGCACCAATTTTGGAAAACACAATCATTATTGACTCAAACTAATTTATTTAATTGCTTGTTTTTGTTACAGCATGCATTCCATTTCCACTGTATTTCCCGTTGGTTGAAGACTCGACAAGTTTGTCCACTAGACAATAGAGAATGGGAGTTCCAAAAGCAAGTACATTTTATAAAGATATATTACCATACATTCCGTATAATACTTTAATATTGAAATTGGTTGAGTGGTAAATAAATCGATGATATAGTATCAAAACTTGTTCAAATTTAATATAGACAAGATATATTCTATTAATAATATATTTATATTTTTACAGGTATGGTCATTAAATGTCATTTAGAAGAGCTGCATCCTGCACAGGAGTCTGACATCTTCTGACATCTTCTGAACATAGGGAATTAACATGTCAATATCTATATTAAGTTTGTAATAATAAAATAACTCTTACAAAATTCTGTATGTGAATTTTAATTGAAAATTCGTTGAAAAACTGTTGTTCATAATAATCTGGCATAAAAATAGTAAACTCCTATGATTATAAATAAAAATTTTACTTAATGGAAGCAAGTCACTCCAAGATATTCTTGCAAGCACGTTATAAATTACAAGGTAAATAAAAATTACATAAATTACTCAATAAACTATAAAAAGAATTTTCAGAGGCATTTTATTGTGATATTTATTTAATTATTATTTTACAGTCACTAATTTGTTAACATTGTGGAACTTTTCTGATTTTTATACCCATTCCCAGGGAATATCACAAAAGCTAGTAGCCATAACTAGCAAAATATTATTACTATACTGTACCTTAGTAACATAAAACTAGGCTCATTAAGATATACCAAATGAAAGTTTCAATGTTCTAAAATATTGTGAACCACATTTAACAGTCTGTTGTAATATTGGAATCCAAACCCATTTCATTTGTAAATATTTCACAAAATAATTCATATGAATAATGAATAGTAAAGAAACAAATATTATTTTTCATATAAGTCACTGGCAGATATTTTCAAAAATGTTTAGAATCAAGAAAAGATAAGTATTAGTCAAAGTACAAAATGCTTACTCAATTTTGGAGATAAACAAGAAATTTACAAACAACCAACAATCAATACCACAAATTTGCAAGCAAATTTCAAGGTTCAGTTCACATTACACTTTGGCTTCTCTTGATTCATTCTAGTCCTGGACGCTGGCATGTATTTGATCATTATTTTGGGATCAGATTCAACTGTTACGAAACAATTTATTCAATAGTTTGCAACACTAAATAATTGTAATTGATAAATAAAGGAATAAACACAACAACTTTACTTGAAGTCAGCACTCAGCAACAATGCTCATTACAAAATTAATCCATGATACCTAGTTCAAATATGTCAGTACCAGTTTTGCTTTCCACAGACAAGTTTTTACATATTAAGTAATCAACTTTTGTCTTTTATCTTTTGCAATGTGGATAACAATTGATTAATAATTTCTCAATAAGTACAACATACTAACTAATTAAGATCCTGTGAGTTATCATAATTAAGTTAATTAAAATTACCATTACAAAGAACACTTTTTTTACAATTATTTACATGATACTATTAATACACTATAATTCATTTATTACTATGATTTAATTGTTATTTTTGTTCTTTAACGAAAACGGGAAAAATAATTGTGCTAATTAAATAATAATGACATTATTTCACTATTGGATTTAATAAATATTGGAATCATCAAATAAAATCCAAAACCTATCACACAATACTCAAATTTCCAAATTTTACATCACAAAATAAATACTAGGTAAAATAATTCTAGTCAGTGATAATTATACTAATTATTGAAAATAACGGTGGAAACAACAATAAGGTAGTTGCGGCTGTCAGTCTGCTGATAAAGCTGTAGGCAAATCGATAGTGCGACTTTCGTTGCCAAAAATTAATCTTAGGCGTTTCATTGGAGGCAGAGGACGGACAGGACTATGTTTTCGATGTCGTTCCTTGGATCGACGTCGTTTCTTCAAGCGTCTAGCAGTTTCGGGATCGACACCTTCTAATCGTAAAACTTCATACTCTGGTGCTTCAGCAGGTGCTCCACAATCCATTACCTCTTCAACAACAGGACTTCGTTTTACACGTAATGTCAACTTCAATCCACGCCTTGGTGGAGTACAAGGGCAATCACTGCTTTTATTAGAATTATCCACTAACCAAGGAGGTCCAGAATCAATTTCTCTTTTTGACTCATCACTTCTATTGCTTATTTCTATTTTTTGAACCTTATTGTTTTTACTATTGTTAGGCTCACTTGGATTTACATTTTCCCTAAAATCAATTCCACTCTTTAAAGACGAATTTTCATTTCTCACTGTACAATCAATTTCATCAGGTTCTTTTTGAACCTTTGATTTACTTTCCATAATTTCTATTTTATCCTCTGTCGCTGTAGCTATAGGCAGGTCTGTTTCAGTTAGAGATTCTTTTTTATCACAATTCTTACCACCTAAATGGGTATCAGTATACACAAAAGAATTCAAATCTGAACTGTGTTCATTATCATTTACAATAGGTAGGTCGGGTTTAATGTCAAAATTGGAAATTTCTAAAGTGCTAGGTAAATCAGCCTCTTCTTTTGGTGTATTCACATTTCTTTCATATTTTATGTCTGAACCTACTTTTGATCCATTTTTTATCTTAGGGAAACTGGGTTGAATGCACGTATCAAGAAGGCGTTTATGACTTCTTAGCACAATTCCTGAATGAGAATCTCTACTGCTTCGGGAACTGGCAGTGCTACAACAACGAGAAGGAGGTGCTCTGCGTTTTCCTGTGCCATGTACACCATTAATAGTTTTGTTACTATCTGTCCTTTTTCGTAACCTTTCACCCCTGCTAGATGTGGAGGATTCTCTGCTCCCTTTGTCTTCTTTATCAGTAGTGCCATCTAAAACATCAGCTATGCAACCCTGAGCTATCAATAATTCTGCATCATACTTTGTTAAGCCTTTTTGTTTCATTTCTTTCATACTAAGAGGAGATACTATACTAGAATTTTGCCTACTGGATATTCGAGTCTTTTCAGAATTTTTAACATTTGATGATTTTTGAACCTGCTTTGCTTTTGTTCTGTTTATTCTGTTATCTGTTTCTCGAAATCTATATCTTGTGGATTGTTCATCATTATGTGAACTTTCAACTGAAAATGCCCCTTTTCCCCTTCTTTCACAAGTTTCACATTCACAGTAACAATTGCTATTTCCAAAAAAATCTTCACCATAGTAACAAGTAATTTCTTCACCAGGCTCTATATCTCTCAGCACTCGAACAAATGCCTTTCCACGATCTGTAGCTTCAAATGTACATGTTGGTCTACAATCATGGTTAATATAAGCAGCAGGTCCAAGCCATAACTGAGCACAATTTTTTCTACAGCTATACATAACTGAGAAGTCATTTTTTCCAGGATGTAATAATTGTTTTTCTTCTTCTTCAGTCATTTCTGCTATGCACCCAACTAAGAAATCTATTCTTTCATGTTTGAAAAACTTTTTTGTTGATGAAATTTTTGCTCCTACTCTGCCTTCTAATGAATATCTATAGCATGGTTCTATAACAAATCCCGCTTTCTTGTCAAAAATTCGTAAATAACGATAAATCTGAAAGAAAAAGGCCCAAAGCATTTAATAATTGTCATTAATTATATGTGACTATTACACTTTTCAAATTTTATACTTTTTTCTAAAATTAATGGGTACCTACATGATCTCGAAACTTGGTCTGCTGATGTTTATTTTTACTAAAATGTCGAGGTATCCATTCACCATTGGCTAGTTTTGAATAAGCTTTATTATAATCCTGTGTATGAATAAACTCTTTTATAATGTTTTTTAATTCTTCCTTGTTTGTTTTTAAAGGTCTATAGCGGATATTCATCTTGTGTGTCGTGATGCCTAGATATGGGTCCACGATTAGAGCCGTTGCTAGATCATCGTATTCGGACAGCTCGCGAGGAGTCATACCCATCGGCTGCATCTTGTGGAGCACTTGCCTTCCAGGGTAAGACGCTGATCCAACAACCATTCTGGATACCTGAACAAAGGACGCAACATATTTTGTGGTCACTGGTCAATCGTGAAACTATTTATTTTTATAGTATACAAACGAGTGGTCGCTAATAAAAAATTTTATCTTTATCTGGACTTTACCTATAAAATTTCACTTTTTCACTTCGTTATGAAACAGTTATAATTTTTACAAAACATTAATTTCTAAAACAATTTTAAGGACAAACATGGCGGACGAACACGAAATCCTCAAAAACGACACGTCAAAATTTAACCAATGTTTACTGTATCTGCTTTTGGTTTAATGTAAAAGAAAAAATATTCCACAAACAGTAGATTTAACGCATCCTGTTATACACTTACACAAATCATAGAATTTACGTAAAATTCATATTTATTTCCAATAACAACTTCACTAGTCTAGAATCACTCGCAGACGCTAACAGTTAGGTTATTTACATGAATTAAACATATTTATTTACTATTGATAAATATATCTAGTATCTTTATAAATAATTTTCTGAAAACAAAACATTTGTAAGCGTTCTAATCTTAATTTTATTCCTAAGCAAGCTGAAAAACAACCAATAACCATGTTTATGAGTCTCCCCCATTCATACGGGAGTCATTTAAAGTTTTCGGAGTTTGCCATTGGTAATTTTTTTTTTATTCTTGAATATTTGTTATTATTAGTTGTAAATTCGATCACATTATATATTTAGATATTGTTAAATGAATGTTTTGTAATATCTAAAATGTATACTTTATAGATTATTATTTTAATGAAATACGACCATCACTGTTTATAATATGAATAACAAGTCACGCAAACTATTCATAATGTACCCGCTCAATTCAAAAATCTTGTCCCATCTACATTTCTATAATTAACTATTCCTCTATCATAGTTTATATTCAAGGGCAAAGATTGCATGAACTCTTTATTTCTTGTCTCGATCAAAGCATTAAAAAAGTCCTCCGCTTAGTTCACATCTAACTTTTTTATTACTTAGATGCGCAGACGAGCTCACGGCCCGTGTGGTGGTAAGTGGTTACCGGAGCTCATGGGCATCTTTTCTGTAAAAGCCGCTATCTACCTCGAAAAATGACTTCTAAGGTCTCTATATTTACAGTACAATGGCTGCTCTATCCTTCAAACCAAAACGCATTACTGCTTCAGGGCAGAAATAGGCAAGGTGGATGATACCTACCCGTGCGAACTCACAAGACGTCGTACCACCATAATTAGGGAAATCATAATTTTGCGGGTTTGATTTTTAATACACGATGCTATTACTTCCCTGTAGAACTTTATCGTGACCAATTGTTATGTACATATTTCATTAGAAAAATTGGTACCTGCCTGCGGGATTCGAACACCATTGCATCGCTTAATACGAATGCACCGGGCGTCTTATCCTTTAGACCACGACGACTTCACTTCTTGGAAGAAAATCTAATTTGTATTGAATGTCGCTGTCTCCATTAGACGCCACTATCCTTAATAGATCCCATTCTTAGGGCTATGACTGGTTAGGCCCAGCGGCTTTTTCCCGTTCACTTTGCCAGTAACCATCACTTTTCAGACTTATCTCTTTCTGTCCTTGCAGTGAGTTCAAAGCACTCCAGAATTCCCTTGAGGCGTCCCTCCGATATATAGAATGTTAACTTATTTATTTAACGCCTATTATTATATTAATCTTGTTATTGAAATTGAACATTGAGTGAAACAAATCTCATCGGTTTTTAGATCTGCATTATATTGCTATAGGTCTACCAGGATCTGATGGCAAAAAGGGAAAAAAGAAATTGACGCTAGAAATATTGGGGAAATTGGAGTAAAACGTTTTGATACTTTTTTTTTCTTATAGCGGCTGATTCTGTGTGATACATGCAAATATAAAAATTATATAAAATTATAGTTGCCCCTATACATAGCTTATCCCGTCTCGTAAATGTGAAAATGCTGTAGACTAACAATACTCTTTGGCAAGAATGTTCCAAAAAAACTAAGGTGAATGAAGTTAGCCCCTCAAAAAATTTTTTTTTTCCTATTTTATACTTATTTTCTATTAATTCGTTTGTTCATCATTTGTTCATGATTGTTCACTGTTAATAATTGTTTGTTCTGCATTTATTTATTTAAAAAAAAAATTTAAAAATATACCTACAAGTTAGCCCCTCTAATGCAATTTTTAATATTTTTTCATCCTTAATGACTCGTAAATATTCATTTTCGATTGTTCTTATACAAAACACGTTTGTTCTCTTTCGAAATTACTCGTTTTTTGTTTAATTTACTATTTTTATTAGTTGAATAAATGTATACAAAATATGTGTACTGCGCATGCGTCAACTATAATGCCTAAACTTTATACGCGGTTTTAATCGTGAAAAAAAAAAACAAATATAAATCCTGAAGGAGCAATTAATTGGTATACAGTTTAATTAAAAAAATTAAAAAATTAATAAATGAAATAATGTGCATTGGCGTTAAGTTAGACCAAATACATTTTTTCCATCCTCTTACCTATCGTATTAAAATGTTATTTTACTAATGTTAGGAATATAATTTCGACTGTGTAAAAAAGTTATTATAATGTATACCTATATTATCTCTTGAAAGATAAATAATGAATATATTTACTTATTTGTTTATATTACCTATGTGAACTCCCTATCTTTTTTATACCTTCATAACGATAAGTAGGAGGATGGAAAAAATGTATTTGGTCTAACTTAACGCCAATGCACATTATTTCATTTATTTATTTTTTAATTTTTTTAATTAAACAGTATACCAATTAAATGCTCCTACAGGATTTATATTTGTTTTTTTTTTCACGATTAAAACCGCGTAGAAAGTTTAGGCATTATAGTTGACGCATGCGCAGTACACATATTTTGCATACATTTATTCAAATAATAAAAATAGTAAATTAAACAAAAGACGAGTAATTTCGAAAGAGAACAAACGTGTTTTATATAAGAACAATCGAAAATGAATATTTACGAGTCATTAAGGATGAAAAAATATTAAAAATTGCATTAGAGGGGCTAACTTGTAGGTATATTTTTAAATATTTTTTTTAAATAAATAAATGCAGAACAAACAATTATTAACAGTGAACAATCATGAACAAATGATGAACAAACGAATTAATAGAAAATAAGTATAAAAAAGGGAAAATAAAATTTTTTGAGGGGCTAACTTCATTCACCTAAAAAACTAAGACATTCAGTTCCTTCTTTTTTTTTTAAGAGATTTTATGACCTGGTAACTAAGACCTTTAAGTCATGTCTTATTTTACTTTATTTTCTTAATTCTATGAAAAATGATAATATGGAGTGAAATGAAATGAAGATGATTAATTTGAGACATTAATCAACTGGGATGAAATTTAATGAAATGAGATGATATGGGATGAAATATAATCGCAGTAAAATGGTGGTCATTTACTGAGATTTTTTCAGTGGACTTTTTGGAGGAACCCGAGAAGTTACGTCCAGCAGCTTTGTTTCATTTTCCCACATTTGTGCACTTTCACAGATATTAAACAGTTAATAAACCACCATTATTACACATTTAAACCTGAAGAAACACTAAATAGACAAAATAAAACAAATCACACAACTTCACTCCTCGCGTTCCCGCCAAAAAGTCCCATTCAGTTCCTGAGAAGCACTGTTGCCAGCCCTGCAGTTTTATCTGTAGATCTACAGCTTTTCGGAAATTCTCTTAGTTTTCAGTTTAGACCTGGAAATCTACAGTTTTTTATGTAAGATGCTAGCATCATCTATTTTATTAGTTCGTAATTAAAGGTCAGAAATAAAAAAATGTTCCGAGTTCAAGGTGATAAAAGAGGAATTCAAAAAAAATCAATAAAAATATGTACGATTTCAACAAAAATAAAGATGAAACGGAAAATTAAGAAGACTTACAAATTGAAAATGAAATAGTAGCTAGTAATACTATAAAACATGCAGTAACTGGAATAATTGCAACTTTGAGACTTTTGATTTTAATATTTAATTAGATTAAAACTTTGACAATTCACGATTTTTCTTGTTTTTAATGCCCTCCCTACAATGTATTCTGTTTATTGCTATCATTAAATTATACAAAATATAATATAAAGACAAAGTTGTAGATATGCTTTTTTTAATTTGATATTAACAGTTTTCTAGTTTCTTTGAAGCAAATCTACAGTTTTGTTCTATGCTGGGACTGGCAACCCTGCTGAGAAGATTGCCATACTGCAATAAGAAACTATCGTATGATAAAGTTGGAAAACGTTGAATTAATTCTTAAGTGTATCATCTATGATTAATTCAATTTGAGTGTTTATCGTATAATGTTTATCATACATATGTACTTCATAGGTTATTTCATTTACAGACTTAACTAAGTTAAATAACATATTTTTTTTATTATTGTATAGTGAAATACCAAAAGGTACAACTTCATTTGGTATGTTTTACTCCTTAAAAATTATAAATAATATTTCAAATAATATTGTATAGTTTTTAATCTAATGACATAATTTCTTCTGTAAAACTTTTAAAATCAACTAGTGTATAGAAATAGAAAACTAATGATAATTTTACACTAGGTTTTTGAGATTTTGAAGAATTACACTATGTAAATATTAATAGTATTATGACAAACGTATTCATATAATACTGTATGCTAAATAGTTTAATTATTTTAGTTCTTTAATAGTTTTAAATATTAGGTCATTCAACTTTTTTATTTATTGGTTAAATGTGGGGAGGAGCTCACGGCTCACCTGGTGTTAAATGGTTTCCGGAGTCCATATACATCAACAAAGTAAATGCCGTCACCCACCTTGAGACATGAGTTCTAAGTCTTCATTTTATACTACAATAGCAGCCCCACCCTTCAAACTGAAACTTCCTATCCCTTAGGCCACACCAACTTACCCCTTGAAATCTACACTGCACCCCCATGTACACTCAATACACTCACACCTACAGTTGTAGTGTAAATTTCTTATAGTTATTTCTTTAATATTGTAAATTATTATTTTAGGAATTTTTGCAGATACTGAAATGGCAGATTCTACAGATTCTTCAAATAATTTAAGGAATGGAATCATTGATTTTACAGCAGGGTCTTTAGGTAGGTTCATTTAGAAAATTAAAATCTAATGTGAACATTTACAATTATATAATGTTTTAAAATCATGTTTGTGATATTTTAGGTGGTGTGGCAGTTGTTTATGTTGGTCAACCATTGGACACAGTTAAAGTGAAAATGCAAACATTTCCACATTTATATAAAGGAATGTATGACTGTTTAAAACAAACATTAAGAAATGATGGTGTAATAAGAGGTTTATATGCTGGCACCACACCAGCTATTATGGCAAATGTAGCAGAAAACTCTGTGCTTTTTGCAGCCTATGGATATTGCCAAAAGTTTGTCTGTCGAATTACAGGAGTAGAAGTGAGTGATACTGATCTTTAAAAATTCTGAATGCACCAGAATATTGGTGAATATTTTTGTTGTCGTATCAGTAAATCTGACTTATTTGAAGAAATAATAATCGATCTGTTTTGTATATTGATCTCATATAAAATCAAACCTATCATAATAGCATATATGTATAATAAACATAGAAATAAATTACAATAGGATATCAAATATTTTAGATAAGAATTCTAATCAACGAACTCTATTGTATTATTTAAAATTTAGCATGTTTTAGAGTGTAGAGCAGCTCTCAGCGGTGGGTAATGCATCAGCAGGTTTCTTGGCTGCATTCTTCTCCTCGTTCACGCTATGTCCAACGGAACTAATAAAGTGTCAACTACAAGCCATGCGTGAAGTCAACATTCAGGGTTCACAAACTGCTGTATGATGATCATTATGGGTATTTTCATTTATGTATTGCATTTCATTGTATTGTATTGTATTTCAAACATGGGATTTGTGTAAAATTTACCATCTACATCATTATTGTGAACCTTAGTTATTTATAATTGGCTTATAAATGTCGACTTAACATTGCTTATCAGTATTTATTAATTGTAGCTTTATCTATGGCGTTGGTTTGTTATCTTTTGCACATATTCTTGTTATTATTAACTTATTTGCCCTCTTGTCATAGGTTAAAGTGACGCCATTACAATTAACACAGCAAATATTCAAGCAATATGGCATACAGGGTCTTTTTAGAGGCCTTGTTCCAACAATTATGAGGGAAATGCCTGGATATTTCTTTTTCTTTGGTGGATATGAAGGTAATTTGGTTTAATATGAGTATTAAACACAATAGATGCAGACTATTTCTCATCTCTTACTAGGATTAGGTTTAAATAGTATATTGGTGATCATTCTCCTGCTGAACTTTCGTCATCTGTCCAACTTGTGGGAAGGCCTACCCAATGTGAGGAAGAAGTCTCCTCCCGGTGATGGTCACAGGGCGGCCTGAGGGGGTGAGGCTGCTCCGCACACTACCGTCACTCTAGCGCGCTGGCACCAGGAGGATGGGACGACGTGTCGGTGGCTGCGGCCTGCGATGCAGTCCGCGTTGTCGTCGTCGTCGCCGAACATACCCTGGAACAGCAACCCGGTAGGCGGTGTATCGCGTTCCGACCAGGCGGGCTGGTTCTGACCCAGCAGGGTATTCCAGAACACGAGCGGTATCGCCTTAGCGGAATGGTAGGGCCGCCGTATCGCGGAGATCGTCATCGTTTGTCATCGACTATCGCCTTGGAGGGGAGTTCCCCGGGGTGGCGCCGCGAGTCTGGTGGTAGTGCTGACCGTAGGAACTCCCTACTCTGACCGGGTTCTGACCCCGGACGGAGATCGGACGTCGGGTGTAAGAGCGCAGGGCAGTCGTTTAGTGCAGTAGGGCCCTAAAACTCCTTGGGCCCGAGGTCTGCTCCCAACATCTGCAGATCGTTAAGTCCCATATACCCCGCGAGCCCCCTAGGCGCGGGAACGTTATAGGAGGTTCGGCCCCAGGCCAGAAAAAAGCTTACCCATGCTACGTCTTCCGGCGGTGATCAGTCAAGAACTTTGCTCCAGCAGCAATCTGTTTTATGAACAATTGACCGTGCCCGCTGCAACCTTGCAATTATTAATATTATAGTTCCCCTGCGAATGTTCTCATTCTTGATTCGATATCGCAGGGAATCTCTGAGCATAGCCCTCTTATGCCCTTTGAATCAGTGTAAACTTTCTGGTGAGGCCCCTTTTAGAGTGACCCCGTCTCACTGCGGTATATCATCACTGGCAATACACACTGGTCACTCAAGTCTTGCGGCATTTAGCCGACACTCAGCCCATCCGAGTTGGATGCGATGTATGAACTCTTTGTCGAAGTTGGGTTTACCTAGCTAGACTCTACTTGGCTTCGTAGGAGAATTTGCAACGCAGCCGAGATCCTTATCGAACCCAAGGTTTTTTCGCAGTCCACAAACGCTAAGCAAAGCGGTAAGTTATATTCCTCAGTTGAGACCGTTCAGTATTAGGAACCAGGAATAGTGGTATAATTTAATACCCGTACATACAATGACTTACTTTTTAGACCACGGATGCTTTACACATTTTAAAATCAAAACTTTTGATAATACCATTTTAGGAACGAGAGAATTGTTGGCTAAACCTGGACAATCAAAAGACGATATAGGTTTCTTGAGGACAATGGCCGCGGGAGCAGTTGGTGGTCTTGTATTGTGGACGGTTATATTTCCAACAGATGTCATTAAATCTAGAGTACAAATATCTAACAAAAGTCAAAAGTTCCTAACGGTTGGATATGAGATCGTTAAAAAAGAGGGTACGTAAAATACAGAATATTATTATTTATTAGAATATTATTTATGTATTATTATTATAGATAATAACTTGTATTTATCTTAATGTTTTTACGTCTTATTCTCAATTTGAAGTTGTTCGTAGTTTAAAGTTCAACGCTTACCACCCTTCAAATCGGAACGTATCACTACCTCGCGGCAGAAATAGTTAGGTTTGTGTTATCTACTAATGCAGGCTCACAAGACCTACCACCAGTAATTATGCACATTTTTTTCGGGTTTCATTTTTATTACACGTTGCAATTTCTTTATCGTGAAAATAAATTTGTTTGTTCTCTATTTTAATGCTTTCGACGGTAGACGCAATGGCTCACAAATGGCCAATGACCCATCCCGCCAACGATGGATAGAAAAAAGTAATTTAGAAGCACATTATGGTAACTGTCCAATAAAGTTTCACTGTATACATTGAAACTACAATTGGTAATTAAAGGGAAGGATCAGGTGCAATATGCCATCATTATTGTTTGATAAATATTGTAGAGCGATAAAAAAAGTTCTTAAAATTAAAAATATCGACAAACGGTTTATCACGGTTTTGCTCTTATTATGTACAGAAATTAAGCGATTTTGTATCAAATTGCCACATGCGGTCAAATGGAAAAAAATGTGTTTGTTTTGACTATGTTCGAGTGCAAAAAAACCTTATTATGATCATTAATTGGACCTAACTTCAAGGTCTCACAAACAGACACTTAATTTTTATTTATTTTCCATATAAATATATACAAATATGTACATACATTCCAAATCCTTGTGCAGAGCCTGTGGGATAAAGAATACATACATACATTATATGTATATAATTACTTGTCCTTATTTACAAATTTATCGACGCCGGCGCCGGGTCCAAATCCCTAGAGCTGCAAAGGACAATGCCCATTTTCTATAGGCGTTTGGGCCCCTAAAAAAAGTTGTCGGGTGATGATGATTTTAACTTAATTTGATAGACAAAGAAATATCGTTTCATATTCAGAAAACGATTTTTATATTCTCACCCAGGTTTAAGAGAAATCTGTTTTTTTCTGCAGCTAAAATTAAGTTGTTAATTGTTGTCTTCGAAATCAATAATCGCTCTCATCATTATTTACAGTATTAAATAAGTTAATTGTGGTTAATGTTGCTAGAAATAAGCCCTTACGTACATTTTATTATTATTATATCCTCATAATAATAATAAAATGAAATGAAATCCGGAAGCCGGCAACGATATTGTTGTTGTTGTTGTTAAATTCGCCAACAAGCAGGCAAAGAGCGTAGCCTATACAGCCTAGTCCGTCATAGTTATATTTTTTATGTTAATAAAAATCCGGTGTATTTCTTTTTATTGCTTTTTGGGAGTTTTGACGTCAAGTTGATGAATAGCACATTGAGTGACCGTGAATTTCCGCAGACCTTTTATCTTGAAAAAAAAAACAGTCACTGCTATGTTAGCCACAGTTTTATTCCAATGCCTCAATAATCGTGAACAACGATTATTGACATTTAATACACAAAACAACACCCAATTTGTATATTATACATCACAATAAGCTATTAAAAAAACATAAAATAAAACTTCAAGTGACGCTTCACTCGGGTTGCTGCCAAAACTCTCTGATCATATAATAATGTAATAAGAATAGAGTAATGGTAGGCCATTGAGATTTTTACTAATGGAATCATTAATATCTAAAAATATTAAATAATTCATGGTTTTAAGTAATAATTATTATTACAATACATAAATATTGAATTGAACAACAATAAACTAAAAAGTCTGTGAATTATAACCATTAGCAATTTTTTTAATTTGTAGTTCAAGTCACAGACAACTCTTTCGTTTGTCAGCATATAAGTTTACTATAAGGATGTATGGGCTAATTTTCCCTTTGTCTATTGGCGAATTTAAAAACTATGGCACTCAATTTTGGGATGTTATCAAATAAGTAATTTATTTTTTTGTAAAACAATGCCAGGGTGAAAGAAATGTTGATACATAAACTAAACAACATGAAAAAATAAGGCATAGTTTTTCAAGTACAAATAGTTTTGTCATGAAGTTGGCCCACTTTTGGGCATTGTCCTTTGAAATTTTAGTTGATAACTTTTGTATTGTTTGTTGAAAATTTTAACACCAAAGGGATCAAATAGGGATTAATTTTCAATATAAGAAACACGACATTCTTAAACTTGTCTCTGGTTACAACATTACTTAGAGCAGAACTACGCGCCGGAGAACGTAACGGTGGGTCTGTAGTAAAAAATAATTTTCCAGTCCCAGACCCACCTTAATCTTAGCCGATGGTGTTTTTCAGAAGTCGGCGATAATAAAGTCGTTCTAATAAAAACTACGTATTTTGAATAATATAACCGAAACCTTTAGCAGTGTATTTATTTCTTATTACTGTATAATATACATAGTAAAGATTAGATAAACTTGTATGAAACTAGGTTAAGCATTAATTTAGTTCCACTTTGTATATTGTGACGAGGTTTATGTTTTTAGGTGTTCTAGCATTGTATAATGGACTAAAACCGACGCTAGTCCGTACCATTCCGGCCACGGCTGCCTTATTCGTTGTCTATGAATATTCCAAGAAGTTTATGCACAAATCCTTTGGAGATTAGCCGCAGCGTTTTTTTTTTATGTTGACTGTTTCCATTTTCTGCATTTAAGTTGTTGTTTATTTATAAGGGGTTATGAAAAATAAAAAAAATACAATGTACTTCGTTTTATTAATTTACTGTTTAATATCTAACATTATAAAGCTGAAGAGTTTGTTTGTTTGTTTGGTTGAACGCGCTAATCTCAAAACCTACTGGTCCGATTTGAAAAATTATTTCAGAGTTAGATAGCCTATTTATTGAGGCTATATAAAATCACGCTAAGACCAATACGAGAGGAACACTAATAAAGAATGTTTCAAAACCGGTTTTTAAGCTATTGCATAGCTTATATCGCGGGCTTTGAGCGCGGCAACTGAATCAAGAAATTCCGTAACGAAAACGAAACCTATCACCCCCATTCCCTACAATGTAGCTCGCGTTCAACACATTAACACGTTATGCTTGTGTAGTGTTTGTGAATAAACGCGCGGCGTGACGTCGCACTGCATGCACATCATGAAAAGTCTGCCCATCACTCTCTCTCGCGCGATTCTAGCTTATGAGTGTGAAGGGACAGTTAATGTTTTGCTTTTGTTAATGTTTATAAATATAGCGTGGTCTTATTTTATTAGTTTTAATATTAAATGATTATTGTCTAATTATAATTGCATAAGTTGATAAAAAATGCTATGCAAGGACTTTACCGCGGCAGTCCCCGAGTGCCACACGTGTTTTTTTTTCCTTTTCAGAGCTTTCGCTACGTGTGCTGTGGAAACGGTTAAAGTTTCGTTAAAATGTATGACAGAATTATTCCCCTTTAAAAGTTCTAAAAAAAGTCCGCGACAGCATATGTCTATACTTTAAGGTTGATTCACTATAACTTTTTTCATGCTGACCAAATTTGTTCTAAAATAAAGCATTATTTGTGAAGGTGTTTTTTATAAAAATGATATTAACCATTATGCAAATAAATACGTTACCTATTTATTACGTAAATAAAATAAATGTGGTCGAATTAATAACCTTCTCCTTTAATCTCGTTTAAAAATCGTGATTTTGGTAACGTAAATAGCTCCTTAACATTCATATTAAAAAATATTTTCACCTTCTACGTAAATGAAGTCGTCGGTAAAGTTTAGCGTTGTTCCAAAGTAACTATTCCACGCGAACGAAGTCGCGAGCAAAAGCTAGTTTAATATAAATTTTTATTGCATTGTGGGACCAGTGAGATCACGATCCATCCGGTGTTAGTGTTTACCAGAGCCCATAAACTTCATAACGTGTATGCCGTTATCCATTTTGAAACATGAGGTTGAAGTCTCAATTGCGTTGTATAACGGCTGTCTCATTTATTTAAATCACAGCGCAACATCGCTTCGCGTCAGAAATAGACAGATTGATGTGATGATGATGATTAATAATATGAGCATTCTCGTGCGTTATTGCTTACTGATTAGTTTTATTATTCGTAGTTACTTATACATTTTCAATAATAAAGCCAAGCCAGCCGAGTCGCTGCCTCCTATTTCTTTTTTCGATGTTAAATCAACAAGAGGGATGAGTTCAGTGTGCTTAGTGCGAGTTTTATAATGTTCTCGATAGCGTAAAAGTTAGCTCATATTTGTATGGAATGGAATCGTTTGCCTACGTTTGCCGCTAGGGGCGCTGTTCCAACTGCATACAAAATTGGGCTAACTTTTACGCTATCGAGAACGTTAAAAAACTTGCACCAAACACACAGGTGTGTATATCACTGAACTGGTTTTGGGTAGATTTTTTTCTTGGACTTGCCGCTGCCTAACGTTGGGTACTGTCTTGAAAGACTTGATATAGCGCTTGGCAATCGCTGAGTAGCAGAGTTAATTCCAGATCTATATGGAAGGCGGCAAAAATGTTTGCCGAAATTCCTGGAGTAGAGCCCTGCTTCCGCAATATGACTAACTTTGTGCATATTATATGGCAATTTTGTAGGAAAAGGTAACACCTAGTATTACAACAGAAATAATGATAGAAATCACATCGTATCAACTACCTTTGCAGTTTGACTGTGCCCGTGATATTACAACTGCATGAGCAACTACAATGACCCACGATTAAGTCAGCCATTACGCTTCTACCACCAATGACACTAAAGAAAGTCCTACGATTTTGATCTAAGGTCTACTTACAGTTTCAGCTTAAGCTAAGCTTTCAGCTAAGCAAAATAAATAAAATAAATAAATTATATATAATATAATAATTAATTAATTAATATAATAATAAAAATTTGGCTTAAATAAATGCAATGTGCTTCATTTAACATCCGGAAGGAGAGCTGAGCACCAGAGCGAAGGTCACATACTGTTGAGTGGCTTAAACTTCGAACATTTGAAGGAAGACGAAAATTATAAATACTTAGGTATAGATGAAGCAGGCAAAATAGATCATAAAAGAATTCAGGATCAGGTGAAAATAGAGTACTTCAAAAGAGTAAAATGCATCACTAACACACAACTTAGCGCGAGAAACCTCATAATGGCCATCAACACTTATGCCACACCAGTTCTTTTATACACGTTTGGAATAATAAACTACAAAAATAGTGACTTAAACAAAATAGATATAAAGACAAGGAAGATACTCACTTTGAATAAAGCCCAACAACAAAAAGCGGATATCGAAAGACTCTATTTACCCATAGAAGAAGGAGGCAGAGGACTTATAAATATAGAAATGTTACACAAAACTCAGATTATTAAATTTAGGCAATATTTAAACAATGAACAGGACCAAATCATAAAAGCAATAGTTAAACACGATAAACATAGAGATAAACATTCAATACACAAAGATGGTAAAAATAATGCAGTAAGAATAGAATTAACAGAAAACAGAAACTACACCGATACTGAAATTAAGAAAGCAGTAATAAAGACGGGCATCAGTAAATGGAAAGAGAAACCGCTACATGGACAATTCCGTAGGTCCGTTATAGAGAAGGGTAATATAGATCGAGAGTATTCGTTCCGCTGGCTTAAGAAACAAATCGTGTCCCCCACGTTAGAATCTTCGGTATTCGCTATACAAGATCAGGCAGTAATTACGAGACAAATAGAAAGAGATATTCTAAAGAAATCTGTCGATGGTAAGTGTCGCCTATGCCTAGCAAAAGACGAGTCCATAGAGCATATAATCTCGGGATGTGAAAAACTGGCCGGCACTTACTATGTGAACAGACATAACAACATAGTAAAGTATATTTGGTGGGCAATAGGAAGAAAACACAATTTTGAATTAGACTCGCTATGGTGGAAGGTGAATTTGACTCAACCTCAGATAAAAGAAAACAGCTCCGCGAAGCTAATGTGGGAGATACCATTGCAGACGGACGTTACAATAAAGCACAATAGACCAGACATAATATACATAGACAAGACAGAAAATAAAACCTACTTAATAGATATAACTGTACCATCTGACTACAATATAGGACCAAAAGAACTGGAAAAACTTAGTAAATATCACCCCTTAAAAGTAGAACTAACACGACTCTGGAATACACACACAGAAACCATCCCCATAGTAATAGACGCAACAGGCGTAGTGGCAAAAAGTATACATAGATACATAAACAAACTGGAAGCAAATATAAACATACACATAATACAAAAACAAGCAGCCATACACACATGCACAATAATAAGTAAAGTTTTGGGTAATACAGTTTTCATAAATTCAAGGGAGTCCGAACCTCCTCTTCCCTGAAGGTTTCAGGGCGGGAGCTAGGAACTAAACCGAGTCAAGAACTCGAGAGAAAACTCCTTCATAAAATAAAATAAAATAAATAAACGTCATTGTTTAATAAAATATGTAATAAAAAATTATTACATATTTTATTAAATAAAAAATTATTACATATTTTATTAAACAATGACGTTTCATAATATTGGATTTATTTGCATGTTTTATTTCTTATTATTTTTTATTGCTTAGATGGGTGGATGAGCTCACAGCTCACCTAGAGTTAAGTGGTTACTGGAGCCCATAAACATCTACAATGTAAATGCCGCCACCCACCTTGAGATGAGTTCTAAGGTTTCAATATAGTTACAACGGCTACCCTACCCTTCAAATCGAAACGCATTACTGCTTCACGCACTGCAGAAATAGGCGGGGTGGTAATTTTTTTTTCCTACCTGTGCTAATTGCCTTGAGAGGCTATTTCAGCTTCGCCTTGACGTGTAAAGGTGAGTTCACAGGGCTCAAAGCTGACGACGTTTCTAACACTAACCCTAGCAAGAGCAGTGCTTCGCAGAATCTACCACCGGATCGGAAATGCGACCCATTCAAAATGAAACTCAGTGGGCTGTTTTGCACGATGGCGGTCTGAGCACCGTGATGCGTATGTAATGTGGATCTTCACCATTCGCCTCTTTGGCTTGTATCATAATAATATTATGATCTAACCAAGAGCCTACATAACAAACATACAAAAAACGTTTTCTTTGAATAGGCTTTCACGTTTAAATTGACATCACTTTATCGCTGATTCGGAATGCAGTATTACCCTTGAGAATAATCAACAAAGAATTTAGGTCTCACTCTTTTACAAACAAAAATAATAATAAATTAAAGCAGCTCATTTATTCATGATGTATTAAAGATATAGAAGACAAGATGTATTGAAAATTGGAATTTGAATTAGAAGAAACGTACCTGCGTTCTATGTCCGAGTACTGGTCATATATCATTGTCACTATTTGTCACCTATCCATCTGACATCATAGCTATCAACAAAATTAAATAGGTAACTATCGCATGTCCTTTAGACTTTTACACGCCAGTAGTCGTAGAAAAAACTCTATAAAGTAGTCCACAACGTAGAGAAACTACGAAACATTTTGTGCATAGGTATATGGGCCGCAAAACGTAGTCACAGGACGATAACTCTTGTATTATTTATCTATTTAAATTAATAATAATTTTATGCTTGAACAATGGATGATTACCAAATACAAAATATTTGTAGATATTCCAGGAAAACATACAAGAAAATCAGACGAGATGATTACAATGTCGATTCACAGAGGCCCAATAACGATTTAAATACAGACACCGCAGATGTTTCTCCGAGAAGCGATGGCGGAAATGAAATTATTGTTACTGCAGAGTCTCCTCCTGGCTGTACTTGTGATTTAGAGTCGGAAGGTGAAATTGCTAATATATTACACAAGAAATGTCCTGTAATTACATTAGCGCAGCAACAACTTCAGCGCTTGTTAGATGAAACAGACAAGTTACTCTGTGACAATACAAGATGCTGTAGGTGAGTCAGACTTTATCTTAGATTTCTCTAATAGTTGTAACCTTGTTTTCCATATTCTATTATTTGAATTATACTTCGAACACAGTGTCATTTTACCATCTATCATTATTATATTTACGTTATGTCTTGAAAATCTTGTTTTATTATACTAATGAAATACGTACTGAAGAAATGTTCACTAATAACTCCCACGATGAAGGAATAACATCGTGTAATTAAATTAAACACGAAAAAAAAAATGCCTATTTACTTTGGTAGGGCATCGTGTGAGTCCGCACAGATAGCGACCACCACCCTGCCTATTTTCTGCATTGAAGAAGTGATGCCTTTCGGCAGCCATTGTACTCTGGCACTAAGACCTTAGAACTAATTCTCAAGGTGGGTGGTAGCATTTACATTGTTGATATCTATGGGATAGCTTAAGCTAGTTCACCTGTCTAAGAAAAAAAAGTTGTTGATTTGCTGTAGATTTAATTAGTCTTGTCATAACAATAAGTATAGATAGTAAAAAAATGTATTTAAATCTAGCTTGCAATTCGTTTTTAAATTCAAAAACTAAAACAGTTTTCTATTTCAGGTCTATTTATGATTTTTTACACTTATGCTCAGAATTAATATCCACAAAGAATAAATGTCGGTGTATATTGGTCTTTATGCTAGCTATGGTGTTTTTTGTCGGACTTGTTCTCGGTGCTGCTTCGTGCGGTTCCTACCACGGACATTTCAACAGTCCCATCATTAGTTGCATCGATAACTTCTTCATAAGTGACACTCATTCCAACATAGAAGATACTTACCGGATCGTTGTGTGATGATTGATCAATCTATGTCACTCATTCCAACATAGAAGATTCTTACCGGATCGTTGTGTGATGATTGATCAATATAAGTCACTCGTTCCAACATAGAAGATATTTAACGGATCGTTGTGTGATGACTGATTATTAAAAGTAACTCATTCCAACATAGAAGATATTTACCGGATCGTTGTGTGATGACTGATTATTAAAAGTAACTCATTCCAACATAGAAGATATTTACCGGATCGACGTGTGATGATTGATCAATATAAGTCACTCGTTCCAGCACAGAAGATATTTACCGGATCGTTGTGTGATGACTGATCATTAAAAGTAACTCATTCCAACATAGAAGACACTTACCGGATCGACGTGTGATGATTGATCATTAAAAGTCACTCATTCCAACTTAGACGATACTTACCAGATCGTTGTGTGATGATTGATCAATCTATATCTATACTAATATATAAATCTACAAAAAATCCGTTATAACTACTGAACCATGCATCCGATTGACTTGAAACTTGGTATCCATGTAGAAAATACATGAACTTAATGGATAGGCTAATTTTATATGAGTGTTGGACTCCCTAATAATAATGTTAATTTTAAATGCCCAGCGAAGCGGGCGAGTACGGCTAGTATGTTATAAGTAGGTATACGTAACAAGTATTTTAAAAATGTGTTGTTTTCTTTTTTTTGTAGCTTTAATTCTGTAATATCAACGAGTTAAGTAGGGCAAATATGCTGACACTATTACTAACGAAGATGTCGTAAAAACTTGTTGTGTGAAACTGGTTATGTGAAAAAAGTGTAAATACAAAAGTTTTAGATCTTTTTATTACCTACAACTTTGCCATTTGACTTTTTTCCATAAGACTTAGTTTTGCCGGAAATCGAGAAAAACCGTTTTTTACTCTTAACCCCGCCCTCCATCCCCTTCCCGACCTCAGATCGCCCGTAAATTATTTTTCCTTCCATTTTTATAATATTGTCCTCCTTTTCTAATGGGTTTCATCCTACTATTATTTTCTTTCACTTTTCATTATTTTTAAAGGCCTGGTCTATTATGACTTATTATGGCAATTATATATTTTTGATATTTGTTTTTTTAATAGAGAGCTCAAATTAAATGTAACACAATGGGAACCTTAAGTAAAAATAGTACATTGTGCACCAAGGGAGAAAAGTTGGACATTTCCTCGCGCGTGTAAAATTGATGCAAACACATGGCAGGAAATGTCCAATTTTTTTCCGCGGTGCCCATACTATTTTTTCTCCTACCAGGCCGAAAGTTCGTGGAGTACCGAGGCGGGGACCAGGGGCGAAGCCCTGGCGGGGGTAGGCCCTCACAAAAAAAACAATTTAACTGATTTTTAATTTCTAAATAAACTACTACTAATTAAATAAAAACTGTCTGATGAACTTGTGGAGAGGCTGAACGACGAACGGAAGATCTTCCACCGAGCGGGTGATATTTGCTCGGTAGACCGACGGTCTGAATGTTGTTGTTCGGAACTTGTATATATGCGCTTTATCTTGAAAATGTCGTAAGCGAGATTCAGGCATCTGTCAATTATCTTGCGTTGTATGATGGCTACCCGTCACATCACTCCCCTCCGAGACCGGAGGTCGTGTCATTTTAGTTATCGTTGTCCGTGCTGAGATCAGCTTGCAAGTGCCAGTGCTGCTCGAAGTTTGCGGTGAGTCGAAACTGAGCTTGAATACTGCGTGATTGTCGCCAGTGCTGCTCGAAGTCTGCGGTGAGTAGACCAACGGTCTGAACGTTGTTGTTCGGAATTTGTATATTATATGAGTCGTCTATTATCAAAGGTGGCAATCTGTGCATTTGGACAAAAAAATGTTATTGATATGTCAATACAGATTGATTTGAATATAATCGTCTTCTTCAAAGAATACGGTTCAAAACCTGCATTAAATAAATAATAATAGTTAAATTATATAATATATTTAAATTATATTAAATAATAATTAATAGCAGGGGGGTGCAACTCCCATACAAAGGAAAATAACATACAACTAGCGTCATCTTACTCCTGTGGCGACGTCATTTTTGTAACTTTTAGGCATTAATGATCTAATAAACTCACTAGATGGCAGATATGAGTTCTGACTCAATAAAAAATGTAGCGTACTTTGAAGCAGTGCTTCCACTTTTAGGGAATTCTCCCTTTTTTAGGGAAAAATAGCTGATATTTTGGATGATAAAGACAATTTAAAAAATACCAGGATTTAGGATATTTCGGGGTAAAAAGCAAAGCCTATACTAGTAACTGTTGTGAATTTTAAAATAAACGATAATTAAAGTAAAACAATGAACATTTTATTTTATGGAGAGAGAATGACATTAAGTCGAGTTGACAATAGTAAAAGAATAAAACAGAGTTGTGTATAAAAACTATAAAGGTTTGATTCAACAGTAACCCTCTAGTAAAGTAAATCATAGATTAAGCCACTGCTTTTTCTTAGGGATTCCCCAGAATCCCAATAAGTATAATCCGCCAAATTTTTATTTACCTATTTTCGTTGATGTCACCAGAACTTACTTGTATTGTAATATACAGGCACTTCATGTACCATGAAAGATTATCATGGTAATTTCATTTACGAAAACCTTGTAATTGTCATTTCACTTTTGCTAGCAGTTCCTTCTTCAAAGACTGAGGTGGAAAGATTATTCAGTGTTCTCAAATTTAAAAACTGACAAAAGAAACAGGCTTTCTAATGAAACCCTGAACGGCTTGCTTCATAGAAAGTTCCCAACTTTGCCAGCAAACAATTGCTCAATTTTAGAACCGAACAGTGTTAGGTTGTGCAGCAAAAGAATATAAAAGCAATGCGTCGACTTCCTTGAAAATTCTAATCCTATAGATCTATGATCTTCTGGGGGCGTTTATATTATATATACCTACATTAAATAATATGCTGTGGTTTATTTTCTGTATTTTATTTACGCTTTCTATATAAAGGATTTATGAAAGTTGTCTAGGAAATTTTAGGGTAAATTCAAAAGAAACTAGGGTAAAATGTGTTAAAAAAAACGTAAGTGGAAACACTGCTTTGAAGTTTTCAAAATTCCAGGGCCGTAAAACAATCTCAAAAAAAAAAAAGTTTTCAAAATGTCGTAACGATTTAATTTTTTAAATCGTTTTTTTTTGGTCTTGGTGTGAGTTATTTTACGTTGTAGTATTAATTTAGAGCAACTTTTAGCTTTATGAGAATATTAGACGATTAGACATTGAGAAACTCTGTTTTGAATTCTCTTTAGACATAACTTGGCTCCAATACTTTTTTCTTCGTTAGCGTTTCGTAAGCCTGCGTAACTATTTTCATTTCTTACAGAATGTTTATTATTAAAAATCAGCATGCCTCGAAGATCGAAAATGAAATGCTATTTCGGATGCCTTGATAACGGTGAGTTTACACTATTTTCCCGGTATATTATTTGCTAACAGAATTATTATTCATAATATAATTAAATGAATTAGCACCAACTAATGGTCCTTCCTATTTCTGCTGCCTAGCTATCATATATGTTAAGTTTTGATCAAAACAGTCGGTATTAAGTCTCGTACTATCACACACACACCTCAGATAATAAAATTGTCTCGAGTGGGTGGAAGTATTTATGTTTTGCAACTCAGCGTATTATATGCTTATTGTCAAGTGGGCCCGAACTAGTTTTTTGAAATGATCAATCAGTCATGCTTTCCTGTTTAAATAAAATACAGCACAATTGATCTCACATCCAAAGTTAGATGATGGCATTCACGTTTTGTTTCCTGGTGTTTGATAACTAAGTTACACCAAGTGGCCTGTGACCACGTTCATCCTTCTACCCAATATAAAATAATGTTTTTATTTTTGTAGACAAAGGTTTGATAATGACAAAATTTTATGGAAAAATTATAAGGAGCACTAAAATGTCTGAAACATGAAAAGATTGATGCACTATATTTGAACCAGAACGTGTTATGTAATATATTAATTTGTAAGTAAGATTACATTAACACTAAATTTTTCATGGTCGTATTTTTTCAATATTTGTTACATACTTAAGATACTTTGTTTCTCCGTTTCAGAAGAGAAACTGATTCAGCAAGGAACGTGAACTCTCAAGGGTACTAAATTTTTTTCAAATATGTTTATAATTGATAAATTAATAATTGAAATAGTTCATAAGAACTAAATTGATGCCAATTTTGTTTTAAAATAGGTTGTTTAGTTCTTATAGTTATAGTATTACGTTTGAATAGTTGTAATTAGTAAGTTAGTAATATATGAAAATACTGATATAAATTTTTGTAAATAACCTTTTGTAAATTCTACGAGAAGATGATTTTAATTAATGATCAAAAGTCAACGGTCTTTAAAAGCATTATTTGCAATTATTTAGATTAACTGTGGAATATATTTGCTAAGTTGTGTTTTCTGTATGAGCAGATATAAATGAAAATGCCCAAACATGATTATGTTTCTTACATTTTCATTATGTGAAATCAATATGCTTGTGACTGAGTATATTAATAATTTATTAAAACTTAAGTGATAGACAGCAACCCCTATGGCACTGCAGAAGTTTATAAGCACTGGTGACCACTTATCATGGGCCGGGTTGCGTGCTCGTCTGCTGTTGAGTGCAATAAAAATTTTCGAAACCCTTTCTATTATTTAGATGTAATATTAGTGTACATTTAATTTGGATTAAAAGATAAATTTACATTTTATGTTTGCATGTGTATGTTTATAATTCATTTGCATGTAACGAACACCAGTTTCTTTTGTAACAAAATGTAAACTAATGGTTTGTAATGAATGTAATTAACTTTAAGATGATTTTCTTTCAATCTGCTGTTTGTTTCATCTAGTATTACCAAAGCTAAAGCATCAGAAACGTCAGAATAGAAATAATTTAGATAGGGAATAAAAGTATAACTAATGTAATCATGTCTAAGATTACTATAAGCGTCATTAAGTACAAACTATCAATATTTAAGAGTACTTTAAATCATCATTACATTTTTTAAACATTTTTTGTTTTTAAATCATGTAATAAAACGTTTGTGCAGAACAAAATGTCACATGTTATGAACATGATTGTGGGTTAATCGTTTCTTAAATTTCTAAATGTTTATAAGAATGCTAAGAATAATTTAGTATTCACTTTAGTGTGTGTATTATCTCTACAATGCTAGTATAAATGACAATTATTGTATGACGAAGCATAGGTAGTGTTTATAGATGTAATATTTTCATACAAGGTCATGATCTGTCACGATCAACTTTAAGCAAGAACTGCTATAGTTAAGAAACAAATTTATTAAATTTAATTCAAATTGTCTACTATGTTTGTAATGGAAAGCTGACATGTTTATATTTCGCACAAATGACTTAAGTGACATTGAATGATTTGATTATCTAGACTTAATTAACTTTTAGATAACTTTCGATTTAATGTTATTAAGTACTCTAGTAGGATTAATCTAGAGGAGTTATTGTTATTCGAAATTTTATACAATTGTACGTTCATACTATCTTTTAACAGTAAATTGTTTGTAATATAGGGAAATTAAATAGCTTACAGAGAATTACAGCTTTTTATTTAAAAAAACTGTTTTCTCTCTGTATGAAAAGGTCTTATCGATTAGAATGCTGAACACAATCAAACGTTCTTTAATATTTCATAAGTACTACCGGGAATTTCAGCGATTCTAAACGATAAGATTTTTTCATAAAGAGAGTTAATTATAAAAAATATTAAAATTACTAAAAAAGCCACCTGGTGGGGGGTAGGGAGATTAATAATCGACAGCAGCGACGCCTGCTGTCCTGGGCTCTAACTAAAGCAAAAATAAAAATGAGAGTTGCGCATCTATCTCAAATATATTAAGTGTATAATCTATGATTAATAGTTAACCTGTTATTTATCTAAGATGTCGTTCCGAAGAGTTTTGTGACTGCCAATGGAATACAAAGTCAATAATTCGTTTTTCTGATTTACCAATAATTATCCAAAAGTCAGATTGCCGGCTTTGATAATAGTCGATTCATATGCGCTTTATCTTGAAAATGTCGTAAGCGAGATTCAGGCATCTGTCAATTATCTTGCGTTGTATGATGGCTACCCGCCACAAACTCATCTTTGTTTAATACTTTTTTATTAAATTTTATTGCATTTTGTTTATTTCACTTTCACACTAAACACAATATTGCAAATTACCCGAGCACAACAATGGCGGAGAATTTTAGGTGCGTGAGGACAGACGTAGACACTAACGCGCATGCGCACTTGTACCCAGGGGGGAAAAGTTACACTTTCTTCCCTGTGCAGCGGGAGGAAAAATTACACTTTCTTCCCTGTACAGCGGGAGAAAAAGTTACACTTTCTTCCCTGTACAGCGGGAGGAAAAGTTACACTTTCTTCCCTGTACAGCGGGACGAAAACCGAACTTTCGGCGTCGGTAGGAGAAAAAAAACAACCAGTGGAACGAGCTATATTCCTTGGCACTAAACCAAGAAAATGCTAACAAAAAGAAGAAGGAATGAGCTATATTGTTCCTGATGTACATCAAGGGAGGTAGAGAGAAGATTGCAGGTTCATACATTGGATAGCATTGGCGTAACGCGCACATTTTGTTACGAATTAAGGAAAATATTGCAGATGTCAAACCCAACATAAGTCTGATTTATTTTAACATACTCTGGACAGTGCTAATAGTGAAATTTAACATGGCTCAATACACCCTAAACAATTCTTAATTCCATAAATAGCTCATGAAGCTATTGTAAATAAAAGGAAAAAAGGTTAGATCAGAATCATCTGACTATTAACATGAAATCCCAAGTCAAACAAACTATGAGACCTAAACATTATGTTCTATGAAAAGGAGAGAATTGATAATTATTATTTATTTTTTTTCATTTGTAAAGATATTTTATTATTAAAATAATAATAATTGTAAACAATAAATAATTGCCAATAAGATTTTTTCATTACAAATTTTATCCATGACCACAAAAACTGTTAGATTTTGAAACAACTGAAATTATAAATTGATAATAATATACTCAAGATAAACTGTAAAAGTAGTTTTTTAATTATAAAAATTACAATCCAACAAAAAATAATCACCTTTAAAATTTTATTTTACATAGCATACAATGTAGCACAATAAAAATTTAATTGCTGGAACTCACTTTCAGTTTCTTTTGAAATAGGCAGACGGACATTTCTGACTATGGGTTCATATACTAAGCTTTAAAAGTAATTTTAATGACAAATATCTAGAGGCAAAAATAGTTTCATATATATTATTTTCATTTGTTATGCTGATGGTTTAATTCTGTTTTAGCATCAGGAACTGACTCTAAGGGAATGTGGTTATCAAATACATACATATACAGTCAAAATCTGTTATAACGACATCGAAGGGACTGCTCATATTCAGTCGTAACAACCGGTGAAATTTAATGTGTAGTGGGTATGTATAAAGCAATGTTTTTAATAAGGCGGTCATATAGCATTCAGCCGGGACCTTTGTTCTAGGTTATTATAACCAGCATGTTGTTCTAAACGATGTCGCAGTAAACGGTTTTGACTGTATATTTATTTACTTTTTGTATTGACATTGATGGTGACAAACTTATTTTTGTGGTTTAACATTGCAATGGATACTGGCAATTTCTGGACACAATCAAGACTACCCACACAATTAGTTAAAAAATAAGCAGATGACAAAAATTTAAGTCAGTGATTTATGCTAATTATTTCTATTTCATTAAGTAAATTTTCCAATAAATATAATAGAATTAAAGTTAAATGAAAAGTAATTTAAATGATAATTTGAAAATTTAAATTTTATTGAAAATCACAATGACATGATGTACCTATTTTTATATAATTTACAACACAAACAAATTTACTTGGTTTAAATTAATTATTCTTTATTGCCATGGGAAAAATAGTTTAATGTTGCATACATAGTGATAATACTACATAAAGATGCTTGCAAATAGCATTTATTATGGTTTACTTTTCTTCACACCATTCATTCTCTTTACGAACCTGATCTTCTTCTGCAGCAGTGAAATCATTCTTAATGTTGAACGTTTTACGGATTTCTTCAGGAGTCTTTCCTTTGATCATGTTTGCTACAGTTTTACATGTGACATCTAATAAACCCTTGATGTCCAAATAATTTGCAGCTAATATTAATTCAAAGAGTGTGCCTTGGTCAACTTTCAAAAAATCAGCATCCCATGATGATATGTCATCAGTCCTCTTTTCCTTGTTTTCGTCATCTTCTGGTAGCGGAGGATCGTCTTTATGATAAGTAGCCCACTGAATAACTTTTTTGAGTATTGCAGAATTGACATTAGGTAAAGGTACAACTTCCTCTTCATCCTCTTCCATGCCTAAGTCTTCTAGCATAGTTTTGATAGTTACGGAGCATTTGGCGATTTCAACATCAACAACGAAGACCTCGTTGTCTGATGATTGCAACTTAATATTTGGCATCTAGAACAAAAGAGCGGTGGGAACGTAAATCATAAAACGACGGCTGAGAATAAGACGCCATTTTCCAATTTATAAATAGCGAAGTATTTACCTTGTTTTTTCAAGTATTTGAATGTTCACAATTAAGTGAAATTTATTTATCTTCAAACGAAAATGCCCTTATGTTCTGGAGATTTTTCCTTAAACCCAAACAGTGAATCAATGAGTGAACGAATGAATAAAATCATTAATCAATTTTGTTTTTTTTTCTGCTTTCGTTTTAATTTTTTTAAGGGATTTTATGACCTGGTAACTAAGACCTTTAGGTCATGTCTTATTTTAATTTATATTCAGATTTTTATAAAATTTTTATTATGGAGTGAAATGAAATGAAGATGATTAATTTGAGACATTAATCAACTGGGATGAAATTAAATGAAATGAGATGATATGGTATGAAATATAATCTCAGTAAAATGGTGGTTATTTACTGAGATTTTTTCAGTGGACTTTTTGGAGGAACTCTATAAGTTACGTCCAGCAGCTTTGTTTCATTTTCCCACTTTTGTGCACTTTCACAGATATTAAACAGTTAATAAACCACCGTTATTACACATTTAAACCTGAAGAAACACTAAATAGACAAATTAAAACAAATCACACAACTTGACTCCTCGCGCTCCCGCCAAAAGTACCTCCAACACCAATTGTTTTTTAAGGGATTTTATGACCTCATAACTAAGACCTTTAAGTCATGTCTTATTTTAATTTATATTCTTATTTTTATGAAAAATGATAATATGGAGATAAATGAAATGAAATGAAGATGATTAATTTGAGAAATTAATCAACTGAGATGAAATTAAATGAAATGTGATGATATGGGATGAAATATAATCTCAGTAAAATGGTGGTCATTTACTGAGATTTTTTCAGTAGACTTTTTGGAGAAACCCGAGAACTTACGTCCAGCAGCTTTGTTTCATTTTCCCACTTTTGTGCACTTTCACAGATATTAAACAGTTAATAAACCACCGTTATTACACATTTAAACCTGAAGAAACACTAAATAGACAAAATAAAACAAATCACACCACTTCACTCCTCGCGTTCCCGCCAAAAAGTCCCTCCAACACCAACATTCGTTTCCCACCATAGATACACACTTAGTTTCCCACACAATTAAAAAAAAAAAAGAAACTTGTGAATGGAGTAAAGAAGAAATAATAATATAAATATATTAGAATAATTTATCCAAATTTCTCATCATCTCCCCTTTTTTTTTCTAGTCACGACCATAATTTCCACTTTATTTAATTGGTGATCCTGTATTGGTACTCTATTAAGGCTCTATTCCTACCGCATGAACCGTCAGCTCACTTTTTTCTTGTATATCGTAAGCACACGTGTATACGGTACACTTGGCAGTTAGTGGTTTTTGTTACTTTTGTAAATCAGTAAGCACCGTGGACGGAAGTTAATTCCAAATCCAGATTAATATGTTAGTTACAACGTAGTCGACAAATGATCCGGACGGTTCGTAAAAAAAAGTTCAGCGGAGACACACTGAACAACAACCTTGAACCGCTGCGTTTCTAGTTAGTACCTAGTAGACGAACTGTACTTCAGGCGGACGGGGCGAGGATAAAAGGAAATGATGGAATTATCTCAAACAATTCCCTAAAGCAGTCACCAAGTACCATAAATTTGAAAGAACTCAAAAACAGGTTGAGTTCCATTGAGATTGCCAGGCCTGGAATAAAGATTTTTCGATAGAACTTATTGGGAAAGGTTCTGTTAGAAAATCATGTAGGATATTTAATTTATGTGGCAAAATTCAATAAACGAGTAGATAGCAGAAATAGGTAGAACATTACCAGAGTTACACCCGCGTTGTATGCTAATAGCAGCTGAAGTTACTATCATGTTATATCATGTTAGATCATGTCCCCGTTAAAACCACGTTAAGCAAAATTAAGCAAAGTTATGCAAAATATGTTTGCTTAATTTCCCAGCTACACAGTATACACTATATAAATAAATAAAATAAATAAATGTTCCACTGGATACCTACACGGAAGGTGTGTTTCACCCTACTGGATTTTTTTTGGAGATGACCACAAGTTGTAGGAAACAAATACAAACAGTATAATCGAAACGTTGGTAAAGGTAAAGGAATAACATCGTGTAATAAAAATGAAACCCGCAAAATTATAATTTGCGTAATTACTGGTGGTAGGACGTCTTGTGAGTCGGCGCGGGTGGGTACCACCGCCCTGCCTATTTCTGTCGTGAAGCAGTAATGCGTTTCGGTTTGAAGGGTGGGGCAGCCGTTGTAACTATACTGAGACCTTAGAACTTATATCTCAAGGTGGGTGGCGCATTTACGTTGTGGATGTCTATGGGCTCCAGTACCCACTTAACACCAGGTGGGCTGTGAGCTCGTCCAACCATGTAAGCAATAAAAAATAAAAGAAAAAAATAATAATTACAAAGAACCAAATCAAATCAAATCAAACTTTATTAGCTAAAAAGCTAGCTTTACAAAGTTGTTGGTAGTCTATACTAATATTATAAAGAGGAAAGATTTGTTTGTTTCGAATAGGCTCCGAAACTACTGGACTGATTTGAAAAATTCTTTTTCCATTAGAAGCCGACATTGTCCCTGATGAACATAGGCTACTTTTTAATATTTTTTTTTAATTTTTTTTTTTGGTTTCATGTGTGTTTTAATGTTTCCGAAGCGAAGCGAGGGCGGGTCGCTAGTTATTTTATAAGTCTGCTTTTTATATACGCCATTCATAATTGCTATTCTAAAAAATATCATTCTAATTGCCTTATTAGTTTTAATTTTTGAAATACGGGAGTTTCACGGTAATACGATTCTCAATTTTACTCTGATGTATATAAAATTATTAGTGTTTTTTTTATCTTTGAGAGTACTGGTGGCCCGGAGGCCTTTTCGGTTTTAACACGGCAGGTGGGCGATCAAGGGCTCAGCCAGGAACGGTGGGATATGCTAACAGCTACCCGAGCTTCTCCAAGGAGACGTAACAACTCTAGAGTAGCTGCTTCGCGAATTAATCTACTACCGGATCGGAATCGCGACCCGCTGAAAAGATCCGGCGAAAGACTCAGCGGGCTGATGTTTAGGTTAGGCTGCGCAACTCTGCAAAGAGTTCGACGAATACGGTTACCGGGGTCCCTATTCCTAGTGTTAGAGCTAAAGGTGTCTAATGCAAGGGTTATTGGATCTGATGGATCCGTAAGGATATGCCTAAGGCGTCGACGCCCGACGGTGATTGGCTCCTGCGTGATCAGGATTCGGGGAATAGTCTGCGGCGGCAACGATAAGGCGATTATCATGACGCCAGCCTTATTGAAGTACCGTTCCGACGCTGACTTCATGTATTTCCGGATAGATTCGAGGGCCAGGTCGTCGTGTTTAAAATTTGTTTGTCCTCGATGCTTTCCTAAATAATTTACGAAACCTGATAGTGACACATACACACACAGACACTACTTAGGTACCAGTAATCCAGAGATTTTTTTTGTCACAAAATCAATGTTTTTCACACAATTAATAAAAAAACAACTAAAAAAAGGTTGCCTACAAATTTAAATAACCCTGGTGACTTAACTTTACTTAAAATATAAAAAATAATTAAAACAACGCCCTAGTAATCTCATCGGTCATCGCAGTACACTGGTATATTTAAATGCAATAGGCAGGCACCAACCCAAACAATACTGTGCTACATATTCATGTGAGTGACCGGTGTAATGCCGGCCACTGACATGCGCGCAAATATTCGTACATTGTACGAATGTTTGCGCGCATGTGAAGGGCCGTCAAACATTCATTCGCAAACTTAGCATCTGTGCAAAAGGGGTCGCATACTCAATTTGCGAACCCGTTTGCGCTTCCTCCTACACTTGTTTACGAATGTCTCACGAATTTCTCCTCCTTTTTAATTCGTCAATAGAACATTGAAGAGAAAAAGAGTTTTGAATTCTTTCCCAGACAACAAACATTCGTACAATGTACGAATATTTGCGCGCATGTCAGTGGCCGGCATTAGAGACAACTGACAATATAGGTATTTGTAAACCAATTAATAATAAAATAATTTTACCAAAATTACGCTGTTTTTCATCTTTATTTTTATTAAAACTATCATTGCTTTATGGAATTTGTGAACACCTTACTTATAAATAGATAAGTTGGTGATGTGGGAGTTTTTCTTAATGGTTCCAGAACTGTACTGTACACCCAGTACAGGGTTTAGATACCCATATAATATTTACATAGCTATAAATAGTGAGTACTAAGCTATACTCGAATTTGACCTATTTTCTGCAAGTAGGACTTTGCTTCTATTAGAAAATTATTAGTAAAGTTTAGGGATTAAGAAGGTAGTAGTTTTTTGTTTAAATTAAAACTCTAACAGCAATCATAACACATTTATTAGAGAATAACATATACTTTAGAGCTTCAAGTGTAAATAGACATCGAGAGTTTTTCTAAAACTACATGTAAATATTTATTAATATATCTTTTATATATTTGATAATTCTCTACCACTTAAACCACTATAAGATAAGATTATAATATAGTATAGTCTTTCATGGAATAGTAATGACTATATAGTTTCATCTAATTTTGGCACAATTTAGCAAAAAATTCGAAAGAAAATTTTCAAATTAATAATATTCGAAAAATATATTTAAAATTACATAAGTTGGACATATGAAACGTCTTTCATTGAATTATGATAAGTACATTATTTTCTTAAATAATATATGTTTAATAAAAATAACAAGTTTATAATTTTCTTAAAACTATATAATTAACACTGGAATATTAGGACAATTAAATCTAAATAAAATTTTGATTAAATGCAAAGTATAACAAACTAATTCTGAGATTTAAGACATTCTTTGGTAAAGTATTTTTTTACCATTTACCATTTCAAAACCATTAAGTTAAAGATAGTATAATGATAAGATTGTGTTTTATAGGCTCCACTTATAAGTCTTAAATTGTTTGGCTTATGGGATATTACATAAATTTATGTTAGATTTATCCCTTTTACATTCATAGAATATATCACTTTCTGTAATTATATTAAAATACTTACAAAATAAAATTAAGCACCACTAGTATAAAAAAAATATCACATTGAAATTCAAAGAATTTCAACTATTTTGTGCAAACAAGCAAATATAACATAAACGTTAGGTTTAGCAAAGTATCACAAAAACATTCTTAATAATAAAAATAATAATAATATAAAATAATAATAGAAAATAACATTGACTAACATAAATTTACTTGATTATAAAAAAATAAAAAAGTTCAGTATTCCTTTTTCTTTGCATCTCATTTGTTTTTTTTTTAAATTATGTTTTAGTTTGTGTTTTCAATTCTTTCTTTTAAACGGAAATATATTTTTAAGCTTGGTCTCAAGATAGTTAAAAGCATAATGGCCAGTACAAGTGTGAAATTTGTATATCTGATAGGGTCACCAAAACTCCACCACCTGGTAAACAATCCAAGTAATATAGTAATAACTCCCAGGACAAAAGTTAAAAGTCCAATACTAGCATGCAGAAGTTTTGTATAAATAGGAGCAAGATAATTTTTTAATTTAAGACTGTACAAAGCTCCCAGTCCTCCCATCATAGTTACCAACATAAGTATTAATGAAGACAAACCAAATTTTGCATGGAGAGATGTGAAATGATCCTTGCCATTTATAATTTTGTTAATCAGTATCACGAAGAATCCTGCTGTGATGAATATAAAACCAACCACCTGTAAAAGCCAATGTCGAGCACTTCGTAGACGTATAGGCATCCATTCTGTTGCAAAATCTCCTGGAGTGATTGCATTGATTGCTGAAGTCATAATGATAACCCACTGAAATTAATAGAATAAAACTATAAACAGTTTTTCCTGGATAAACAATAAAGCAAAGTCAAAACCATGTAATGATTACTCACTCCCAAAGACATCAAAATGGGATGAAAAGAAAATAATGTAACTCCTTTATGAAAAGAACAATACGAAATAATGCACAAAAATATGACAGAACACGTATTGCTGCACAAGTTCAAATAACTCGGTTTAGTAGAAGCATTAGACGTGACTAATCTGGAAGACTCAGAGTTTCTGTCCGCGGTAGACATATTTTCTTCTGTGTTAATTGAATGTTCTTGTTCCAATCCTTCCATGTATGATGTAGTGATTAATATGTTTTTGGGTTTTAGAAAATAATGTAAATTAGATCCAATACAAAATAACAATCAAACACAAATTGTTAAAATGCGAGACACGTAGTAATTATTCTGATTCTATTCTCATTGTAGTACACTTGTTGAACTGACACAGCTCGGGTTCAGTTATGAAGTCCTAATCACACAGATGGCAGTTAACATAAAGATTTTCGATCAATATTAAGTACCGTACCGTAGGTACCTACTTTCAGAATTTAAATAAATACCTATATGTGCGACTGCGACAGTCATGACCAGGGGGGTGCAACTCCCATACAAAGGAAAATAACATACAACTAGCGTCATCTTACTCCTGTGGCGACGTCATTTTTGTAACTTTTAGGCATTAATGATCTAATAAACTCACTAGATGGCAGATATGAGTTCTGACTCAATAAAAAATGTAGCGTACTTTGAAGCAGTGCTTCCACTTTTAGGGAATTCTCCCTTTTTTAGGGAAAAATAGTTGATATTTTGGATGATAAAGACAATTTAAAAAATACCAGGATTTAGGATATTTCGGGGTAAAAAGCAAAGCCTATACTAGTAACTGTTGTGAATTTTAAAATAAACGATAATTAAAGTAAAACAATGAACATTTTATTTTATGGAGAGAGAATGACATTAAGTCGAGTTGACAAGTAAAAGAATAAAACAGAGTTGTGTATAAAAACTATAAAGGTTTGATTCAACAGTAACCCTCTAGTAAAGTAAATCATAGATTAAGCCACTGCTTTTTCTTAGGGATTCCCCAGAATCCCAATAAGTATAATCCGCCAAATTTTTATTTACCTATTTTCGTTGATGTCACCAGAACTTACTTGTATTGTAATATACAGGTACTTCATGTACCATGAAAGATTATCATGGTAATTTCATTTACGAAAACCTTGTAATTGTCATTTCACTTTTGCTAGCAGTTCCTTCTTCAAAGACTGAGGTGGAAAGATTATTCAGTGTTCTCAAATTTAAAAACTGACAAAAGAAACAGGCTTTCTAATAAAACCCTGAACGGCTTGCTTCATAGAAAGTTCCCAACTTTGCCAGCAAACAATTGCTCAATTTTAGAACCGAACAGTGTTAGGTTGTGCAGCAAAAGAATATAAAAGCAATGCGTCGACTTCCTTGAAAATTCTAATCCTATAGATCTATGATCTTCTGGGGGCGTTTATATTATATATACCTACATTAAATAATATGCTGTGGTTTATTTTCTGTATTTATTTACGCTTTCTATATAAAGGATTTATGAAAGTTGTCTAGGAAATTTTAGGGTAAATTCAAAAGAAACTAGGGTAAAATGTGTTAAAAAAAACGTAAGTGGAAACACTGCTTTGAAGTTTTCAAAATTCCAGGGCCGTAAAACAATCTCAAAAAAAAAAAAAAAGTTTTCAAAATGTCGTAACGATTTAATTTTTTAAATCGTTTTTTTTTGGTCTTGGTGTGAGTTATTTTACGTTGTAGTATTAATTTAGAGCAACTTTTAGCTTTATGAGAATATTAGACGATTAGACATTGAGAAACTCTGTTTTGAATTCTCTTTAGACATAACTTGGCTCCAATACTTTTTTCTTCGTTAGCGTTTCGTAAGCCTGTGTAACTATTTTCATTTCTTACAGAATGTTTATTATTAAAAATCAGCATGCCTCGAAGATCGAAAATGAAATGCTATTTCGGATGCCTTGATAATGGTGAGTTTACACTATTTTCCCGGTATATTATTTGCTAACAGAATTATTATTCATAATATAATTAAATGAATTAGCACCAACTAATGGTCCTTCCTATTTCTGCTGCCTAGCTATCATATATGTTAAGTTTTGATCAAAACAGTCGGTATTAAGTCTCGTACTATCACACACACACCTCAGATAATAAAATTGTCTCGAGTGGGTGGAAGTATTTATGTTTTGCAACTCAGCGTATTATATGCTTATTGTCAAGTGGGCCCGAACTAGTTTTTTGGAATGATCAATCAGTCATGCTTTCCTGTTTAAATAAAATACAGCACAATTGATCTCACATCCAAAGTTAGATGATGGCATTCACGTTTTGTTTCCTGGTGTTTGATAACTAAGTTACACCAAGTGGCCTGTGACCACGTTCATCCTTCTACCCAATATAAAATAATGTTTTTATTTTTGTAGACAAAGGTTTGATAATGACAAAATTTTATGGAAAAATTATAAGGAGCACTAAAATGTCTGAAACATGAAAAGATTGATGCACTATATTTGAACCAGAACGTGTTATGTAATATATTAATTTGTAAGTAAGATTACATTAACACTAAATTTTTCATGGTCGTATTTTTTCAATATTTGTTACATACTTAAGATACTTTGTTTCTCCGTTTCAGAAGAGAAACTGATTCAGCAAGGAATGTGAACTCTCAAGGGATCTTAATTTTTTTTAAATATGTTTATAATTGATAAATTAATAATTGAAATAGTTCATAAGAACTAAATTGATGCCAATTTTGTTTTAAAATAGGTTGTTTAGTTCTTATAGTTATAGTATTACGTTTGAATAGTTGTAATTAGTAAGTTAGTAATATATGAAAATACTGATATAAATTTTTGTAAATAACCTTTTGTAAATTCTACGAGAAGATGATTTTAATTAATGATCAAAAGTCAACGGTCTTTAAAAGCATTATTTGCAATTATTTAGATTAACTGTGGAATATGTTTGCTAAGTTGTCTTTTCTGTATGAGCAGATATAAATGAAAATGCCCAAACATGATTATGTTTCTTACATTTTCATTATGTGAAATCAATATGCTTGTGACTGAGTATATTAATAATTTATTAAAACTTAAGTGATAAACAGCAACCCCTATGGCACTGCTGAAGTTTATAAGCACTGGTGACCACTTATCATGGGCCGGGTTGCGTGCTCGTCTGCTGTTGAGTGCAATAAAAATTTTCGAAACCCTTTCTATTATTTAGATGTAATATTAGTGTACATTTAATTTGGATTAAAAGATAAATTTACATTTTATGTTTGCATGTGTATGTTTATAATTCATTTGCATGTAACGAACACCAGTTTCTTTTGTAACAAAATGTAAACTAATGGTTTGTAATGAATGTAATTAACTTTAAGATGATTTTCTTTCAATCTGCTGTTTGTTTCATCTAGTATTACCAAAGCTAAAGCATCAGAAACGTCAGAATAGAAATAATTTAGATAGGGAATAAAAGTATAACTAATGTAATCATGTCTAAGATTACTATAAGCGTCATTAAGTACAAACTATCAATATTTAAGAGTACTTTAAATCATCATTACATTTTTTAAACATTTTTTGTTTTTAAAATCATGTAATAAAACGTTTGTGCAGAACAAAATGTCACATGTTGTGAACATGATTGTGGGTTAATCGTTTCTTAAATTTCTAAATGTTTATAAGAATGCTAAGAATAATTTAGTATTCACTTTAGTGTGTGTATTATCTCTACAATGCTAGTATAAATGACAATTATTGTATGACGAAGCATAGGTAGTGTTTATAGATGTAATATTTTCATACAAGGTCATGATCTGTCACGATCAACTTTAAGCAAGAACTGCTATAGTTAAGAAACAAATTTATTAAATTTAATTCAAATTGTCTACTATGTTTGTAATGGAAAGCTGACATGTTTATATTTCGCACAAATGACTTAAGTGACATTGAATGATTTGATTATCTAGACTTAATTAACTTTTAGATAACTTTCGATTTAATGTTATTAAGTACTCTAGTAGGATTAATCTAGAGGAGTTATTGTTATTCGAAATTTTATACAATTGTACGTTCATACTATCTTTTAACAGTAAATTGTTTGTAATATAGGGAAATTAAATAGCTTACAGAGAATTACAGCTTTTTATTTAAAAAAACTGTTTTCTCTCTGTATGAAAAGGTCTTATCGATTAGAATGCTGAACACAATCAAACGTTCTTTAATATTTCATAAGTACTACCGGGAATTTCAGCGATTCTAAACGATAAGATTTTTTCATAAAGAGAGTTAATTATAAAAAATATTAAAATTACTAAAAAAGCCACCTGGTGGGGGGTAGGGAGATTAATAATCGACAGCAGCGACGCCTGCTGTCCTGGGCTCTAACTAAAGCAAAAATAAAAATGAGAGTTGCGCATCTATCTCAAATATATTAAGTGTATAATCTATGGTCATGACATGATAAAAGATGTTGACTAGGGGTGAGGCGTATTTATCGGAACAGTCAAAGGGAACAGGTTCGTCTATGAAAAAACTTGGAGCTGTTGTCTATAGACCGAAACAACTGTTCCAGCTGTTCAACAATATTCTATAAGTTGCGTTGTTCCGTTCCAAAGCAAACAGCCAGAAACGAAACAATTTGGAACAAGCTCTTTTCCCTTTTCACAACGTAAATGCGCCACCCACCTTTGAGATACAAGTTCTAAGGTCTCAAGTATAGTTACAACGGCTGCCCCACCCTTCAAACCGAAAAGCATTACTGCTTCACGGCAGAAATAGGCAGGGTGGTGGTACCTTGACCGCGGTAGCCCCCCTACCTCATCCGGGTTCTGACCTCGGAGGGGATCGGACGTCGGGTGTAAGAGTGCAGGGGAGTCGTTTAGTGGGTGGGTCCTAAAATCCTTGGGCCCGCGGTCTGCTCACAACACCATGCAGACCGTTGAGTCTCACATACCCCGCGCGCCCCTTTTGCGCGGGGACCTCGTAGGAGGTTCGGCCCTCTACCCGAAAAAAAAAAAAAAAAAAGAAAGGGTGGTGGTACATCCCCACGCGGACTCACAAGCGGTCTACCATCAGTAATTACGCAAATTATAATTTTACGGGTTTGATTTTTACTACACGATGTTATTCCTTCACCGTGGAAGTCAATCGTGAACATTTGTTGAGTACGTATTTCATTAGAAAAATTGGTACACACTAGGCATTCGAACACCGGTGCATCGCTCGATACGAATGCCCCGGATGTCTTAGTCTTTAGGCCAAGATGACGACTACGAGGGCTGCACTAAAAGTATTGGGAATGGAATATTTCCACTGTTCCTGTCATATTAAAATCTTTTTAATTGAAAACTCCTTGGTTTTAAAAATCGAACACCATTTATTTATTTAATAAAAGATTCTCGGTCTTGTCACGAGGTTTTGTCAAACTTCTTTAGTCGTTGAGAAAATGAAATTGACTCGAGAAAATTCAAGAGCGATGATTTATTATGACTTTCGAAGTGGTTTAACACAAAAACAGTGTGTTGACCGGATGATTTCTGCATTTGGTGATGAAGCTCCATCCAAAACCACAATTTATCGCTGGTTTGCTGAGTTTCAACGTGGACGTGTCAAGCTCAGTGATGATCCCCGTCAAGGTCGTCCAAAAACTGCAGTCACCCAAGAAAACGTTGATGCTGTGCGTAAGCTGATTGAGGAAGATCGACATGTGACATACCGCGAAATTCAGGCAACTTTAGACATTGGCATGAGTCAAATACAAATAATCTTGAATGAACAATTAGGTGTAAAAAAGTTGTTTTCCCGATGGATACCGCATTCGCTCTGTGAAGAGCAAAAAGCGGCTCGCGTTACTTGATGCGTCAGAACTCTTGAAAGATTCCACGCAGGATCCTCAAATGCTGTATACAACATTGTATCAGGTGACGAATCCTGGATATACGCGTACGAACCCGAAACAAAAAACCAGTCACGAGTTTGAGTGTTCGAAAATGAGTTAAAGCCAACAAAAATTGTTCGTCCACGGAGTGTTGCAAAAAAAATGGTGGTCACGTTTGTCTCCAAAACCGGCCATGTTACGACTATTCCTCTTGAGGGACAAAGAACGGTTAATGCAGAATGGTATGCTAGCATTTGTTTGCCACAGGTCGTTTCTGAACTCCGTAAAGAGAACTGCAACCGCCGCATCATCCTCCATCACGACAATGCAAGTTCTCACACCGCGCACAGAACAAAAGAGTTTTTAGAGCAAGAAAACATAGAATTATTAGACCATCCGCCGTACAGCCCCGACCTAAGCCCTAATGATTTCTATATTTTCCCTAAAATAAAGAATAAATTGCGTGGACAGAGATTTTCATCACCTGAAGAAGCTGTGGACGCCTACAAAACGGCCATTTTGGAGACCTCAACTTCCGAATGGAATGGTTGCTTCAATGATTGGTTTCATCGTATGGAAAAATGTGTCAAATTTCGCGGAGAATACTTCGAAAAGCAATAAATACATTTTTAAATAGTAATGTTGTGTCACTTCGTTAATTCCCGAAATTTTCAGTGCCGCCTATGTACTTAAAACATTATTAAACCTGTTGTCACTTACCAAATCATTTTTTACTTTTTAATGGTGATAAACAAAATGAGTAACTAATAATAAAATCTGAAATATCAATATAAATCACTCAAACACGTAATATGAACAATAAACAGTCACATATAACAAATAACAGTAAACACAACAGGCTGCTATATTGAAACAGGCTGTTATTTTGGAAAAGGCTACTGGAACAGAAGCAGGTGGCACAGGTCTCTAATTTCACCTGTTACAGATCATCCCTAGTGTTGACTATGTTGAATTGATTTTTTCGTTTGTTTTGTCAAATTTTACAGACAAAGAAAATAATTTTATACAGCCAAATTGTTTGTAAACATTGCACCTATTCAAAGTGTTGTAATGGTTCAAACTTCTTAATATAATTCAAGAAACTATATCCAGAGTTTTTTCATAGAAATTAAAAGATTTAAAACTCACTATTACTACACGTTTACTGGTAGTTCTACACTGGTACACAAATAGTTCTACAGAACTTTTTGCAAGAGCGTAAAAAGGCATGTCCTGCAATTTTCTTTAAATTCCCTCCATTTGTACACTTTCACAGATAACCAGTTTATAAGCCACTATAATACAAGAACAAAGGGAAAATTAAAAAATAATTCAGTTAACCGTACATTCCACATTCTCACAAAACATATTTGTGCCACAATTGTTCGTTAATACACTATGTCGATAGCACACGGGAAGAGATTCAGGGCGACAGTCTTTTATAGTTTTGTCTAATCCTTTATGTGTACGACACAAATATCAAATGCTAGGCTTTTGACTTCATAGATAGCCTGGCTATTATACCACATTTCTTCTTCATGAATGACTCTTAAACTATTTTCTTCCAAGACACCGGTCTTATTATTTTTTAAAATAATCGTAGCTGATGATTTTATTTAAGGTTATCGGTATGGATTTTAGGATAAACGTGCGGTCGTCAATGAGCTTTAAGCACCTGTTTGAACATTATGGATGCGGGATACAAAATAGTCATGCGTTCAGTGTGTTTTCCATACAACCATGTATATGTTACCGGAAATGTATGAAATCAAGGAATTGTATACAAATCCTAGGAAATGTGTACAATTCCGATACTATTTAGGAAATGTATAAAATATTGTTTGAAAAACTATTTAATGCATAGATATCCTAGGAAATGTATAAAATTCCTCGGAATTGTATACAATTCCAATATCGTATTAGGAAATGTATAAAGTAAATGCTTTCTGTAATAAAACACGTTGTTAATAATATTTTTTTAATATAACACTTATTGAGACAATCGGGTAACAGTCATACCGTAAAATAATAATAATATATTCATATTATCTTACTAATTAAAACTTCTAAAATCAACTATCTATTAACTTTTAACGTATCACAAAATATTGTATTTATTTTTATAAAATAAAATTTTCATTTGGCAAGTAATCAGTCTGATAATTAAATAATTATAAATGTCAAAGTATAAAAGTAAATCTTTATATTATAATACTTTGTCAGTCCATATAGCTATTTATTTTTGCAGGGTAAGCTCGAATGGCATTTGGAAGTACATAATACTTTATTTTTAAAACACAGACATCTTGATGTAGCACAGTTTTTCTTGCAAAGGCACTTCTTAAATCCCTGGCCGGTTCCAGTGGATTGCAAGTTGGCAACTGACCGTAATGCAAGACTCGTCCCGCTGTCCCCGTGTACCTACCAATATCTTAAATGTTTTACATTTCCGATTGCTATTTAGGAAATGTATAGATTTCCTAGGAAATGTGTAATGTGTAAGTATAATATAATTTATTTCACACATTTCCGTGCGATTTTAGGAATTACATACATTTCCTAGGAATTGTATACAATGACGGATTACATACATTTCCGTTAACATATACACGTAATACAAAATACATTAAGCAATCGAATCGAAACTTTAAATCCATGTCAGCCTTGATGGCAGAATTTCACGTATTTATGCTGTGAAAATGAGTGAAATGTCGCTTTTAATAACATTTTATTTGCACAATTTACTACTAAAACGAACACAAAGTATAAAATCGTGAATACAGCTTTGTATAGATTCTACTCTACACAGCACAACCTCTTTAAATTAGTGTAATCTATGGCAAAGCCGTAACAAGTTGAGACTTGTTTTTGAAATCCTTTGTATTACATATACATACCTACTATCTACTTATATATTTATTTTGAAGTTTTGAATGTTTTGTTTGATTCATGCATGAACTTGAACATTATGCGCGGAGGTTTTGTATTAGACTGTCGCGCGCTTCATCCGAAAATTAGTACTTCCTACCATTTGATGCAAAAGGACTGTTTATTGTTTATATTACGTGTTTGAGTGATTTATATTGATAATTCAGATTTTATTATTAGTTACTCATTTTGTTTATCACCATCAAAAAGTACAAAATGATTTGGTAAGTGACAATTTACTCATTTCTCTTCTGTATTATAATTTAATTTAAGATGTAAAATTTATTCCAATACACGAAATTATATGCGAGGAGAACGCAATTAAAAAAACTGGCGGTCTTAAAAATAAAAGTAAACAAAATTCCAACAAATTTATATTATTTATAGTGAAGGAGGTACTTAGATATCACTTATCGGTGTCTAACTTTTGGCTTTAAGTTCTCAAAAAGTTTACTATAAACACAAGTCGTCTGAACGACAGATTATCTTATATAAATTAAATTTAATATTATATTTTTAATATAATATACTTATTTAGCTAATTATTTGCTGGGTCCTAGGTCTTATTCCTTGTGTTTAAAATACAACATACAATACAATTTTCAATCAGTATATAATAAAATATTTTTTATCATAAATTGCATGTTTCAACTTGTCCCTGTGTCATGTTTGGACATGTTATTTTTGTTTTAGATTTTTTTCTACATTGTACAAGTAAAAAAAGTTTTAAAATATATAGCTTCAAAAGAAATGAAGCTGTTTTAAAGTTATTAAACAATAAATATTCAAAAAAGACAATATTAAGCAATCCATCCATCCATGCAAAGGCTGTCATTCATAAATGCTGCAAAAAATTTTTGTTCTATAAAAATTTACTTAAAAATTATGTGTAAAGTAAACTTGGTTCACTGTAAGCACTCATTACCTACCATGCCTAAAAAGGCAAAAGTTAGGTGTGGTAGGAAAAAACAAAAGTTAGGTGTGAGTTTAAAGAGTTCTGCTGCTGAGCTTAGAGTTCTGTTGCTGAGTATAAAGAGTTCAAAATTGTTTTATGCTTATTTTGATTTTAAGATTATGTTTTAATTTTATTGTGATATAGGTATTTTTCTAACGCTAAAAAGTTGACCACTGTATAAATATTCCATTATTGTTAAATTATCAACATCATTAAAAAAAAAAGCCCACAAAGATCACATTATTTGATTGGACTCAACTTTTTCTTTCATTGCTGTGTCTATCTTTATAATGGTGTTTGGTACCACCTGCCCCTTGTTGGGGACAAGATGACACATTTCACACCTTGCCTGCATGGATCGCAGCTCTTGGCATAAACAGTGCTGCCAATTTGTAGCCCTGAAATACTCTGCTGTATCGGAACTAGCATGGATTCTGGGGGTGCAAACATCCGTCAACCAGTTAATCTTTCGCAAGATGCATGTAGTATAGCTTTCATGTAATTTTTGTTCTGTCTCCCTGCCTAAACTAACATACGGAGTCAACCCAAAAGACAGGAGGATAGTATTGAGTGAGATTCTTATCTTGGTCCTCGGCTCTAAGACGACGAGTTGGAACAGAGAGAAGTCCACTTTCTCACGTCGCATCGAGATGTCGAGCGTCGCAATGAGCGATTCGCAACAAGTTGGTTCTAATTTGTGCATAATTGTTAGTTTAAAGATTTTTCGATACTAATTTCTCTATCTTTATTTTATTCTCTACTAGCTTTTGCCCGCGACTTCGTCCGCGTGAATTGTTCACAAATAATGCTTTATTTTAGAACAAATTTGGTTAGCATAAAAAACTTTATAGTGAATCAACTTTAGCATATAGAAATATGCTGTCACGGAATTTCTTTTACATCTTTTAAAGAGAAACAATTCTGTCATACATTATTTTAACGAAACTTTAACCTTTTATGCAGCGCACGCAGCGGAAGTTCTCGAAAGGTAAAAATAACCCGATTTTGAAACATTATTTATCGGCGCGGTATAGACTTCTTCGATAAATGGGCTATCTAACACTGAAAGAATTTTTCAAATCGGACCAGTAGTTCCTGAGATTAGCGCGTTCAAACAAACAAACTCTTCAGCTTTATAATATTAGTATAGATATTATTTTTTGATCAAGGTAGTTAGAAATGTAAGGAAATCTATGTATTTTTTAAATCTCTTCCTATTTAAGTTTTGGCGATAGGACGTTTTCTGAATCTATGGATACTTATTAATTATGCCTTTATTTATGCAGTCGTCATCATTCTTCTGGTCTGAAAAGCGTAATTACCGTTATTCTGACGCAACTGAGGACACAGCTCTCATACTCTCAATGTCAAGGTTGCTAGCTAATATATCATTTACTTTGTAGTCTTCGGGCTCAATATTCGTTCGGTATTAACATGGCCATAACATTGTCAGTCAGTTTAAGCTCAATAATTCGTTAGATGTTTGTATGTGTTCGAATTGATCAAAGTACGTTCAGAGTATCGACGTTATACGACGTATAGAGATCGCGTTAGATTTATTAATCTATCCACAAATTTAAATCAATTTAATGGCGTTGCTAAATCATTCAGTGAATTACTAGAATAATACAATTGTCCTTCTACTGTTTTGGAGTTTTATACAATTTTTGCGTACATGAATTAAAAAAAAAAACATTTCACTCAACATTTTTTCTAAGATGCAAAAGTCAATGTAAAAGTTTATGTTGAGGGTTTCGTAATATTGCATCATTCAAAATCCTTTCCCGTTTGTTGCGTATCGCGTCTAGAGTGGCGATTCGATGTTATTCTGGTTTGCTTCGCCTCCCGCGCGTTCGATACGATAGTGGGATGGGGATGACTCACCGTTGACCGCTTCATAGGTACCTGCAGCCAGGGGATTTGATCTTTTTGTTAAGACGTGACTCGGTTTGCTTTGTTGATTTACATTATAATAATTATATTGATACATACTACGAGAACATTTATAACGAAATCGACGCGACAATGTAGGTATCTTATCTTGTATTTTAACTATTAAAGGCAAGAAATTAAATCTATTTAATATAAATTCAATAGATTTTTTACTGTTGATAATAGGGTTAAAAGTAAAACGTAAAGTAAAGAAGTATACTAGTTATTACTATTTACTAGTTATACAAGTTATACTAGTTTCATCTATCATCTTCAATGACTACATGACGAGAAATACTGCTATTTTTCCATCACCTGACTGTAGTAGTTTCTAGTAGCCTTTCCTCTACTGATCTTGAGCTGTAAGGATTTTTGTGAGTCCGTACTGCCCGGTATTTGTCGCGTTTCAGCGAAGAAGAATAGGATACCTAGTCGTTGAAATGTCAATCTCTCACCTTAAATTAGAGGTGGAATTCAAGTTCTACCGGTCATGGACTCCGGTAACTCAGCAGTCCGAATCGTGAACCTGTCTTATCTAAAAAGCCTGGTGGATTTTTATAACTCCAAAAACTAGATATATGAGATGACCGTTTTTTATTTATTATTATTATTATTTTATTGCTTAGATGGCTGGACGAGCTCACAGCCCACCTGATGTTAAGTGTTTACTGGAGCCCATGGACATCTACAACGTAAATGCGCCACCCACCTTGAGATATAAGTTCTAAGATCTCAGTATAATTACAACGGCTGCTCCACCCTTCAAGCCGCTTCACGGCAGAAATAGGCAGGGCGGTGGTACCTACGCGCGCGGACTCACAAGAGGTCCTACCACCAGTAATAAAATAATAATTCGATATTATTTAAGATAGTTAGATGAACATTGTTACGTTATATTGTGTGTTAAGTCTATGAACCCAAGAGATACAAGTTTTGTCGTCCGACTCATCATCGGTCAGGCGATTCGTAGCACAAAACAAGTTCCCGCACTCGCTTTCGCACACGTTATCGCGGTAAATTAAAATAGACCGGTGAATAATCGGATTCAGCATTTATTTAGAGGACTTAAAGGCATCCTTCTCAAGTACTTGTTGGCGTTATAATCTTAGAGGACTTTATTATTTGAAAACTAAATTTTACAGTTTAAATTAAAACCTTCATTTTCTCTGCTAACTTATTATAGTATTATATTTAAAGATATCGTTAATGTTTGATTGTTAAACGTTTTAAAAAAAAGGAATTATTTATTGTGTATAATTTTTATATCAAAATTGCGAAGCTGACACTTGACCCGTCGTGACTAATTATTCCGTTGTTAATAAGTTAATCATATATTTGTCGGGTGGGATATCGAGGCGTGAAAGGCTATTTGGTTTATACAATTTCACAGGAGAGCCATATAAAGTTTTTAATATTTGAAAAAAAATACAATAACAGCAAAACTTCAGCTATTTGAATGGAGCAAACATAATTGAAGTTTAATTTTAAAAAATCGAACTGTTGATGCTAATCTTCTTCTTCTTCTCTATATATAAAAATGAATTGCTGTTCGTTAGTCTCGCTAAAACTCGAGAACTACTCGCTGGACCGATTTGACTAATTTTGGTCTTGAATTATTTGTGGAAGTCCAGAGAAGGTTTAAAAGGTAAATAAATGAATGAAAATCCTCGGAATTAAATAAAAATAACAATTTTGTTTTTCCTTTAATGTGTCCCCCATCGGACGGATTCCTTTTATCTTTTATTTATCGATTGAGGCATTACGAAGTCTGCCGGGTCAGCTATTATTACCAAATAAAATGCACCTTTAATTAAAAAAATTAATATCGCTTAAATCAAATAGCCTTTTACCCTTTGATATACAATTGACACTGAGATCTGATGTCTCAATGTGGATGACGGTATTTACGTTGTATATATATGGCCCTTGCCACCACTCAAGACCGGATAGGTAAGATCGTAAATGTAAAAAAAAAAAAACATTACCTGTATATTTGCAAAGCACAAGAAAATTCGAATTTTATCGTCCTTCATAACTTATTTGTGATTCAAGATTAATTTGCGCGGCGGATCAAAATACACAATTAAGTGATCAGTTGAATTAATTACGTTACTGCGTTTTATAACTTAAAGGAAAATGTAACTGTGATTATTATTATGTAGGGATGCATAACATACATATAATATAGATACTAATTAACTAATTAATAATTTTATGACAAACAATTTGTTGTTGCTTTGTTTTGGAGGAATTTACCGAACGTCATCTCTTTCTGAGGGTCTATGTGGAAGAGCAATATGGTACTGTGGAAGTTCTTTAGTCAGGATGACATGGCCTTTGCAGCAAAACTTTAGTGAGCGACGAATTAGCTGATAGCTCAGTGAATACCTAGCAAATACTCAAACGCTAAGAGTCGTTTTAGTGACCGCAGATTTCTAAGAACTGTTTTGAAGTATCACCGATAAAATTAGATTCGTAGCATCCGCGGCAAAATAAGTAAGACGTTCGATGACTCACACTAGGTACTGTGATCTTGTTCTCGTTCGATCTTGGGTCCAGTCCCTATTGATATGTATTCACAAACGACTTTAGGGCAGCGGCGTGTCGTAAGCTCGGAAGAAATACATTTTGTATGGCAAATGCACAATGCAGATTGTTGGCGTATTCGCGTTCGTTGTTACTTACATCTTGTATATTTCCGTTGCAACTTAATCTATTATACTATAGTTTAGTTATAGTCTAGTGTATATAGTATATTATACATCTCATTTTTTCCTACCTATTCTAGTAACCTCGAGGGGCTATACTAGATTATCCGAGCGAGTATGTGAGCTCACGGGCTCTAACCTGTTGAAGTTGCTAACACTAGCCCTAGCAAGAGCAGTGCTTCGTAAAATCTACCACCGGATCGGAAACGCCACCCACTGATAAGAACCGGCGAGACTCTGTGGGCTGTGTCTGTGGTTAATTTACTCGCCGAACCCTTTGTCGCAAAGCCACGGGTTCGACGAGAACGATGACCGGATATACTGAACACTACAAGTAAAAACAAATATGTTTTGTTTCAGGATTTTGTCCTTGTGTTTTTTGATGTCTCTCACCTACGTCAGCCCTCAACCGGTTCGTTGTCAGGAAGACACGCAGTGCTCCAGTGGTTATTACTGTGAGATAGCGTTGAATATTTGCCGAGAATGCATTAACTGCGAAGAATTGAAGCGCGAACCATCAACCCGTTTTCCACCCAATACTTGTATCAAATCTGTAGTCGACTGCGGTACGTGTAAGAAAGGGTGAGTCAGCTGAGTCAGCTTTACATATCAAACATTTTTAAACTAATCTATCTTAATCATAAAATATTTATTTAATAAAGATTTTTTTCCTGCTTTATTTTATGTAAATAAAATTAATAGGTTTAGTGATACTTTGATGTTTATTATGAAACGTGCATAATCTGTATTTTCCAAAAATGCATTCATAATAACTAACATGGGAAAGAAATGAAAATGAAAACGTTTGAAATATGTAATTATTCTAATTTAGCAGTAACCTCGCTTCGAGTCTGTGAATCTAATTCACATAAATTACGTCAGCGCCGTTCGTGTTTGTAAAACGAGCCTTTTTGGAGTCCCATGTACTGTAAATAGAAGTTTTTGATGTTTTAGTATACATTTATCACGTTTTTATATAATTTGAGAATTATTTTTTAAGTTAAGTGTTTATCGGATACCATAAACAAGACGTTCTGCATGCCGCTACCACCCACCTTGAGACATGAGGTCAAAGTTCCAGTATTATTTCCCAACAGTTATCCCTTGAAAAAGTATCTGATTGCTTTATATTAATGAGCAGCTTCGTTCTTAATATACTGTCTCGTGTAACATGAACAGTTTCAAGAATTTAGAATTTCAGTTCTCGAATTTTCGGCACAGGTTAGTGTTAGACCACGACGCTGATATAAGCGGCGAATGCGTGAGGCCCGACGACCGAGAGGAGAGCGCCGTGTTGCCTCCTTACGTGTGGGCGCTGATCGTCATCGGGCTACTGTTGTTCGTCGTCATCGTCTTCTACTTGCTGAGGCACAGGGATATGTTCAAGGTTTTAGCTTGTAAGTATCGTTTTTTTTTGTTTGCCTAACCTCAAAAATTCAAGATCACTCAACAATAAACCTTAACTGAAATAACGCTTAAATAATTTTGTTTACTTCTACAAAAAAATAATAATAATTATTATGTAGTATTGTTGTCATAGATAGGAACTACTGTAGAACTTGCCTCCTGCTATACGTTTTTGTTATGGGAGCTAAATACATTCATGTATGCAGTGCAAATAAAATTTAACCTAATATGTACTGGTATTGAATTTATTATCACAATAATGCAATTGTTATCGTATTTTAACAACACTATAATATTATGAATAATATGTGTGGGGTAAAGGATATTATTTTTATATCACAAGTACCTACATAGATTAGCACGGTAGAGTGACAGATTATCAACAAGCTTGCGCAGCTAGTAATGCAATCTTTAATGATCGCAAATGGACATTATGTCGAAAGACTATGTGCTTTTAATATGTGTAATACATTATTATTTTTCTAGTGACCGATTAGCGTAGTTTGGTCCAAATTAAAATCCCGATTACAAATATTATTTTTATTAAACATATCTAGTATGTAGTATGTGAAAACATAACACAATAGTACACCCTTGCTCTGCCCCATTAAATGCAATGTTTAAAATTTAAGTTAGCTTTTAATATAAGGGATTCAAGTGCGGGTAGGTAACCCTCTTATAACACGGTAAATACGTTACTACAAAGTCTCGTGTTGTGCGAAACCGTGTTATATGAGACTACGAATAGAAGCCAGTACAAAAAGGGGAGTAATTTTTCTGAATGAATCATTTCAACTATTCCTGTATTTTTTTACCTATTATGCACAAAAAATAAGCACTAAAATTTCGGTTATTCTTAATAGTGCATAATGTAATATTCTAAATAGTTTTAAACAATAATCTCGTTATTGTGTTGTACAAGTACCGTGTTATAAGAGAGTTTTGGGCAATTTTTCTTTTCATGTTAGAATAGAATCGTGTTGTAAAATACAGTGTTATAGGAGGGCTACCTGTATGCGATTGGCGTCTTATATCTTAATATAAGACAACAATCAGAATCATTTCAACTATTCCTGTATTTTTTTACCTATTATGCATAAAAAATAAGCACTAAAATTTCGGTTATTCTTAATAGTGCATAATGTAATATTCTAAGTAGTTTTAAACAATAATCTCGTTATTGTGTTGTACAAATACCGTGTTATAAGAGAGTTTTGGGCAATTTTTCTTGTCATGTTAGAATAGAATCGTGTTGTAAAATACCGTGTTATAGGAGTCACCTGTATGTGATTGGCGTCTTATATTTTAATATAAGACAACAATCACATTATCAATCATCAATTTTTTCATCAGATTTTTATTTACTTAACCGAATTATTTACCTGTTACATTACTTTACCAATATCTACATTTCTGCCATCTCTAAGGAAGATCAGTTTGTGCTTTTGCGATTTAACTTTGTCTATGGAAGCATTTTGTATGGATCCTTGGAGGATTGCAGAAATATAGTAATCTTTATTAAAATTACAGTTCTGTCGTCCGACCATAATATAATGACCAAAAAAAAACCGCAATATGCTTTCTGGTAATCACTTGAAACTAGGTCTGGCCGGTACGCTAGTCGATTTATAGTTTCTATATCTATTCTTCTGCGAGTCTTGTAACAATAGTTTGTCGAGCAGGGTGATGAAGATCTCTGCGTTAACGGTTTGAGATTTAAGTTTCTCAATTGAACACCGAATTTCAAAAAGCTTTAGTGAACACATGCAATGACCACCAAACCATTTTTTAAGTGACCATCGACTTATAATATGCCATTTTTCCGGTATTCGAGTCCGCTTTCCATCGCACTCAAAACAATTTATTTGAATCTAGGGCCGTACAGGTTTAATTTTAATTCGAAATTGCATAACGTTAAAAGGACGCGTTAAACCGAATTACTATCAGTGCAGTGCAGCAGTCTAAACATTGTCGTATAAACATGTTGCTTAGCCCGAAGAACATAAAGATCAGATTGGAATGCATAATATAATCGTGCTAAACGATAGACTTGTTTGTGCTATGAGTCATCAGTAGTAACAATGTGAAAAGTTGTTTTATTTTTGTTGTTGTTTTTTAGAGCTAGGTAAATACAGTCCGGCACTGACCTTTGGGATCTTATGTGTCATAATGTGTCTTAAGTCGTATTTTATTGTTTTAATATTGTGAAGAGTATGTCTTGTATTAACTTTTACTACTCCTATTAATATTAAAGTTCAATAGCGTAAATAATGCCACCTGCCGGCGCAAATATTAAGAAAGCCTAAATATTTCTTTAAAATCGTTTATTTGGCGTTAATTTTACAGGAGAGCCATTTAAAGTTTAAAATTTGAAAAAAATATTCTAATAACAAAAAAAAAAAAAACTTCTTCAGCCATTTGAAGGGGGTAAACTTAATTGAAATTTAATTACATACTTCGAAATTTGTATATAATTGTATAAAATGTGTGTATAATAAATACCAATTAAAACGATCTTCAATTACAAAGATAAATGTCGCGTATTAAGCGAAATGTCGATTAAACCAAATAGTCTTTCGTCTCTCGATATAATAATATAGAATTATAGTAAAAAACGCGAGATTAAATCGTTTTTAAGTAGTTTTAATTATGTTTACGAAATGCGAAAATGTAAGGAAATAATAAATATCTCTTGTAAAAATAATAATAAAACTTATTTACATATTAACACGTTGACTGCCATGTAGGTCACCGGTGCCCTACGTGGCCCACTGAGGTACTAATGTCGATTTCTGTTACTAAGCACCTGGATTGCCTAACTTTGCCTTCTTTTATTTGTTATTGTATCTTCGGATCCGTGTTTCCCACAGACTGCTAGATATTCCGGCGCCTAAGTAAGAAAATCGAAGAGACAAATCGACATAATTACTTTAGGGCGCCACGTAGGGCACCGATGACCTACGTAGCAGTCAACGTGTTAATAGGGTTTATCAATTTTAATTATTCAAAATGTATTTGTTTTAGCGGCTCGCACTTCAGCGTCGGTGAGATCTCAGTGCTACAGGGTTAACGCCACAGCCCCCGACTTCCCGCCGCCCTACAACCCGGGGACCGACGATCCAGGATCCGGTACTCACGCAGCGTATCCGCCCCTCACCAGTGTTGGACACGACGAAGGTATTGTGTAACGGAGACAACAATTTGTTAACCCTTTTAGTGCTGAACTTATTTTCACGTATGTTGCAGAAATTGGTAAAGGATTTTTTGAAAAAAAAATTAGAAATTGTCACCTTACTAGCTTTTTCCCGCGACTTCGTCCGCGTGAAAAATAGTTCACAAATAATGCTTTATTTTAAAACAAATTTGGTTAGCATAAAAAACGTTATAGTGAGTAAAAATTAACGAAACGAATGAGGTTCAAAAATATGGCGATTTTTACTGAACATTAAATGTGTCTTTAGGAAGGCTGTAAATATTTATGTTATAATTTAATACGAGTAATAGTATAGAATAATAAATAGCCAAAGAATGTTCGGGGCGGTCGTGCTTCAAATGATATATGAATGTTGTCCACAGAGCTATCGCGTCCGTTCATTAAGCCGGCCTGGCCAAACCCGCTTCAGGAACTGCGCGAGTCCGACAACAGACAGTCCTCTACGGTCTTCAATCCGCCGGCCTACGAACAGTCCGAACCGCCTTCCGAGTAATTATATCAATTAATACATTTTAATTATCGAAAACATAATTTAATAGACCTTCCAGAAGCGGTATACGGTTTTTTAATGTGATGACAAAATGATGAAAATTGTATTTATTTTTTAGATTATCTGCATTATCATTCACGCAGCCATCTTTGTGTCTTACCATATTCACTCAGTTTACATTCTAAATATAAATAATATTAATTGATCAGTGTGGTTTTACATCAATTTTCATCTGTGATAGCTTCATTCCGTGCAGGGCTGTCTACATGAGATCGTTATAAGGCTAATTGTAATTGCCTTTTGCTTGTCATTTACATGTGGTGTTTCAAGAAAGAGATAGCTTAGCCCTTGTAGTTATTTGTCGTCAAAGTGATTTTTCTATCTTCTCCTATTTTAAGTTCAAGTAAACAAATGACCCTTCTAATTTTTTGTTAATGCTTTGATGGGGTGTACGAGCTCACGGCCCACCCGGTGTAGTAAAGTGGTTACCGGAGCCTATAGACACCTACAACGTAAATCCCGCCACCTATCTCGAGACAAGAGTTCTAAAGTCTGACCCTTCCAACAGAAAGACATTACCTACTGCTTCTGCCTATTTCTGCCGTGAAGCAGTAAGCAGAGTGGTGGTACTTACCTACCTGTAAGAACTCACAAGAGCTCCTCCTACCACCAGTAATTACGCAAATTATAATTTTGCGGGTTTGGTTTTCGCTACACGATGCTATTCCTTCACTGTGGAAGTCAATCGTGAACATTTGTTAAGTACGTATTTCATTAGAAAAAAAAAATGGTACTTGCTAGCGGGATTCGAACACCGGTGCATCGCTAGATACGAATGCACCGGCGTTTTATTCTTTATGCCACGACGCCTTCAAAATAATAAGATCATATGTATATGTAAATATGGATACATTAATGACTGTTTCAGCACTAATAACGAACAGGCTGACAAAGAGCCCGACCGTATATCGCTGCACGACGAAGACACGGTCGAGAGCCCGTGGACACCGAACACTTCCAGTGCCAACAACAACAACAACAACAATACCGTAGTTGCTAAAAGGTGACTTATTTATTTATTTATTACGCTTCATGTAAAATTTACATTGGCGGCCTTAATGCCTAAGGCAGTCAACCAAAGGTAGTGCAAAGAAAATAGAAATAGAATAAGAAAAAGAAAATTTTATTAAATTACAAATACATACACAAAACACAAAATATAAGCGTAAAGATATATATTATATATATATATATATACACATACATGCATACACATAATAGTTTATGAAGTATTCCAAAGAATATATTAACAAATTCACTTAACAAATATCTACAACTTAATAAGTTCATGACGATTCCGCTTTACCAACTTTTCCAATAGCATCTTTTCCAGCAGCTTTGTATTATATCATACAGCTCTCTTCCCAGCTATTTATGCCACATGGTGGTGGGGTCAGCTTTCCTCACTTTACTCCTCCACTTCGCTCTGTCTTTGACATCCTCGTCAGAAATTTTGCATTCCCTTTTGTCCTTCACCACTACATCCTTCCACCTTGTCTTGGGTCTACAGCATAAATTGTATTATACAACAAAAGTTGACACAAAGAGTACATGTAATTGTGTCTTTGTTGTTAAAGATTTAATGGGAGCATTGTAAACAGCCGAACAGCAGAGAGGAACTATTAGAAAAAGCAAAATTGAATAATGTACGAATATAACGAAGGTCGTTTATAAAAGCCGTAAAATAGTGTTGAAATGAAATGGTGAATTTTAATTCTATTATTTTGTTTTGTTTAAATCAGTGCTGTGATTCTCACAAGCTCACCCTTAAAAATTTAATTGCTTTAGTAGGCAGATCAGCAGACGACTTATCTAGTGGTAAGTGGTTACCGTCACTCGTGGATGTCAGCAACGCTAAGGGCACGAGCCGAGTCACTACTAAATTTTTAAAACTGGTGATTATTTTGTTAGGTATTCGTTTTTTTTCCTGCCTAAGCTGATAGCCTTGAGGGGCTATTTCAGCGTAACCTTAACTAGTAGGTGAGCTCACGGGGCTCAAACTTGACGTCGTTACTAACATGAACCCTAGCAAGAGCCGTGCTTCGCAGAATCTACCACCGGATCGGAAACGTGACCCACTGAGAAGATCCGGCGAGAAACTCAGTGGGCTAGGCATTAGTAATGGGCATGTCAGTGTACCTTACCTCACCGCGGTTCGAATGAGCACTGACACTCAAAAATGTCAGTAACATCTCTATGCAATAACAATATGAGGCCCTTTTGTTAGCAGCCCGAACGAGAGTGCGGTTGTATTGGCGGCGGCGGGCGCGAGCGGTTCGGGCGCGTCTTCTGCGGCGGGCGCGTCGGACGCGTCGGACGCGCCGCCTCCAGCCAAACTACGCCGGACTGTGCAGGTTAAAGACTAGCGCCTTTATTTATCTAGCGATAAGATACACATGCAAAATTAAATACCAGGGCGTCTAAGTACGAGTACCGAGAAATACCGGGGTCAAAAACCAGGTTTTAAAAATACTTGAAAGTTATACGTACGGCATGAGACGCCGCGGTGTTCAAATTTGAAACTTACATAGGAATTCACCCCGTATTTCATGACGAATAAGGAGCAAAATCGTATAAATAAAAAAATACTTCGAAGTTCAAAGTATTTTTTTATTCACAAATCCGATTGTGCTTTTTATTCCTAATAAGATATCAACCATTTTCCTATGCATTATTTTCAAGATAGTGTTTAAGTTTTTTGAGCATCCGACTTCAGCACATATACTTTCATACTTGCAAGTATTTTTTGCTCGTACCAGGGCGCCGTATATATGTTAATCGTACCTAACTATTTCTACTGAACTAACTCCGCGTGCGAAATGTTTTGTAATAAATTCGAGATTGACAATTTTCGTCGAGCGAACTAACCCATAGACATAGGCCACTGAGTTTCTCGCCGGATCATTATCAGTGGGTCGCGATTTTGATCTGGTGGTAGATTTGGCGAAGTACTGCTCTCGCTAGGGCTAGTATTAGCAAATTCTCTCAGGTTGAGCCCGTGAGGTCACCTACCCGTCCTAAGCTGAAATAGCCCCTACGCTACCAGGGATTAGGTAAAAAATTGACTAAAACTTAAGATAATCTAAAAGTCCAATTTGAAATGTTTGCAGGATCTGATGAGTCGCAGCCGCGAGCCGAGCGCCGAGCCGGGCCGCGCGCACCCGCAGATAACGCTCAACCTCCAGTGCAACAACAACATGGTGTTCAACACCATCGTCTGACGGTCAAGTCCACCAATCGAGCGTACAACTAGGGATGGGGTTTTCTTTTTTCAAAATTGATGGCAGCAATTCCAGGCTGGGCAACCTGAAAAATTGTGATTTTTTTTTAAATTTCGGTGCTACACCTTCGGAATATTTGCTCAATGTTCTAATGTAGTTTTTAGTGTAGTTACTTTAGTTGCTCATTATACAATATTCGTGTGCCATTTATATTTGGTCACAGCGTTACATTAATTAAGTTTATTAGATTAGTCAATTTAAAGTTAAAAGTGCATGCGCTTTTCGTTTTAATATAATTGTTTTCTAGGCGATGCACTTTCATTAATTTGTGTACTTTTATTATATTTTATTGTTTGCCTTACGATTAACAAGTATGATTCTGTTCTTATTTCGGTAAGTACTTACGGAGCGTGCGTTAACATATTTTAGCCATGTTTTGCATTTAAACATTTTCTTTTTTTTTTTTTTTAGTTTAGTTCTGTAGAATACGAATATAATAGTTTATAAATAATCTCGTTCTAAATGTAGGTAGTAAACAATTGTTCGAACAAAGGTATTTTGTAAGTCTTTGATTAGTAAAATTGTAAAAATGCATATCAATCAACAAATCATAATTTAAAATGCGTTTAACTTATGAAAAGTTTATGTATTTTAAATAAATTATTTACATCATCCTATCTGCGAGTCTCAAATCTGATTACAACAAAAAAAAAGGTATAAATAAACAAAAAACAGGTATAGATAAGACAATATTGGAAAACGATTCAAAACATTTTAGTTATAGTCGCCCTTCCTAAGTTAGGTAGGCTGTGTATGTAGGTCGGGGTAATATTGAGCTCAAATTTTACATAAATTTTAATAAAATTTTGGCCTTAAAAACGATTTAGAAGACACGCAAAGAACTGGTGCTATCCTACTAAATTAGAATGTCTGTTAATCAAATTGCCATGTGTTTGGCAAACTAGCCGTATTGCTTAAATTGAATACTCATAATTTAGTAATCTATGATTGTCATAACTTTAGTTCAATATTAGTGTTCATAGATACACATATTTAATGAGATATGTAGTTAAAATGTATGGTTGGTGGTCTGGCACGAGATCATTTTGAGAGCGAGATGTTTGCTCGGCCTAAGTCTCAGTGCGCAGTTGTAGACTTTAAAGATTTAAATCAGGACATAAAATTGTATTGTCATAGAAACTATTGAGGCTTCATGTTGCCACTCTACTAAAATATAATAGTCGCAATTATTAAATATGAAATTATATTTCGTTGTGATTTTAAAATATTATTATTGCATATTATGTAGGCAGGGGCTTGGCTCTGCCCCTGGCATTACTGAAGTCCATGGGCGACGGTAACCACTCACCATCAGGTGGGCCGTGTGCTCGTCTGCCTACAAGGGCAATAAAAAAAAATTACGATGTTCCCATCTACAACAGAGTTATAGACTATAGCATTATTTAACGACTTATTTATATGAATAATATTTCAACTTAATGAATAAGTCGCACAGTACACTTATGCAACCATAATTCTATACAGGATTTCTATAAACTAATATTCTATCCGTTAGGTTATCAATTATGATTATTTATTATAATTTAGAATTATTGCTTTAATAGTGATGTGTGCAAGTCAGTTGAAATATATAACGAATTTGTCATTTGATCACAAATCTTATGTTAAACAGTAAAGGGATCTCTGATGTATGTTTTAAAGGTAAAACAAATTGTTGTTATCAGATACACTCTTGTAGAATTTCTTAGATAAATTGATGTTAGTTTTTTTTTTCTTAAGTAAATCGTGTTCTGGAACATTGTTACTTTTTCTTGTATATCGAGGGATGAAAGGCTATTTGATTTAATCGACATTTCGCTTAATACGTGACATTTATCTTTGTTATTAAAATGCGTTTTATTTGATACTAGCGACCCGCCCTCGCTTCGCTTCGGAAACTGTAATTTATTATTGATTTCTCCACTATTTGATGGATGTTATTATACATATAAACCTTCCTCTTCAATCAATCTATTGAAAACCGAATCAAAATCCGTTGCGTAGTTTTAAATATTTAAGTATACATAGGGACAGTCAGATATAGAGACAGAGAAAGCAACTTTGTTTTATACTATATATTGATTAGCATCAACAGTTCGATGTTTTTAATTGAACTTCGATTAAGTTTACCCCATTCAAATAGCTAAAGAAGTTTTTTTGTTATGATATATTTTCCAAATTTTATACTTAAAATGGCTCTACTGTAAAGTTTGTAAAAATGTCGCTTAAACCAAATAGCCTTTCAGCCCTCTTTTTGTTAAACATTGAAGGGATCCTTTTGTTTGTTTTAAAGATTAAAAATATCTTTTCTAGAATCTGTTGTAAAATCTGTTGTAGAATTCCTTAGATAAATTGATGTTAGTTTTTTTTTCTTTAAAGAAAATCGTGATCTGAAACATTATCATCACGTTTTCTTGTATATGATAATATAAAACAATTACTATTCAATTGTCTAGACAAGGATAATGTGTACAATTTTTCACAAACCTAATTGTGTTCACGAATGCTAGCAGCTGGTAGAGGTAGACTATAAGGCTAAGACGTATTAAGTGATGCCGGGTTGCAAGGTTAAGCTGTCGTCTGCCTCGCTTAGTAAACATAAACGTTATTGCATGATTTCGTTCTCAATTATTCAGTATTTTAATTGTTAATATTTAAAAACGAATTACCTTAGAGCAACGTTAACTGAATGTTTAAATTAAATGTGTTCCATTCTCATTCATAACGATAAAAATTAGAAATTTGAAAAAGAGAAAACAAAATCGGATAAATGTATTGTGATAAAAACTATATAATTACTATACATATATAGATATATTGTTATATAAACTATAAAATACAGAAGATAATACCTACAACAAAATAAAATTTGTAATCTTTATGTATAAAATCATTTGGGCCTGTTTGTAGAGGCAACAATGTTTCTAAACCTCGCATAGCGTTTCGTTCGATAGTAATTTTCTAGTAGCTGTGATGCACCTATTAAGTTTTACACTTTAGTTTGTTGTAAAAATTCTTAGTTACTAGTTGGTCGAACATGGCGTAGGCTGACTATACTATACTAATGTTGTGACTACATGTTCGGGAGTCATGGAACACAGTTCACGAATTGTTTGAGCTTGTCTTGGTCTTGTCACTGTGCCCCTGGCGTTAAATTATCATCGTTCACTTGGATTTCTTACTTTTATGATAAAAGGGTTTTTAGGCTTGATTTTGGTATATCGGGAGGTGAAAGACTATTTATTCGGTTAAAGCGATATTAATCTTTGTAATTAAAGATGCGTTTTATTTGATATTAGCATAAACAGTTCGATGTTTTTAATTGAATATGCAATTTCGAAAAGGGCACATGTCGCATATTTTGTCAAATACGTTTTTTCATAATATACATGTAGTTTTGAGGCTTACCTACACCCATTTTATAATAATTCCAATAATTTTCAATTGCTAATTAACACTAAAATATATCTCAAAAGTTAATATTTTAAATTTTACACTCCTTTAGAAAATAATCAGTTTTTTTTTTCATTTCCTGAACATTTTACATTTTCAGAGATGTGCCCTTTTTGGAATTGCATATTCAATTGAACTTCAATTAAGTTTACTCCATTCAAATAGTTAAGAAGTTTTTTTTGTTTTGATAATTTTTCCAAATATCAAACAGCTCTCCTGTAAAGTTGCAGAAATCTCGTTTAAACCTAATAGCCTTTCACCTATCCATGTCGTTAAACGCCTAACAGCAAATACCATTTCAAAAAAACTTGTCGAAAACAGCTCAGTTTACATGGAGGGTAGATGTAAAGAGTTCTGTCTCATATGGGAGATAAGTTGAAGGAACAAATTGCACCTCTAAAACCCATGCTTAAGATTGTAAATGGAGTTACGTGTGTGGAAAGTTGTATTTAATAACTTTTCACACGCTATTTTTGAAATCGGATCAATTGCTTTGGTGACGCCTAATTGGTTGCTTTTTGACTGACACTTTTACATACACAGAGAGTGTGCATCTTATCTCTACCTTCCTAAACAGTTTTATAGGGATATAATAGAAGAGTTGATGCTTGGAGCTTTAGCATCCTTTTTATGTTAGTCATTTTTTATTGCCAATTTTATCACGAATGAAGAGACTTAAGATTAGACTAAATTACTTACTTATTACTTTTAATTCACTATATAAATCAATTTCAACGTAATTTACTTTTACGCCCTCAGCCTTTTTCGCGGTAAATGTTCACCCGGACACGAATGCGAATTTATTAGGTGCGATTGTAAAAACTTCGATGATGGCCAGACTCTTAAGTTTTTCCACGATAACGTGACACCAAGGCTTCCGAATGAATGTATCCGCGCCATAAGAATAAAATAATATGACATATATTTAAGAGTTTATTAGTCAAAATTTGTGCCAAGTAATATCTGTGTAAATAGAATTAAAATAATGTATGTAGTAAGTCGAAGGTCAAACGTGAATCCTAATTGTTTTTTTAATTTCAATAAAAAAGGTTTTTAAAATTAAAATTTTCGATTGCAGCTCCACTGTCCATGGCTTACTATTAATGATTTTGACGATTAGTCAAAGAATGAAGGAAAGATATGATTTCAATTTTTACTATAATAATGTAAGAAAGAATAAAGGGTTTTTACAATAAATAAATATTTATATTGTTTTAATTTGGAGTACGTGTTTTATTTTTTTATTTTTTTGTTTTTGTGAAGGCTGGGAACAATCGAACCGCGACTCGCTGAGTGCCTTCAAAAACGTACGTGCCGTCAAAATTTTTACTTTGCGTACATACCTAGTAGTGCTTTAGCGAAAACCACTGCAACAACTGTCAAGATTTTGTACGGTTCTGTTAAACCTAGCCTTGTTCTAATTAATACATAACCCACCACACGTGACTACGAACTTTTGACGGCAGTTTTGCGACACAAGACTAATTTTCGGACGCGTCCTTTTAACCCTACAAACCCGGTAGTTAGCGTAAATGGTATAAATCGCTAAATGGCTTGACTAGAAAGACTCATTGATAAGCGTTAGTTAACTATAAAAAAATTATGAATTTTTACTAAACTTTTTAAAGATGAAAATAAAAAATAATACATCATTAAAAATTATGAAAAGACAACAAGTTTGCTATTACATTTCTTGAACGCATTTGAAAATGAATTTATTGCAGTCTTTGCAGTCAACAGTCTCAGAACGCTTGCAACTCCATTCTGTCTTGTTTTGACGGGAGCTCTGTACGCTGATTCCGTTTAACGTTCAAAAACCTCGAGTCGACAGTTTGGTGACGATAAATAATTATAGATCTTTTGGATTATTTTTAATTTGTTATATCACGAAAGTCTGTAATCGTGCTTCATAATATTAAGGCATCCGAAGCTACAGTATACAGATATTATAAAAATGTAAAACACACACAGGATTGAATCGTAAGTCTCATAGATTAAGCAGAATATCTGGACCTAAACGCTACGCTTCGTGTGCAGTATCTTTGGGCCGGAACTCTCAAGTACTAGCTTCCAAAATTTGAACCCATACATAATGAGGACATGTGTTTTATATCGCACGTTTCCTTCAGATGCTATCAGGGTGTGTGTATTCAGTAGGATCAGTAGAGGTCATCCTTAATGTACGAACAGTGTTCATGAACTTTTCTCCACCGTCCTGGCGTTGTGCAGTGACATGACATTGCACAACGTCTTTAAAAGAAGTAATGAATCCAATTTATTTCATTACAAAAACAACACTACATTAAAATACAAAAGCATTTAAGAACAATCATATTTCGCGCCATTTTTTAAATTCAAAATTGAAACATGTTCGAACCTGTACCTCGACTAAAACCGAAATGTTCTTTCACATGAAGATTAAGGCTTTGTCATTTATTACAAGGTGGAGCTTTGGAGGTGCCGGTCTACGGCTACCAACAACCTTAATTGGTTTTATAATTAAGTATCTATGTGATTTTCCTTTGATTACATGACAAAAGTATTAATCATATTAAAATGATGAATGACACGGACAAATACACAATGTACGAAGAAGTTGAGAAACGTATTGGTGTGAACAGAAAGTACAATCATTACTTAAACATAACATTAATGTAAGTACCTAGAATATAACATATAGTTTTTATTTTCTGTTTTTAATAGACTAGGTTTTGAATTAAAAACTTCAGCAAAAGAAGTCAGTAGGTATCTGTGGATTTATTAATAAACAATTGTTATATACGTAGTTAAATATAAATTCGGTACCTATCATAAGAAAATCGATTTCATTTTTCAAAATTAATGCATGTAGGTACCTTTCTTTGTTCTTGATTTATGTGCACGTGTAAAATAGTATTGAATAAAAATTTGTACTACCAAGTGGTTGGCATCAGGAAAGATTTATGTCTTGATATCATAAATATGTTTTAAGACAGGTGCGATTGAATAGTTTTAAGAATAATACATTAGTTTCATAGTGGATGCTCACAGCTGATAAAATATTTTAATTAAGTATACGTAGGTATATGTACCTTACTACAACTCCGTGAACAAACGTCGCGCCGCCTCTACATGGGATTCTAGAGAATGCGTCACCAAGTCACGTTCATTTACTACGAGCGAGCACCTAAAGCTATTAGAGTACTGAAATAATGCAACTGGTGATTTCACGATCTACCTGATCTATTTTTGTCCGGTACTGACTTCAAAAATAACAATTTCTATTATTTTTCAAAAAATAATAATATTGACGTTTTAGTGCGGTAAAAAGATGTAGGTAGTTCATTTTCAATGTTCAATTTATATTATAATACCTATGGAAATTTGCAATAAAAAACGGGAACACATTCGGGTTGAATCCGAGCGATCTAAACGAGAATAGACGCATCGACTCCCGCATTATTTTCACGATTAAGGAATATACTTTATTAAGCAGTCTTTAAAGGAATATAACATCGTATAATAAAAAGAAATCGCACTTTTTTTTAATTGTCATTGTATGCAGACGAACACACGGTCCTTCTGATGCTAAATGGCTACCGTCGCCCATGGACGTCAGCAATTCCAGGGATTCCAGTCAAGCCGCTGCCTACCGAAAAAAAAGATGCAGTACGAATTTACAACCTCCTCTTATTTCCTTTTGTTTTAAACTTAAACAAACGACATTTACCTATCAACATATATCTATTTCCTTAAAATTAAATTATGTACATGAACTTCGATACTTGGAAAAGTTGTTGATCGTGAGAGTGTGTTTCTTTTGCAACTATTAGGTAGAGGTAGTAGAGGCATCCGAGACATTTTTAATATAAAACTCGAGACTGAGTCTTCTTTCGCAAATTATTTAAAGACATTTTATGTATCCTACCTATTCGCTGGTAGCTTCCCTAGCAAGAGCCGTGCTTCGCAGAATCTACCACCGCATCGGAATCGCGAACCACTGAGAAGATCCGACGAGAAACTCGGTGGGCTGTGTCTATGGGTAAAGACATTAGTATACTCACAAGAGCGTCATGTTATATTTTTGCTAATATTACGTGGATACACATGTCCATCAAAATTTAAAGTTTCTAAGTACTTCAAGATTTACTAGCAATAAATATTAACTTATTAAGTATATCTAACACCACAAAAAAGAATAACTCATTCTTTGGCCAAGGCATAAATTAATACAATAAAACCTCCAGGGCTATTTTGGATTTAAAATTTTACAGTTTTGAAATTAAAATTTAAAAGTACATAATAGCTATGACTGGATAATACAGTTAGCGACCACGTAATTGATTATGGGGCGTGGGCTTGAATTTGTGCCCCGTCCGGGTGTAGTTGGAATAGCCTCTTATTCTACAGCGACGAGTTCGGGAAATTTGTGTTCCATACAGCACTCCCCGAAAATATTTTTAATCAGTTGGACCTTATTATTATGTTATTTGTGAAAATTGTATGTGAATTAAAATAATTGGAAAAGAGCTAAAATTTAACTTTTTAAATTTTTCTCTATGGCATTCCGAATTTGTAGTAAAGTTATGACCGTGTAAAAGCGTCTACGAAGGCTAATTTGGATTTAAAAAACTATTTCATTTGAAGCCTACAGAAATGATAATGTACACGCCGTAACCTACCTCTACACTCCTAAGTCACAATTATACTGTACAACGAAATTATCTCAGTCGAATAGGGACAACAAATGACTGCTTTACGGTAGAAATATAAAAATCTGCCCTTAAAGAGAAAACAGAGATGTCTTACAACAAAATATTCCAGTAATAACGTCCGCGGGTAACACGTTGCGTAGGTATTTTGTGACCAAGAATAAATCCTAACAGTAAAAACACCTAATCTTTTTTTTGTTTTTAGATTATTCGTTTTTGTGCAATTACTACGAATTTCCTCAGGATTTAATGTTCGCCCAACAGGGTGCACTCAAAATGAACAATGCACAGCTGGTTATTATTGTAATACATACACATATCTTTGTAATAAATGCATAAATTGTCAACAAGGACGTGAATTTGTCATGGAGAATACTACACCAAATAACAGATCAAATAATTGTACATCTTTCGGTTGTGGGCCATTGCTTCGAAGGTACGTATGTATGACTTTAAGATATGTACGACTTTAATAACAGCTACACATTCCGAACAGTAATTGAAACACAACACAGTAACACAGAAGACATGTTCACCAACTACTCGACCTACGAGGAGGTCAATGTAGTTGAGAGATAAAAATATATAAGTAACTTAAAATTATAGACAATACAAATAAAACTCTTTATTGAAACAATGTTACGGCTATTCGTAGCCCATATGATAAGTAAGGCAGTAAATCGTTTTACCTAAATCCTGTCGATATATGAAACAGTGACATCGTCCATGAAAAGCTACCTGTAGATCAACCGTAGACTACATTAACTGTAATTGTAATATAGATCTTATCTTTCACGTCATGACTGTCAGTGCGTAGGATGTTAAACACTTTTAATTGAAATTAAAAAAATCAATCAATCTTGTTTTGCAATTTTTTCATTCTAATTTGTCACTTCTAAAAGTAATTTAAACGTCAATGGCATAGTAAGATGTCTGGTTAACACATAGTTATATGACTATGGCTTTATTATTCTGCAGGTACCATTTTTCAAATTATTTGAATTTTGTAACTAACACGTTTTCATGAATTATTTCGACGAAGAAGGCGCAATCGGCAGCTGACATGAAGTTCACGTTGTTACAACCAGACGGTGTCATGATTTGAGAGGCGGCAAAATTTTTGAAATGCCAAGTCGTCATAAGTTCAGTGTCGAAATAAAGTAAAGACTTCTCTTAAAAACTTCTCCTTTAAAAACGAGTACAGATTAATTTTTATAAAAAAGATTATGAAGTTATTTTTAAGTTTAATATAGAAATATTGGATCAAAATCATTAAAATTTATTCTAACATTAAGGGCGGTGCGACAAACAGCGCTTACAGCGGCATCATGCCTAACTCCGTCACTTTGTAAAAATTGTCTGTAAATTTGGCTGTGAGCTTCCATCAAAGTTAATAAATAAATGTTTTCTTTTTAGAGAAAGCAAAGCTGATCGAAGTATGGCTAATACAACAATGGACGGTTTGACACTACGAGAGCTTAATGTGTCAAAATATTTCAATCTACATGTGATCGTTTGGATTATCGCGACTTGTGCTGGCGTTGTGATTAGTTTTATTTTCTTTTGTACTTTGAGTACTATGTAGTAAGTTATAATTAATCTGCTGAAATGCCAAAACATTGTACCAAAAATACGTTCATAATGCATTTTAAATGTAGAATATTTCGAAGGAATAAGGACATATGAAAAATAATTGTTAATATTTACGGTTGGATACTCAACAAAGTAACTATAAAAGTATCTAGTTTTGTTATGATGTCTAAACATAGATTCAAAACTTTTTTGTTTATGTTTTTTTATAAAAATCAATTTTTTTTTGTCAACCTCGTACTATGTCAATTTCGTTATTATTATATTTTTTTAGAAACAACGTCCTCGTTGAAAAATACAAATTTGTCATACTTAAGAATAATGATCCATTGTAATTTTACAACATTTCAGTATTCAAAATAATATTAATTTGAGTAGATTATTTTGGCTTTTATTTTAGAAAATAATAAATAAATATTATGTACCTACATTAACTAAAACATTTAACCACGAAAAACCACACCATCCTTTTTTTTAAATAAAATTGGTCTTAGGATACGATGTAGGGTAAACTTGTATAGAAAGATGTGACTGTGCCGAGGATCAAAAGCCAGCAGGATATTACCAATTTTTAAGAAAAAAGATAGTACGTGTTGAACGATTAAGAAATGTTTTTATAAGTTTACTTAATTATTACCATCTGCCCATTTCCTCTACTTCTTATTTTGAAGGGCTGAACAGCTGTTATACAATGCAATGATATCAACCTATCAGACTCATGGTGGGTTGTGACATTCGCGGTATGATGTGTCTATGGGCTTCGCTAAACTGCTTACTATCGGGTGGGTCGTGATCTATTCAGCTCAGGAAGTGCAACGAAAAAGGGTATTAAAATATTTCCCCAGCCTTAAAAAAAAGGTATTACATTAAAATTACATTTTTCAATAAAATAAATGAAACACCATTTTAAAATCTTTATAAAAAATTTAAAGCACAATCTAAAATACAATTAAAATTACCCCTTTAAGGTACATACACAACATACATACGCATAAGTATAGTATAAAAAAAAAACATTTAAGGGCATCTCAAATTGTTCAATACAAATAAACGACATTTCAGCAAACGGTTTTTTCTTCGTCATACGAATCGTTTCAGAAACATATCTTTACGGACTCTCGAATCAATAATAAATTATTATGAATGTTCATTTTTAAATTATTTTGGCAGGTATATTGATCTAAATATTATGTTAATATGGCACACTCCTATATAAACAAGAGTAGGTAATTTATGTCGTACAAGATCTGTAGTTCTCGGATCGTTTCGTGATTTCAGACAAATAATAATTCATTTGTGTATTCAGAACAGCTATTTCATTTTCTAATGTATTCAGTTGTTCGTTATGGTCATTGTATAATTCTTCCATGTTTGCTAAGAGCTTTAACTGAGTTTGTGTTTCACTAGCTAGCTTCGTAGCACGGTCCAGCAACATTTGTGCTCGTTCCCTTGAATTAAGAGTTTGACTAGACCGTTCTGTTAAGGACTTATTTGTTTGCTTGAAATTTTGTCGGAGTTGTCTTGCTTTGAGTTCCGCGCCTTCTGCACGATTAACAACATCATCTGCTTCGTGTTTTACTTGTTCCGCGTCGCTTTCAATCTTTAAAATATCTTTTTGTAAATGCGAAAGTCGTAATCGTAGGGCTTCAACGTCTTCTATAGTTTCATTTGCTTTTTTTTGCGCTTGTTCAGTCTCTAATGCTATTGGAATTAAATCACTTTTCGCGGCTTCTATATCGCTATTCGCTTTTTCTATTGCGTTCTCAGCCGCATCTTGTGCTGCTTGAGCCTCGTCAAGCGATTGTAGAACTTTGTTCGCCATATCCAACGTTAGATTGGCATTATTACTGGCAGAAGTTGCATTGTCTTTGAGAGCTTTAGCCCTTTCCAAATCCGGTGCAGTTTCTGCAATTATATTTTCAATATTAGTCAACTGCGAAACTGATTCATTGATTCGCTGTGATAAGTCTGTAATTTCTTTAGGTTCGATTCTTATCGACAGATTAAGAATATCGTTTGCTAACGTTCTAACATCGGCTGGAGTATTGGATGTGTTCGATAAAAAGTCTTTTAATTCTGCTGTCAATTCTTGACTTTCATTAGTTACTCTTTCTGCTGTTGATTTAAAATGAAACGCTCGATTGTATAAATCACTAGCTTTTGATCTAACTGAAACAGTATTTTGTCTTACTTGTGAGATATTTTTATACATATCCTCAGCGCTAAGTTCGTGTTCTTTGATTCTATATTCGGTTTTATTGGCAAAATCAAGGGCTTGTTCGGCTTTTGTTACAGCTCCTTGATCACACGATATCCCACCACATTTGCCACATCCTGCACCTCCACATATATCACAAGTATCTGTTTCCTGTCCGCACATTTTATCATTTAATTTAGGTATTATAGTTTCAAGTCGATCTACCTGTTCTTGCATTTGGGTAAGTTTTTTGTCATTTTCATTTTGAGTAGTATTAAAGTTGCCATATTGCATTTCTATAAGTCTGTCTGTATTTTTCAGTTGACGATCTGTCTTTGCTATATCATTTTGTAGATGATTGGCATCATTTAAAGCTTTGACTGCTCTGTGCTTAGCCTCCCGTGTAAGATTAAGTGCTCCTTCTAAATTAGCTTCTTGTAATTTAGTGGCGTTGTTCCCTAGGTCGATAGCTTTCGATTTTAATTTATCTGTTTCTTTTCTTATACCATCCAAAGTGACGTTTCCGAGATTTATTTTGGCTGTCACATCATTTAGATGCCTGTTGCTGTTTTTTATTTTTTGTTCGGTTTTTGTGATAAGTTTTTGTATGTTTGTTATATTGGATAATAAATCAGGGATGGTTGATTGTCCTTCTTTTTCTCTTTGGATAATGTTTTCTATGGTCATTAACTTTGTCGTCATTTCGTCAAAATCTCTTGTGTACACTCCTGTTGCACCAATCGATTTTATTTTACTAGCATTTCTAATGGCAGAATCAGTTTCTATGCGCAGATAGTCTATTATTCGATCCCAATTATCAAAACATTCTCCACATGCATAACAATGTGGCGCATCTCCGAGAAAACCTCTCGCACATGTAAAACATTTATGACCACCAATTCCTGGTTTACAAATACAAGACCCATTTTCTCTCATACATTGTTGGGAAATCGAACCGTTTGGATCGCAATCACACTCAAAACACTCAATATTGGGATTGCCCCAATAATTTTCTTGACATTGGTCGCATTGCCTGCCACCATACCCTGGCTTGCAGTCACATTTTCCAATGTATGGATTGCATTGAGGAGATAATGAGCCTACGGCATCACAGTTGCAAGGGTCACATCCCGTGCCAACTGCAATTCTCCAATGATTTTCCGTGCATTGATCGCAATTTTTTCCCATGACATTTTGATGACAAGGACATTGCCCAGTGATATTGTCACAGTCTCCAATGGTAAAGTTAGTACCTAAAACTGAACAATTGCATTTGTAACAAGTTTTTTCTGAAGCATCACCATAGTATCCTGTTTCACAAACGCCACAGCTATCTCCAGCGGTATTATATAAACATTGCAAACATTTTCCTGTGTAGGGGTCGCAGTTACCAGGTTTTGTAATATCTATATTATCGTTACATTCACATTTTTTACAAACATCTCGCAGTGGATCACCATAATAATTATCCGCACATACGTCACATAACGGCCCCGCGTATCCTTCTCTACAATCGCAGACAACGTCTTTCGTTTCTGGATCAAGTTCACAGCGATCTGCGTGACTATTTTTGTTTGTATCTCCTTTGATACCAGGGCATGGACATGGTCTACATGGTATGTCAAAGCCCAAGCGAGGATCACCATAATAACCTTCAACACATCTCTCACATCGATTCCCCTCTGTATAATCTGTACATTCTTTACAGGCTCCTGTTTTGTCATCGCATTCGAATGCATGCCCATTACAATCGCACTGCTGGCAATTCGGAAAGTTAAAGTAGCCTGGTTGACACAAGTTGCACGCACGACCATAAGTGTTTGCTCTGCATTTGCATTGACCACTCGTTGCATCACAGAAATTATCGAGTGAGCCGATACTACTACAGTCACACCGTTTACATCCAAATTTACTGAATCCATATGTACCGGGCGCACAACGATCGCACCGGGCCCCAACAATGTTTTCTACGCATTGACAAAATCCACTGTAAGGGTCGCATTGGTGACTTTTTGAACCTGTCGGATCACACTGGCAGGGCTGAGAACCTCTGCGTACGTAAAATCCAATGCTTGCGTGATATTTTTTGCAAATTTCGGGTATATTATCACGATTTAGATTATAATAATAGGAATCACCACAGTTATAACGTTCAAACTCATCTCTCATTGCTGTCCCGTTTGTTAAAAATGGTAAGTCATCAAACGATGGTATGAGAACGATCGAATCAATCAAAATAGTGGCTCTTGAATTTGACGATTGCGCATTTTGTCGACCCATAAATATTCTTATTTCATTTTCCCGATTTTTTTCTAGGCACACAGCAGGTTTGACCAGTACACTTCGTTGATTTGCGGGAAGATAAGTAACTATATTATCATTTTCTGGCCCTTTACTAGCACAAGGAGACTCTGCATCTACAGGGTACGGTCTTTTTATTAAAATAGTTGCCTCTTTCCAATCTAAAGGTGATTGTGGTTCATATCTTATTAATATGTTGTAGTTCATACTCGTTTGCAAATCATTAACAGTGAATACTAATGTACTACTCTCCGGTAGTTTCATAAACCCAGGGCCGGACCAAGTTTCTTTTTTGCCATCTGGATAATTTTCTCTTATAAAAACGCGGCATGCTTGACTTTGGATCGCATTATCATCGATTTGTAAATTACACTGGCTTGACTCTGCCTCATATACAATAGAATCTAAAGCACCAATAAAAAAGTTTTGTAGTGGTTGATCACATCTGCGTCCGATTACATTAGGTCTACATTTACATTGGCCTGTTATAACATCACATTCGTGGTCTAATGACCCACCCATATCACAATCACATGGTAAGCACCCATCTTCACTGTCAGTTAAACCATAAAATTCAGGCAAGCACTGGTCGCAGCTTTTGCCAGTAACATGACGTTTACAGAAGCATTCTCCTATTGTTGGATCACATCCCTTTTCAGTCACGGTTCCTAAGTTGTTACAGGCGCAGGCTTCACAGCCATAGGGGTTATTGGGATCAAAGTTCCAAAATCCATTTTTGCATCTGTCACATCTGGTTCCATCTACATTTGTTTTGCACAAACATTGGCCGGCAATTTTATTATTCTCTTCATCGGTTTCACCTTCACAAAGCACTTCCTCATCAGTTGTGCCATGTGGATCACAATCACATGGTTTGCATATATCCGGACTTTGTATGTCTAAGCTGGGATCCTTATAAAACTTGGGCCTACAACGTTCACAGTTTACACCGATTGTATTATGCTGGCAATTATCACAAACACCACCACTTATTCTTCCTGTTTTATTGTAGACCGCAGGATCAAAATGACAAGTTGTCGCGTGATTATTGCATGTACATCGCTTGCAGGCATTCGAAGTTTTACCAACTGCAGGTTGCCAAGGAAGATCGTTGTAAAAATCTTCACAGTATTCACAATTCAAGCCCCGAGTGTTATGGTTACATTCACAACGCCCGTGTACCATGTTAGTTTTCGACTCTACTCCAGGCATCGGCAAGCACCTAGAGGCATGTCCATAACACGAGCACGATCCACGAACTGTCATTTCATAAATCGCGTAGTAGTATTTTTCTTGTATATCTTTTCTGTTATCCAATTTATCATCTCCCAAAGTGTGCAGTTTGGTAAAATTAATTCTGAGATTTGTCATGCGTAATAAGTTTTGGATTTCTTCAGAGTAAGGATTTGTAACATTTATGTTTGGCGGCAGTACTCTAAATATCACTTCTCCTTCAGTCGAAGGAGACACTCCAGAGTAACGAGACTCGCATACAACTTCAGTCAACGATCTTTGAGTGTGATGCGGAACTGGCAAGTTTTCACAGTTGTGAGCAAAGTATCGGTAGGTCCGCCAGGTTTTTCCAAAGTCAAAGGATCTCTCAACCAACATCGCAGCAGGGCGAAACGTTCTGAATTGTATTATCAAATGCGTGAGATGAAACTCTGCTTCCATGTTCAACTGAATTGTTACGTTTTCCTTGCCATTTTCTGATTGCCACCATGACTTGACTCGAGTTCCCGGATAATACTTGTAGATAATATTCTGTATCCGATGGTTAAGATAAGGATTATGCAGAGTAGTGTTGGTAGAATCGCACCAGAAACATTGTTTCGGTTCTAGGTGTGAAACGATACAATAACGCTGGCGGTTGTGCAAGCCACAAGTCGAAGAGGCAAAGAGGCGTGCTTCGCGTCCAATGAGTAAGTTACCGGTGGCCGGATAACAGGAGCTAAGCTCACAAGCGCGGTCAATTAGCCGCGGGTCGGCTCGCAGACGGTCACGCTCGCGGCTGTATACGGCGCTGCTATAACCGAACAGCGCCAACACAATTAACAGAGCACGCAGAATCATACTGCGGTGTAGTCTCTACATGTGACTCACACTGCACTATAACGTGCTCCGCGCGTTCGTACAAACTCACGCTGGCCTGTTTACCCCTCCCGCTCCATACACCCGCAGATCAGAGCAGAGCTGCATTAAGATTATAGATTTAGGATTAAAATATTCATTATTTTAAAACAAACAAAGAGTAGTAATTTATTGTAAGAGTAGTAATTTAACGGCCGTCTGGTGTAGTGGTAAGTGACATGGCCACTACACAAGGGGGTAGCGGGTTCGAATCCCGCCAAGGGAAGATATTTGTATGGTAAATATAAATGTCTTTTCCAGGGTTATGGATGTATATTAAAAATATGTATGTGTATAATAAAAAATCTTACATTTATTTCCGTTATCTGGTACCTGTAACACAAGTTATTTACGAACTTATCACGGGACCAGTTAACGTGACGTGATTGTTAGTAAATATTTATTATTATTATTATTATTGTTTACGTAGTTTAAAACGTGTGTGGATGTAGTAAATACTTTTGTTTAGTTGGACGAAATGAAATTTTGAAAAAAAAAAACAGTACGCTGTGTTTAACAGTTAAATGAGCAGGCTATTTTTAATAAAGTAAGCAATTGTCGTAAGCATATTTTTTATTACCGTTATCGAGGGCTGTCTAACTATGAAACAAACAACGTAGATCATACGGAATAAAAAAACATACTACGTGCGGTCCTGTGCGAGCCGACGACCGCTCACGCCCGTCTTTCCTATTCTCCGAACCATGCGTTTACTAACAAAAATAAAGCCGCATTTCAAGATGCGTTTTTCTTTATTTTTGTTATTGGAAAGTTAGCTTTGCACAAAACAAATCCCTTCCTGCACTAGGATTCCGTACTATGTTCTATTTTGATACTTATGTGGTAATCATGATTGTATTTACTGCGTAAATAACCAATTTAAACATTAAAATGACACATTTCAAGAGAGTTTCACGCCCTAAATTGTTTTGTTATTACATAAATACTCTCCTTAGAAATAAACACAATAGTGATAGAAACTACTAAACTCAATTTAGGAATAACATTCCCGACTAGTTTTTGTTGCAACAAAAGTAGTAAGTAAATAATAGAACATGCTAAGATCTCGCATAAATATTATTTAAGAAACCATGCTTAATTAATTTCAAGAGGTAATTCCCAATTATTTGCAGAGGAATGTTCAAACTCTACTGTTCGATATCACGGTCGATTAAACTCAAAGTTTAAAGGGGCTTTAACGCGTAGGTACCTATCATAAACCAGTTAACACTTGTGTTCGAGGCTCGATGGTTACGTAAGAGAGCGCAAAAAAATCATTCATGAATGCTTATTTGATGTGTTTCTGTTTTACGCTATTATAATTGATGATTGTTGTAATAGTTCAGATAAATAGTTCATATTGTAAATCTGTAAAAATAAATAAACTATAATCGTTTCATAGTTTATCAATTAACTGTTTTAGAACGATCTTATTAGCTTGCTGCTGTCAAGCAGTCGACTTATAGAGAATATAGACTAATAGAGACACGCTTCATCGTGTCTCTACTACGAATAAATAAGTCAGGAAGTCTAACTCGGAACAAATTTCACACAAAAAGTGGGCCGACTTGAAACCAAAATGACGTATGAAGCAAAAACCAATCACAACCGAGGTTAGAACTAGACATTGGTTGTGTTTGGTTTGAATTCAAAACGAAAGCAGGGATTGTTCATGTGCTTGCTGCAATGTCAGCTATGACAGCAGAGTCATAGCAACGTGGACGATGTTATGTAATAAGTAGACCGGACAAAGTTAATAATAAAACAATATAATTGTATAATGTTTATAAATTGTTTTTTTTTTGTAATAAACTCTATGTCCCTCGAAATATAATTAATTTATTAGTTTTTGCCTAGAAGACATTAAAAAATAATCTTTTTTCGCAAGGTAGTGAAGACGGATTCTGAGAAATTCAACGATTACACATTTTATAAAAAAAAAAAATGGTCATTATTTGTCTGGTGACTGTTTTTAGTAAGCGCAGAATATCTTCATTGTCAATTATTTTAGAAAAACACTGCGTAGATATTACTGACAGATTACTTGGTCGAGTAAGTGATTTTCCGTTATCATTTATTTTTATTATTTGTCTTATTAGTGTTTCTGTGCGTGTGCATATTTTATACAGCACCACAGATGGATACGAGAGTCCACCGAAATCTTTCAAGCTAATCAGCTTATGAAAATACAATTTTTCATTAGCAGGTAGTAATAATAAGCATTCTGGACAGTTGATGTTCACCTGCAGTTTTCGGGTTACAAAGCCTACTATTTGCTCTACAGTTTCTGGCAATTAAATTCTAGCATCCAGCATGTTTGATAGCTCCATGCAATTTTCTTCTTCTGTTTTACTCTCACCTGCTGCAGTAGAGTAACTAGCGCGTCTGTACTATTTCTAAAGCCAAGAGTGGTCTTATTGATTACCGAAGAGCAATTTAGAATTGGAATAGCCTCCAATGATATGCTGTTGCCTGTGAATTTAGAGCTGAGGTTCAAGTTCATTAAAGTATTTTTATATATTCCCATAAATTGACAGGCGTTTGGGTTATTGTTGCAACGACCGCGATTGCGATTGATTGGCTAAATTTGGAAGGTAAAATAAATTTCAATATTTGTGCCTCTACTAAGCGAGCAAAAAGTAATTTAAAACTTGAAATACAAATAAGAAGACCTAAAAATTCAGTTTTAGACTGAGTTTTGGTCACTGGTTTTAAGGAGTTGGTATATACCGTTACTCTTTGTCCATTAGCGGTTTGGGTTTTTTTGGATTGCACATTGATTTGGAGATTTTTAATATATTTTTCGCTTAGATCCAGAATATTGTATAGTTTTTCTTTTTGTTCAGCCGAAAAAGGGTGTTTAAGCCCGTGTTCAGAAAGTGATCATGCATTTAGTATATTAAAGAGGTTATTCAACGTTTCTAAAAAGATAACGGTTGCATGCGTGTCTTGAAAATCAGGCATGCTTAATTGCTGCGAACAAAACTTAATCTCATCAGCTACACTTTGACTTAAAGTTTGAGTCGCTAGTTTCACGTTCATTATATTATTTCGGAACTCTATATGCCGATTTGATAACTTATTCCCAAAACGCAATCCAATATTGTCTTGGACATTTTTGAGTTTCTGCAAATGTGCCCACTATTTAGTATCTAGAGTATTTTAATTATAAAGCCGCGAATGCTTCTTCGGTAAAGCTTGGCTTTCCATTTATGGATTGGTACCATTTAGATAAGGTTGACGGATGAGGAAGAGATGAAAGCAACTGTCGTCTCACATATTTATATCCTGCTGGTGAATAATAGTTTAGCGTCAAAGCGAATTTTTTAATGGCAGGTGTAAACTTTACGATACTTCCATCTTTTGACTTTTTCCTTTGTAGGGCTAAAACGATATCATCAGAAAATTCATTCAATGCAGTATTTTCTGCGGTATTGCCAAATCCATTTTTTTTCAATTGGGATAAAATATTTTTAAGTGAAATATTCTTGACAACTAATCTTTTATTTCTGCGTTCTAGATTTCTGACCTGTGATAGTCGTTTCACTGCCAAAATAGATTTTTTTCGTAGTTTATGTTTTAACATGTGTGTTCTAGGTGTATTCAGTGCAGATTCAATATCTGATGATGGTATATTTATCGGCGTAACGTATGAACCTCTTTCTTCAAAAGTATTGACTTCGTTTGAAACAAGATTATTTTCAAAAAACATTTTTCTTGGTTCCTCTGCAGCGCCATCGTTATATTCTACTTTAAAATTTGCAAAAAGTGAATTTTCGTCAACCTAAAAAATTAAACACGCTTTAATTCGACTAAACAATAAACTTATTATTTTCAATACTATAGTAATTCTAACAAGTTTAAAAAGCCGGACCGGCATTACACACCGATTGTAATTTTTCATTATTGTTATATTCATTTTCTGTAGTATTCCTTGAGATGTTGACGTTTCTTCAAAACGAATCATCTGCGTAAAAAAAACCAGTTTCATTTCAGATTAGTAAATATAACTATTTTAATAGTAAAACAGTAAGTACTTATTGTACAAACTGGTACTGCAGTTTTGTGTAACATTGTATAACCTTTTAATGATTTGTAAAAATCTTTTTTATCAAAATGAGTAGAGCGTAGGTACTTTGCTAGTTTTTACAGGCATCCAGTCATATTCCTGTCTTTCCAACTTCACTGCAGCTATCCACTTTTTTTGCCAAATTGCATCAGCAGGAAAACTGAAAGAAAAATTATGCAAAATACATTATCGGTATAAAAGTATGAAAATAAATAAACCTATTTAATAAAATATAATAAAAAATATTTTATGGATATATTTTTCAATATTTCAACAAGAAGATAAAAATACAATCAAAAATTTACTGACTTCATTCTGCATAGCGTTAACTATCTCTGTTTGCTAATAAAACATATTATTTGCATATCATTAAATATAATTATAATTTTGCTACTACTTTCTAGTGAAAAGTGATCACTGGGCATTTTAGCCTTGAATGGCTCCTGCACCACTTCACTACACACGCTGGCATGATTATTGACAGAAAAATGGTAAATCAAAATAAGAGGTGTGCTCGCTTGCAAGAATAATGTCCGACTAATGTCACCACAGAACACTATTACTTGAATGTCACGGTGGACACGACTTTTAAGCTCCGCCTACTTGGACACGACTTTCGTTGGGGAGTGCAGTGACATTTTCTGATTTAAAGGCTTATTACATTTGGCTGAATTTAGTCGTCTGAATTCAGCCAAGTGTAATAATCTTATTGTTATTTATTCGTAGTGTCTCTATGAAACAATATTCAAGGAGTCTGCCCAACTTGAAAACTTGCACACTTACCTAGTATCTGTGACAACAGAAACATTACCAATTAGGGTTGATACGCCGGCCAGGAAAACCAGGATTAAAAAAACATTATTAAATTCGTTCTTATTGGGATTTGAATTCGCTATGCTATTGATACGTGTTTGGTACTTAGTTTATTATTATTAGCGTACATAGATTAAAAATCACTTGATTTTTCGAGCCAACATAATTTTTAAAATTGAAATGTATATTCCTCCTTGATATACAAGGTGGAGGTCTTCATTGTGTTACCCACTGAGTTTCTCGCCGGATTTTCTTATAACGCGTTTACGATCCGGTCGTAGGTTCTGCGAAGCACTGCTCTTGCTAGGACTAGCGTTAGTAAATTTTCCAGGCTGAGTCCCGTGAGCTCTCGTCTACTTGCTCGGCGAATCTAGATAATCCCTCGAGTTTACTAGAATAGGTAGGAAAAAAAAGGCTACGCATAAAATAATTGCTTCACGACGCAAATGGCCAGGCCGGTGATACTACCTAAATTATACAACAGAACAGGCTTAGAATCTATTCCAGATAGAAATGAAGAAGCGTCGAGTCAGCTGAAACTACGAGCCTTGGGATGTTGGATAGTGATAAGACCCGTAGTTAGAAATCCAAATGAGGAACTATGGGCAGAAGTGATTCCTAAAGTTATCAAAAAAAAATCTCAATTATTAAATTACAATTAAAATCTTTAACGAGCTGCACTTAAATACGAAATTATGCAGGACAATTATTTTCGTATTTTATTAAGATACTCTTAGTGGCTTATGGGCTTCGGAAACCTAACGTATATGAAGTTTGATTTGTTTTTTATAATTTAATATATAATATCCTTTCCTTACATTTTCTAGACTCTCAGACACAGCCCACTGAGTTTCTCGCCGGATCTTCTCAGTGGGTGGCGTTTCCGATCCGGTGGTAGATTCTGCGAAGCACGGCTCTTGCTAGGGTTCGTCTTAACGTCGTCAGGTTTGAGCCCCGTGAGCTCACCTACTAGTTAAGGTTCCGCTGGAATAGCCTCTCTAGGCTACCAGCTTAGGTAGGAAGAAAGAAAAAATAATAATTCTTTCTTTCACATTTCAATGCGGTGTTTGCGTGGAATCTACTGTTTTATACATTTATTAATGTTAATTAACGATGCTTTCGTTTGTTTGTTTCGCGCATTTATCATGTTCATAGGATTGTTTAGGTAACCTATATTCTTATGGTGTATAGACATACTATTATAAGAAGTTTCTTTAAAAACAATAAAAAAATCGATAGAATCTGAAGGTTTCGTAGGCGTAAAATCAACACTTCTTTGTAACATTTTAGTCGGTCATAAAACTTTTATCATAGTCACTAAGACCCTCAAGTGTAACATATTTAAATTATTCAATAGTTTTCACTTCAACTAATTGTACTATCAAGAATATTTTTAAGGAGTCAATACTAGTATATTAGATTTTATTTTTTATGTTAAGTTTACTGATGGTAGGGCGTCTTGTGAACCTTTAGGGATAGGTACCACTAATCTTTCTATTGTTGCAGTGAAGCAGTAATGCGTTTTGCTTTGAAGGGGGCAGCTGATGCACTGTAAAACTGAGAATTAGAACTAATGTCTCGAGGTTGTTGATATCTATGAACTAACGTTTTTTTTTTTTCCCTACCTATGCTGATAGCCTTGAGAGGCTATTTCAGCTTTACCCTAACGATTGTAGGTGAGCTCACGGGGCTCAAACCGGAGAGTTGCTAAAACTGACCCTAGCAAGAGCAGTGCTTCGCAGAATCTACTACGGGGTCGGAAACGCGACCCACTGAGAAGATCCGGCGAGAAACTCAGTGGGCTGTGTCTATGGGTTAGTTCGCTCGTCGAGCCCTTCGTCGCAAGCGACGGTTTCGACGAGGTCGGTGACCGGTGCTTGTGGTGCCTAAAAGCACCGTTAATGGATCAGGAGGATCCGTAATGACGTGCTTTGGGTGACGACGACGGTTTACGATTCGGTCTACTGGGTCGGGTAGGTAGTTTCCAGCGGCCACGATGAGAGGGTTCTCATGTCGTGCCGCCTTCTCAAAATGGCGCAGCGATGCCCACTGTAGATACTTACTAACCGAGTCGAGCTCCAGGGCATCGTGGAGATCCACGTTCCTCAGGAACCATGGTGCTCCGACGGCTATCCTGCAGAATCGGGATTGAGAATGTTTCGAGGTTGTTGATATCTATGGGTTCCGGTAATCGCTTAACACCAGGTTGGTCGTGAGCTCGTACACCCAAAAAATTGATTCTGTATTAATTTTCACAGATATACTTGATGATTTTTTTTACATCTATCCCTTTCTCTAACAGCGATCTTACTATTACTGTATTTGTCCCTAATTGTTCGTTCTTTTTTATATATTTTTCTATAACAAAGTTCAGTTATGTATTTAACAAATAAATTATTAATGCGGACCTTTTTTTATCACATAGGACCCTTAAAAGATAAGACAGGAATGGATAGGTAAGAAATGAAAACAATCAAATACGTTATTTATTATTTAAAATCAAACACGTGGTGCGCTTACTAATGCTTAACATTTACTGAGTGCGTTGAAGTCAACTTGTGCAAGTAGAAAATTGTGAAATATTTTATTCAATCGACCGGTCCGATGAACATAGCGACCGTGTGTAGTGTCGCGGTTTCAGCGTTGAACGATCTCGCGAGCGGCACCCGCATCTCGAACACGAGCTCCTCCCTGCTCTCGTTCGAGTACACGGGCACTTCCAGCACGCCTTCCGCCAGCAGACTACTGTCTTCGTGCTGAAAAAATTTATCTTAAACTTTCTCGAAGATTATAATATTTAGTACGGGATTCTAAACGGGAAAAAACATCACACACACACTACCATGTATTTGACACACACACACGCATGCATACTCTTTGTTTATTGTCATACTTTTCTTATTGCTTATAGCCTGTGGTCAAATCGAGAATAGATTAAATATTTTATTGTCATTATTAATATTTGTCTAAAGTGTAGTCTTGGCGAAATCTATGGTTATAGAAGTATGATACTTAGTTTTTAACAATAGAATCAGATTATAATTTCAATTAATTATAGTCGGATTTTGACTACCGGGTGACCACTAGTATATATTAAATAAATCGTAAAACGTATCTGCTTGTTAACTGTTTTCTGATGTTATGGGTTTTGGTGTGCAATAAAGTATGTTTTCTCTCTCTTTCGTTTGTTACATACCGTGGACACGCAGCGCACGTGCAGCGGGGGCGCGGGGCGGTGCGGCGGCGCGCGGGGCGGGGCCGGCTGCACGCCCGCGGCGCCGCACTCGCACCCGCTCAGCTGCACGCCGCGCAGCCGCACGCTGTCCCCGGTCGGGCTCTCTGTGAGCGGCACAACCAGCTTAGTTTCACGAACCCGCTGAATTTCTCACCGGATCTTTTCAGTGGGTCGCGATTCCGATCCGGTAGTAGATTTTTTTATTTTATTTTATTGCATAGATGGGTGGACGAGCTCACAGCTCACATGCCGCCACCCACCTTGAGATATGAGTTCTAAGGTCTCAGTATAGTTACAATGATTAATGATTACCCCATCCTTCAAACCGCAATGCATTATTTTGGCACGCAGATGTAGGGTGGTGGTACCTACCGGTGCGGACTCACAAGAGGTCCTACCACTAATAAAGCGATTCAGCGAAGCACTGCTCTTTCTAGGGTTATTTTTAACAATTCTTTCAGGTTGAGTCTGTGAGCTCACCAGTCCACGCGAATTTAGACTACCGATGACTAGGTGAGAAAAAAATTTGTTTCACACAGTGCCGGCTCCAAGGCGGAAAACCAGCAATCATAAATTTACCCTCTGGACAGTTCCACTTAGCGGCAAGCGTCAATGTGTCCACGGAGCAGCCGCGGCTCTCGGCGGCGCGCACGAGCAGGGCCCACACCACTCGCGACGGACGCAGGAACGAGCGAAGGTCCACTTCTGTTCACGAAACATATTCAAATTTATTATGTCATTTTATATTTACGGCACACTATTATATAGCAAGGCGTACGGTGTTAAAGAAAATAAAAAACACGTGTGGCACTCGGGGACTGCCGCGGTAAAGCTATTGCATAGCATTTCTTATCAACTTATGCAATTATAATTAGACAGTAATAATTTAATATTAAAACAATAATAAAATGGGAGTGGGGGTGTTATGTTTTATTTTCGTTACGGAATTTCTTGATTCGGTCGCCGCGCTCAAAGCCCGCGATAAAAGCTATGCAAGCAATAGCTTAAAAAAGTTATGCGTGCAACTTGTTTTCTGCCTCTCTCTACAGTCGAATGGTTCACAGGGTGATACAGTTCACATTACCTTTTGGCATTTCGTCGGTCAACGTCTCAAATCTTTCTAACGCGGACCGAACTCGATGACAGAGTTCCTTGACGTAAGCATCCGGAGCGTCTGGTCCGAGCCACAGCAGTTGCCATTCATCCGGGACCTGGATACCGAGCTCATGTTTAATATTACAAAACATATTTTGAACGTATTAGATGAATTTATCATGAAACTAACTAACAACAGACAACAAATGTATACTCAGTAAGACTAAATAGGAATAACGCGCTTGATGCCGGTAAATAAAAATTAGCTGTTACTGTTGTCTGAAGAGTTGACGTAAGTTATGACTGTATGTCATGTATATTATGTATATGATGTACCTATACATAATATACACAATGCACACGCGTACATATGTACGTACAGTTGACTATGCTAGCCTTTTAGTTTGAAAGCAGGAATGCGGTTAACTATTAAAAGAAACGAGATGTGTTTTCTCCTAATAGTCACCACAGTCGGTTACTCTTGGCAGAGCAGTCATGGTCATGTGGAATCCTTGCTTATTAAATTTACTAGCTGACCCGGCAGATTTCGTAGTGCCTCAATCGATAAATAAATGACTTTAGCTTTTGTATAAAATAAACTTAAAACAAACAAAAGGAATCCGTCCGAAGGGGGACACATCGAAGGGAAAACAAAATTGTTATTTTTATTTAATTTCCGAACCTTTTAAATCTTCTCTGGACTTCAACAAATAATTCAAGACCAAAATTAGGTAATCGGTCCAGCCGTTCTCGAGTTTTAGCGAGACTAACGAACAGCAATTCATTTATATATATGTCGTGGTTAACGACTTTTAGTAATATTAAGAAGTTGTTTTGACTATTATTTTAAATGATGAAATGTTGTTTTGATAAATATCACAAAATGTAGGGTAGACTCGGTAGCGCCACAGTATAAAATGGCGGTACGTGGACGGAGTCGTGGCTCGTTCCGATATCGAGTCGAGGGAACGCGTTCGCGGCCCCGTCACGTCACAGCCGGAGTCCCGCAAGGCTCCGCCCTCTCCCCGTTACTATTTAGTTTGTATATCAATGATATACCCCGGTCTCCGGAGACCCATCTGGCGCTCTTCGCCGATGACACCGCCATCTACTACTCGTGTAGGAAGAAAGCGTTGCTTCATCGACGACTTCAGACCGCAGCTACCACCATGGGACAGTGGTTCCGGAAGTGGCGCATCGACATCAACCCTACGAAAAGCACAGTGGTGCTCTTCAAAAGGGGTCGCCCTCCGAACACCACGCTGAGCATCCCCCTCCCGACTAGGCGCGTCAATACCTCCGCCCCCGCCGTTCGCCCAATCACGATGTTCGACCAGCCCATACCGTGGGCCCCGAAGGTCAAATATTTAGGCGTCACCCTCGACAGTAGGATGACATTCCGCCCCCACATCAAGACGGTACGCGACCGTGCCGCCTTCATTCTAGGACGTCTCTACCCGATGATATGTAGGCGAAGTAAAATGTCCCTTAGAAATAAGGTGACACTCTACAAAACTTGCATACGCCCCGTCATGACCTATGCAAGTGTAGTGTTCGCTCACGCGGCCCGCATACACCTAAAATCATTTCAAATTATTCAATCCCGTTTTTGCAGGATAGCCGTCGGAGCCCCGTGGTTCGTCAGGAACGTCGACCTCCATGACGACCTGGACTTAGAGTCCATCAGTAAGTATATACAGTCGGCGTCCATGCGCCACTTCGATAAAGCGGCACGACACGAGAACCCTCTCATCGTGGCCGCCGGTAACTACATTCCCGATCCTGCGGACAGAATGGAAAGCAGTCGACGTCGCCCAAAACACGTCATCTCGGATCCTCCCGATCCACTAACGGTGCTTTTGGGCACCACAAGCACCGGTCACCGTTCTCGTCGAACCCGTCGCTTGCGACGAAGGGCTCGACGAGTAAATTAACTCTCAGACACAGCCCACTGAGTTTCTCGCCGGATCTTCTCAGTGGGTCGCGTTTCCGATCCGGTGGTAGATTCTGCGAAGCACAGCTCTTGCTAGGGTTCGTGTTAGCAACATCGTCAGGTTTGAGCCCCGTGAGCTCACCTACAAAAGTTAGGGTTACGCTGACATAGCCGCTAGGGCTATCAGCTTAGGTAGGAAAAAAAAAAAAAAAAAAAAGGAGTCGTGGCATTCCGTGTTAGACAGTCATTCAGTCCGTATCGGACGGTCCGTCCGTCTCAGTCAGTAAGTCTCTGGCAGTCAGTCAGTCGGTATGTGGAACGAAACTGTCGGTTTACCCTGTCATTGTGAAAGTTGTGTGTGTTGAGTTTCAATAATTATTATTCAAAAGGTTTTATTGACTTTTTATAAACTGAGTTCAACCAAATACGAGTGATGACGGAAACTACCGCTCAGCCATCCCTGACCCGCGCCGACATATATATATAGATTATTCCTAATATACATCTACAAATAGATAACAGCCGTAATAAGTTAGGTTGTAACCTTGTGCAGGGGCGCGCCGCTGCGGGCGCGTTGTGCCAGGGCGGCGTGCACGGCGCGTGCGGCGCGGCGGGCGTCGTGCAGTTCGGCGCCGCACGCCGCGGCCCACCAGTCCTGATGCTCCTTCTGTCATCACAACTAAATGATGCCAACTCTCTCTAGGTTGATAACACATACAATAAAATAAATATATTTGATCTATTTATTTGATCTGTGAGCAATTTGACGGCCCTCCTGGTTATAAAACGTCATATGACATGAGGTTGAAGTCCCACTTATAGTAGAAATATTTATTGCATAGCAGCTGTCCCATTAATCAAACAGAAATGCTTGCTGCTCGGCAGAAGTAGGCAGGCTTTATTCACTTAGAATAAAAAACGAAATTAATTGTCTCAACATTTGTAACAATTTGCCACATCAATTACATCATAGATCTATATAGAAACTTTTTGCTCTTCAATATTGTTATGACAACAAAGTTCTTGAAATTGTATTCGCGTTTTATATTTACATATTACATAGGGTGATTGATTGTCGAGCATAAAAAATATTCAGTTTTAACCGTCTGAACAAAAGTCTGTGCTCGATTAATATTTAATTAAAGAATGATCACCTCTTCAATTACATAATCTGATTTGAGGAGGGGGCTCCCGGCCATAAGCTTTTTCCACAGCGCCAGCAAACTTTTGAGTGAAGCGACACTGTTCGACTTCTCCATTGGACTGACAGTTGTGTTCAGCTCTGCGTCAAGAAATACATTAGTACTGAACAAAATAAATATATTCTGCATGAAAAATAAAAATAAAAACACACCATCATAGCAAGCCTACTTAAAACCATATACATAATTATTAAACTTTTTAAATTTTATATTTGTAGCTACTTAATAATAAATTAATATCTATTCAAATTTCAATCTATTTAATCATATATCTATTTAAATGTATTAAGCAGTTGGATCAAATTGAATCAAGCTATACAAATAAATTTCATTTCTAATTTCATAAATATTATTTTTATGTAATTAGTTCATTCATAAGATTTATTTTTAATTTTTGAACATATTTGGTGAACAGCTGATAAAGTAGCTTATACGTTTAAATGATACCAATAAAGCTCTCGGAACCTTTTAATCCAATTATAATATCGTTGGCCGCGGTTCTTTCCCGGGCCAGTCCGCAGTTGTCGGGCAGGCCTAGCAGTTGAGGCGAATCCACATCCGACATCTTGTCGAAGAATGAGACGTAGGCCTGCAACAATATAAGTACATACATTGGGCTAATTAAAACTACTTTTACGATTCTGTATTCTGTTTCGGCGTGACACCGAAAACTGTAAGTATTCGAAACGGGTTCGAAATAATATAATGGACATTAAGAAACTTGAGATTAAATCGTAAAAGTATCTTTAATTATGTCTACGAGTCCCAAGATCGAAGAAAATAAATGGATAGCTTGTCAATTCATTAGTTCTGGCTACGGTAATCCATTTTACAGAGGGCTTTGATGTAACTAATCTTTTTAATAAATCTGATACGACATAGTATCTTCTAAGGTTTGCGCGAGTCATGATTAAATATTACTAAGGTCTACTCGCCATAATTATTTATAATTAATAATTTTCGAGAGGTAAATACTAATATTAATACTAAAGGTAGTAAATACTTCTAGGCTTTTTTTATTGCCTTTGCAGGCAGACGAGCGAACGGCTCACCTAATATTAAGCGGTTATCGTCGCTCATGGACGTCTGCAATCTCAGGGGCATAGCCAAGGCACTGCCTATCATATTATAATTTTTACTACTATATTATTATTAGTTACTATTTTTAAGCTATTGCATAGATTTTATCGCGGGCTTTGAGCGCGGCGACTGAATCAAGAAATTCCGTAACGAAAAAAACCTTACACCCCTCACTCCGCCTACCATGTAGCTCGCGTTCAACACATTCACACGCTGCGCTTGTGTAGTGTTTGTGAATAAGCGCGTGGCGTGGCGTCACGCTGCATGCGCATCATGAAAAGTCTGCCCATCTCTCTTTCGCGCGGTCTAGCTTATGAGTGTGAAGGGGACAGTTAAGGTATTGCTTTTATTAATGTTTAATATAGCGTGGTCTTGTTTTATTATTGTTATAATATTAAATTATCATTGTCTAATTATAATTGCATAAGTTGATAAAAAATGCTATGCAATAGCTTTACCGCGGCAATTCCCGATTGCCACACGTTTTTTTTTAAGTCAGAGTCTGATTTCAGTTGTTTTTAGTCGGTCGATGTACCTGCAGTTTGCTGGTGGCTGGCAGCGGCAGCGGCAGCAGGTCGGGCCGGGCGGCGTGGTGCCGCAGGGACTGCAGCGCGCGGCGGTCGTGCGGCGCCGACACGCGGCTCGCGTACAGCGCGCCCCACAGCGCCGCGCCGCCCGCCCCCGCGCGCCGCACCGCGCCCGCGCACGCTCGCACCTCGCCCCACTCCCAACCGTACCGCCGGCTCCAGCCTGGCCAACGTGACATGACCATTGACAAACTTACAGAACTGAGAATATAATGCGACAAATTAATTATGTTACTGTTACGCCGGTAAGAGTAACGTCATCTATCGCCGAATAACCGAAACGAATATCCAAGGATACAGTAACATTTAGAACGCTCGAGAAGTACAACGCTATCTCTTGTCAGACAGCGGAAACACACATCGAAAATACTCGACTTGTGAGGAATGTTCTTGATAATTCTAGGGATTTCGTATCGGCAAACTGCTCGAAGCGAAATAGCGAACGGATAACTCGAAGCAAAGCGGAAGAAGTGAATTGAGAATTTTAAAGTGTTCGTTAAGTGTTTTAATGTTTTAAGTGTTCTAAGTATTCTAAGTGATAAATACAGTTTTAATTTTACACTTCGGCAGAATTTTATTTATGCCGAACCCCAGCGCGTTACATTTTATTAATCAAAATTCAACATAAAATAATGAAAATGTGATTATTTGAAACTTATTAGAATTTTATTTTTTATTACACTTCTGTTATATTAGTAAAGCTATGAAGTGCATACTAAATGATATATAATTAACCTTGTGGTATATAGGCTTGTCGTTCTTGCACGAGAGCGTGGAAGACGGCGAGTGAAGCATGTAAGCGCACGATATTCGGTTCAGCTTCATAGTTCCCCCACGCGGCCAACGTGCTCATTATATTATTCTTAACGCCTTCCGGTGTCTGGAACGGAAATTTATAATTCGAAAACAAACCCTGACAGCATTTCCATTTTGTTCCTCTAGTATAGTTAATTCCTTTAGTATATTTACCTCGAGTATAACATTGATACAGGCATTACACAACAGAGCTGGTATCTCACGATCTTCAGAAAGAATCCACATACGGAAGTCGTCGCTCAAGTTTTCAGGCTGCAAAATCACAATTTGTAAAGGTTTAGTAGAAGAAAGTACTCTTTATTGAAAGTGCAAACTGAAGTAGGTATTACCTATAATATTACCCACAATTTATAAAAACAAAGTCATAGGGTAAACTTATCTTTTGAATTTCTGTTACAAATTGAAATAATAATTTAAAGCGCCGATGCATATGTCTAGCAAAAACTTACTGGCGTGGCGACGAATTCCGAAATAAAGGTTTGTATTTCAGTCGTAAACGGAGAAGCGCCAACGTCTATTGCGAGCCAGCCGCCGCTTCTGGTGGCTTCCAGTGCAACATTCCATGAATTCTTGCCCTCTTCTATTCCTACCTATACATAGAACAAAATATTAGTAGATTTTTTAAAGAATGATATCTTTAGAATTTTGGTAAACAATGCTTTTATGTTAAGTACAAATACTATAATTTTTGCGACCCTATTTGTAAAGATGAATTCGACCCTAAGTCTTATTAACATAATTATGTCTGACTAGCTGTACCCAACCGCTTCGCTGGGCATTTAAAATTAATATTATTATTTCTCACCCCCACAAACATTCTCATCATTAGCGCCCCCGCAACTGGTGTAGGTGGTCCAACACTCATATAAATATTAGCCTATCCATTAAGTACATGGATATTCTATTTATTTTCTACATGGATACCAAGTTTCAAGTCAATCGGATGCATGGTTCAGTACTTATAACGGAACATCCGTAAAAAACATTGTAGATTTAGCGCGTGTAGTACGCACCAGCGTGAGCGGTAGAGCGTTGGCCTGTGCGTGCGCGAGGAGCAGGTCCCGCGCATGCGCGTGCCGCAGCAGCACCGGGCGTCGCGCCCCGCCCCGCCCCGCGCCGCGCCCCGCCACGCCCAGCGCCGAGCCGCACCACATCACGCCCGCACCTTGCACAATATACCGCACTATTAATGTGTGACACCTAATAGTAGGTACGATTTAAACCCTTTGCACTTGAGAGGTGAGTATGTAACTAAATCACGTGGTGAGCCAAACTAGAAAAAGAATTAGAAAAAGAACAGATATCAAGAGCATAAACAAGATGTCAATCATCGAATAAAGTAACATAAATAGTTTACAACACATCGCATCGAGAACCATCGCTCGAGTGTTAGGGTGAACAGCCTTCACGGTTATATTGAAAATATTTTAAATATTCGTATCGTTGGCAACACGTCGTCGCCAATTGCTAAACATTTTATTTCTTTACGTGGTTGTTTTAAAAGACATCGTTTTAAGCGATAAGGTCGCGCCCATATTAATTACATTTCAAAAAATTTATCTTGTTCATTTATTCGTAATGTCTAATAATGTCAGTCACCGTAATCGTATTCTTACACTTCGATTTTAATTCAATTCAGTTTTCAAGAGATATTAAATAGTTATAAAAAAAGTAATTTACCCAAAACTTGATCAACAAATTCCACGAGGGCCCTATATAAGCCGTCGGGACGAACCGATGCCACGGAGACGACATATTCAAAAGGAGTAATGTCCAATTTACTAATGATCTTGCTGTCGCCAGATTCAAGAAACTCTCTCCACATATCTTCTTTGTTCAAACACAACTTGTTAAATAGATTCTCATCCGTTATCTGAATGAAGAATAACAGTCATTTACTACATATTTATTATGTAATTAGAGATAGATGAGAGATAAGTTATAAAAAATAAAAATAAATAGTAGTAAATAGCAAAAGAAAAGTAAGTTATCAATTATGTACAAATGATGCAAGCACATTTTCTTAAGATGCAACATGATTACGGTTGATGCATAAACATCGAATTTTCACTAAAATTACCTTAACGTGGTGAAAACCGTAAAATAACAGTATTTATAATGAAAATAACCGAGAAATTAGAAATATAATGTTTTTGTTTAAATTTATTTTAATGGTGCGAACAAGTCCTCATTACCAAAGGCATTAAAACATCGTCTAACTTTTCATCTCGAATCATCGTATTGAATCGACATCACAACTTTTTTTACCATCGCGGCCCAAATTCTTAAAATGTACCTCTCAGATGTTAAAGTTTTAATTTAAAATTACTTTATTTAATAAAATGATTCGTATATTACCTTCAGTTTCGCAACTTTTCTTACGCATCCATCTGGGATCCACGCATATGATTTCCTAATTTCATTTACATTATCTGTATCTTCTAAAACATCGTAGCTACTTACAAGTAAATTCCACAACTGAAACGGACATGCGCCATGAATAATTGCGTTCCGTAATTAGAACAGTTTCAAAATTGCGAACACACCGGCGACTATTATTACCTTATCCGGCATGAGCTCATCGTAGACTTCTTTCAGTAGATGAAGAACAATGATGTATTTATCTTTTTTATAAAGTCCCAAGAGAACTCTTTCAATGATCCTCCTCGTCACATACTTGATGACGTCGTCCGTTTTTGGTTGAGATTTTTGCTGTAACCAACAAGAGATATTAGCCGACTTAACTTAATAGGTGAATGGCTCTAAAAAATTATATTTAAAAAAAACCAAGAGATATTGAGAGAGGACCGCATGGCAGCGCATATAGCATGTAATGGCAATATCTGTATATTATGTACGTCAAAATCTTTGTACCTCCCTTTTATTGGTGAAATGAATGACTTTCGAATTAAAAAGATTATGTACTATGTCACTCTTAATATCTAACCGTATAAAAGTAAGTTCTAAAAAACATAAAAGTGATGATAATATTTATAGATTTTGTATTCAGATAAAAATGATACGTTTCCGCTGAATATGAGATGGAAACAATAAGAGTGTATGATCTACTCACGCCAAGAGTACGCAGTGCATCGGCGAACATCTCGAGCACGGCGTCCACGGGCAGCGCCACGAGCGGGCGCCGCTCCGCCACGCGCCGCACGGCCAGCGCCAGGCGCGCGGTGCGGCGGGCGGCGGCCGCGTGCGCCCCCCCCGCGCCGCGACTCTGCGCCTCGAGCGCGCGCGCCCCGTCGAGCGCTTCCCTTATCGCGGCGTTCGCGGCGCGCGTCCGGTTCAACGACGCCAACAGGTTCGCGTCGTGCAAGATGTCCACGTTCCCGGAAAGGTCCCTAAGCAGATTTTCCTGAACAAAAATTTTTTTTTAGTAAATATGAAATTAATAAACCTTGTAAGAAGACTTCTTTGTTCGTACCTGCAACTCGTGTTGTTGTTTCTGGTAGGTGGCTTTTTGAATTTTGATTTCCTTCAATTTTTCATTCATATCCGGATTCTGTTGTTGTAAAGCGTAGTGGACGAGCTGGTCTGAAAATAAATCATGAGAATGTTTACAATCATACATCAAGCTTGGCTTGTAATCCGAATATTTGAGGGCCTTCGAGTCTATGAAAACAGGTATTGTATTTTTTTATAATATTCCAGAGTCTAATCATGGAACAATGACAGTCTCAGTGTGCTTCGCTAAGTGCCAGTATCGGGTCAAGTAACGTTGGTGATTCCAGGTGCGAGGGCAGTAAAAATGACAAAAAAGTATAATTTAGTAAATTTAGTAGTACTTAAAAAAACGCAATGTTACTCAATTAAATTTCATTGAACTGTAATAAAAATTAGTAATAGTTTAACAACTAAAAAACTTAATTTCCTATTATTGTTTTTTGTTTACGTAGTGGTTGTTTATTGTCGTTCAGACTTTGAAATTTGTGGCACAAATTAATGTGACTATACTTTTCTTTTTAAAAGAACAAAAGAAGTCATCAACTTAACTCCATTTCTGCAACTGTGCACCTTCACAGAATTAAATAATCAATGGTCAATAGACAACCATTATTACAAGACTGACAAAACAAAACAATTCAGACGACGTAAATTTTTTAACATTCTCAAAAATATACTAAATGCATACCGGTGAGACCATCGAATCTGGCGGTGAAGTGCAGGAGAGAGAGCGCGGCGCGCTGATGCGGCGGCAGACGCCCGGGCGCCGTGACGTCACGGCAGTGCAGCAGCACGCGCGCCGCCGCACCGCGCCGCCCGCACGCCAGCGCGCCGTACGCCTCCGCCACGTGCTCCGCCTCCGTGATCACCAAGATGCGGCCCAGTCTGAACAGTTTCGATGGCTCATTATCCTAAATGCCTGTCACGCCTTTTAAGCCACAAAACGTCATGGATACCCGTCCCTGGGGATTATATTTTTATATCAGCAACTACTGGGTACTAATACACGGCTAGTGGCGGCGTTCACGCTGTGATGTCTGTGGGTTCCTGTAATCATTTAACATCAGAATTGGCGTAAGCTCGTTCACTAAACTACAAATATTAAGTATGATATTAAGTAGCAATACGCGCGGTAAAAATAGGCGCGAATACGTCTAGTTTTCCCTTGATCTATTACAATTTTAATGTCTGCATCGTGAAGTTTTCAAAGTGACATAGGCCACATCACTATATGTAATAATTATTTTGAACACCAAAAAATATATTCTGTTAGGACAAAACTAGCTCTTTATTAAAAATTAATTGGTTGTCTGCAAAGTCAGTTTACGGACGATAAGTTTTACGTGATAACGTCAGTAGCAGAACTTTTTGAACTGCTAGCTCTGACGTCACGCGAGAAGAGACATAAATGTGTCACAAGCCAACGCTTGGGCCTATCGAGCCTCTCTATCGGTTGTGCCGCGCTCTCGCTTGCACGCTCAGGCTCAGGCGGAACGTGACAGTATTTCGTGCGTGCAGCCGATGTTCATCGATTTATAAGACAAACTCCATCGTTCAAAGCGCAAAGAAATACATACTGCATATTTAAAATTGTTTATCTACCTAATTGCATACTGAACGGCGGTAGACAGCTTCTCACTGTTCTGTGAAACAAAATCGCATTGTTGATCGGCGAGCGTGTTCTTTAGCCACGTCATGCCCTCGCCGTCCGGGTCTATCAGGAACGGAGTGAGGCCGCATTTCTGGGCTTCTAGCACCTGAAAGGATGCAGTTATGATGGGTGACTTTAAACAGTTCTAAATAATCAACAGTTCGGACTTTTCTACAATTTCAACCCTTTTAGTGCTGAGCTTATTTTCACATATGTTGCAAAAATTGTTATAATAAAAGGTTTTTTGAAAAACCGTTAACTCAAAAATAATACACAATGCTATCAACGCTGAATTACCGGCAAAATAATGTTTAAATGGTTATTTATACAGGTTATTAACTTATTAAAAACGTTATACATGCGCGAGCTAATACACTTCCTTAAAGGTCGATACGTAATACCTATAACCCTATAACCAAACTGCGCAATAGTCGGTATTACGACGCTCGTATCCTCAATACCTGATCGATTAAAACGGCATTCTTGACAGCTGAACTATCCGCGGGAAGACCGTCCGCGTCCCATTTCAACTGCTTCTCCGTCGTAGACAAAAAATTTATGACAGTAAATGAGGAGTCGTCAAATCCAACAAACTCACTCCATTTATGTATGTAAACCCTGAAAAAACAAAAAGAAATATAACCTAACCGATTTTTTTAATGATAATATATGAATTATTGTACGACAAGGAAGAAAAAACGCTAAATAATAATAATGCTTGTAATAAATGCATATTATTAATATCCAAACCTCCGACCCGCGTAGTCATACCGCCTTATTGTACTGAGTGTACAATATTTATCGCTGGCGAAAAATTAAAGGTATAAATCGTTTCCAAGTTAAGTATTTAGAAAAAACAAGTCCACACGCGCCAAGGAAATTGAAGCATACGTATTGCTAAGTTACGTATTTAGAAAAACAAGTTCACACGTGCCAAGGAAATTGAAGCATACGTATTGCTAAGTTACGTATTTAGAAAAACAAGTTCACACGTGTCAAGGAAATTGAAGCATACGTATTGCTAAGTTACGTATTTAGAAAAACAAGTTCACACGCGCCAAGGAAATTGAAGCATACGTATTGCTAAGTTACGTATTTAGAAAAACAAGTTCACACGTGCCAAGGAAATTGAAGCATACGTATTGCTAAGTTACGTATTTAGAAAAACAAGTTCACACGTGTCAAGGAAATTGAAGCATACGTATTGCTAAGTTACGTATTTAGAAAAACAAGTTCACACGCGCCAAGGAAATTGAAGCATACGTATTGCTAAGTTACGTATTTAGAAAAACAAGTTCACACGTGTCAAGGAAATTGAAGCATACGTATTGCTAAGTTACGTATTTAGAAAAACAAGTTCACACGTGTCAAGGAAATTGAAGCATACGTATTGCTAAGTTACGTATTTAGAAAAACAAGTTCACACGTGTCAAGGAAATTGAAGCATACGTATTGCTAAGTTACGTATTTAGAAAAACAAGTTCACACGTGCTCAAGGAAATTGAAGCATACGTACTGATTCATTAAAAGATTTAACAATTAATCGGCAGACAAAATAGTACTTAAAGTGCTCGTAAATAGGAAGCGAATCCCAATTTTCGCTATCGTCGTGCTACAAAATGTATACTCACAGAGCTTGTGGCTCTGTCAGGTCGGGGAGGTACACGACGTAGGCCGCAGCTAACAACGAACGTACGCTCAGCTGCGATATTTCCGTCGAAATGTTTGCCAGCTGCAAAATATTCCAAAAATCATTCGTATATTTTGTTATTTTCGAATTTTATTTCGTTAATTTAGCCAAACCCACATTTCAGTGTATTCGAGCCAGCTACTGCGTATACCTAGCAACTCAACAGGAAACGTGACATTGAAAATAGTGTTCTATATATTTATTTGAGTTCTCGAAAATTCATGCAATGGCAACTCAAAATGTCGCTACTACAGAAAACGGCAGATCTTTACATAACATATAAAACAATAACTTAGTTATTCGGAGTATATTTTTTAACCAATTCATTCCTTAATAATCATTTAGGAATATTGTAGTTTTAAGAACACGTCTCATTGTTACAATTTAAAACAGGGTTTGTACTTTGTTACAAACAGTGGAACAAAAATTATCGATATTTTTTCGGCAAGTTTTAGTTTTAAGATTAGCTTGAACCTAATAACCTAGTGTTGGCAATAGGAACGATTGGGTAGAAGTTTGTCAATAGTACTAGTGGTCCTCTGGTAGTCGAAATTCGACTATAGTTAATTGAAATTATAAGTTAGTACACTATTATGAGTCTATTGTCAAAGATTATATATGTCGGCGCAAATATGACTATTTACCTACTGATCATCAACTAATTACTCTGTGATAAGAAATTGATGTTAAACAGTCCCTTTTATTGTAATTTCAATACTTTAAAATTTTGTAAACACGCTCACGTGTTTAATACTTGTCAACACGCTGACGTGTAAAGTCCTATAAATACGGCCGTGCTGTCTAGCGTTGATTCATTCGTGTCCGAGCCGTAGTACAGTACGGATCTCTCTGAACGTTGTCACGCTTCTCGTGAAATATACGCAGTTATTGTGAAGTTCTGGTGAAGTTTTGTTTTGGAAGCCCAAACATGAGTCATCGTCGAGAACTTAATGACCGTGACGTCAGCAATGGTGACGTCACACTTTTTAAAAACATTCCTTCGGCGTTTCTCCTCCGACATCAGAAGCGGGATCACACGCCGCCTCCGCTCAGCAACAACCTGGTGACCAGATAACCGTATCGGCGGAAGAAGACTACCCCCCAGCAACAGCCGATGAGCCTATACATCTACTTCACAAATCAGCATGGTCGAGCAACAAAATCAACACTCAAAGATAAGTTTTTATTTTTGATTACTAAAGTTCCACCACATAAGTACCACAGTGTACGCCTCGGCAAAAGTATCACAGTGTACGCCTCGGCAAAAGTACCACAGTGTACGCCCACTACATAAGTACCACAGTGTACGCCCACTACATAAGTACCACAGTGTACGCCCACTACATAAGTACCACAGTGTACGCCCACTACATAAGTACCACAGTGTACGCCCACTACATAAGTACCACAGTGTACGCCCACTACATAAGTACCACAGTGTACGCCCACTACATAAGTACCACAGTGTACGCCCACTACATAAGTACCACAGTGTACGCCCACTACATAAGTACCACAGTGTACGCCCACTACATAAGTACCACAGTGTACGCCACAACGTCACACTACACAACATCCTTATCCGAACACCTTAAATAAATCTACGAGAACCGCCGAGAACTCTACGAGAACCGCCGAGAACTCTACGAGAACCGCCGAGAACTCTACGAGAACCGCCGAGAACTCTACGAGAACCGCCGAGAACTCTACGAGAACCGCCGAGAATTCTACGAGAACCCTACGATACCCTCCGAGAACCCTACAATCAAATCGCATTAATAAGTCTCAAACCTACATAGTTACAAGTAACGCAAGTATAACAGATGCGCTACTCAGAGAAACTTTTTATTCCTGCAGGTCAATGAGAATCAAAGAAAAAACCTACGAGAATCAACGAGGCCGGTGCAGAGCGCGCACCGCCTGTCAGTATGGCCGTGTCGGCGCAAATATGACTATTTACCTACTGATCATCAACTAATTACTCTGTGATAAGAAATTGATGTTAAACAGTCCCTTTTATTGTAATTTCAATACTTTAAAATCTTGTAAACACGCTCACGTGTTTAATACTTGTCAACACGCTGACGTGTAAAGTCCTATAAATACGGCCGTGCTGTCTAGCGTTGATTCATTCGTGTCCGAGCCGTAGTACAGTACGGATCTCTCTGAACGTTGTCACGCTTCTCGTTAAATATACGCAGTTATTGTGAAGTTCTGGTGAAGTTTTGTTTTGGAAGCCCAAACATGAGTCATCGTCGAGAACTTAATGACCGTGACGTCAGCAATGGTGACGTCACACTTTTTAAAAACATTCCTTCGGCGTTTCTCCTCCGACATATATGTATTATATTTCCATAATCACAAATTTCCCGAAGATTACATTTTAGACAAATATTAATACTCTACAAAGAATATTAATCTATTTTCAATTTGACCATAGACTGTAAGCAATAAGAAGAGTATGACGATAAACAAATACAAAACATTAAATATCGCTCAAACGTATCGGCACATGGAACATAAATTATCGATATATCGATATTTTTTCGACAAGTTTAAGTTTTAAGATTAGCTTGATCCTAATCGCCTAGTGTTGGAAATAGGAACGAGTGGGTAGAAGTTTTTCAATAGTATAGGTTAATTGAGGACAAATGCTAGGGACTAAAATTGTGTAAGATGTTGTGGATATGTAGATGGTACGCAAGATGTAGCTTACGTCACGTTCCCAAGCCGTGTATTCGTGTGCGAGCTGGCCGAGTAGCTGCGTGGCGGCGGCGATGGTCTGCGCGGCGCTGGCGACGCTGAGCTCGAGCGCGGCCGCGTCCCGCGAGTGCCGGCCCAGCTGCTCCTTCAGCGCCGCCACGCGCTCGTCCACCGTCGCCAGCCCGCTCGACAATGCCGACAGCTGATCCTCGGCTTCTTGAAGGTTCCTATCAATCATTATATCCACAATTAGGTATGGCGAATGTACAGTTAAACGAAAAACGTGAACCGATAAGGTATTTCTAAAAAATATCAAAATGGATGTGCTGTGAACTAAATCTTGGATAATTGGTTTGTCAAACGACATACTCAATTCTTCTTTTGTACCTATTATGCGAGTACAGCATTCACCGAGTGTGGTTAGTATCGAGCGGTATCGTTTTGCTTCAATTATAATGTTGCATATAAATTATCGATCTTTTTCGGATATTCTAGTTATTTTTATTGAAAATAATATTATTTCTAAATAATGCGTTATTCGAAACAACATCTAAATTACCTCAGGCGGCAGTTGTTTTTCGATAAAGTTACATTTCTGTAACTGTTCTAATCGTGACGTCACTTGTGTTTTCGGTTGCGTATAAAATCAAAAGTATAACTAAATGCAGGGAACGTTTCTATACAAGCTAGTGAAGCTCGACAAGTGACAGATGCAAGTGTAGAAGTGCGGTAGTGCGCGTACTTGTGTAAGGTGGCCTGCTTGTCCTGCAGCGGGCGCACGCGGACGAGCGCGTCGGCGTGGCGCAGGTTGGCGCGCACCCAGGCCGCGAGCGGGGCGCACGCCGCACTGGCGCGCCGCGCCGCCGCCGCCTCGAACGACGCGCCGCGACGCTCCAGCAGCTTCTTCACACCTTCGATAGCGGCCGGGTTTATCTGGCTCGCGTCCAGGCACCTGCCGTCCGACTTACTCTTGTAAAAACTATTAAAACCGCGAACACGAACGAAAAAAAGGTAAACAATTTGAACCGTCCGAGTTTTATTAATTAAAGTCAGGAGTAGTAAAACAACTCGTTGATTTATGATTAATAACTCTGATTTCGATATCGAAGGACTTAGATTCAGTTCTCAGTCAATATTGTGTTAAAGTTGTGGTTTGTAATTCGTTTCCTATTTATGTTCCTGCGTTATCGGGCAGAAGAAAGTCCGAGCTGGGAGCCTGCTTCGATTCCCAATCTTGGAACAAATGTAAATTTATTTCCGACATAAGTTCACATACGAGCGTTATACAATTGAAGCATCGACCCTAGCTCCCGACGAACGGCCGCACCGAGTCGCCCGTATGCTCACCTGTATTAAATGAGTCTAAACGAAGCGAACCTTATGTCCTCCTTGACTCCGCGTTTCGCGAGGAAGTTTTTCATGGAGTGCCACGAGGTGTCGGCGATGCCCATGAGCCGCAGCACCCCTTCGAGCACGTCCCGCACCACGTCGGGCGGGGCGCGCAACGACCGCACCTGTCGTGTGAACGAACAACCTGTATCTAATTCACGTATTATTTTTATATATTTAAGAAGAAAGAGACGCACTTCGCTGAGTGATTCGGGCCGTATGTCTCCTACGGCAGCCCGGGCGGCCGCAATCACTGGCTCTACTGATGCTAGCTCCGCTTCGATTTCTTCTTTCCTAAAAATATTCAAACTTTTTATTTTTTATTACATAGGTAGTTGGACGGGTGAGCCCACTTGGTTAAGTGGTTACCGGAGTCGAGAGATATAAGTTCTAAGGTCAGTATTCAGTATAGTTACAACGGTTGCCCCACCCTTCAAACCGAAACGCATTACTGCTTCACGGCAGAAATAGGCGGGGTGGTGGTACCTACCCGTGCGGACTCAGAAAACGTCCTGCCACCTGTAATTACACAAATTATAATTTTGCGGGTTTGATTTTTATTACACGATGTTATATTCCTTCACCGTGGAAGTCAATCGAGAACATTTTTGTTACGTACGTATTTCATTAGAAGAATTAGTACCCGCCTGTGGTATTCGAACATCGTTGCATCGCTCGACACGAATGCACCGGACGTCTTATCCTTTGGGGCCATGACGACTTTAAATATATATATTGCTTAGATAGGTGAACGAGCTTACAACCCTCCTGGTGTTAATTGATTACTGGAGCCCATATACTTCTACAAAGTAAATGCGCCACCTACATTGAGATATAAGTTCTAAGGCATAACGTACCAACATACCACATTATAGACTACTACGTAAGCCCGACTATTGATTAGGACATGAACAACTCAACTGTTTCTGTAATTTCTCGTTTTCAATTTCGATGTTCTTCTTCAAGGCGTGCATTTCCTCCTTCCTGTCGGTGGTGGCGCGCACGGTGGCGCTGATCTGGTCCAGCGCCTGATTAGCTTTCGCTTGTTTATCTGAGAGTTCGGCTTCTTGTTTGGACGCGTCGGTCTGCAGTGTTGCCACCTCAGTACGCGCACGCTTCAAGGCATCGAGGCCGGCCTGTCGTTTTCCGTTTTCGGATTTTTTTATTTGTAGCGAAGAGTAAAGCGAAATATAAAGCATATTTTATAATATAAAGCATATTTCGCTTTAAGCTGCTTTCAGACTACGCTATACTATAGTGCCATATAGTATAACATCGTAAACTTAGTCAATAATATATAGTGCAGTGTGAAACGTGTCCATAACAATGTATGGTCCACGATATTGTTGTGCTATGAGCTATATACTATATGAGTCGACTATTATCAAAGCCGGCAATCTGACTTTTGGATAATTATTGGTAAATCAGAAAAACGAATTATTGACTTTGTATTCCATTGGCAGTCACAAAACTCTTCGGAACGACATCTTAGATAAATAACAGGTTAACTATTAACCTTTATTTAATGCAGGTTTTGAACCGTATTCGTTGAAGAAGACGATTATATTCAAATCAATCTGTATTGACATATCAATAACATTTTTTTGTCCAAATGCACAGATTGCCACCTTTGATAATAGACGACTTATATGCTATTATATTATAGCGTAGTCTGAAAGCAGCTTAAAAATGCAAGAAATCGATCTTATCAGTAAGGATAAGAAACATCGCAGGAAAGAAATTAATAGCCGAAAAGAAAAATAAGCTCATATAGTTTCAAAAGATATATCATGTACAGGAAGGAATTTTTAAGGAAAGTCTAGAATTATTAAAACCTCTATTACAACAAACTTCAACAAACCGAAAGTGTATTTTGTCTTTGAACGAGGGCCGTCTTCTTTCGGCTCATGATATAGAAGTAGGTTTTGACGAAGTTGACATATCGGCACGGAGCTCGCATGCAATCAGTCTCGAGGCTTTTGTGAATTTTAACGAATCCATCGATAGGAATTTTTTCGAGTTGATCCTTTGTAATATCAGTTACGTTCTCCTTTAGAAGTCTGTGAACATTGAGATTACAATTTATATAACTACAATTTATCACTGCCGTAAGCAACAATTTTTTTTTACACAAAAAATGAGTACTACGATATGAAATAGGGATTACAAATATACAGAGAAAAAATCTAATTCCGAGTGCAAGTGCAACGTCGACAATGTGTGCTGATACTACGTGTTTTAATATCGATATGAAGGTAGACTCTATTGCTCGATACAATCGATACCTATCTATGATCAATGACGGAACATCCCGCAGTGTCTCTTCCGACCATTTCTCTAACCATATTAATTCGGCTTGATTGTAAAGTATGGGATATTTCTCTATTAGCTCTGCTAGGTTATTTTGTTTCTTGTCAAGGCATATCACAATACCTAGGCATTGTTTTATATCTGTAAATAGCACACAATGTTTCAATTTATATTTCGGAATAGTTCGAGAATCGTTATTGATGTTTCAATGTATGTTAATTATGTTTTAAAAAAGTTATTTCTTACTGTCCAACATGTGTGGGTTGTTCGCACCGGGTAGCATGTGCTCGGGAATGGCATTCAAAGATCGCGCTCTGATCAGAGCTTCTATACACGCTATGGTTGCACTGTTCGCAGCAGATTCCGACAGCACCACTAGCGTATGCGTGGCGTCTCCGGACGACGACAATGCCTGTGTTGAAAAAATTACAACCGCAAAAATAAAAAATTAAATATAACTGTCTCTTTCTAGTCCATAATTGTTGTACAGACTAACACTTGAATATAATTTATGTGGCCATATAACTGCTGCTTCCTTATCGTTCGTTTTTAGAAATATTATGTTAATTATAATTTCGAACAAAACACTCCCATCTACCAAACTTGACTTGCCATTAGAGCATCACCGATTAAAAAGGCAATCGGTATTTTGATTTTATAATTATAATTAGTGCGATTTATAATCAGAGAATAAGTAAAATAAGGAGAATACAATACATTTTTGAACTGTCCATTAAACTGCGAGGGATTGTCGATGGGGTAGAGCGCGGCCTGCAGCGCGGCGCACACCAAGCGACTCGCGGCGGCGCGGCCCACGCCCGCCGTGCCCACGCACACTACCATACCGCCATTAGCCTGCAGTACAAGTACGGTTATACTCTGTTTTTTTCTTCTTTTTTTTCTACCTATTCGCTGGTAGCTTAAAGAGCTATTCTAGCTACTCCTGGACAGGTGAACTCACGGGCTCAACCTGAGAGAATTTACTAACACTAGCCTTGGCAAGAGCAGTGCTTCGCGGAATCTACCACGGGATCGGAAAAACTTAGTGGGCTGATCATACTCACAACCACGGTAACAAGTCTTAAACCTTTATTTAATTGATCTGTAGTGATATATAGACACGAAATAGATCATAAATTTGATTATACTTTCGTTTTACGTTCAAAGATTTTATTTTTACCATCAACACACGGTCATCTGGTCCTACCCACTTCCCTTCCCTACATTAAGGGAACCACAGACTCTTATATACGCGATGACGTACTCAATACTTGCTTATGTGAAAACATATAGATATTAAATACCGAGATATGAGAGCCTTTAAAACTAATCGTTACATGAATTTTCGCCTAACAGGGGAACCGAAACCACAATCCTCGACCGACGTCTAATAGTTAGGGGTGCTAACTAAGTCATTAAGTCCGGCAAAGGCGATCTAGTCGAATGTCAGTTACAATCGTTATTTAATCAATCATTCGGTTCTTATCGGGATAGAGCTGGCGCTGACGACACGATATTATGAGGCCAAATATGAGAAAACTTCTATTTACGAGTTATTTTAACACATCATAACTAAAAGAGCAAGTGCTCGGGCACACAGCGAGGATAGTCTAATATATTATTTAAAAAATTACTATCGAAAGTAGACCTGTAATAAATAATGTTCTGAATAAAATTGATATTACATATAAAATAAAAAAAACTGTAACTTACAGCTCGAGCCATGGCAGGACACAATACGTTGAGTTCGTCACACACCTCGACTCCGCTGTCCCCAAATATATTATATTCATGTTCTGCCACTGAAAAATATTTTTTTTTCTAAATCATAAATATCAAACATTAAACACACAACAGAAAATCAGTGACTATGTATGTATGGAAATAATGTGACTGTGGTTAATTATTTGGAAAAAAAATATTGATTTCTAGAAACTATCATCACACCACCTATCTATCGTACGTCGCCGACTAGGCAATGTAAATTTCCCTTAGATGCCAAAAAGAATTGCCAATTTCATCACAATCTTGTTGACGGGAAAAGTAGTGTGCATTACTTTATTTTGTTAATTTAGGTTTTCTTAAGGTTTAAATGTATAATAACGCTCATTTATTAACTGATTAGCATCTGTGAAAGTCCACAAATGTGGAAAAATGGAAGAAATCCGTCGGACGTAGCTTCTCGGGTTCTTCCAAAAAGTCCACTGAGAAAGACAGTAAATAACCACCATTTTACTGGGACTATTTCATCGCATTTCATCTCATTTTATTTAATTTCCTCTAATTTATTAAATTTGGAAATTAATCAGTTTCATTTCCTTTTGCTTCATATCATTTTTCATAAAACAGACTAAGAAGAAATGCCACTTGGCTTAAAGGGCTTACCGGACACACAGAGTTTAAGAAGACATCTTAAAAAAATCGGTTGACCTTTAGGTCATATCTTATTTTAATGTATATTCTTAATTTTATGAAAAATGATGTTATGGAGTGAAATGAAATGAAAATGATTAATTTGAGACATTAATCAACTGGGATGAAATTAAATGAGATGATATGAGATGAAATCTAATCTCAGTAAAATGGTGGTCATTTACTAAGATTTTTTCAGTGGACTTTTTGGAGGATCCCGAGAAGTTACGTCCAGCGCCTTTGTTTCATTTTCCCACATTTATGCACTTTCACAGATATTAAACGGTTAATAAACTACCATTATTACACATTTAAACCTGAAGAAACACTAAATAGACAAAATAAAACAAATCACACAACTTCACTCCACGCGTTCCCGCCAAAAAGTCCGGAATCGGTTGAATGGTTTAGGAAGGCACAGAGTATAAAAGTAAATATTATTATTATTTAATTTTTTACAAGGTATATTAGGTCAGATTGTTTTTTTTTTGGGTTTTTTTTATAAATTGTTTTGGCCTATTCATTAAAGCTTTGAATACTTACAGCATTGATTAATGAGTTTATTGATGTATTGGCGCCAGCCGGTTCGATTAATCGTCTCTAAATACACACCGTCGCCTCGCAGTTTGTACGTGTAGTACACCGGGGTCGCGTCGTTCTTCAAGTGACCTCGACACATAGTGCTGAACCTCAACTTTTCTTCGTCAGTTACGAATCGATCGCGAAATATGAAATTCGCCTCCGAAACGATTGCCTTTGAAAGTGCGAGAATAGTTAACAACTGTTGTATTACTTTTCATTTTTAAGACACTTTTAAAATAGCTCCCGTGACATATTTCGATTAATTTATAAAAAAAAAGAACTCGACAGTTGAAAGTTCGTATTTACCGTGAGTAGATCTTCGGTGTTCTTCGGGTTGTACCATTTCACATTTTCGCACCACTTTTTCAAATGAGACGCGTTCCATTTGTAATGAGGTCGCGTATTAAATATCTCGGTTACCTTTAATAATAAAATAGAGGTAAGCGACTATCGTGAATAATTTAATAGGAATGTATTTATTAGATCGAAAACAGCAGTTTACTTTTATAATATATTTTTACAGTGTAATTAAACTTTTTCAAATTTATTTGTTTACCTCTAGGAATAGGGATAGCATTTTAGAAGCGAGACTTGTAATTTCCTTTGCTGAAATGTTTTTATCCACAGACTGTGATAAATAGTTCGTTGCTAATTGCAATAGTTCGTCTTCGTCCGGATCGCTAAAATATAATGTACGAGTAGTATAGATAATATTAAATAGTATAATTTTAGCTCGATGTAGCAATTAAATCAGATCAATATTCGCTTATTATTAATTAAAAGGGTTGATGAGTTATTTAAATATTATGTTAGTAAGTTAGACTGTAGGCATAAAACTACAATCAGAAACTAGTTACAAATATATTAATTTTCATGTAAATGATAAATGATAGCGATAGGTATTTGGCTGTGTACTTGACACCACCAGGTAGGTCGTATCGTATCGTCAGCCCACAAATGCCAAAAAAAGGGAGTTGTTAGTTTTTTGAATGGTGGTGGACGGGTACGTACGCGAGGTGCGCGCGGGCGAGCGCGGCGGCGAGGCGGGGCGCGGGGGGCGCGGTGGCGGCGGCCAGCACGCGCACGCGCCGCGCCGCGCACCACGCCGCCGCCTCGCTCCACCACCCGCCCTGCTGCAACAACTGCCACACAAGAACGTTATACCCCGTGAAACCGAAGACACCATAAAAAATTATTAATCATAAACTACAAAGTGCCTATTGAAAAAAATACCTTCCGTAAATGAAACAATTATTTGACGCAAAAACTAATCTGGTACTGGAGAAAGACCACCTATTACTTTTTAACTAGTCTCAATGTTATGTCTCTTGTTACTTGCGTACGCACTCTAATATCAACACACTTTATACTACTTTCTCGTCGATTTTAAAGAAACATCAACTTAATATTAGACAAATATTTCGTAACACTTAACACTAGCAGAGTCGTATGCTCCTTTGTCTTTAACGAAATCATCGCTTAGTTTTCCATATAATCTTATGCTGAACTTTCTATTGTAAATCGACAATTGTTTTGCGAGAGTTGCTGATTGTTATTTAGCTATTCGTTCACCTGCAGCAGGAAGGAGTGCACCGGACAGGAGCCCCAGGCGTCCGCGCGCGCCCGCTGCAAGCCGCGCACGTACAGCGTGGTGCGGGCGCCGCTGTGCACCGCGCCGCCGCCGCCGGACCGAGCGACGTTATGCTGTACAGTTATACAGAAGCAAACTAAATCTTCTGATTCATCAATCTTATTCATGATTAATTATCGGAGCTTTATAAGCCCGTTATAAAAAAAAAAAACTGACAAAATGTATCAATCGTAATATAGATGAATAAGATGTGTCCTTTCTACTGAGAAGAAGAGAATAAATAAATAAAGAAATGCGCGTGTAACTTGGCGCCGGTGAAAGAAGTAAAACTTCTTTTGGATCTGTAATATTGTGATTTTCTTAATTTATAATCATTAAATCAAATTTCTCTTGTAACAGGGAATGCTCTGTATAAGAGAAACGATCTCTTCACTATTTATATATATTTTAAATTGTGTATAGAAAATATCGAGACGGCCTGTATATTTTCTCACTCTTGCTCGTCCTAAATTGTATCTTTTCTCTCTAGCCGTAACGAATCTGTCGCGAGTTAAAATTTACTCTGAACGTGCCTACAGAAGTTTCACTTCATCTTCTTCATATCAATCTCCCATACCAGGTACCCTACCTTTAGTCATTAGAGTGAAGATTAAATTTCGCGTTAGTTACCCAGAGACTGATATCCACACTAATATACGTTTAACTCACTATAGTAGATCACATCGCATACACAAATTATACTGACCCTCTTTAGTTCGCGTATTATGTCAGCCGGCTCCAATATAGGCGTGCAGTCAATCGTTATTACAGGACTGTTGCTCTCCTTCAGAATGTGTTCCACTAACGCACTATAAGTAGAAAGATCTCGAATGAAAAGGTGTCAGGTACTTTAATTGAGATTTTTAACTAAAGAGGAGGTCTCTCGTGTCATTTTATATTACATTGCGTGTTAGACAAAATATTAGTTAAATATACACGATAATGTTGACAGGTACACAAAAGCTTTCGTGTTTGAGAATGGTTTATTTTTTTCTCCTACCTACGCCGAAAGTTCGGTTTTCGTCCCGCTGTACAGGGAAGAAAGTCTAACTTTTTCTGCCTGGGTACTGACAAGTGCGCATGCGCGTTAGGGTCTACGTCTGCTCTCACGCACCTAAAATTCTTCGCCATTGTTGTGCTCGGGTAATTTGCAATATTGTGTTTAGTGTAAAAGTGAAATAAACAAAAGGCAATAAAATTTAATTGTGAAGTATTAAACAAAGATGAGTTCATCAGACAGTTCTTATTCAATTAGTAGTAGTTTATTTAAAAATTAAAAAATAGTTAAATTATTTTTATGAGTGGGGGGGCGGAGAGAAAAAAACTTCTAAAGAGATAAATTCACTTATTAATTTATTCTACCTTTTAGCACACGCATCGGGGCCCACAATTACCAGATGGGACGAGTCGGATGCTAGACACGCCCTGACGACGGACTCCACGGCGAAGAGTCTGGCCGACATGTACAGGGACTCCGAAACCCATTCATTGGGGGGCGGGGGCTCGGGCGGGGGCGGACCCAACACTGAAGATATCTGGATATAATATTTATTTTTCAAGGCTAAACTTGAGTTAAGCGTATCTAATACCTTATCTGCAAAATTAAATTTAACATATCTAGTGTTAATCTAATTGGAGTCCATAGACAAGTGTCAGCTTCGCAACCGGTCACACGTGCTCTCGAGTAAAACTAAAAGCTCATAATTTGTAACCTCCCTTATGAGCGGTGTACGTAGTTATCGTTATGATATTTGCGTAATATAAAAACAATAATAATATAGTTCAATACTGTTAGTTGTTAATAGGTATGTTTACTGTACTGGCGTCTTGTAAGCTGCCTATTTCTGTCGTGAAGCTGTTATACTGTAAAAACGGAGACTTACAACTCATGTCTCAAGATGGGCGGCGGTATTGACGTGGTTAATGTCTATGGCATCCGGTGACAGCTCAATACCAGGTGCGTCGCGAGCTTATCTATTCTTTTTTTATTTATTGCTTAGATGGGTGGACGAGCTCACAGCCCACCTGGTGTTAAGTTGTTACTGGAGCCCATAGACATCCATAACGTAAACGGCCATCCATCTTGAGATATAAGTTCTAAGGTCTCAAGTTTAGTTACAACGACTACCCCACCTTTCAAACCAAAACGCATTACTGCTTCACTGCAGAAATAGGCAGGGTGGTGGTACACACCCGCGCGCACTCACAAGAGGTCCTACCACCAGTAATTACGCAAATTATAATTTTGCGGGTTTAATTTTTATTACACGATGTTATTCCTTCACCGTGGAAGTCAATCGTGAACATTTTTAAGTACGTATTTCATTAGAAAAATTGGTACCCGCCTGAGATTCGAACACCGGTGCATCGCTCATCACGAATGCACCGGACGTCTTATCCGTTAGGCCACGACGACTCTTATTAGTAATAAAAAAATACTAATAAATTAAAGGCTTATTACCTCGTCATAAAAACTGGGAACGGCGGCCTCTTTCAATAAGTCGACGACGCTTCGTTGTATCGCACATATAACAATTTCCTCGGGGCCGGGTTGTGTCGAGTTCGCGCTCGCGGTTTGAACTAGATATTCGAATTGTGTTAGTATCTGTCGGACTACGGCGACGTTGTACAGCCTGGTGAGGGCGGCGCCCTGGTGTCGGTGGAGCCACTGGACGGTGCTGGCGACGGCCCGCTGCAGCAGGGGGAGCGCCGGGCTGGCGGCCTCGTGGTCGGCGCGGCGCACCCAGCCCCGCAGCACGTCCAGCTCGCAACTGACGTCATCGCTGCTCAACACATATCAAACAGACGGACTGAATCAGACGTTTCAATTTGTAACATAAAATTGTTGTGTATAAATTCAGCACTTTGTCTTGTTTTGTCGAGCGCACATAGCTTATGTTGCAAGCCAGATTTTGTTTCTTTTTACTTGTATTTTTTATGCATCTTTTTAGCTTGTGATGTGTATTGTGTACCTAATAAATAAATAAATAAACATTAAAAATGAATTGGACTGTTTTAAAATTATATTTCATTTTGAAGTAACCACGAAAAGTTTCTGTTCAAAACTATTTTATGTTTTTTAAGTTTGTTTTTCTTCCAATTCAAGTTTTAAATATTTATATAACGTAAAAATACTTTTTGTCCTCGGTTTGTCAAACAATTTTTTAATAGCAACTGACATTAAATTTAAGAACAGAGTTCTGAGCGTTTAAATAACATTTATGCTTTAATATTAAACTTTACAAAATAGGAACCGATAGTTAATAGATGACAAACATTTGATCTATAAAAACGAATAACTAACCACTTAAAAATATTCTAAACATCATCACATATTTACCACACTCAATTATTTTACGTAGTGGCTGGCTCAATCGATAATTCATTTATAGTTTATCTATTTAACGCCCGTCTAAAATATAACCAAGGTGAAGAGGGACAGAGAGAGAGAGAATACACTTTATTGGACACCATAACACAATTTACATTCAAAAACAGTCAAAAAGCGGAAGTGAAGCTTTATACGTTAGGGATATAAGGTTGAAAATGGTTTACCTCATCAATATAATTCCCATTCTGGAGATGGTGGCGGGTGAGGCGTGCTCCAGGCTGTGCGTCTCGAATATGAAGTTGACGTTGTTCCCGAACTGCACCCGCCAGCCGGACGGCAGCGTCAGCAGCCGGTTGTCATCCAACACGGAGTTCAGAGACTCAATCCACTCGGGGTCTATGTCTCCGTCGCACACAACCCAAGACCATACATCTGGAAATTATGAAGTACTAGCTGTACCCGTCTGCTTCGCTAGGCAATTAAAATTAACATTATTTCTCACCCCCGCAACTGGTATAGGGAGTCCAACACTCATATACATATTAGCCTATCCATTAAGTAATGTATTTTCTACATGGATACCAAGTTTCAAATCAATCGGATGGATGGTTCAGTTGTTATAACGGGAAATCCGTAAAAACCACTGTAGATTTATATATTAGTATGGATATCGAGGCAAAGCGCGACATTAACTTCAATATCAATTGTTTTGGAGTTTTCATTTTGATTGCCATTCATTTATTGAAGAGAGCTTAGTGCTAGCTGGAGAAGAATGCTCCGGATACCTTGGAGAGCGAAGAGAAGAATCTGTTAATCTTAGACCAACTGCAGATCAAGACAAGACTGTCCACACTCTGCCTTCGCCGCTCACTCGAATACTTCGGTCATATTGCTCGGAAAACACCAGATAGCTTAGAGAGACTATTCGTGACCGAGAAGATTGAGGGAAAGAGACCGCGCGGGCGCAGTCCGACAAGGTGGTTCGAACAAGTCCGCACCACACTAGAGATCCCATTCCACGACGCCCTTCATGCGGCCAATGATCGGAGGCGCTGGCGGGACATTACAAGGAGTAAAATCCTGTCGAAATATAATGGTCACGACCCTCAGCGGTGAGGAAACGCGCGAGGAGGATAGGGCGGTGCTAGTTATTAATCAGTCAGCATAGGGAACAATAATATAAACAGTACGCTCTGGTCGAGACTAAAGGGTCAAATTTAAGACAGATTTAAAAAAGACAGCTAATTGGCACTTGAAGGAGCAAAAAAAACTCGACAAACACTTAACGTCAACAGTTATCAAAATTCATAGAAGTCACTAAATATAACGACGCTCAATCTGCCACAATGATGACGATATTGGGGTCAGATAGATAAATATGATTGTTTGTTACTCGTTTTGTGACGAGGGGCTTTTATCTGACTGAGTTTGAACTTTATACAGAACTTATGGGACTTTTAGGAAAATCGTCTGTAGTACCGGCAAAGTACGACAGGTGTCGCGAGCACGACCAGGTTTCACTAGGGAGTAATATGATTTTACTTCAATAAGTAGCTGTCGTCTACTTACTAGGAGGTTGATTGGATATCTCCAAGGCCGTGGCAGAGATCACCCCGTCGGTCCACTGCCTGGTGTCAGGGTCGATGTGCCCAAGGAGCCAGTCGCGGCTCATTGCTTTTGGACTTATTACGTACTCCATTATAGTTTTTCCTTGTTGTAAAAGGGCCTGTGTGATGAAAAAGTTATTCGTAAAACAGTTTCATTGTATCAGCATTTAATCAGTAAATTTTTTATTTGTATTTAATATTTTTTCTCTTTGAGACGCAGAATACGGAATATGGTAGTAAAACAAAAGGAACAAGTGCAATTGATTATATTTAAATCATTGATGATATTAAAATTTAGTAGACACCGTATTTTAAATTTTAACCCTTTTAATGCCAAACTTATTTTCACATATTTTATAGAAACTGCTAACGGAGTTTTAGAAAACAAAAAAAATATGTAAAAATCTTAAAAAAAAATATACAAAAATCATTGCTAAATTCACAGCATAATTATTTTAAAATAAATGGTTATTATTAAATGTTATTAACTTATTCAAACGTTATACATGCACGCGCTAAGACACGTCCGTACAGGTCCGTACATTCCGCACTTTATACGCATTAATAGAGAGTCGATCTATCGACGTTTCGCGCTCTAAGGGTTCAATTTGCTTCACCTATAAGTTATTATGGGTAGAATTGAACATATTAACGTACTGTTTTAAGTAGACGCCTAATCGTAGACTTCCCGGAGGCTGGCGGGCCCACCACCACGACCCCCATCCGTTGTTGTAGCTGTTCGTATAACTCGATGCATTTTTGTAACTGCAACATTATGAAGGGGTTGTTTTAGAATAGTTTGGTTCAGGGTCTACAGCAGCTATCTTTCGTTGGCTACTTACTACTAGTATCAACGAGGGGCTATTCTGGTTTCACAGAGTGTATAGGTGAGCTCACGGTGCTCAGCTTGAGAGTCTTTACTAACATCGGCCCTAGCAAGAGTAGTGCTTCACTACACCTACCACCGGATCGGAATCGCGACTCACTGAAAATATCTAGTGAGAAGCTCAGTGCTTTGTGTTAAGTTGTACCTTAGTCGCATTCGATGAGAACGGTGGTCGGTGCTTGAAATGAGCTGTTAGTGTGCTACCTCAACAGTTGAAACGGTTGCGATCATCTATAATGCGCTTCCAGGTTTAATTTCATTTATTTCATTGTTTTAATGACATCACTAACACCAGTGACTATAAGACCTTCTCAAACGTCACTTGCCGAAAGACAGTTTCTCACTTACCTGTGCTTTATTTTCCACAAGTTTTAAATTCCGGACGGACCCTCCCAGCGCGTTCACTATAGGATCAGCTGTGGCATGTAGATCTTTTACATCGGCGAATACGAGAGACAGTATTTTATGGAATCTGCAAAAAAAATATATGTAAATGCCTTATTGTTTTTTTTTCTTGTGATTAAATATTTATTTTTGGCGATTTACTTGGTTAACTTGGTTGATTTTGAAGAATTTGTAACTTGGGTGAAAATGCTTAAAACATTTTTTGATAATTATTATTAATTTCTGTAGAATATGTATGTATATACATAGGTGCGGAGTGTGAAGTGCTCGTATGCTAACGTACTTTGTTATTGCCATCCGTGACAGTTTCTCTTTGGAACCACAATGTTAAAGAAAGCACCGATGGCTAGTAGTACGATGTGTTAAAAAGGAGATGTCGGGATCCTCATTAACAATCGCTCAAAGCGCCTCTCCACAAGGAATATGTAGAAAACAACGACAGATTCCAAGTTTAAAATTATCCGTGATTAATAAACAATTACGTACATTCGTGCATCCGGCGCAGTTAGTTTGGAGACGTTGTTGACGGCGAGCAAGCGGGCGGCGTGCGTGCGCTCTCCCCCCGCGCCCCCCGCACCCTCCCCCGCACGCACGCCTCCCGCCACCGCCTTCAGCGCGCGCAGACCCCAGTCGTAGTGCCGTTGTCCACTCAGCAGCGCACTGCAACGTATGCGACGGTATTTTAATGAATTGAAACCAACATTAATTTTAGTCATTCGGAAAAAAAAAGATTTTTAATAGAACATCATAAGGTATTCATTCTAATACCTATGGTATAAAACAGCCAAAATATGAATTATTCGTTGTATAATGTTGCAGTTCCAAAAATTTATCGATTTCCACGAACAATCAAAGCCAACGCTCAGTGTCGTAATTGTCGGTACTAAAATTATGTTACATTATGAAGGATGATAACTCACTTCAACTTATACTTATTTATGGGTCCATAATATAGAAAAACTATTAAAAAGTACAAGCTAAACAGCTAAAAGAAACCAATTCCAAGATCAATTATGTACAATTATATAATGAGACCTGGCCAGAGTGAAGACGTCGTGCAGGTCTGCGGCGAGGCGCTCTGCGTGCGGCAGAGAGCGCGCGGCGAACAGTTGCGCGGCGAGCAGGCGCGGCGCGGCGGGGCGGGCCGCTACGGGGCGGAGCAGGGGGCGCAGCGCGGGGGGCAGGGCGCGCCGCCCCCCGTACCCGCGCGACGACGGGTTCAGCGTCGCCGCCACGCCACACCACACCGATACTGATACCTGGATTTCAAGTATTTTAACATCCTTTTTTTTATGATTGAAGAACTACTGGTGGCCGGGAGGCCATTCCAGTTTCACCAGTACAGATGGGTGAGCTAAGACTCAGCCAGGAGGGGTGGGATTTGCTAACAGCTGACCGAGCGCCTCCAAAGGAAACCTAACATCTCAAGAGCAACTGCTTCGCGAATGAATCTACTACCGAAGGTACTACTTGTGAGAAATGTTCTCGACCATTCTAGGGATTTCGTATCGACTATAAAAGCATTGCAAAGATAAGACGCAGTCAGTTAGTAATCGGAACTACTCGAAGCGAAACAGCGAACGGATCACCTGAAGCGAAGCGGAAGAAGTGAATTGAGAATTTTACAGTGTTTTAATTGTTCTAAGCGGTAATACAGGTTTAATTTACACTTCGGTAGAATTTTTATTTATCTCGAACCCGAGCGCGTAACAGTATGAAGGTTTGTAACAATTAGCGTACGTAGTGTACGTTGGTTTATGATCATTTCATCATTATCATCACCATCATCAATCATTACATTTTTCCCATTGAGAGAGGCCGTAGGTACAGTTCCCGGTGTTCGGTGGGTCATGGCCGACAGAAGCGACGAGAACTGGTGCGTGACGGCCGCGAGGGTGTCGGACGTCAAACGATTGAACTCGTCGAAACATCCCCAGGCGCCGCTCAGCGCTAGCCCGGTGAGCAAACGACCCATGCATTCCGCGTCCATTGCCTGAAATAATTGTTTGTGTAAACTGCGACTACCTCTATTTAGAATAAGAGGATCCTGCAATGATCATACCATTGGTAGCCGCAAATGCGATCGCCTTAATTAAACTTTTCTCTCTGAAATTCTTTCCATTTCACCCCAATTTTATGGGGGGGAGGATACTCCCATATTGAATAATAGGAAAGACTTTCAGCAATACTATTGAAACCTTCATGTCTCAGTGTGGATAGCGGCATTAATTTCTTCATGACTGTGGTTATTGGCCTTGACTTGAAATAGGTTAAGCTTCAGAGCTTTTTTTTTTCAGCAATATTAGGCAGATGAGCTTATGGCCTATCTGGCCTTAGGTTAGGTGAGGTTAGGTTAGAACCAGAGTATGTATGTAATATATAGCTAAAATTATCATACTTCGTTTAGGATCCTTAAATGTGTGGATTTTTCTGTAATTACTTAGATAATTATGCTTTACATTGATTTTAATATAATGTTTCTATCGTTTCAAGAAAAGTGATTTTAATTTAAAAGTACTTACTTCATCGCAGTTAAAGACTAGAACGAGCCTCCCGACCAATCCACCCAGAGCCTTAACCGATTCAGTCTTCCCCGTACCGGCTGGTCCAAATGGATTGCCAACAAAACCGAGGTGTAGCGCCTGTTACAAACATGTTTAACAAGAAACTTTGGTTATTCAAACTATGTAACACCTTAATATTTCAAATTTTGACTAACTCGGTGGTGCAATAGTTAGCGCTCCTGACTGTTACGCCGAGGGTCGTGGGTCTGATTCCCAGATCGGGCAAACATATTGTTTGCTCTTTGTGGGAGTTTATTATCTATATGTAACTAGTCAGGTCATAAGTATTGTCACACAGTAAAAACTTTTCTTTTAGAATGCTGGCCACAAAAAAGTTTATTGAATTCGAATTTCGAATTGTTCATGAAAATAAAAATGTATACTTTTAGAATTTTACTCATTTTTAAATATGGAGTGGACGCTTAAAGAAGACCGTGTTGCAGTTATTGCGTTGCATCGTTGCGGTTACGCGCCAATTCAAATTTTTAACATACTGAAAAATTTGAATATAACCAAAAGATTCGTTTATCGTACCATCAAACGATACAATGAAGACTCTAGTGTAGATGACAGGTCAAGAAGTGGTCGCCCTCGGTCTGTTAGGACTCCAGCAGTGATAAAAGCTATGAAGGCGCGAATTCAAAGAAATCCCAAACGTAAGCAGAAACTGTTGGCCCTTCAGATGGGGTTAAGCAGAACCACGGTGAAAAGGGTGTTAAATGAAGACTTAGGGCTTCGGGCATATCGAAGAAAAACAGGACATCGTTTGAATGCTCGTCTAATGGACCTGAGACTGAAGAGATGCCGCGCTTTGTTGAAGCGGTACGCGGGAAAAAATATCGGGAAATTCTTTTTTCGGATGAAAAAATTTTAACCGTAAAAGAGAGCTACAACAAACATAATGATAAGGTGTACGCACACAGTAGTGAAGAAGCGAGCAACCGTATTCCACGTGTCCAACGAGGTCATTTTCCATCCTCGCTCATGATATGGTTGGGAGTTTCTTATTGGGGCTTAACAGAGATACATTTTTGTGAAAACGGTGTAAAAACGAATGCAGTTGTGTATCAAAATACAGTCCTGACGAACCTTGTGGAACCTGTTTCTCATACCATGTTCAATAACAGGCACTGGGTATTCCAACAAGATTCGGCGCCAGCTCATAGAGCGAAGAGCACACAAGACTGGCTGACGGCGCGTGAAATCGACTTCATCCGGCACGAAGACTGGCCCTCCTCCAGTCCAGATTTGAATCCGTTAGATTACAAGATATGGCAACACTTGGAGGAAAAGGCGTGCTCAAAGCCTCATCCCAATTTGGAGTCACTCAAGACATCCTTGATTAAGGCAGCCGCTGATATTGACATGGACCTCGTTCGTGCTGCGATAGACGACTGGCCGCGCAGATTGAAGGCCTGTATTCAAAATCACGGAGGTCATTTTGAATAAACTTTAGTGTCATAAGAATCTATGTTTTGTTAAGTTCATTTTGGTATATGAATGGTTACATAATGAATAAACTCAATTATTTTACATTAAACATGTGACAGAATTTATGACCTGACTAGGTATATATTTAAACATACATATATGTATGAATATCAGTCTCTGGTACCAATAACAGGGAGAATCCTAAATTGGGGGCGGATGACTGTGCGCGATTTGTTTCCAGTTATTTATTATTATTAATTCAAATACCTGAGTGAGAATGAGGAAGCATTCGTCGGCTACTTCAGTGCGCACGAACTGGCCCGTTTGCGTCCCAAGATATTCATAGGAATACGGTATTTGCGCTAATCCCATTCTGGCAACTACTTCCTTAGTATTCAGTAAATAAAATCTAAAAAAAAAACAAAAAGAAAAGGTTTTATACGTTTCTCCTAAAACGTATCCTCATAAAACTTTGAAAAGTATTTATACAGAAATCTACACAGGGTTGAAGTATTTAATGAAATACGATACCTGAATTGCTTTCGCCAAATCCATTCGCTTGTTGACGTTACATTATTGTCGATAAGTATTTTGATGACGGACAGATAATAAGCGCACTGCAATATGAGTGCTTGCCTCTTGAGGCGTTCGTTTTCGTCATCGGTCTCCGCTTCTGCGTAATACAAATTCTCTTTCTCAACATTAGCTCTGAATTTATGGAGCTCTTTAGAGTTTATCGCTCGTTCCGCTTGTTCGGTGAAGCGAATGTTTTGAGCGAGACAAAGTATCTGGGTCGGCAACGAGAACGGGTCCTGTTCGTGTAACGAGTTCGTCACTAGACATTTCAAAGTCATGTTCTGCAGTGAAGAACGCATTTCGTTCTCTAAGTTTTTAAGCCAGACCTGTTGAATCATAACATAAACTCATTATAACCAGTCAAGTATTTAAAAAAATCATTATATCACTTCGTGCAATTTTTGAGAATGTACGTGTGTGATAAGAGTTTTAAAAGAAGGATAAAGAGTTTTTACTTTTAACGAGTCTGATGTATTGAACTAGAGCCTATAATTGTGTGTGATCACTATCGCATTCACGATCAATTACTACTTGTATCAATTACAAGATGTGGCATATGTACAAACATGAATAAAATACTTAGTACAAAAAAAAATATTTGTTATTCGCAATGCTGTTCTTAATCAATTACTCTGCTTACACGCTTAAAATATGTTCCCCGCATTTTATAAATATTATAACTTAATCATTATAACGTAATATTGTAATACCTGATATCAGAAAGTTCGATTATTTTGTAATAGAATAAATAAGATAATGTGAAATTAATAACAGAAACAACCTAAATTATTGTCATAAAGAAATAAAGAAAACTCACCTCGACAGCGCAATCTATATCAATAGGATGATCTAGCTGAAACACCTCCCCGAAATGGCTACACAGAGCTGTAACTGACATGCCCCCTGGGCCGAGGCGAACTCCCGTTATCCCCGGAAATAGCTTCTTGAGATGAGACTGCATGACCACTTCGCGCCCCTCGGAGCCGGCTCGAGCTTGTCCCAGTAGCTCCAACAAATCGTCGTCACTTAGAAAGTAAAATCTTGGGAATATGGAGCGTTTCTCCTGCAAATGAGATTTAAGTATTAAAATACGTGATACATATACCTAACTATTGGAAAGAAACACAAAATATAGGCAATTCATATTTATTTTCGTATTACAACCTTAAACTGGAAAGCGCTTAAGAGAAAGCGTTGCACAAATACTATGTGCCATAGTAACTTAATAGATATCCTTGGGCACTCATAAAAATATTTTGAATATTTAAAACTTGCAAAAAATCTGAAACATTATGATATGTAACCTGTCTCGAGCCTGTCACCATTCACTTTAAAAGGACAAACTATACCACCAGGTCCGTGCCGCACCATTGTTATCCATTGCAAAATATTCCGTCAATATTCACTAATAAAAAGAAGTAACTAGAATAATATAGTTATTGATATGATAGGCAGCGACTTGGCCGAGCCTCTGGCATTGCTGACGTCCATGAGCGACAGTAACCACTTACCATCAGGTGGGCCGTATGCTCATCTACCTAGAAAGGCAATAAAAAAATCGTTTGTATCAGGCATACTACCCTCAAACGCACTACAAACAGTGATAATTATTATAAATTAACTAGCTGACCCGGCAGACTTCGTAATACCTCAATCGATGAATAAAAGACCTAAACTTTTGTATAAAATAAACTTAAAACAAAAGGAATCCGTCCAACGGGGGACACATCAAAGGAAAAACAAAATTGTTATTTTTATTTAATTCCGAGCATTTTCATATTTATTTACCTTTTAAACCTTCTCTGGACTTCCACAAATAATTCAAGACCAAAATTAGCGAAATCGGTCCAGCTGTTCTCGAGTTTTAGTGAGACTAACGAACAGCAATTCATTTTTATATATCGCACCTTCGGTAAGACAAGGGCTGAAGTGCTAATTTTAAAAATGTTCAGGAGAGACGTTTTAAGATTTTTATAGATTTAAATTGTGTTTTTCTGCCCATATTAATGTAAAATAGTATTTTATTTATAGCAAAAATATACCTTATACATGTGAATATAAATATGTAATTTGAAAGACTGAGTTATTTATTTATTTATACTAATTATTTAATGAAATATTAATGTATGCCTACAATTATGCCATTATCCCACCAACATTTAAATAAATGTGCAGTTGCGACCAAAGTTACACATTATATTGAAATGACTTATTAAATGAAAATACTACTTATTTTCTACATCTTTATTCTTTTTTTTCTTAGGAAAATCTTTATCAATGATAAAATAAAACTAAAATAAAAAAAATGACATAAAATTTATTCTAAAAGGTTTACATGAAATCTATAAAATGCCACATATTCCTTTGTGGAATGCCAAGTAAATGCGTAAGACATTTATTTTTTCTGTCAAATATGTGCTCTGAAATTAGGCATATTATGTACACAAAATGTGACCATGTCTTTCCAAAATATAAAACAAAAAAGGGCATATTTACCTTAATGACCCTTATGGTCCAGTACACAACCAATACTCGCGCGGGCGATGCCGCAAATGACCAATAAGATTTTGTCGCGCCAATATCATCCAAAAAACGAACGAATGGTACAAAGACACTTTTGCCATCTGGCGAAAATAAACTGAATCTATTGAATGTCTTTGTTCCTACAGGTAGAAATTACTTTTTAAGGCACTTTGGCATATTTAACTCATTTTCAGAAATTTTAGCACTTCGGCCCTTGTCTTACCGAAGGTGCGATATATAGATTTCCATTTGATTTATCTAATATATAAAATTCTCGTGTCACAGTTTTCGTTGCCATACTCCTCCGAAACGGCTTGACCGATTTTGATGAAATTTTTTGTGCTTATCCAGTATCTATGAGAATCGGCCAACATCTATTTTTCATCCCCCTAAATGTTAGGGGTAGTCCACCCCTAAATTTTTTTATTTATTTTTTAGACAAAATTTTTAATTTCTATTTTTTTATGATACAACATACAAAAATACATACAATCCTCAATTTTCACCCTTCTACGATCAACCCTTATTTTTTATTTGCTAATTAAAAACTTTAAATTTTTTGGCAAGATTTTCATTTTTATTTTTATTTTGTCATGAATTAAAATAAAAAATCTGATGTTACTCTCAATTTTTCATCCCTCTATGATGAACCCCTATTTTTTGTTAATTATAAACTTTAATTTTTTTGGCAAGTTTTTTATTTAGTTTTATCATGACTTAAAATAAAAAAAAATCATATTACTCTCAATTTTCACTCTTATACGATCAACCCCTATTTTTCCATCCGCAATAAGATTGCAAGATGGCAATCAAATATTATAATTGTAGTACGATAAATTCTTATTCAGAGTTTATAATTTCAAGTTCCTTTAATTATGATTTTTTTTAAATTGAATTTGATCTCCCGCGCTCGCCGGTCGACTACTGATCAACTATCAATCGATCAGCTATCCCCACCAGGTGTCACCACTGATCCAGCAAACATCACGTAGTAGGGATGGGGACGAAGCCGGTCTCCTGTCTTACTTACTCACTATACATCATAGATTATACACTTAATATATTTGAGAGCTATACAATACTATACATTTTTTAGCCATGTTTTGTTGGTTTTATTTGTGTATCAATAGTATGTTCAGTAGGTCTGAGAATCGGCTACTATCTATTTTTCATACCCCTAAGTGAAAAGGGTTGTCCACCCCAAACATTTATTTTTTATTTTAATTTTTTGGATATATTTTTTTGTTTATAATGAGGTATTATGTGGTTAAATGAGGTTTTTATTTCTACAGTAGAATTTCCCTAGAAATCTTATTTAAGGCAACACAACGTTTGCCGGGTCAGCTAGTACATATATACTTTACTGGTGGTAGGACCTCTTGTGAGTCCGCGCGGGTGGGTACCACCACCCTGCCCATTTCTACCGTGCAGCAGTAATGCGTTTCGGTTTGAAGGGTGGGGCAGCCGTTGTAACTAACTATACTTCAGACCTTAGAACTTACATCTCAAGGTGGGTGGCGCATTTACGTTATAGATGTCTATGGGCTCCAGTTACCACTTAACACCGGGTGGGCTGTGAGCTCGTCCACCCATCCAAGATATAAAAAAAAATATATACTTTAATTTACTTACGTCAATATATTGATTCAAAGCTGACTGACAAGCCAACAATTGTTCTGATATTGAATCGAGCATGGGCTGTAGCCTCGTAGATTGTAAGATAGCGGATATTCTCGGGTCCGATTCTATGATGCGAGTAACATGTCGAAAATTCTGATCGACTTTTTTAAATTTTGTGCCCAACTCTCCTTCGTCGTTAGATAAAATTGGTTCCAAGTATAGCCACCTTGAATAAATAAATAAATCGAGGTAATAGGATGTCAAATTTTAATACAATTTTTGTTGACAGCAGAGTAGCAAGCATTTTAGCTGGCTTAATTCCTATTTGTCAATGTGTCAACCGTGAGCACCTCCAAGACGGCTAGTAGCGTCCGTATTCCTACAAAATATTGTATCCACCCCTAAGCTCCTTCCGAGCTGAGCTCCTACCCGTGGCTTTGAAAAGACCCCCGAACTACGAGCTATTTCTCTTTAGAGAAAAGTTCTTTCGCTAAAGAGCATTTGCGTTTATAACAACTTTTTTTTTATTGCCCTTGTTGGCAGACGAGCGTACGGCTCACCTGATGGTGAGTGGTTACCGTTGCCTATGGACTTCAGCAATGCCAGGGGCAGAGCCAAGCCGCTGCCTACCGTTGAGTACTCTCCACAAGCCTCATTTAAAGAAGGACAAGTCATAGCGCTCGGGAAACACCGTGGAGGGGAGCTCATTCCAAAGCCGGATGCCACGTGGTAAAAAAGATCTCTGGAAACGCAGTGGCTCCAGGTAGTATGGATAACTTAAAGAATTTACACATTTTTGACTTAACAAATCGATTTAAATGTTCATTCCAGTGGAGTAACGCATCGATCATATTTATATGTATTTTAATAAGCCGAAATCGAAACATTTTTCCCAAAGTTATTGTACAGCCCTGTGCACTAGCACTTAAACGAAGAATTCATGTCACGCTAGATAGAGAACACATTATATTTTACTCTTCTTCTTTCTGTTCTCGCCATTATCCCACTATATGGGGCTACCACGCATGGCCTCTTTTTCCATTCAGGTCATCATACGTCACCTGAGCATTTACACAATTCTCACGCAAATCTACTTTCACACAGTCCATTCAAGTGTATCTTTTTCCTACCTGTCCTAGTAACCTCGAGAGGTTATTCTAGTTTCACCGAGTTAGTAGGTGAGCTCACGAAGCTCAAACCGGGAGTGTTGCTAACACTGGCCCTAGCAAGAGCAGTGCTTCACGGAATCTGCCATCGGATCGGAAACTCGACCCAGTGAGAAGATCCGGCGAGAAAATCAGTGGACTGTGTCTATGGGTTAATTTCCTTGTCGAGCCCTTCGTCGCAAGCGACGGGTTCTGCGAGGGCGGTGACCGATGCTTGAGGTACCTAAAAGCACCGTTAATGGATCGGGAGGCTCCGTAATGATGTGTTTAGGGCGACATCGACTGTTTACCATTCGGTTCACCGGATCGGGTATGTAATTTCAATTGTATTTAGGACGCCCTCTTCGCCCTTATATTGAATATACGATATTTGTAAATATTTAAATCTTTATACAAATTTTATACTGTTGCTAGCCTTGGGAGAAACAGATAAAGATAGCGAAGAGACCTCAGAAAAAAAGTTACATTATTAAATTGGAATATACTTATCACGAAGGGTTTCAATAAAAATTGGCAACGGTTAACGGCAACTGCAACAACCGAATTAAGAGAGCCAGGGTATCAGGTTCAGTGGATGTAAATTCACTCCCTCCTTTGACTACAACTATAATATCTGGATAGGGAACACCTTAATCGATGATGAAAATGATGATTCTTAATTACCTTTTTTTTTCGTTTCTTTTAATGATGTACATACATGCTCTTTTTTTTTTTTTTTTTCGGGCCGATGGCCGTACCTCCTACGATGTCCCCGCGCCTAGGGGGCGCGCGGGGTATGTGAGACTCAACGATCTGCAGGTGTTGAGAGCAGACCGCGGGCCCAAGGAATTTAGGGCCCACCCACTAAACGACTCCCCTGCACTGTTACACCCGGCGTCCGATCTCCATCCGGGGTCAAAACCCGGTCAGAGTAGGGGGGTTCCCGCGGTCAACACTACAACCAGACACGCGGCGCCACCCCGAAGACGCCCGACCGACGGGTCGTCGAGGCGATAGTCGACGACCAACGACGTCAATCGCCGCGGTACGGCGGCCCTACCAGGCCGCCCGGGCGATGCCGCTGGTGTTCCGGGATACCCCGCTGGGCCAGAACCAGCCTGCCGGGTCGGAACGCGATACACCGCTGACCGGGTTGCTCTTCCACAGTATGTTCAGGGACGACAGCGACGACGAAAATGCGGACCGCATCGCAATCCGCAGCCGCCGACGCGTCGTCCCGTCCTCCTGGTGCCAGCGCGCTAGAGTGACGGTAGCGTGCGGCGCAGTCTCAACCCCCTTAGGTCGCCCCGTGACCATCACCGGGAGGAGACTGCCTCCTCATAGGGGCCGGAGCTGGACAAACGCCCTCCTCCGACCCCCGGCTCGACGGCGGCGGCACGGCGCCGAGAGGGAGGAAGAGTTCTCCCTGTCCCGTTCCGCCGCCTCCTTCTGCGAGATGGTGGACTCGCAGAATTCGAGCATCGGCTGCCAGGACTCATCGCTGCCGAGCATCGCAGCCACGACGGTCGGAAGCGACAAGTCCGCTCCTATTTTTGCAACGAGGACGCGGCGCTGCTCCGCGAAAGCGGGGCAGTACGCGAGCGTGTGCTCCGCCGTGTCCTCGTTGCAGCCACTGTAGTGGTGGCACTTCGGCGTCGGCTCCCTCCGGGCAACGAGGTGCAGGTAGCGACCGAAACAGCCGTATCTCATGAGCACCTGCGTCGCTCGGAAGGTGAGACGTCCTCGGTCGCGATTCACCCAGTCCGAGAGGACCGGGCGGATCGCCTCGACGGTCCGTCGCTCGTAGGCGGGGTCCGCCAGGCGGCGAAACCACGCCTCGAGCACGGCACGCCGAGATTGAAGTTTCCGCGCTCGAACTTCCGCCGCGCCGGGACGCGGCTCCCCCCTGGAGCGGAGATCACATCGCCACGCGTAATCCGCAGCGAGCGCCTCCGCTTCCAGGTCCCAGGGAGGCGTCCCGGCGAGCACGCACACCGCCTCGAACGAGACGGTGCGGTACCCACGAACCGCCCTGACCGCAATCGCGCGCTGCGGACGTCGCAACGCTGCGACGTTGTCACGGGTCAGGGCGTGGCAACATACGGGAGCCCCGTACAGTGCCATTGACCGCACCCCCCCCGTGTAGAGGCGGCGCACCACCATGTCGGGACCCCCGACGTTCGTCAATAGCCGACTCAGCGAGCCGACGGCTGCCATCAATCGGGGACCCAATCTTTCGAAGTGAGCACGGAAGCTCCAACGACCGTCCAGTACGAGGCCGAGGTACCGCAACCCGGTCGCCTCGATCTCGACGCGAACGCCTCCAATCACGAGGTGGGCCCCCTGAGGCGGCGCTCTCCGGGCCCCGTGGAACAACAGGCCCTGGGATTTATCGAACGCCAGCTCCAGACCCAGCCTTCGGATCCTGCCGACGACGAAGGCCACCCCCGCGCAGGAAAGACGGGCAGACTCGCGCAAGTCCCTACCCCGGGCCACGACCAAGGTGTCGTCCGCGTAACAAACTACGCTCAGACCCGGGAGAGGAGCGCTAAGGGCACCCCGCAGGACCCAGTCGTAGCCGATGTTCCACAAGAGAGGGCCAAGGACCGACACCTGTGGGACACCGCGCTCGACGGGGAAGCGGAGCACCGCCCCACCGTGCCGACCTGTCCTCGAGGTAGAACCCGATCAGTCGACGGAGATACGCAGGGACGCCGTGATACTCCAGCGCCCCTGCGATCACCGACCAGGGCAGGGTGTTGAACGCATTGGCGATGTCCAGGGACATCGGCAGTGCAACCCCGCCCCGGCCGACAGCCTCATCAGAGAGGGCGCGCACGCGCATCACCGCGTCGATGGTCGAGCGGCCCTCCCTGAATCCGAACTGCTCCGTTGACAGATCGGGACCCACCCCCGCCAAGTGCTGGACGATGCGGGCGGCCACCACTCGCTCGAGCAGTTTTCCCGCCTCGTCCAGCAACACGATTGGACGGTACCCCGCAGGTGAGTCTGCAGGGCGTCCCTCCTTCTTCAGCAAAACAAGTCTGCCCGTCTTCCACTGTTTCGGAAACCGTCCCGACTCGAAGCAGGCTTCAAAGAGCCGCACGAGCCGGTCCCCAAGGGCACCGAAGGCCAAATCCCAGACCCGACCATGAACACCGTCAGGGCCGGGGGCCGCGTCCTTCCTTCGCATCCTCGACACGGCTGCACGAATCTCCTCCTCCGATATGCTCGGAGGGACCACCTCAGCAGGGGCATCACCGCTCACATCACCCCGTGGCGGCGTGCCCATGGAGGGGGGCTCGAAGTCCCTCTCCATCCGCGGGAACAGCCCGGAGACAATCTCCCGCAGCTGCTGAGGCTGGAGACGCTCTGTCACCGGGGGCGCCCACGGCCGCAATTTCTTGCGGACCGTTTGGTACGGGCGCCCCCAGGGATCCTGGTCGAGCGTCTCTAGGAGCGTCTTCATGCTCTGAGACTTGGCCTCGCCGATGACCCGCCGCAGTGCCTCCTGCTTCTGACGGCAGTCGGTATGCAGGCGGGCCGCTACCTCCGCGAAGTCCGCATCGCGAAGGCGGCGACGGCGGTGGCGGGCGCTTCGGCGGCGTGCCCGCACGCACTCCTCTCGGAGGAGCGCGATCTCGGGCGTCCACCAATACGCACCACCACGCGGAGCGCGACCGCTGATCCGGGGTATCGAAGCATCGCAGACGCGACGCATTGTACCCTGGAACCAGTCAGCCTCCGAACATACATGCTCATGATCCAACTCAAATTATTATAATTGGTTAGCGGTTGCAATAGACACAACGACGCGACATTAACGTGACGTTAACAGGCATCTTAAGACATGAGGCTGAAGTCTCAAGTTGACTAAAGATTTTTGATACAATTCTCCTATAACTCTTAAGGCTGAAAATGATGTGCTAAAGTTCACTTTCTTCCCTTGACTAAACGGCGAAGCATATGTAACTTCACAGCTGAAAATGACACCAATACAATCTATAAGCACAGTAATTTTTTTCTTAAGTCGCTTTCAAAAACTTAAAGAGATGTACTACTAGTTAGCATGCTCCTGTTTATAACGTTATTTTCGCTGTTTTACTTTTCTTTATTTTACTATCTAAATTTTTATTATTTAGTCTTCAATAGGGATGTATTAAAAATAAAATAAGAATTATGATGTCAGTGAGCTACACCATGATGACACCTGAGTAAAATTTATTTTTTCTCCTACCTACGCCGAAAGTTCGGTTTTCGTCCCGCTGTACGGGGAAGAAAGTGTAACTTTTCCTCCCGCTGTCCAGGGAAGAAAGTGTAACTTTTTCTCCCTGGGTACAAGTGCGCATGCGCGTTAGTGTCTACGTTTGCTCTCACGCATCTAAATTCTCCGCCATTGTTGTGCTCGGGTAATTTGCAATATTGTGTTTAGTGTAAAAGTGAAATAAACAAAAGGCAATAAGATTTAATAGTGAAGTATTAAACAAAGATGAGTTCATCAGACAGTTCTTGTTCAATTACCGGATTATTCGGATTGTCGATAATCCCGGATCGTTTGGAACCTCTGGGTCTGCGGAGGGACTTCGGTTCCCTCTGTATTTTGTACCGTATGTTCCATGGGGAGTGCTCTGAGGAATTGTTCGAGATGATACCGGCATCTCGTTTTTACCATCGCACCTCCCGCCACCGGAGTAGAGTTCATCCATACTACCTGGAGCCACTGCGGTCATCCACAGTGCGTTTCCAGAGGTCTTTTTTGCCACGTACCATCCGGCTATGGAATGAGCTCCCCTCCACGGTGTTTCCCGAGCGCTATGACATGTCCTTCTTCAAACGAGGCTTGTGGAGAGTATTAAGCGGTAGACAGCGGCTTGGCTCTGCCCCTGGCATTGCTGAAGTCCATGGGCGACGGTAACCACTCACCATCAGGTGGGCCGTATGCTCGTCTGCCTACAAGGGCAATAAAAAAAAAAAAAAAAATTATTAATAGTTTATTTAAAAGTTAAAAAACAGTTAAATTGTTTTTTTGTGAGTACTTGGGAGCTCCGCCCCCCCTACCCCCCGACCAGGGCTTCGCCCCTGGACCTCAGCTCGGTACTCCACGAACTTTCGGCCTGGTAGGGGAATTATTTTTTCCTCTGGTTGCTTGAACCTGGTCATTTAGAGCCTTTTCGTGGAATCGTTGCCTGTGGATTATTAATCTGATTTACAGTTACTGCATTCCTATAAGTAATTTTAGTTTGATTATTATTAAGTTGATTTAATTTTGTGATGATGATTTATTGTTATTATATTATTTTTTACTTTAAAAACATGACGAGGTTGCTTGGACTTTTTAATGCTTTTCTCGAGGATTATTTAAATACAATGGATGTTGTTAAAAATTGGGTATAAACGTTTATAAAACATTTTTATTTATTAAGTATTTATTTTTATTAACAGAGCTATTTTACATAATTGTGTAAATGGCGATTTAGGCATTGCCCTTTTGAAGTATAACAAATTTACAAGATTTATTTAACAAAATAACCTATGCGACATAAAATATTAACAATAAAATAATCTATGCGATATTAAAATTCTGATAATAGCTACTACAAGATTTTATTGTATTAAATAATAAAGTACTGAAAAACCGACAGGTAAGGTAGTTTTATGACTGAATAAAGAAATTACTGACAGAAAATATAGATGAAATTCATAATGGATCAACAAATCGAGTGAATCGTTGAACTTATTGTTATTAAATATAAAGGATTAGCGACGTATTTTATTAGAAATAGTTTTAAGCTCTTATATGAATATTGTGGTATTTAAAACAAAAATCACTGAAAGTTTACTTATATATGATTATTTAATTCAACATACATATCTAAGCGTTATAAAAATAAGTAAATCAATTTAAGTGATAAAGGAAAACATTTCATTGTAGGTAAGTGTAATAAACAACACAATTCCGGAACCTTAAAATAGTAAAACTTAATCTGACGTGGAAATAAGACTGACAAAACGTGAATATTTACAATTTCAAGTTGTTTTTCCAATTGAAATCTTTACCACTGCATAGATAACTCAAGTGGTACACGATCTATAGTAATCAGAACGTTTCGTTATTTCCGACAGATAATAATTCATCTGCGTATTAAGATCTGCTATTTGTTTTTCTAGTGTGTTCAATTGCTCGTTATGGTCATTATATAGTTCTTCCATATTTATTAACAGTTTCAGTTGTGATTGCGTATCACTCGCCAACTTCGTAGCACGTTCTAATAGTAGCTGAGCTCGATCTCTGGATTTTGTAGTCTGGTTTGCTTGCGCGGCTAGGGTTTTGTTCGTTCTTTCAAAATCATTCTGGAGCTGTTTGGCTTTGAGTTCAGCATCTTTTGCGCGATTAACTACATCGTCTGCTTCTTGTTTTACTTGTTCTGCATCGCTTTCTACTTTTAATCTGTTCTTCTGTAAATCAGACAGCCGCGAACGTAAGGATTCAACATCATTTGTAACGTTAATGGCTTTAATTCGCGCTTCTTCTGTTTCCATTGCTATTGGCGCGAGATCATTTTTAGCCGCGTCTATATCATTGTTTGCTTTTTGTACAGCTTTTTCGGCTGCTTCTTGAGCGGATTGAGTTTCATTAAGAGCCTGCAGTACCTTGTTGGCCATCTCAAGTGTTAAGTGTGCATCTTTTCGAACAACAGTTGCATTTTCTCTAAGAGTATTGGCTTTATCTAGGTCAGGTTTAGTTTCAGCAATAATAGTTTCAATATTTGTTAATTGCGAAACGGATTCGTTAATTCTCTGTGATAGATCAGTAATTTCTTGAGGTTCGATTCTTATAGACAAGTTCAATATGTTATTTGCTAATGCTTTAACATCATCTGGAATCGTCGATGTGTTTGATATGAAATTTTTGAGGTCAGCAGTTATTTTTTGACTTTCATTAGTTACCCTATCTGCCGAGGATTTGAATTGTAGTGCTCGATTTTGTAATTCATCAGCTCTTGCACGAACTGCAACTGTATCCTGCTTAACTTGAGAAATAGATCTAAACATGTCCTCGGCAGTAAGTTCGTGTTCCTTGATTCTGTTTTCAGTTTTATTAGCGAAATCTAATGCTTGTTCTGCTTTGGTAACAGCACCTTGATCGCAAGATATGCCACCACATTTTCCACACCCTGCACCTCCACAGATATCACAAGAATCTGTTTCTTCACCACACATCATTTCATTTAGTTTTGGGATTTGTTTTTCCAAATTAGATAATTGCTCTGCAGTTTCGTTAACTTTTTTGTCATTATCATTATGAGTTGCTTGGAAATGATTATATTGCATTTCAATTAATTTTTCTGTATTTTTTACTTGGCGATCGGTATCTGCAATCACAGATTGAGCTCGTTCGGTGTCATTTATAGCTTTGACAGCTCGTAATTTGGCTTCCCGAGTTAAATTAAGTGCTCCCTCTAAGTTAGCTTCTTGTAATTTTGTAGCATTGTTAGACAGATCAAGTGTTCTCGACTTAAGTTTTTGTGTTTCTTCTCTAATACTATCTAACGTAACATTTTCTAGATTTATTTTAGTTGTAACATCATTAAGGTGTTCATTACTATTTTTTATTTTATTTTCTGCCTTTGTCAGTAAATCTTGAATACTTGTAATGTTGGACAATAGATCTTGTACAGTGGACTGCCCATGTTTTTCACTTTGAAGCATGTTTTCTATTTCAAACAATTTCTTCGTCATTTCATCAAAATCTCTTGTGTATGCTCCTGTGGCGCCAATAACTTTTATTTTACTCGCATTAGCAATGGCATACTCAGTTCTTGTTTTCAGATCATTAATTATTTTATCCCAGTTATCGAAACATTCTCCACATGCATAACATTGAGGAGCTTCTCCAAGAAAACCCCGAGCACACGTGTCACATTTGTAACCCCCTATTCCAGGTCTACAAATACAGGAACCATTTTCTCGCATGCATTGTTGTGAAGTAGCTCCATACCTATTACACTCGCATTCATAGCATTCAATATTGGGATTACCCCAATAATTTTCTTCACATTGGTCGCACTGTCTACCTCCGTGACCCGGTTTGCAGCTACATTTACCGATATATGGATTACACTGTTGGGATACCGATCCAATAATGTCACAATCACAAGGGTCACATCCAGTTCCTACAGCAATTCTCCAATGATTTTCTGTACATTGGTCGCAATTTATTCCCATAACATTTTTATGGCAAGGGCATTGTCCAGTAATTGAATCGCAATTACCGATCGTAAAGTTCGTGCCTAAAACGGAACAATTGCATTTATAACAAGCTTTATCTAAGGCATTGCCATAATATCCTTCTTCACAAACATCACAATGCTCTCCAGCTGTGTTATATAAACACTGCAAACATTTTCCTGTATAAGGATCACAATTTCCAGGTTTTGTAATATCTATATTTTCATTGCATTCACATTTTTCACATGTACCTCGCAGCGGGTCTCCGTAGTAATTATCAGCACATACGTCACAAAGTGGCCCTGCGTATCCTTCACTACAGTCACAAACAACATCTTTTGTTTCTGGATCAAGTATACAACGATCTGCATGACTATTTTTGTTTGTATCTCCTTTGATACCAGGGCATGGACATGGTCTACAAGGTATATCAAAGCCCAAGCGAGGGTCACCATAATAACCTTCAACACATCTTTCACATCGAGTCCCCTCTGTATAATCTTTACATTCTTTACAGGCTCCTGTTTTATCATCGCATTCGAATGCATGCCCATTGCAATCGCACTGCTGGCAATTCGGAAAGTTAAAGTAACCTGGTTGACACAAGTTGCAAGCACGACCATAAGTGTTTGCTCTGCATTTGCATTGGCCACTGGTTGCATCGCAGAAATTATCGAGTGAGCCGATACTACTACAGTCACACCGTTTACATCCAAATTTACTGAATCCATATGTACCGGGTGCACAGCGATCGCACCTGGCCCCAACAATGTTTTCTACACATTGACAAAATCCAGTGTAAGGGTCGCATTGGTGACTTTTGGAACCAGTGAGATCGCATTGACATGGCTGTGAACCTCTACGGGCATAAAAACCTATACTTGCGTGATGTTTTTTACATATTTCTGGGACGGTCTCTCTGTTTAAATCATAATAATAAGAATCACCACAATTGTATCGATCAAATTCTTGTCTTATTTCTGTTCCATTCGCCAAGAACGGTATATCATCAAACGATGGTATAAGGACAATGGAATCTATTAAAATAGTGGCTCTAGTATTTGAAGAATAACCATCCTGACGACCAAGATAGATTCTTATTTCAGTTTCTTTATCTTTTTCTAAGCAAACAGACGGTTTTACCAAAAAACTGCGTTGGTTCGCTGGTAACGTAGCATGAATAGTATCATCTTCTGGTCTTACATTTGCACAAGGTGAATCCGAATCTAATGGTAAGGGTCTTTTTACCAATATAGTGGCTTCCTTCCAGTCCAATGGTGACTGTTGCTCATATCTTATTAATATGTTGTAGTTCATACTTCTTTGTAGATCTTTGATCGTAAATACTAAGGTGCTGCTTTCTGGTAGTTTCATGAATCCAGGGCCAGTCCAAGTTTCCTTCCTGCCGTCTGGGTAGTTTTCTCTAATAACAACGTGACATATTTGACTTTGAATAGCATTATCATCGATTTGTGAATCACACTGACTAGATTCTGCTTCAACTACGTTTGAATCTAAAGCTCCCACGAAAAAGTTTTGTATCGGCTGATCGCAACGACGTCCGGTTACATGTGGTCGGCATTTACATTGTCCTGTTATTACGTCACACTCGCGGTCTAGAGAGCCTCCCAAATCGCAGTCACAGGGCAAGCACCCATCTATGTCTTCAGATAAACCGTAAAATTCTGGTAAACATTGGTCACAATTACGCCCAGTGACATGTCGTTTGCAGAAGCAATTACCAGTCGCCGGGTCACACCCTCTCTCGTTTATTGTTCCCAAGCTATTGCATGTGCAAGATTCACATCCATCAGGATTATTAATATCAAGATTCCAAAAACCATCTCTACATCTGTCACATCTTGCACCACCAATATTAGTTTTACACATACATCGTCCAGCAGTCTTATTATTGGCTATGTCTGTTTCGTCGTCACAAAGTACTTCCTCATCAGTTGTACCCTGTGGATCACAATCACAAGGTTTGCATATATCCGGACTTTGTATATCTAAGCTGGGATCCTTATAAAACTTAGGCCTACAACGTTCACAGTTTACACCAATTGTATTATGCTGGCAATTATCACAAACACCACCACTTATTTTTCCTGTTTTATTGTAGACCGCGGGATCAAAATGACAAGTTGTCGCGTGATTATTACATGTACATCGCTTGCAGGCGTTTGAGGTTTTACCAACTGCAGGTTGCCAAGGAAGATCGTTGTAAAAATCTTCACAGTATTCACAATTCAAGCCCCGAGTGTTATGGTTACATTCACAACGCCCATGTACCATGTTAGTCTTCGACTCTACGCCAGGCATCGGCAAACACCTGGAGGCATGTCCATAGCACGAGCACGATCCACGAACAGTCATTTCATAAATCGCATAGTAGTATTTTTCTTGTATTTCTTTTCTGTTGTCCAATTTATCATCTCCCAAAGTGTGCAGTTTGGTAAAATTTATTCTAAGATTTGTCATGCGTAATAAGTTTTGAACTTCTTCGGAGTAAGGATTTGTAACATTTATGTTTGGCGGCAATACTCTGAATATTACTTCTCCTTCTGTCGAAGGAGACACTCCAGAGTATCGAGACTCGCAAACAACTTCAGTTAACGATCTTTGAGTGTGATGCGGAACTGGGAAGTTTTCACAGTTGTGAGCAAAGTATCGGTAGGTCCGCCAGGTTTTTCCAAAATCAAAGGATCTCTCAACCAACATCGCAGCAGGACGAAACGTTCTGAATTGTATTATCAAATGCGTGAGATGAAACTCTGCTTCCATGTTCAGCTGAATTGTTACGTTTTCCTTGCCGTTTTCCGATTGCCACCATGACTTGACTCGAGTTCCCGGATAATACTTATAGATGATATTCTGTATCCGATGGTTAAGATAAGGATTATGCAGAGTAGCGTTGGTAGAATCGCACCAGAAACATTGTTTGGGTTCGAGATGCGAAACGATACAGTACCGCTGACGTTTGTGTAAACCGCACGTCGAAGAGGCGAAAAGACGCGCTTCGCGTCCGATTAGTAAATTACCGGTAGCTGGATAGCAAGAACTGAGTTCACAGGCACGGTCAGTGAGTCGTGGGTCGGATCGCTGACGATCACGCTCGCGGCTGTACACAGCGCTGCCACATCCGAACAGCGCCGACACGATCAGCAGAACGCGCAGAGCCATGCCGCGGATTTGGCTCTACGCACAAGACTCACTGCACAATTCAGCGTCTCGACTGGCTCAAACTTTACAAACGAAACACAGTTGTGCCCGCCTTATCCCCCGCTTCTCCTCACACCCTTAGCACAGGGACGTACTCTGAGATACATACCTGTATTATTTCCAAACATGTATGCATATGTTAAAGTAAATACAAATGCTAATCCTAACACGCTCTATTTAAATATGTTTCGAAGCAGAGCGGCCATTTAATGAAAATACTAATTATACTCACACTACATACACTAACACAGTTTGACAGTTTAGTTTTTTGATAAATTTTATTTGCTAATCAAAACATATTTAGGTAGTGAATAGCTTTGATATGATATTTTAAATTATATAATAGATATTTACTCTAAAATAATAATATTCCTCTTAATTATAATTCCGTTCCAATAAAAAAGGTATCCTCGAATTCGGCTCTGTATTGGGTTCGACTACTGGGTATTAGTAGGTTTTGCTTTATGCATTTTTAAACAATTTAATAGCATTTCAAAATCGCAAAGTTAACTATGCTTTAGAGATGTTTTACGAATATGTGCATTTCTTTATATGTTAATTGGTAGAGAGACGTCCGTTTATATATTGGTGTGAGCTTTCTTTTAGACAGCACCGATATTTACTATATAATATATTTCTGCCGGTAAACTATTTTAAAATAAATCACCTTTACTATAATACAAATATATAGAAACGATCTCATGCCTCAAACTGGGCGACAGGTGATAGATAGGAGCATAATGTGGGATTTTTTAGAATATAATATCAGGCAGAAAAACTTTACAAATATTCTCTGAAAAATTCATTTCTTTGTAACAAGTTTAGGGGCCATAATATACGAAGATATGAGCATTTTTTTCTCCCTATCTATTTTCAGGTAGCCCAAGGGGCTATTCCAGCTACGTGCGGACAGGCAAAGGAGCTCACGGGTTCACCCTGAGAGAATTTGCTAAGCTCATGTGTCAATGTGGGTGGCGGCATTCACGCTCTATTCTATATATATGTATATTCGTGTCCATTCTCTCCGGTAAGCACTTAGTACCGAGTGCCTCATTTTTGCCGTATAAACATTTCAACGTGAATGTAACCACTCGCTCTGAGACACAAGACCAAAGAATCAACTATGTATATAAAGGTTGTTTCATCCTTCAAAGCGGAACTTTTTTCCCTACCTATGCTGATAGCCTTGAGAGGCTATTTCAGCTTCACCCTAGCGTGTAGGTGAGCTCTCGGGGCTCAAACAGGAAGTGTTGCTAGTACTGGCCCTAGCAAAAGCAGTGCTTTGCAGAATCTACCACCGGATCGGAAACGCGACCTGAGAAGATCCGGCGAGAAACTCAGTAGGGCAAAGCGGAACGAATGACTACTAAAATACCGGTGCTGAATAGCGGCGGTATGGCGGTATCTACTCGTTGGGTCTTTATATGGTCGAATAACGGCAAAATTATAAGGTTCGTTTTTAAGGATTACAAGGGTGGCGTTTTTCTTCAAAATCAACATAAAATATTTATAGATAGATAGAGTAGACGTATATATACGGCTATGTAAAGTACGGCGGCTTCATGCGAAGCGAGCTTGATAGATACCACGCGCTCGACTCGTCGCACTTGTTCCGTCCAACGCATCCGTTGTAGATAAAGCATTCGCGATGTGAATAAACGACAAAATGACACAAATATGACCAAAACTAAATCTCATTATCGATACGCCTCTACATTAAAACAATGTACAGCTAATTTCGAAATACCTTATATCTAACCACACATACAGAGGAGGATTTAAAAAATAATTGTTAATAGACATACTCTAACAAAAACTGACTTCAAATAGAAAAAAAAAGATATCCCAAAACAAATTAATATACACTAAAAACAATAATCATCCAAATCGGTTGGCGTGTGAGTTATTCATTTATTTGTCGCGCACGTTCTTAATGCAAATTTAAGACTTATATGGTTTACTCATGGATACCATTATGGTACCATGGACTAAATTGGAATGGGACCACAGGGGAAGCGTCAGCTTTCTAATAAAAAAGTATCATCAAAATCGATTCAACCAGTCAAAAGTTATGAGGTAACGAACATAAAAAAAAATCATACAGCGGAATTGAGAACCTCCTCCTTTTTTGAAGGCGGTTAATAAGCTTGCTCGTTGTTAAATTTAATGTCGAATTGTATCAATAAAGCAGTGCAGATAATAATGTAATTGATGTCAAGATTTACAAACTTTATTCACTCGCACCTTTGTAATTTATTGTTAACTTTATGGGAATGTTTGTGTAAATGTTGAGAAAGTGGCCCAAAAATCAGATATACACATATGCGTACAGACATATTATGTGTATGCATAATATTACATTACGGTAATTATTGGCTCCAGTTACCAGGTCATTATACTAGGGCAGTGTCAGTCAAACTACCCGACTACAGGCATTAAAAAAATCAAGTCTAAAAACTGTAGTCTGAACTATCTTCAAATTGAATAGCATGACAACTTAGCGTATTGTATAGTTTCATACTTGTAGCACCGGCAGGCAGTAACATAACATTATCTTTCAGAACACATGTTAGGTATATTCTGAATAAAACTAGTAGTTTAGAAGCATATGTATGGGTACCTGGTATAAGTAACTAATAATTACAGATATTTATTACTGGTGGTAGGACCATTTGAGTCCGCGCGGGTGGGTACCACCACCCTGCCTATTTCTGCCGTGAAGCAGTAATGCGTTTCGGTTTGAAGGGTGGGGCAGCCGTTGTAACTTACTTGAGACCTTAGATATCTCAAGGTGGGTGGCGCATTTACGTTGTGGATGTCATGGGCTCCAGTAACCACTTAACACCAGGTGGGCTGTGAGCTCGTCCACCCATCTAAGCAAATTTTTTTTAATTAAAAGTGAGCAATGCATCTTATTAAGTTAAATGTTCTAATCCCTTTCTTCTAATTTTAAGATTAACAATTATTAATAAGTTTAATTTATCATTGTCTGTTTAATTTCATACAAAAAAACGGATACAACGAACCGTATCCATGGTTAACTAAAATAGACTGTTTTATGTTTAATTTAGATTACGGCATCGTTGCTGTGAATGAACGGTATCGCAGCGATAAACGTTCTTTCTAAAGGCGGTTAGGGTATCAAAGTTCAACCGATAATTGGCTAACTACAGCCCGACTCTTCGTACGTACATCGTGAACATTATTATTACCGAAAGATGCGGACAAATCAAATTTTGTTCTCGGTGCAGAAGCAAATAAGAAAATATTAACATATATTTTGCTTAAATGCGTCGCATATCAATGTAAATAATTATAGGATCACAAATGAATTATCAGAAAATATAATAATAAAAAAGTTATACAGTTTCTACATTAATACATTATTTTGGCGGGACGGGTGAACGAACTCAGTTCGGTAAAACAACTGGGATTCGTTTTGATATCTTAGGAATGAGTATCAGAAACAAAATGTATCTAAAATTATCGGTATAACTATGTCAGAACGCTGCCTTAGAATCGTAAAGCAGTCGTTTTAGTGCTTAACGACGTCCATACGGCACCGCAAGCGTCCGTTGACCGATGGTAAAAAGGTCAAAATTAAATATAAAGTATCCATAATATAAGCAGAACTAACGAGTCCATTTTAAGGGAATTTAGCGGTAGGCAGCGGCTTGGCTCTGCCCCTGGCATTGCTGAAGTCCATGGACGACGGCAAACACTCACCATTACATGGGCCGTATGCTCGTCTACCTACAAGGACAATAAAAAAAGGCTCTCTTCCATCTGCCGGGAACGTGTTATGAGAAGCACTAGGTGGTAGTCTGTACCATGCGATCAATGCCACCCATGATCGAACATAGTGGAGGAACGTCACATGTGGTTGCGATCTTCTGCAGTGAGGGAACGATATAGAAGAAGATACATTAAGTCCCCAAGAGACACCTAATTACTATAGGTTTTGCCAATGTAATATTTAAGATACCGTGACGATATAAATGAATTGGTGTGGACGGCCAGATAAGCCCATGGTCCAAACGGCATTGAATGAGTACCGGAATGAATAATAGTTTCGTGGTACCAGTAGAAATAGTCGTCGGTATCGTTTAGTGGGGATTCACAACATCAACCTTTGAAACTGTAGCTACATAACACAAGGTTATACGTGAGCTTGATTGTTCTATTTATTTTTTTTAATTATTCTTAGGACCTATTAGACAGTAAAAGTTACGACATTTGGTTAAAAAAACGTGCTTATATAGAGGTTTAGGTTTAAAACTCACATTTATAACCTGATTTTTTTTCCTACACATTCGCTGTAACCTAAGAGGTTATTTCTGCTATGCTGTGACTGTCACCTGATTAATTCTCAATGTTCTACTTTTTTTTTACAAAATGAAAATTACAAAAAAGGAGACAATTATTTCTTAGACAATTCCGTTTATGGCATACCATGGTGCTTGCCATCGAGTGTCCATCGAAATATAGAAATTTTAAATTGCAGTATATTGTATATGGAAACTCAATTTAAAAAAAAACGGACCTGTTTTAAACTTTGTCACCTCATAACTTTTTTGTATCACATAAGCACAGAGTTCAGTGAACTACTCTTATCGGGATAGCTTACACATTTCCGTCAGTTAAATCTCTTTTAGCGGAGTTGTTTTACTTTTGAGGTGTATAAAGATATCTATTTTAATTAGACAATGTTTTGCAACTGATGCATCGCAATGCGGCACTATCAAATTATGCTGTTTCAGTGATTCATTAGATTATTCAACAACAAAGGTAATTTATGTTCGTATTTGCAGGAAAATATTTGTCCAATACAAATAAACTTTTTTTTGTCATTAATTTTGTCATATTAATGCACGGAGAAAGCGGTGATTACGTTATTTTGAATAAATATTCACATTGGCGATATATATTGATATTCATACGTAGTTACGAAAGTCATAATGAATTAAAAGTTATACCTACGTGAGTTATACACGTCAATTTTAATGTAAAATTTGGTTGTAGTACACAAGTATGCATATTTTAAGGCAGACTGCGAATAATGAAAAACATACAAAACCGACCGACAAAACCATTCAATTCAGACATCTGTTCAGCACATGCTTCTAACAAGCTTCTAACTAAGCGCTTCGCATTGTTTTCTGCAATTTTTTTAGAACAACGCATTAACGCATATCCATTAATTTTCTATCTACTTGAGAAATATTGGGGGATTCATTTTAACCGCCATACACAATTTACATAATACATAAACGTGCAATAATAAAATCCTGTTCAGATTATCGTAAGTAAAATCAGATTAACAAAACTTATTCTTCATTTATTTAAGACTCTCAAATGTTTCACTTCTAAAGTCAGAAATAGGTAGGATGGTGCTATTTTTACGACCCGACGTTGTTCCTTCATTGTAGAAAATCGCTCGTGAATACAATACAACGGTAGGTATATAATACATACCTATAATTATAAACATCGGTATGGAATTCTTTCAAACTGTAACGCTTGGCAACTTCCCGGCAGAAAAAAATTTGGATGCCGGTGGAATGACCCGTGTGGATTCACTATACGTCTCAAAAACCAACAATAGTCTCAAAAACAGTTTCTACATTTGTACATTGGTAAGAAAGTGGTAAGAAAGTAATGACGAATTATTATTATTGTTTAAATTTACGAATACATTTCTTTTAAATAATAATGTTAAACATAAACACTTAACATGCTTTTGTCAATTTGTGTGCGCGCATTTACTCCACAGTAGCGTGGCTATTTTAATGTTATTTTCGGTGACTTATACGTAGGTATAATTCAAGCTAGAGTAAACATTTTTTTTCCTACCTATGCTGATAGCTTTGAGAGGCTATTTCAGCTTCGCCCTAACGTTTGTAGGTGAGCTCGCGGGGCTCAACCGGAGAGTTGCTAACACTGACCCTAGCAAGAGCAGTGCTTCGCAGAATCTACAACCGGATCAGAAATACGACCCACTGAGAAGATCCCGCGAGAAACTCAATGGGCTGTGTCTATGGGTTAGTTCGCTCGTCGAGCCCTTCGTCGCAGAGCGACGGGTTCGACGAGGACGGTGACCGGTGCTTGTGGTGCCTAAAAGCACCGTTAATGGATCAGGAGGATCCGTAACGACGTGCTTTGGGCGACATCGACGGTTTACCATTCGGTCTACTGGGTCGGGTATGTAGTTTCCAGCGGCTACGATGAGAGGGTTCTCATGTCGTGCCGCCTTCTCAAAATGGCGCATAGAGTAAAAATGAGGGTTCGTGAGACACACCAAATGTTAAATCGGTACTTAACAGTTGGGGACGTTTTCTTTTAGTGCACGTGTAGTAAGTAGTAAGGCTGTACATTGCTTTTCACTCCAAACTGGGTACGCACATCTTTTCATCGTGTTTTAATTTATTTTGAATAAATATAGAACCAATTACTAGTGTGCCTGATAGTGTGAATGATCCACGCCTCTACAGGTAGAGTACGAGTGACGCGGGGAGTACTTTTTTTTCTTACCTATTTTCCTGGTAGCCTAAGGGGCTATACCAGCTAGACCCGAACAGATAGGTGAGCTCACGTGGCTCAATCCGGAGTGTTGCTAACACTGACCCTAGCAAGAGCCGTGCTTCGCAGAATCTACCACCGGATCGGAAACGCGACCCACTGAGAAAATCCGGCGAGAAACTCAGTGGGCTACGCGTGGAGTACCTACCTGCGCTGTGCGTGGTGCGTGGCGCGGAGCACGTCGTGTGCGGCCCGCAGCCGCGACTCCCACGGACCACACGCCTCGGGACTGCCGCCACCGCTCACAGAACATACTATCCACTGCTGTTCTTCCACCTGACAGCAACAATGCGTCATGATGACATTTCTACATCATAAATGGACCACCGAGCACTGATATTAAAATTATCTTCATAGTTACAAATCTTTTTAATCAAACCATAAATTATCAATCTATACTCTATGTACATGTGTTTTTTATAAATGTGATTTTTTTGTTGTTGTTTGTATGTCCTTCTTTAAATTCGAAGCGAAGCCGTTGCTTCGTGATTGACTTGACTTTTAAAGTTATACAAGTATTAGGTCAGGAGTCTAACATGGGCTACCTTTTATCCCGAAAAAAATTGTTTCCGCGGGAAGCTACACTGTATTTTTCCGTGACACGCAGGCGAAACCATGGGTAACCACTAGTAAACCATAAATCACGAAATAAAAAGTGATGACGATTTTTTACACCAATCAGAAAGAATGATGTCATATGTGGCTAATCGCTGAGTATTTTTTATAAACAATTTTGCCTCGTCTTTGTGTACTTGTGACTTTTGTTTTTGAAGTAGCCGTCTGTTAACTGTGTATTATTATTTAAGTTCAGTTATTACATTTAATTACCATTTCAGTTTTTGAAGCTTAAAAAAAAACAAACCTTATTCATTATCTCCTTGAAGTCTTTAACAATAGGTGTGGGTCGTTTTGTTTTGTCACTATAATATATGATAGACAGCCGAGCTCCGGCGTACCAAATCTCTAGTTCATTTAAAGCGCTTCGAATAGCTGATTCGCTCGTAGCTGTCGTGCAAATTTTCTGTTGAAACCATTAAATGAATACTTTAGACAATTTTGGATCTTATAAAAAAAAAAACAATCATTTTTAAATTTCGAATGTTTTATAATAGCTGTCAAATTGAAAGCACGTGTCAATTTTTACCAAACGTGACGGGGCGCTCATCAGGTACCTACTTAAGGTTAAACGCTAAGAGCCCACAGAAGCCATAACTTGAATATCTTTGACATACGTTGATACGTCGTTCAAAGCACGCACTTTAAATTTGAAAAAAATTATTATTATTGATTCAGACTTTATTTCACTTTGGAAGTTGTTTGTGAATCCATAATAGGTACATAATTACTAACAAAGTTGGTACTTATTAACTACGTACTACCTGCCTGATCAGACATTACGATTGTCACAGATTGTTGCACCCTTCTTAGCTATTGGACTCGATTCTTTATTATTCACATAAATGTCATAAAACAATGGTTTCCCTCATCGTCAAACCTTAAAATGTCATTTTTTTCAATCGAATTTATATGCAATCTTGTAAACGGGATTGAAATTGTTTATTTAAATAAAAAGAGATCCTCGAGGTCATGATTATGGATGAAAGTGCCTTTAAATTTTACCTGCAACTCTTTTATATGTTTCTTAATATTCGAAGCGGCAATGAGGAAGTCTTTAAGTTTCAACGTATCTGATTTCTTGTACTCCATCTCCAGTAAATTGAATACTTCGCGCCAATGACGGTCCGTGAAATCATTACCACGTAGATATTTCAACAGAGGTGTTATATCCTGTGTATCATTTAAATTACTTTTTTTTAATCCACATAGAAGCGTTTTAAGCAAGATATTGGAAACAGCGTACTATTACAAATTTCCTGGAATTAATACTACGTATTTACCTAAGATGTTTCACCTACATGTATATTTCTATTTTACCTCGTCCTTTACTTAAAAAATATTACTGATAGTAGCCCTACTATCAGTAATATTGAGAGCCTTAAGAGCCCACACTATTTCTGCGGTGAAACAGTAATGCGTTTGGGTTTGAAGGGTAGAGCAGTCGTTATACTGTAAAACCTGAGACTTAGAACTCATGTCTCAAGGAGGGTCACGGTATTTTCGTTGATGAAGTCTATGGGCTCCGGTGACCACTTAACACTAGATGAGCCGTGCGGTCGTCCACCAATTTTAGCAATAATAATAATAATATATTTATATATAATATACATAATATATATACGAGTAGTCTAACTATTCGTCTTCTTATTAGGTATTAAGCTGATGAAAAAATATCATACATTTAATGATTGGTTGAATCATTTCTTGGAAGTAAAAACAAGGCACAATAAGGTCCGTGCATGATGTAATAGTTCTTTGAGTCCATACAGATACTCTACATTACTCTAAAGCCTCAGGTCAATATTAAGTCTTCTCAAATGCTCCCAGCTTCGGGTATAACTTTTATGTGTTCAACAGCATTCATAAAAGTGTTTGAAAATAACTTTATGGCTTGTGCATATTTGAGAGCCAGATGTTGATGACATTACTACGCGAACATAACGCGCTCATTTGGTAACGCATATGTTTGTCATTAGAATATTAACAAAACTTATTCGTATATATGATTAGCGTATGGAATCAAAATAGCATACGTTATGCATGTATTAAAATCATTACGTAATTAATATTCTCTTGGAATTTCAATAGATACAATGATTGAAAATGTTTACGACTAATCTTTAAAAGAAATCTGTGAATTCATTAATAATTGCTTAGCATCCAACACGTCAGCACTTGGCAATTATCATAATTATTTATTGTCAAATATGCGTTAAATACATTTATCTTATGTCATGTGTTCTTATCTCAATTTTTTGTCGGGTATTACAATCTGTGCCCTTATTGTTTCGGTCCTATATTTTTTTTAAAAGCGATGATAATATGAAGAATGAGGCCGGCATTTTTTACATTTAGATCGTAATTCAAAAGTAATAGTGTCATTTGCTGGAGACCGAAATATGATCTAAGATATAGATATAGTAATATTATATTTATAAGAGTATGCTTGGTCGACACCTTTGCCGAGTTATAACTGTTTATCTAGAACTTGCTAAACCGTTACAAACTATAACTTAGCAAGGGGAAGAAAATATCCGCAGGTGGTCCGTTACATTCTAAAATGTACCATATGTTCGTTACGAGCACCGTTACCGACCGTCGACTTTTTTTTAATGATTGAAGGATTACTGGTGGCCCGGAGGCTTTTCCAGTTTCACAAAGACAGGTGGGCGAACAAAGGCTCAGCCAGGAGGGAGGACCGTCTACTGCGTGTTGACGGTAGGATGATAAAACCTTCTAACGCATGGAGTCAGACAGACTGATCGAGTCTCTACTGAATGCCAATTACTGTCACTTGACATCAATATTTTATTAAATATTACGACTACACTCAATGGTTATTAACAGTAATTTAGGTACATTATCTATGTAAATATAATCAATATCGTTTTTACAACTATTTATGTGGAAGCTTATAATTGACCTTAACGTTCCTAATTAATCTCGAACTAGCTACACGTCTCAATCACATAATATTTATTGAATAAATATTTTTTAGCTACAATGGAAGATTCAATCGTATAATATATATTATACTAAGCGTTGACATGAATTGTTTTGTTACAAACAATACATTTTCTTTATACGACTATAAACTTACGTAATGCAACGCGCGTTAGTTCATACATCAATATCAACACCATCTCTTGTTAAATGATCTCTATGTGCTTCTCCATTTTTTATTTATTTATTTATTTATTTACAGTAATATGGCACAGTCACTTCTTGATCCATACCCGATCTCGTAGATCGAATGGTAAACAGTCGACGTCGCCTTAAACACGTCATTACGGACCCTCCCGATCCATTAACGGTGCTTTTAGGTACCTCAAGCACCGGTCACCGTTCTCGTCGAACTCGTCGCTTGCGACCAAGGGCTCGACGAGTGAATTAACCCATAGAAACGGCCCACTGAGTTTCTCGCCGGATCTTTTCAGTGGATCGCGTTTCCGATCCGGTGGTAGATTCTGCGAAGCATTGCTCTTGCTAGGGCCAGTGTTAGCAACACTCCCAGTTTGAGCCCCGCGAGCTCACCTACGCGTCAAGGAGAAGCTGAAATAGCCTCTCGAGGCTATCAGCATAGGTAGAAAAAAAATTCTTGATAATGACTACTTTGTTCCCTACTGACTAATTGAGAAGCTTATTCATTGCTTATAAAATGTTCATAGTATTAAAAAAAAAAATTCTCTTGAGAACACATTTTAATTTTTTTTATTGCTTAAATGGGGAGATGAGCTCACAGCCCACCTGGTTTTAAGTGGTTACTGGAGCTCATAGACATCTACAACGTAAATGCGCCACTCACCTTGAGATATAAGTTCTAAGTATAACGGCTGCCGTACCCTTCCAACCGAAACGCATTACTGCTTCACGGCAGAAATAGGCAGGGTGGTGGTCCCTACCCGTGCGGACTCATAAGACGTCCTACCATCAGTAGTTACGCAAATTATAATTTACTATTACAAATTATGTTACACATATCATTCTTATACAAAATTCGTGAATGCTTATAGAACATATGTCGAAGCAGGGTGTATGGTGATAACTCAAAATTTTATTGAAATACTAATGAAGTGAGGTATTCTGTTTGTAAAATAAGTCAAATAACTTGCGAAGTCGAGATTTACGTGAGATCGTCCACCCATCTAAGCAATAAAAAAAAAACACATGTGGCACTCGGAGACTGCCGCGGTAAAGCTATTGCATAGCATTTTTTATCAACTTTTGCAATTATAATTATAATAATTTAATATTAAAACAATAATAAAATAAGACCACGCTATATTTATAAACATTAACAAAAGCAAAAGATTAGCTGTCCCCTTCACACTCAAGCTAGACCGCGCGAGAGAGAGATGGGCAGACTTTTCATGATGCGCATGCAGTGTGACGTCACGCCTCGCGCTTAATTACAAACACTACACAAGCGCAACGTGTGAATGTGTTGAACGCGAGCTACATGGTAGGAGTGGAGTTGTTAGGTTTGATTTTCGTTACGGAATTTCTTGACTCGGTCGCCGCGCTCAAAGCCCGCGGTAAAAGCTTAAAAACAATAAACGATTGTTTATCTCACCGAATATCTATCAAGTTCTTGCTGTATGAACAATGTAACGACGGTGTATGGCTCCAAGCGCGTGCTCCATTTCGTCGTAAACTCGTCGAGTAAATGTAATTTCTTCTGAAATACTATCCAGCTTTGTTCGGCAATTGACTCGTATTCTATGACAAAACCAATCACTCATTATTGTGATGTTTAATCGAATTTAATATTAAATTTAAATGAATACTAAAAGAAGGTAGTTAAGGTAGGTTGTTAGGTAGATAGTGCTGGGGAGTCGTTTAGTATGGTAAGACACTAAAACTCCTTAGGCCCGCTGTCTGCTCCCAACATCTGCAGAACCTCAAGTTTCACATCTCCGGCGCGCCCTCTAGGCGCGGGGACCTCGTAGGAGGTTCGACCCCCAACTCGGAAATAAAGTAGTTAGGGAGGTAGTTCCTGAAGATCATTTTCCCTAATTTTTGAGTCAATATACTTTGTAACGTGAACACCGCGATTTGCCTTAAAATTCGAAATCAAAATGGCATACGCATTAATACACCAGGTGTTTTTTTTTCATAGGAAAAAATCGCCGGATTCCCACCCGCGCGGCAGTATATGGGAGTTGAACCTCATTAAAAACTCCTGCCGCTCACTGCCGGTGCCCTGCCCCGGACAGCGGGACAGGGTCGAAGCAGAGCATACTACATCTATTCCGCCGAATATACCAGCTAACGGAATCTTAATTTACCTACAATGACAGCGGCGCCGACCTGTGCGGGCTCACTTGTTCTACCATAAGTACTCCTACATCTGAATTAGTGGTAGAATTTGGTAAAAATGAGTTAGGCAAACGTTTATTAACAACACACCTCATGTCTTGCGGTAATCGAATTATGTAGGTCACGAACTTGTCCGCTGATCTAAAGTAATTAAAATATCATACCTTCATTAAAATTTTCAAAAACAGTCCATAGTGTCTCGTAGTTTTCAAACAATTTGTCACCCTGTTGCCAGACGTCAGCAATATCTGTTTTCATATTGAATTTTTCGCACTCTTTCCTGTCAGTGAAACATTGTAAGCCTAATTACTTTGTTTATGCTATTCCAACTACGCCCGGTTTGGTAATACAGCTTGCGGACTCAATGTGAGAGAATTTGCTAACACTAGCCCTAGCAAGAGCAGTGCTTCGCTGAATCTAACACTGGATTAGAATCGCGACCCACTGAGAAAAATACCACATAATAAAATTACTACACTGTAAGATTAGATCCGAGTTAGTCTGATATAAAATGTTTAACATGACGTTGCAACCAAAATGAAGTTTATTAAAATTACTTTTACGATTTGATCTCATGTTCATTATATTCAATTCAACATACTTTACTATTATGTGAATGATCATGCGTGACCACGAAAATATTAGTATTGTATACATATAGTATTCGAAAAATACGGACGGACAAGCCCGTACGGATGAATAAAGCCATTATTTCAAGTAAGAGAAAACCGATATACTATACAAATGAAACTTAGATCTCGAATCCGAAGGTGAATAGCGGTTTTCGTATTACGATGAAAACGGATTTCGTCAACCACTTAATACAAGGTGTGTCATGAGCTAATTAACTCATACATTATATAATAATGAAATAAATAAAAAAAAGCTTACACGAGCTCTTCTCTATCGGTGATAAACTTTTTCCAACTAGCAATAGCTTCAAAAACGGTGCGACATCTGTCGGCCATTTCTTCGTAGTGTACATCGTGTGCCGCGTCTAAGCGTGCCTTGGATTGTGTCCAACGGGAGACAAACGCTTCGACGCTTGTGTTCAAGTTTTCCCATTCACCATTCAAACTGGCCTTTACAATTTCAGCCTAACGAAAACGGCCAAAAAAAAGAAAAGCAGAAAATGTTATCAATAGCTTGGCAATCTCACTCTTAAACACGGATAAACGGATTAACTGTCGCTAAACATTCGTATAAGCACTTGAAAAAATTCCGGCCGGACCTGCTTCAAGCATTATTTATAAGATGCAAAATGACCATATTGGACAGTGCTAATTGGTGGACATAAACATAGGCAACTTGTGGACATTAAATGGATGAAATATTATTTACGAGCTTGGCTTTATTATTTGTGAAAAATGTCATGTCTTTCAAATCAAGTTTTAAAAATTTGCTAGTCCATGATATCTTTAATAAGATTAGTGTAAAGTTATTCTGTTACCTGATTTTCAAACATTTGTTGATGATTGAGCATGAGCTCCCGCGTCTTCTGCCACTCCTTGATAGTCCCGTCAATTGACGTATCACCGCCCCATGTCCGCAGCATGTTCCCTTTCTTTTTAAGAGCTGCAACTATCTTCTCCATCTGACAAGAGATTCTTTGGTTACACGGATTTTTGGATGAGTCTTTACCACCCCTTAGCAAATGCTTGAGACATTACCGGAACTAATAGACATCACAAAGTTTACTCCGAGATCCACTTTGAAATTGAGTTCAATAATGACTCTCAAATATAAAACAGTTTAGAACCTTTTCCCTTTGTGTTTTTCAAACGACATTATTTTTTCTTTAATAGCTATAGACGGATTTAGTGTTTGCAATAAAAAAATGGAATTATCTTTTCCCATCTTTATAAAAAAACTATCAATAACGAAAAAATATATAAAATAAAAATATTATTTATTACTTCAACGAGTTCACAGCCCAGCTGGTGTTAGGTGATTAGCAGAACTCATAGATACTCATAGAGACTCATATCAGAAACGAGTTAGTTAATCCCGCGACCAAACTTCAGACACGAGTTCTTATTCTCTGTTCTATAATACAACGGCTATCGTTCAAACCGAAACGTGTTACTTATTCGTCGCAGAAATAGACCGAGGAAACCACCCTACTTATCCGTGGGGTCCATAAGACGTCAGTAATTGCGCCGTTGATTAGTTTTTGCGAGTATAATTTTTACTACTCGATGTTACACTGGAAGTCATTCGTGAACATTGTGTTAAGTACGTATGTCATTGGAACAATTGGTACCTGTCTGGGAAATTCGAACATCAGCACACGACTTTAGGTCACGACAACTTCAAATTGATTGATTGAATCGGTGATTATGGTCGAATTTCGAGAACTGGACGAGCACTATTTAATACAAAATATATACATAATATTATTATATTAATATAAGTTACCTCGGGCATTTTTTCTTGTAAGGCTTGCTGTTTCGCACTCAGTTCGGTCAGCTCTTTGGGGTTGTTTGGTAGAGTTTTATTGTTCAATATGACAGTGACATTGGCAACGAAAGCATCGACTTCCGAGGCATCAGTACGACAGCTAGTTTGAAGGGACGATATCAGACAAGCCCACAAGGTGCGCGTCTGCGCTTCAAACTCCCGCCGCAGGGTCGCCGTACCCACCGACAACCATTCGATTTTCTCGTCGTCACTGGAAAGTTACAATACTTGGCAACTCGGTATTCGTCAAAATAATTATCTATACTAATATATACTAATATTATAAAGCTGAAGAGTTTGTTTGTTTGAACGCGCTAATCTCAGGAACTACTGGTCCGATTTGAAAAAATCTTTCAGTGCTAGATAGCCCATTTATCGAGGAAGGCTATAGGCAATATAACATCACGCTAAGAACAATACAAGCGGAGCACCAAGAAAGAATGTTTCAAAATCTTTTTTTTTCCCTTTTCAGAGCTTCCGCTGCGTGCGCTGCAGAAACGGTTAAAGTTTCGCTAAAATAATGTATGACAGAATTGTTCCTCTTTAAAAGATCTAAAAAAAAATCCGCGACAGCATATGTCTATATGCTAAAGTTGGCTCATTATATATAACATTTTTTGTGCTAACCAAATTTGTTCTAAAGTAAAGCATTATTTGTGGACTATTCCACGCGGACGAAGTCGCGGGCAAAAGCTAGTTTATAAATAATTTCAACTAAATATAAATCTTTCTCACAGCTCTCTAAAGCTCGGTCGATGAATTCCACAAAAAAGGCTGAGATCGATGTACATTAAATTCTGTTATTGATTTAAGATATTCGAGCATGTGCTTTTCAAAACAAGTAATTATTTTTGTGTACTTGTATTTTAATACAGTCAACGCTATCATCTATTGCCTCAGTTCGGAAATTAAAGTTTTTTTACTAAATTCGTCGCATGATTGGTTTGAGTAATCTCACGGATCGTTTGGAACCTCTGGGTCTGCGGAGGGATTTCGGTTCCATCTGTATTTTGTACCGAATGTTCCATGGGGAGTGCTCTGAGGAATTGTTCGAGATGATACCGGCATCTCGTTTTTACCATCGCACCGCCCGCCACCGGAGTAGAGTTCATCCATACTACCTGGAGCCACTGCGGTCATCGACAGTGCGTTTCCAGAGGTCTTTTCTGCCACGTACCATCCGGCTATGGAATGAGCTCCCCTCTACGGTGTTTCCCGAGCGCTATGACATGTCCTTCTTTAAAAGAGGCTTGTGGAGAGTATTAACCGATAGGCAGTGGCTTGGCTCTGCCCCTGGCATTGCTGAAGTCCATGGGCGACGGTAACCACTCACCATCAGGTGGGCCGTATGCTCGTCTGCCTACAAGGGCAATAAAAAAAAAAAAAAAAAAGTTATGTTTTCGGCATATTAAATTAATTGAAGTCCTGAATAACTCGTCATGTGATGTATGTCGCACAGTAAACTCGAATCATACTAGTCGAACTTGCGTAATAGTGTAACCAATCTGGTTCCAATCAACCAACAAGTAACTCGTAGTTTTAAAAAAAAATTTACACGTTCCCAACTTACAAGGTCATCTTGGCAACGGCTTGTCCATAGGCCTTGCAGGCTTTGAAGTTGAGCTCCCAGTGCTCGGGCTCGGCGAGCGAGTGCGTGCACAGCGCGCGCAGGTCGGGCACGCACGCCAGCGCCGCGCGCCGCGTCCACTGCCGCCCGCACTGCTCCAACGACGACAGCACCTGCTCCAGTTTCTTCACGGCTTTGTTCCCCAGCCAGCTATGTCTGTACATTCAAGTTATACCTAATAGTAATGTACAAAGAGAGCACTGCAAGTGATGAGAGATACTAAGAGATGCTTCCAAAACGTATCTTGTTCATTAATGATACGGAAACTATGGGATTAAAGTATCAAATTATTTGTGATTCGTTTTGGTTTTCAAAGCTGCAATTTCATTTGTCTTAATGTTATTTGTTTATTTAAGAACCTACGGTAGAATTTACAGTAGAACATGTATAAAAATACTGAATATTAAATGTACTTTAACGGTAACTCTCTACTAACAATCTCGGCACGCATTGAATAAAGATTAACCAGAAAAATAAAACCATAGTGTTGTCTGCGGATTTCATGAGTCGCAGACGTAAGTTAATGCAATTTTTTTTTGTATAAAAGTAGTGCCCTAAAATCCATGTCCCATCGATCTTCAAAACGGTCTAACTTGGAGAACATGAGCATTAGCTCGAGGCGATTATTATACAATATGTACTTACTTATCTACGATATCGGCGAATATGGATTGTCCCTCGGTGATGTTATTCTGTACGCCGACGAACTGCGCCGGCAACGACACGAGGCGCCGCAGCTGATGGTAATGTTGGACGCGTATCTCTTCGATGGGCGGCTGTACTCGTATCTTGTGTCCGCTAAATGAAAATTAAGTTTATAGTATTATGCCGTAATGTTACTAGAACAAGATATGGTAGGCAGCGGCCTGACCTTGCCCCTGGCATTAGTGACGTCCATGAGCGACGGTACGCACTCACCATCAAGTAGGTCGTATGGTCGTCTGCCTAAAAACGCTATAAAAAAAAAAGAAGAAGATGAATGTATTTATAAAAAATAAATAAAAAGTACGAAAATAATTCAACAGATGTCGCTGTTTGCAGTATATTAACATTAAAGTTACATTTAAGCAATGAGCAACTGTAGCTAATTCTTAACATTTACTCACCGTAAGACCAAGTCAACTTTAATATGCGCAAAATGTTTATCTAGTGAGAGCAACGTCTTTATATATTGACACTCCAAGGCTTTATAAAGTTGCCAGTCCCAATGTGATCTCCAAAGTTCAGTGTTTCTATAACCGTTCCCTTCTACCGTTTCTATGATACTACGTATGTCTTTGACCCCTTTCTTCCATTCAGACAGTTTTGCCAATAATTCGGTGTTGATTAGTTTCATAACTATTTCTTTGATGGCCATATGTTGACTAGTCAAATAAGTGTTCTAGATAGGAGAGAAAATTTCATGAAAAGTGACATTTCAGTAAAGAAACAGACTAAGATTTTTATTAAAAGATAAACTAGGTACGATAAGTTTAAATGGAATAGATTTCATTGAAATGAATGTTCAATTTAATCATTTATGTAACTATGATGAATTACTAATCCGATTTTACCTGCCCTTCCAGCTTCAAGACCATCTTCTTAAGTTTTTCGGTGTAGTTCGCCAATTGTTCAACGTCGTCCCAGTACACTATTTTCTGGTCTTGCACTATCGCAGACAGGTCCAGAGCCGCTTGCAGCATCATGGGTTTAGTGGAGGGAATCATTCGTTCGCCCAACGTATTGTGAAATGAAGCCACCTGAAATTAATAAGCTGATAGTGAAAATCGGATAAAAATAGGAAAAATCATGATCCATTGATACAAGTTTATAGAAACAGATTTAATGTGTCGTCATTGACTTTGGAACGACCCTAACTTAGACTGCACACGGTGTATTCGAGTGGTGCGACTAATTATATAAGAAAAAATGTGTAATATTTTGAGGAATGCACAAGGCTCCGTCTCATAAGTAATCGGTGTATTTTCTACGTGATATTTTACGCTTCGCGATCCCCACAGTCGCCACAAGTGTTAACCTCACTACCTTTACCAATACCTATAGTAGTAACACACAGATACAGCTCACTGAGTTTCTCGCCGGATATTCTCAGTGGATCGCGATTCCGAAACGATGGTAAACTCAGCGAAGCGTTTCTCTTGCTGGGGCAAATGTTATAGTAATCGGCACGAGTCGTGAGCTCTCGACAAAAGAGTGGAGGGCCGTCTGTGCATCGTACACGTAGGGTCAAAATAAATAGTTTACTCATGTATATAATATATATTTTTATAATGAAACTAACCTCATTCAATTTGGGATTTAAAAATGTATTAATACATAATTTTATACTAGTTTTGCCCGGGTTTTCGTCGTATAGTCAGAAATAACTCTATTATTAACCGACTTCCAAAAGGTTATCAATTCATCCCATATTTTTTACGGTAGAACAGGTAGGTCGTCGTTTTTTTCACCGCTAATTTGCGTGAACTCACTTTGGTGAAATCAGAATAGGCTATTGGTAATTAGATAGGAAAAAATCCTATAGTATAATAGGTTTATAAGACTTGTTATCGAATGAGTTTCTGAACATTGTGTATATTATTTTTTATTAATTCCTTGTATTGATAGACACATGATTGACGTCGACAATGTCAGGTAGACGGTCGAGCGAGCGCCTACTAAACTTCACGTAAATGTTTTCACGAGTGCAAGGCTTACAGATCAGCTAGTGCGAGGAGGTACCTGCTGCAGGGCGCGCGCGTGCGCGAGGGCGGCGGGGGCTGCGGGCGGCGCGGGGAGGGCGGCGGGCGGCGCGAGTCCGAGCGCGGCGAGCGCGCGACCCTCCAGCTCGGCCCACACCAGCCGCGGGTTAAAATTCACTACCATCATCTTGTTCGGCCCGCTGAACTCCACTACAGGCTTGTCGGTGGACATTTGAAGCGAACCGTTCTTTGCTTGAACCTGTAAACCACTCATTAGTGTCTAAATTACTTTTGTGTTTCTACAATTTGAATATTCAATTTCGAAAAGGGCACATCTCTGAAAATGTAAAAATTTCCAGGAAATGAAAAAAAAGTTTATTATTTTCTAAAAAGTTTATTATTTCAGTGTAAAATTTATAATATTAACTTTTGAGATATATTTTAGTGTTAATTAGCAATTGAAAATTACTGGAATTATTATAAAATGGGTGTAGGTAAGCCTCAAAACTATATGTAAATGAAAAAACGTATATGACAAAATATGCGACATGTGCCCTTTTCGAAATTACGTATTCAATTATATTAATTCCAAACTGTTAACTACTGTAGCTGTTAGCTTTTTGAATCGAACATTCACTGTTACCGCAGGATATAAATTTATAATTAACTAGCTGTACTCGCCCGCTTCGCTGGGCATTTAAAATTAACATTATTATTTCTCACCCCCACAAACATTCTCATCATTAACGCCCCCGCAACTGGTGTAGGGAGTCCAACACTAATATAAATTAGCCTATCCATTAAACACATGTATTTTCTACATGGATACCAAGTTTCAAGTCAATCGGATGCATGGTTCAGTAGTTATAACGGAACATCCGTAAAAAACACTGTAGATTTATATATTAGTATAGATATCGATATTACTTTTACGGTATATTCACGCATTTATAATTTTCGTTTTGTAAATTACGGAAGTTTTAAATTTCCATAAATTTTAAAATGCCATATACTTTTACAGTTTTCGTGTTTAAGATATATTCTTGTATTACATTCGATCAATTATTTTATATTTACCTGTAGCTCTCTGCACCATTCTTCATGTAGCTGAACATACATTTCTTTTAGATCTTTTAACAATTGTGTGGCCAAGTTTGTCAACTCTGAACAACCGGAGAATTCGCTCAAATGTTTGTCAGCACATGTTTTGATTTCTTTTACCTGAAATGTTTGAACGAATCTCATAGTTATACGCAGTTTAAGTTTTTTTTGTATTATGGGCTTAACGAAAAGAACAAATACAGGGTGCTTGACGACAATTTGTAAGAAAATAAAAATGTAGGACAGTAAAAATTGACTTTTGTAGAGAGTATTAAACAGTAGGTAGCGGCATGGCTCTGCCCCTGGCAATGCTGATGTCCATGAGCGACAGTAACCACTCACCATCAGGTGGGCCATATGCTCGTCTGCCTATACGGCAATATAAATAAAAACCAATAAACAGATATTCAAATGTATGTGTGGTCCAACTAAAATGTTTTTATAATGTAAGTCTGTAACGTTTTCATAAAACTGTCATAAAATCCACAATTCCATATTCATTGAGAATTCTTGGTTTGGACGTGAAATGAAGAAGAATAAGTGTCACAGTTTTGTTGTTATTATTTCAATGCTTAAAGACGGAAGACTGAAATGGGGATGGATGGATATGTTCAGTGTGCTTAGTGCGAGTTTTTTAACGTTCTCGATAGCGTAAAAGCTCATATTTGTATTGAATGGGATCGTTTGCGTACGTTTGCCGCTAGGGGCGCTGTTCCAACTGCATACAAAATTGGGTTAACTTTTACGCTATCGAGAACGTTAAGAAACTCGCACTAAGCACACTGTAAAGACTGAATTAGGATTGCGTGGTACGATAAACCATGCTGTGATAAAAATATGTAAATAGATGATTAACATTAAGACAAAAGTGTGCAGAGAATTTAAACCTTGTAGATGATGTACCTTAGCTTCCATTTGCTTCGCCCACTGCACTCGGTGTACTAACGGCGACATTTCCGGCGGCTGATACATTTTAACATCCATTTCATCAGAATCAATCTGACTTTTTATATCTTTCAACATCGCTACTAGTGACGTTGCAAATATTTCCAGCTCATTATTCAAAGTCTGTTTCACGTAAGGTCGTTCTATTAAAGCTTCATATCTCAGAAATTCATACAACATCTATTGAAAGATAAATACAATTGTTTATAAAGTTTTATATTAATTTAAAAAGGAATTGGTTCTTAATTTTGTAAAGCCTATATATTATATAAACGCACTGTCACTGACTTTTTATTTTCCTACCTATGCTGATAGCTTTGAGGGGCTATTTCAGCTTCTCCTTGACGTGTATGTGAGCTCACGGGGCTCGAACCAGAGTGTTACTAACACTGGCTTTAAGCAAGGGCAGTGCTTCGCAGTATCTACCACCGGATCGGAAACGCGACCCACTGAGAAGATCCGGCGAGAAACTCAGTGGGCTGTGTCTATGGGTTAAATCACTGACTGATATTCGAACAACATCTGGCCTAAATGAGCGTACGGTGTTGAGAGGCCAAATCCCTAACTAAAAAGTAGAGAATACAATAGAAAAGGCAAAAAATAATTTAATGAAATAAATGAGAAAACACCTTTATCAAAGTAACAAATAAAGTGAACAAATAGTGGGCGTACTAAAATATAACTAACAAAGAACGTTTTAGCAATGATACGTGTGATTTTCCAGTATAAAACGCATTGAATCTTGTGAAAATTACGTTGACGTCCTCATTACATAGGTATATAATATATGGATCAAGATAATAAAACCATGTAAAATAGATAAGTCGGTATGCGTCAAAATAAAAATGCGCAGTAATTTATTAAAACATTTAACTGGGTAGACAATACACCTGAAAGTAGAACTGTCGCTCCCGGCATGATAAAATATAATTTTAGTGATTAAGATCGAATTGGACATATCTTGTTTTGTTGTTAATTATCTTACTTGTTTAGTGGATGTATTGTGAAGTCTTGGCTTCAATTTTTCAGCCACTTTAACTTCAACTTGCCGTAAACTCGTGGAGAATAAAGAAACGGCCGCTTGCCATGCAGGGTTAGGGCCGTTGCACGACCATACGTTGACACCTACATATATTTAAACATGCATCTTTACATTTTTTCATATAATCGTGTAATTAATTAGCTTTTTATCATCAATAATTAATCAAACACCTAGTATTTGCTTATCAGTGCAGAATGCAGTTATTTTTATTTGTCATGGAATAATTGTTTATCTTGAGAATCTTTACATGAAAAACATCGATTCGGATCAAAATTACGACAATGGTCAGCGAACATATAGTACAATAATTATGAAGCCCAAGTTTACCCAAAACAATGACTTACTTTGAAACGGTGAAAGCAGTTGGTTTACCCGTAGATCAATTTTTTCGCTGCTCAAAAGTAACTTATTAAGTTGACTGTACACAGATTTAATTTCATACACCTGAAAAAAATATCAATGAATCAGTGCTCATAAAAAAAAAGTTCCTCAAAATTTGCCTCAAATCTAAAATGTCCACGTGAGTAGGCCAGTGAGTATGAGTGAGTATCCCAGTATTTTGGGATCAAAGTCGCATCCTCGTTAATATCGACAGTAGAAAATTAGCTCCCGAGCTGCATACCCATCTAAATCATTAATTGCTACTTTGCTGAATGATTTGTTAATTGACTTCCATGAGAAAACGGGCTCATCACGGATTCATTGTTATTCATTCACGAAGTCAACCTCCCTCGAACTGCTATAATTTGATCTGTATCAAAATTGGCAACGGTCAAACCATAAACGGACAAAGCTTTCCAGCTACTTAATTTAAAAAGTAGTATTTATTTATTACCTCTTTAAGTCTCATTTGGAAATTGACACAAAACTGCGGTATGTAAGTCTTTGCGTTCCAAGGGTGCAGCGCGTAGTTCGGCCAGTACGTTTCTGTGAGAGCTCTACAAGCACTGGTCCATGTTTCCACTACTTGTAAGCAATCCGAAATTGATACCAGCATTTCTACCACTCGAATATCATCATGAACCCTCCATAAATCGAGTGCGACCAAATTAGTCTCGATTATTGTGCATATTGTGTGTCCTAACGATGTGTGAATAACATTTAATAAAATTTAACTATTATCTAATTATTTAATATTAAGGATGTTTATAAATAATGGTTATTACTACTATATTACTATTACTATCTTTACGGATTAATCCTAAATTATTACTATCTTTTAATTTAGGTCTATAATCATGCGAAAAATCATCAAAATATGAACTACCTATGTAAATTGTTCATGTTACGAACAGCATCATTTTACAAACGTTTTTTTATATATTATTCTGAATTAAAAGAGTATTAAGCATCAAAATCAAATTTTAAAGTATTTAAGTAAAAAGAACCAAAGGAGAATGATAAAAAAAGAGATCTAATTATTTTTACATTTTCTCCTATAAGTGTGAGTTAAGTTAGACGTTAAGGTTACATAAACAGTCGCCTAAGAATTGTAAATTTGAAAGTTCACCTGGTTATAAATCATGAACCGTGCGGGGCGCGGGGAAAAGGCACTTGTAACACGTATATGTCAATAGTGATTTATTATAATCGCACTTAATACCATTTAATGAAAAACTCTAAATTTATAACTGATATGTCAATCTGGGTTCATTAACCACTACAGTCATTACCGGGGCTATCCTAGGGCCATCCTGAATGCCGTTCTCCTACTCACAAACGTACGAATACAATTATTGAGAACATACCAATTACATCCATAACATGGACCATTCTCTCGCTCGGATAAGGTGCTGTAGTTGTCCGCCAGATGTCGTCTAGTATGCCACCAATATTTTCAGCGGCCTCTCTGGCATCAATCATTACGTTTGATTGCATAGATCTTAAATCATTAAAAAATACATGGTGTTATACAGCTTGAAGAGTTTTAGAATATGGAGGAAAAATATATTTTTAGGAAAAAAATATTATTTTAATTCAGAATTCCAAATAATCATTTAACAGTGTCGGACGTGGGAAACCTGTATTAACCAAAGCATTAAACACATTACAAGTATGTACGTGTTTCGACTTTCCAAATAAAGATAGTTTTCCTTTAACAATAGCATGGTAATTGGTTGTACTATTGTAGTTTCTTTTCTAAAACCAATCTCCCCACATCACATATTTATTTGTAATCTTAAACAGAATTCTGCTCGAATGGGGCTGAACACTAATTTTAAAAACAGTTTTAAGCAATACTGTAACAAAACAGTTTTAAACAATACTGTTTTTATCAGTACCTTAGTTCTTCAATAATGTATTGAAATTGTTCAGAAAATGTTGAGGACATTTCTCTCTCTTTTTTACTGGCATCTTTTTTTTCCATTACAGCTTTCCAATATTCAAGTTCATCTTCTATCGTAAATATTGCTGTAAGCAAATAAAATAACTAATTAATTGATTAAGTGGAGTGAGATAAGTTGAGTATTGTCTCTAAATATCCTCCCCAAGATCTTGGATCATATTAAATTAAAGGTGAATATCAGTATAACAATTTAATAATGAATCTTTTAAAAATGATGAGTACCTGAGAGGTGATTTCTAAATAATTAAAAGTGGAGTCTGTCTGCATAAGCCCACAAGTTTTTGATTTAAGCACCAATGGATACTGAATAAAAATCTTTTTTCTTGCTGTAACTGCACTTACGATCAAACTGCTGTTAAATGTTATCGAATCCCACAGACATAACACCATTGAATGCCACCACCCACCTTCAAACATGAACTTGCTTAATCGATTGTATTGCGTAATCTAACCCATTTTAATTGGTTCCATATTGTGTGTAAAAATGCCTTAAATGAGTGAATATGTTATTTTTTAATACTTAAAATGATCAATGACTGCCAGGCGATCGAAATGGGCAGGATGGACAGCCGCATGTCCGGGCTTATAGTAATCCCCACGGAATAGATAAATAAGGTTGGAAAGGCCTTTGCTCTAATTTTGTATTAGAACCAGTGTCGCCGCTTCATCCCCACTATTTTAATTTCCACACATACACATACTGTGATTACAAGTATTTCGCACACAACAAAAACACCCACACATAAATCTCAGGACAGATATTCGTTCGCAAACTAGCACAAAACACCCGTAGGCATACACACTCACACACGCAAAAAGGCAATAAAAATATTCATACACGCTAGGTGCTTGATAAAATCGATATTCTTTATCGATAAATTATCTGATGAATGAATGGAGAAAATGAAACATGAAATAAATATTGAAAAAGAAAACTATTTTACTTTTATTAATTACAAATAGTCACTGTCCCTGGAATAAAACGTATTTGTTAAGCAGTTGGCGCTTGCCATTAATATTAATAATTGCGAATGAATTTTTCAAAACTAAGTGTATTCTGATTTTTTTATGGTAAAATCATTTTCAGTAAAATGTTTAGAGCAAATAGTACTCTTCTTTGTCTCCAGTTTCCTCTACCTGTCACGTCAATCCATTGTTCCCTGGCGTTAGGTTCTTTAGGAAACCTAAATTTTTTTATTTACTGCATAAGTCAAATAGCATTTTACTTAGATTTTAATACGTCTTAGACAATATAGTAAATACCCGTAAATGAGAGGACTACATGTCCCTTTATATTATACCTTCACATTAATTCAATGATAATAATTCAATAATAATAATACATACATATTTATTTTACTCAAAATACGTCTCACTTAAAATATACTAGGTATCATTAATTAAATATAAAATAATGCAAAAATTATCCATGTCAAATGTAAATATAGTCGAGAATTCTGTCGATGATTTTATTTCACCACATGGTCACCTCACTATAGACAAACTGCACCACGGCCAATCAGGGCAAAGGCCGAAATTTCAAAGATTGAAGTGTAGAGAACGCAATGCATGTAGTACATTGGAAGCTGACTTGGTCATTGCGTTCATTGGGCGAGTACACATCGCGCAATGTATGCTATTTATAACTTGCTGCAATAATATTGTTAATGTTGGGAATTTCATAATGCTCAGTATATTTTTATGTTTTAGACAAATAATATTGTAATTAAATGGTAATTTCGACTTACCGATCGAAAGATATACCTCCTCGCTCTATACTTGAGGTCTGATTTTTTGTTTTACAATTTATAATTGCACAACACGGCACTATAAAGCGGAGATCTGTTCGCTAAAGTAGTCCGAAGCGCACTAAACGCGGTGAATGAAAGAATCGGTCGATTTATGTTTGTAGAATCATAACTGTGGCACGCTTGCCCCGCCTACATTACCATTCCAACCTTATTTATCTATTCCGTGGCAATCCCTGTACCAAAAATAACAGAAATGTCACTTATTTTTGTATTATTTAAATGTATACAGTCCTTACCGTTGACATTTCGTTTCTCCTTCCCATAATTAACAACACGTAGGACAGATTCCAATTCCAAAAGACACTTCTGAAGTTTACTTGAATACAAATCGTTTCCCTGAAGAAAATAATGGCAATTTAAACCTTTTAAAAATATTTTCTTGTAACTACAATGTAAAGTAATAATTTTCAGTGAATATTAAAAGAGTGTATCATTCAGCACAACTGATTACTGGTGGTAGAACCTCTTTACTGGTAGTAGAACCTCCTGTGAGTCCGCGCGGGTAGGTACCACCACCCTGCCTATTTCTGCCGTGAAACAGTAATGCGTTTCGGTTTGAAGGGTGGGGCAGTCATTGTAACTATACTTGTGACCTTAGAACTTATATCTCAAGGTGGGTGGCGCATTTACGTTGTAGATGGTTATGAGCTCCGGTAACCACTTATCACCAGCTGGGCCGTGAGCACGTCCAACCATCTAAGCCAGTGATTCTCAACCACTGTTGCGCGGCACTTTTGTGTGCCGCCAAATTTCAAAAGTGTGCCGCCAAATTTTGCGAATATATAATAATGTTAATATTATTAAATTATATCATTTGAAAAGAAAAATATTTTAAACACGAATATATATTTAAACCCACAAAAAAAAAGTTATAGTATATTTTAGTTTATTTCGTATATTAAAATTTTTTGATAAACTATTTATGCAGTGTGTTGTAGTAAGTAAATAATTTTTCTTTTTTTTTTGTGTGCCGCCAAATTTTGAAATCGTTAAATATGTGCCGCAACAAAAAAAAAAGGTTGAGAATCACTGATCTAAGCAATAAAAATAAAAAATTAATATTTCTAATATGTTTTCCATTTACAATGATTCATAAATCAAAAGTGAGTTCCTTTGAATAATTTTAATAGCTAAATTACCTCCGATATGAGGGGTGTGAAAATTAATCTTGATGCGTAAAACAGTATTTCAGCGGTGTTATTTGAAAATGTTAATATGTTTATATCCTTAGCTGAATTTCCCTGAGTCAATTCCTTTCTTTCAATCTTATAAAATACAATTGATCTCTTCACATTTTGTAACTGAAAATAATCAATAATATTTGATTAGAATAGTCTTTTTATTTATTTTGATCTTGATGTGTGTATATGTGTGATTTACCTTCATCGACAATTTCAAGGTATCATTATGCACATAGCCTTGAATTAATAATGTTTGTGAATTGTAAATGAATTCCGACAAAGCATTTTCTGATTCTTCATCAAGCTTAAGCCTTGTCCCATCAAAGTAGAGTTCTGAAATATAATATTATTGCATTTTATATAAAAGCATTAGATTGCATTTAAAGTGACCATAGCCTAAAAAATTAGGACTAAATCTATTCGTAGTGAACGACACAACTACGCAGAGTTAAAATCCTAGATATATGTAGCTATTTAATAAAAAAGGTTCCTAACATATTCATGAACTGTTTTCATGATAAAGAATTAAAATTATGTAATATAATGTAACAGAAAAAAATAATATTGGCATCACAACATGCCCTCCTGTCAGCACTGAAAATTATCATGAATTCTGGATTGACAGGTTAGACTGCACTTATGTGGTATAATTAAGACATCAACCTTATATTAGGTTTCAAGACGGGTGGTGACAATTACATTGTTTATGGGCTTTGATAACCACTTTACATCAGGTGTGCCAAGAATACACTCACCCATTTAAGCAATAAATAATAGTTTTATAACTTTATATTCCAAAAACTGTTGTGAAATTACAAAATGATGTATCTAATATTGATTAACATTTCATTTCTTAAGGATAATTGAAGTAAAAAAATTTGTTCAATATTGATTTTATGAAATATGCACAATGATTTTACAACACTATAATAGAATTTAACTTTTAAGTCTTGTAAATATATACAAGGCCTTTATTATAAATATATGTTAATAAAATTAAATTCACTACTGTAAAAGTAGTTTAATGATATAAGTTTTTACTTGTACTGCAATAAAAAAAAACATTTTTCATTAAATGTATTTCATTAAAAATAATCTATTTAGCTCTTGAAATAAAAAAGAAAAGATTACCCAATATGGATTATGTTAGTAAAACATTATTATATTTTAAACATGTATATATTAAGATAAATTCACAAAAATTCAAGTTTATTAAATTCGTTTTAAATAAAATATGTAGAGCACGAGGTGCATGGATTTGTTAAAAATTAGCTAAATTTGAAATCTCACATAAAATATATTTGTAACACGTATGAAAAATCATAAAATTTCAGTCATAATAATGAAAATATAATGGAAAATATTTCATTTAAATATTAAATATTAAAAAAAAAAAATACATACTGACATACTCAATAAGTTTGGAAGGCACTGATCATGAGCAATGAAAAAATATTTTAGCAGTTTTAGTTACGGTGTAATCCATAAAACTTACCGATAGTGGAGATAATAAAGTCTCTTGCTGAAATCATGATAGGTAGATTAAGTACTGTGGTACTTAAACTATTATGTGTTCAGCATTATTAATTATAATAAAATATTTTTCAAATGGATTTTGTTATTTTTACTTAGATACCCATTTTCTTTTAGTTTGCCTTTGATTATTTCCAATAAATGCATTTAAATTTGTTTTTATTGTCAATGACAGCAAGTTACCATGGCAACTAGTTTTTTAATGATGTATGCAAAGGTATGGGATAGTTTTAATATTCACATTGAAGAAATTCTAATATTAGCGTAGGATTTTAATTTGCAGAAATTTTGATATTTTATTTGTTCTTAGTAATCTCTTTCTCTTATAAGTTGCTTTTTAGAACTTTAAGAGGCAATATCAAGCGCTGAAATGAGTTCCCCTGCACGGCGTACATTGAGCGCTGGATATAATTCAAAATTCAAAAAAATTCAAAATCATTTATTTCAACTTGGATGTCATCAAAAACACACTTGTTGAATGTCAAAATGTAAAAGAAAATGTTAACTCTACCACCGGTTCCAAAAAAAGCCACAGTCCTGAGAAGAACCGGCGAAACAAACTCAGCGGGCTTTTTTTTTTTTTTTTTGTATTTTCTCAACTATTTTCTTTTTTTTTTTTAAACAAGAAAACATATTTACAGTATACAAAAAAAACAAGTCAAAAAAATACAATTCAAATAAATAATAATAATAATGAAAAATGAAAAGGCCAGGAGCGAACGCCTCATTCCCACGTAGTGCCATCTAGTAAAAAATCCTTAACTTTATAATATGCCTTGTTGCACAAACGTTCCTTGACAGTTTTCTTAAATCTATGAACAGGTTGAACGTTTTGTGGGATCTTGTTGAAAAGCTGTACACCCAGCCCCCTGAAAGAGTTGCTTATTTTCTTTATTCGAGCCGCCGGCAACGCAAGCCTATGTTTGTTCCTAGTGTTCACATTATGCAAATTGCAGACTCTGGGGAATTCTACAATGTTTTTACGCACGTACAATAAATTTTCAAAAATGTATTGGGACGCTAAAGTTAGAATTTTGATTTCCTTAAACTTGTCCCTCAAGGATTCCCTCGGGTGCATATTATAAATAGCACGAATAGCCCTCTTCTGCAGGATGAAAATCGTTTCGACATCGGCAGCATTGCCCCATAGCAAAATGCCATAGGACATAACACTATGAAAATAACTGAAATAAACTAGACGTGCCGTATCTTCATCAGTATACGTTCGTATTTTTTTTACCGCAAACGCTGCAGAACTAAGTCTATTCGCTAACTTGCATATGTGAGGACCCCACTGCAGCCTGGAATCAACTGTTATACCAAGAAAAACTGTCGAATCAACAAGCTCCAGTGTCTCTCCACTTACAATGATATTAGTGTCTACTTGTCTAACATTAGGTGTGGTAAATTTTATACATTTTGTTTTTTTGTTATTTAATAACAGATTAACACTAAACCAATGCACCACGCGCGAGATAGCATCATTCACATCGTCATAATCTTCCAATTGTCGTTTAATTTTAAACAATAAGGATGTATCATCAGCGAATAATACGACCTCGTGACGGGTTTCAATAAACTTTGGTAAATCATTGATATACACAAGAAATAAGAAGGGACCCAATATGGAACCCTGAGGAACACCCATATTAAGTAAGACACCGGAAGATCTCTTTCCTTTAACGTCTACCTTTTGGATTCTTCCGGATAACAGGTCTTTCTTCAAATAAGGTTTCAAAAGTTTTCTATGAAATAAAGCCCATGACTTTCCGTCTTACCGATGCGTTAGTCATATAAAAACATAAAATATTGTAAATGTGTAATAGTGCAGTGTTTTTAATATATAATAACTATGAAGTCAGTGTTTTAAAATAGCCCCTCACCTCTAGAACCCAGTCCTCTCAAAAAGAACTCCGTCTAACACACTGTATTCGTCGAACTTACTGAAGAGCTACACGTAAATCTTGGCAAATAGCATTAACTCGCTATGTTTCTTGCTAGATAAATGGATCGCGATACTGATTATTACTCATTTGCTGTTCTGAGCAGCTGTTTTACTTTTAAGCAGTTAGGCCTTCTTCGGGTTCATTATGACACCTGTCTTCTCCTTCTGACTAAGCCCTTGGGCTCACCTATCCATGCTAGTTAAAGAACAAGGTCTAAGTACTCGGTAAAATCCTTGCCAAAAATCCTCTGCATTTATATATTAATCCGTAAGCCTAAATTAGCTTACGCTTCATATGAGCTAGAATATGTGTGTTGATTTCATAAACCTTAAACTAGTACAGTCACTATCCACAAGATTTTTTAAGGTATATAGGATAAGGCAAAATGAAGCGACAAGGGATATCAGAGAAATATCGTTCCATTTTTTTTTGTTTTTTTGTTTATTGCTTCGATGGGGGGCGAGCTCACAGTCCACCTGGTGTTAAGTGGTTACTGGAGCCCATAGACATCTATAACGTAAATGCGCCACCCACCTTGAGATATAAGTTCTAAGGTCTCAGTATAGTTAAAACGGCGGCCCCACCCTTCAAACCGAAACGCATTACTGCTTCAAGCCAGAAATCGGCAGGGTGGTGGACAGTGGTGGTACCTACCCGTGCGGACTCACAAGAGCTCCTACCACCAGTAATTACGCAAATTATAATTTTGCGGGTTTGATTTTGTTTACACGATGTTATTCCTTCACCGTGGAAGTCAATCGTGTCATTTGTTGGGTACGTATTTCATTAGAAAAATTGGTACCCGCCTGGGATTCGAACACCGGTGCATCGCTCAACACGAATGCACCGGACGTCTCAGGAAAAAACCGAAAACACTTTGTCTTTGCATCTAATAGGTACGTAGTTACAATGGCTACCCTACCCTTCAAACCGAAACGCATTACGGCTTCACGGCAGAAACAGGCAGGGCGGTGGTACCTACCCGCGCGGACTAGTAAAAGGTCCTACCACCAATAATAAAATAAAGTCTCAGTAATAAGTCTGTTTCAGTAATAAATAAATTCTACCGTACATAATAGATTTTTTTAAGGGATTTTAGACCTAGTAACTAAGACCTTGAAGTCGTGTCGAATATGGAGTGAAATGAAATGAAGATGATTAATTTGAGACATTAATCAGCTGGGATGAAATTAAATGAGATGAGATGATATGGGATGAAATATAATCTTAGTAAAATGATGATCATTTACTGATAACCTATATTAGAGATCAAGTTGTCATAATTAATACAAATAATCACTGAAGTATGAAACCTACAAATAATACATGTCTTAAATATATGAAGTGTTTAATCCGTTTTTATTCTAATTAATCTATGAAGTTGTCACTTGTCCAAAGAGTATATAACCACATACACTTGTCATTCTGTCAACCATAACGGAGGTGAATGAAGTTAGCCCCTCAAAAAAATTTTTTTTTCCTGTTTTATACTTATTTTCTATTAATTCGTTTGTTCATCATTTGTTCATGATTGTTCACTGTTAATAATTGTTTGTTCTGCATTTATTTATTTTTAAAAAATATTTAAAAATATACCTACAAGTTAGCCCCTCTAATGCAATTTTTAATATTTTTTCATCCTTAATGACTCGTAAATATTCATTTTCGATTGTTCTTATATAAAACACGTTTGTTCTCTTTCGAAATTACTCGTTTTTTGTTTAATTTACTATTTTTATTAGTTGAATAAATGTATGCAAAATATGTGTACTGCGCATGCGTCAACTATAATGCCTAAACTTTCTACGCGGTTTTAATCGTGAAAAAAAAAAACAAATATAAATCCTGAAAGAGCAATTAATTGGTATACAGTTTAATTAAAAAAAAAAAAAAAAAAAAATGAAATAATGTGCATTGGCGTTAAGTTAGACCAAATACATTTTTTCCATCCTCCTACTTATCGTTATGAAGGTATAAAAAAGATAGGGAGTTCACATAGGTAATATAAACAAATAAGTAAATATGTTCATTATTTATCTTTCAAGAGATAATATAGGTATACATTATAATAACTTTTTTACACAGTCGAAATTATATTCCTAACATTAGTAAAATAACATTTTAATACGATAGGTAAGAGGATGGAAAAAATGTATTTGGTCTAACTTAACGCCAATGCACATTATTTCATTTATTTATTTTTTAATTAAACTGTATACCAATTAATTACTCCTTCAGAATTTATATTTGGTTTTTTTTTCACGATTAAAACCGCGTAGAAAGTTTAGGCATTATAGTTGACGCATGCGCAGTACACATATTTTGCATACATTTATTCAACTAATAAAAATAGTAAATTAAACAAAAAACGAGTAATTTCGAAAGAGAACAAACGTGTTTTATATAAGAACAATCGAAAATGAATATTTACGAGTCATTAAGGATGAAAAAATATTAAAAATTGCATTAGAGGGGCTAACTTGTAGGTATATTTTTAAATATTTTTTTAAAATAAATAAATGCAGAACAAACAATTATTAACAGTGAACAATCATGAACAAATGATGAACAAACGAATTAACAGAAAATAAGTATAAAATAGGAAAAAAAAATTTTTTTGAGGGGCTAACTTCATTCACCTCATTAACGGTGCTTTTAGGCACCACAAGCACCGGTCACCGTCCTCGTCGAACCCGTCGCTTGCGACGAAGGGTTCGACGAGCGAACTAACCCATAGACACAGCCCACTGAGTTTCTCGCCGGATCTTCTCAGTGGGTCGCGTTTCCGATCCGGTGGTAGATTCTGCGAAGCACTGCTCTTGCTAGGGTCAGTGTTAGCAACTCTCCGGTTGAGCCCCGCGAGCTCACCTACTAACGTTAGGGCGAAGCTGAAATAGCCTCTCAAGGCTATCAGAATAGGTAGGAAAAAAAAAAAAAAAAAAAAAAAATCTGTCAAAAAGGAGGAAGGGAATTTTTATTTTTGAAATGATCATTTGTATTTATTTGATTTGATTTCGAAACCATTTTATTCAAACGATTATCGTTGTCTAAAATTAATAAAAACAATATGAATTTAATAAAAATGTTGCATACTCGAACCCTTAACCTTGTAAGTACTTTTCACCTACGATACTAAATAAATAATGGAACTGAAATCTTAGAGATGTAGAAATGTGATTTTGTTTTTAGAAATCACTCATGATATGAATTATAGGATAATAAAACTATTTCAGTCTTATAATGCACTCAAAAATGTCAAGAAAGTGGCTTTTTCAAGTGATACCACCAACAACATGGATACAACCTACATGGAGATTCCTCTTTATGATGTTGAGAAACAACAACCGCTGGAGAAACGTAAAGCAAGGTAACAAAAAACGGTTAATATAGTGTAAATTTGTTGTTGTGTTGAGTTTTATTGCTCTAAATCAGCAGATATGACTTTTTTATATGCTGTGGATTGGGAGAAACTCATATCCAGCAGTGGACAACCGTGCTCTGATGATGATAGTTTTTTCAATGCAATCTTAACTGTATTCAAACAATAACCATTTAACATCTATCTCATGGGTCTGAAAAAGATAATGTCTACACTTCACTTTTTTGTTTATTTTATTTTTTTATATGTATTTGTTATTTATAAATAAGTTTCTTTTTGAAAACATACTTTTCTTATTAAAAAGCACTTAACAAAAACGACTGAGGTGGTTTTTTGGGAACTGATATGGATTAATGGCATTTCAATTAATTTCAGTGGGGAAAATTGCTTTGAGATATGAGCCACTTGACATACGAACAAGGTTACGGAATGAATTAAACTTGTATGTCGATGTACCATTGTATATCATGAGTGTTAGGAGACTGCTTCCGAAAACGAAGACAGACGATATTACTATGACACCTTTGATGATGGAGCTATTTAGACAAATGTTGTAAATAAGTATTTGTGCGATCGTGCGAGTCTGCCCGCGCCGCGCCCGTGCGTTCGTCGATCCGAGCATCAGCTGTTTGATTTTGTGTTTCATCGCTGGTTTTTTGTAGTAATGTATTTTTTTATGAAACTATTGTTTCATTTAGCTGTAACATGATGGAGCGTAAACAATGCTAATAAAACGTTTTAAAAATATGTTTTTTTAAATCAGGATCGATTTTTTTCCATCCCATCATCAAAGGTGTCATTAGTACTATCTGTCTTCGTTTCCGGAAACGGTCTCCTAACACCCAGTATAATTGTACATTATTCCAAACAGAGTCGAAAGTAGTAACACTCAGGGGAAGATTTAGAACATAATATAAACATCCATGTTGTTCTATGATAACTTACAAGTGTTTATTGCAATATTATCAAAAGCTATTTAATAATCAGGTGTAGCTATAATTCTTTAATAGCCTAAATGATTTATGAAACAATCTTGAACAAAAACAAAACATAACTTTTATGTAAATACAAAAAATAAATTACATGAATAATACATAAGTAATATTAGGTATGATGAATAATAATAAAAAAAACATTAAATGAAACTTATATTTCTCATCATATATGGAGTTTTTATTCTGTCACTAACTGCTTCTGAATGGGGTTTATTCTTGAAAACTTCCTTGAGCATTGATCTGTGGGTAGCTAAGTTGTTATTTTTCACTATGCTCATAAAGAGATATTAGAGGATTTTCCCTATAACTTTGAAATCATTACATGTAATTTTTTAAAGAATACTGACCTTGTATATATTGCACATACGGTGCTATAAAGTCACCTATGCAATTTTTGTTAACACTGAGCTGAGTATGAGAAAATATTTTTTTTTAATAGTTATCAGTGAGATGAAAGAGATCTTTGCTTTTACTGATGAAGTTTAAAGTAGTAGTTTAAATATTATCATTTTATTTCTATAGCCTAGCAGACATATATATGAATTGTATAATAAGATGTTGAACTTTTCAACGTTTCTCCTGAACAATTACATAATTTGCATAACTGACGTTATTCCACCGTATGTGCATTATATTGTGTTGTAAGTGATTGTTTCCGCTTAATCTGCATCTATTTAATGAGCATGCCAAGATATTTATCATGCTTTATGTAAGATCTTAACTCAGTAACATTGACAACCAAGGAGGACTCTTGGTTTATAAATTGTTATTTAAATGTCAATTAGTAAAAATTACTAATTTTGTCTTTTGTGTGGGTTAATTAGTATGTCACATAGCTTGCATTAATTTTGCATTCATGCAGTCTGCTTTCTTGCATACTCTAATGGTTATATAGGTGAATCTCTGAAATTCGTTTTTCTATTTATTGTTAATTAATTAATTAATTTATTATATATATATATATATTTAAATTAATTTATCTATTTATTTTGAAGTCGTCGTGGCCAAAAGGATAAGACGTCCGGTGCATTCGTGTTGAGCGATGCATCAGTGTTCGATTTCAGGCGGGTACCAATTTTTCTAATGAAATACGTACTCAACAAATGTTCACGATTGACTCCCACGGTAAAGGAATAACATTGTGTAATAAAAATCAAACCCGCAAAATTATAGTTTACTGGTGGTAAGACCTCTTGTGAGTCCGCGCGGGTAGGTACCACCGCCCTGTCTATTTCTGCCATGAAGCAGTAATGCGTTTCGGTTTGAATGGTGGGGCAGCTGTTGTAACTATACTGAGACCTTAGAACTTATGGACCGTTTATTTTGAAAGTGGTGTAAGTCCATTTTCTTTTGTTTCGAGAAAATTGAAAACAATTCATATTATGAGGTCTGGCATTGTTTCTATTGAATAATCAACATTTAATTTGCTTTTATAAATTTGTTTTTGGTTAATTAGACTACGATAACACATATTTATGTGCTGTAAATGGACTTACACCACTTTCAAAATTAGACAATTGTAAAAATCGGTTAATATCAATTTTGAAAAATCAAATATCGCTTAAAATATACTTCATTTTAATATAATTTTGTTAACAAATACGCATAACAACACATAAAATTTTATTTTAGATGGCAATTAAATTGTCATTACAAGATACTGATTACAAGAATTTACTTATTCTCTGCATGTGGTAGTGTTTCAAAATATGCATGAAACGTTTCATTTCATATAAAATGAATTTATCCTATTTTCTACATTGCGCTATTACATTATAGTAATCTTGTGGTGTGTACACAAAATTCATTTTTCTCAATGCCATTTCTATGATGCCAAAATCTGCATCGTTCGGAAGGTATGAATGCCCCGAGAGTAAAAATTTGTGGTCAATTATTACAATGCTGTTTTCCGACTGGACAACCTTCACATAACAAAACAATGATCGGCATCCATCCGCTATGCCACCTACCTCTGTCAATTGGACTTACACCACTTTCATAATCGATGATTATGCAATTTCATTTACCGACCGATTTTAAGTTGTACAACCCATGGGATTTTTTTGCGAAATTAAACACGGACTAGTTATATATATAAAAAATACATTAAATTAAGCATGAATTACGTGATAGCTCATTTTTCTCAAAAATGGACTTACACCACTTTCAAAATAAACGGTCCTTATATCTCAAGGTGGGTGGCGCATTTACGTCGTAGATGTCTATGGGCTCCAGTAACCACTTAACATCAGGTGGGCCGTGAGCTCGTCCACCCATATAAGAAATAAAAAAAAATAAAAAAATCTGTGTATAGCCACCACAGTGCACCATGCTAGTCCCCATGATTTTTACATGATGTGCATCGCCATTATAAAAAAACCTTTTTAAATGTATGTAGGTATATTGAAAGCCCGAATGGATGGGTGATCCATTTTTATCATTTAACATACTTCCTATTTCTCGTCTATGTTCAGTAATATTGGAAATGACACAACTTAAGCTAGGTATAACATGTCTAATTTCTTGTAACGAGTTTATATTATATAATGCTATTTATATAAGGCGGAGGCAAAGGAGAAGATATTGTATTGCTATTTTATTAAAAATATGCAAAAAATATAATATCTACAATTATGGATTTTTAATGCTTATGTATCTTATTAAATTCATATATCAATGCACCTTCGATTACTTTTTTATTTTTTTATTGCCTCTGTAGGCAGCCGAGCATACCACCCACCTAATGGCGAGTGATTACCATCGCCCGTGGACTAGAGCAATGCCAGGGGCAGAGCCAAGCCGCTGCCTACCGTTCTCTGCATTACCTTTGGTTGACTAGTAGAGGGCATTAATTCCGCCAATGTATACAAATACATAAAAAGCGTAATAAATTAATAAAATATTACATGTACCAGTGAAGTAGGCGCGCACAACTGATGACGCAATAGTCATGTACTAAAAAAAGTTGTAGATAGTGTGCAAAAACTTTACCTCGTATTTTGTTTTCATATATTATTTCAATGTTATTTTTTATTGTATTAAGCTTAGTTTCACTAACAAGACATGAATGTTATTTAAATATAGTCAAGAACAACATTTGATGTGGTATGGCACATCTTGTGTTGGCAAGATATAATTGAAAAAAATATCCAGTTTTAAAAAAACAAGCTTATATAGCAAACCGAACCAACAATACCAGTCTTTTGATACCCTTTAGGATATTAGATTTGTTATAAAATCATTGCATTGTCATCGGTTCTTGATGCATGTGCAAATTGTCAAGTTAGTCGGATATTATGAAGTCGGTGCAAATATCATTCAAAAGATTCAGTTACATACAAACGTACATATAAGCCGCGCCAATAAAGAAACGAATCGAAAATGGCGTCTATGTACCTGCACTGACAGATGGTAGGGTCAACAAATAAAAAGAAAGATAGAAAGAAAAAGTTGTTTATTGTAAAAACATATAAAAAAAAACAAATGAAAATCTACTTTACTTTACTTTATGCCCTGGCAGAGGGGGAGGTGTCTCATCTGGGATGCAACTTGCGTAGACACTTGGCTGCCAGTCATCTAAGTCCCACAACTCGAAAGTGAAAAAATTCGAACTCAACAAAGTCAGACCTGATATTTGACGCGCCGTGTGCGACTAAAGACAGCAATAGCTTAGAGTGTGAGCGCATAATCGCCGCCGCCATTTTAGATTCGTTTCTTTATTGGCGCGGCTTATACCAAGCTAATGTTGCAGCATGGGCTGTGAAACTGCAGTCAAAATCTTTCTTACACTTTGTTGAATCCTCTATGCTTTGCTTCCAGATTGCATTACCAATCGCGAAAAAGAGGAATGTTAGAAAACGATCTTCTACTCAGCACTTTTGCGAAGAAGTATTTGAATGGTTTTAATGAAAAACAGACTATGATGTACGATCGTCTCATAAACTCACCCAGCAACGATTGGGACATATTCTATTGGATAGTTGAAAAGAAGCCAACTCCTAAAGAATTTGACAATGAAATTATGAATCTTCTCAAAAAACATGCTAAAAATGAAGATAAAATTGCACTCCGACAACCCGATCTACATTAAAATGAAAATGTAGTGTTAAAAGAATAAATTTGTTTCGTTGATTAGTTATTATAGCATTAGTTGCTTGTTGTTCAGTATTTTATTTAATAAAAAAATAAAGACTTGAATATAAATTACATTATCGCTATAATTATTTTATTTCTTATAATGAAGGTTAATTACATATCTGCTTGAAAACTTGCTAATATTTAGTTATCAGCTCATTGACGTAATTATATAAAAATGTATTTAACGAGTGTTTGAACACGATTTCAAACGCACAGAAGTCTGTCGTCCATATAAATTACTTATATAAATAGATCTTTAATATGTACTGTTTTCATGAATATAATATTTAACATCAAACGCATAAAGCCTACGTCGCTTATACAGAAGAGTTGTTCTTTTGTGTTGCGCGTGACGTAAAACAAACATACATTTTCTATAATAGTTCGCAAATACTGATGAAACACTAACAACTTATTTCATTAATGTGCTCGAACCTGCAAACAGACAAACCCTTTTTAATTTATTATAGAGAAATAACATCATTTTTGTGGCTATAACTCGACAAAAGAAAATAAATTTCAAAAATTATATTAATCTCTATATTCGTTTTATGATTTAAGATTTATCCACGACTACAACACAGTATCGAACTGAATAAGGTACTATGGTTTTGAATTTGATGTGGACAACATTATTAAAGTACCTAATAAATAATTTTTATTTTATTTTAGTATAATATAGGAATAGAAGAACGCACACAGAACGCTTATACAACATTTTAATTTAACCATCAAAATTTAAAGATAATTGAATTCTTTTTGTATTTTGTTAGTGTATTTTCGTGCGTAAATGAGCCTTTATTCGCCAAAGAAATTAACATATTCATTTAAATGTGTATGAAGGCGGATAGCAGGCTGACCCAATAGACGTTACGAGCGACCCTACGATTTAAAGGCAACGCTTTGCGCACTACGCTCGCTCCATAAGTAGTTGTACATTCGTCAAACTGCGCATTCAAATCACAAATCCGAAAGAATATTGTAAACGCTAAATACTTTATTACGATTATGTTTTCACTGTATTATCAATAGAATTTTATAATTTATGTTGATTATGAATGGGTACATCAAGAGGTCAGGCGCACAATCTTATCTTTCTTCGTTGTTTAAATGTTTGTGCTTTAGATCCAATGAAGTCAGTTAACTTCAAGCGACTTACGAAAATAGTTTATGGTAACAGTGCTGTAAATATTTAATCATAAAAAAAGTACAATAGTGCTCAGTGTGATTAATTAGTGTTTTTAAGTGCAATCAGATATACTAGTGAATTTTAAAATGCCTATTAGACGTAGCCAGGTAAGAGTTATTCTTCCAATTATCAATTATTAACATCTATTCTTTGAGTAAATTAAACATGAATATTAATCGTATTTGATTAATTAATTGTGGTACAATGGGTGCTGATTTTTTTTAAGGTAAATATTTAGAAAGTACACGTCATATTGAGTTACTTTTTTTGTAGTTGAGAAAAGTCACACGAAGATAACTTTGTAACTATTTCTATTTAGAAATCATAAGAAAATATGAAATAAACAGAAGAAGCAGTGGTTGCAGATTTTTATTTTCTGAATGTTTTTTTTTTTATATACTTTACTATTAACATTAACAATAAAATTAGCAATGTAGATAATCTATTTTTATTTTATTGTCTATTATAATCGTAAGCAATTTTAATCGTTAAACTTATCAGGCTACATGAACAAGTCATGTCATTTAATTGCCCTTAAAAAAAAATAAGGCTACGTAGGCAGCTGGAATTATGGCTCACTTGACGTTAAACGTCCACCTTAGATATTAACGACTAGGTTATACCTATTGCAATGTAAAATGGATCGACGGACGGCTAACCTCCGACACATGATGGCATGGCCTTAGAAATAGGCTAGAACTTGGTACAAACCCTCACGGGCTTACAAGACGTCCTGCCACTAATTACTAATCGGATACCAATGCCGTACAACCATCATTACCATCACGTTTTATTAACCACTAACGGATAAACCGTTGGTATGTTCGGTGCAAAATTTCGATTTTAAAGAAATTTCTCGATCATCAAACTTACGAAAATTTAAACGTTCATAAGAATTGAATGTTAATGCAATATTTACTGATATCGTCACAAGTACGAGACTAAGGAGATTCATTTAAATAATATTGAATAAAAGATTTAAAAGGCCCTATTTTAAATAACTAATTGACTTTATGGAATGTGGTTGGCACGCAAAGAGTAACCTAGGAAGTGTTGAGAGTAACTGACAATAACCAGAAGGAAAAGTGGGAGGGTGGGTTTTAAATATTAATTTCCCTTTTTGTCTCGTCCCCGAATAGAGCCGAAGGGGATAATAGCCGCTCGGACTGAAAATGTTTATATGTAAAATACATAGACAAAGACAAACCAGTCGAGTCCTACTTTCTCATCTGTTTGTCAATCAAGATTCTTCTTTGTTTTTTTTTGTATTTTAGCTGTTGACGAGCTTTACATAGTGTTTTCAAGATATTTTTTAGCATATAAAGTATAAAAGAATGCATTTAAGGTCTTGGTGAAATGGATATTCGAGAACCAACACAAGCTGCAGACTATTCGATGGTGTAGCTCTTCGCTGCGGTACAAAGAGCTAGAAGACTCAGTGCAGGCGGACCACGTGGCACCATCGCCCACGCAAAAGCCACACCCACAAATTACACCTGAAATCTCCTTCAAGGTAAATAACAACTCGTTGAAAACAACTTATTGTGTCAACTATGCTATCTCAGCCTTATCTCTTCTGACGACATGTAAAGGCTATCGCAATACATTTTTTGATTGTTCTCTGTGATTTCACGCTATCGCAAATCGCGTTAATTCCCACTTGCATCGAAATTAATTGATGTATAGGATGAGGCACTCGCTCCCAATGGTACATAGAAAATAACTCGAGTAATTCAGTAAAACACTACACTACAATACGACATTCCGGTGAGAAGAGTCAACAAAGGTAGCCACTTTAGTCCTTACAGCTATATGACAAGGGACTTAGGAGACTACCGGACTTAAAATTTTGGATAGGTACCTATATTTCTAGTCATTCAATGATTCACTTTCAATTCCGAAACGGGTTTTCCATTATGAAGGTATATTTTGTTCTAAAAATGTTCAGTATGTCTTCAAAATCTATGGCAAGACTTACTTTATATAGATATTTAAACTAGATAAACCCAAGTGGCAAATGTCCACCCTGTATCAAAAGTATATATTGAAACGAGCGTGTTTTTAATCAAAATATAAGCGCAAACGTGTTTTGAACTTTTATCATGTTTACGTCTTTCGTGTGATGAACATTCATTTGCTTCTAAGCTAGTACTACTTATCAGTTGAAAAGCATATTTAATGCGACTTGTTCGTAAACATATAACACGCCCGAGTGCACGTGAGTAGAGAACGCACTATCGGTGTTTTATTACTCTGACGTGATGATATTTAGCCGAAGCTACGCAAGCAGGGGCATATACGTATTTTTGCTTAATAGACATTTTGCGAGCCCGCAATGTAAGTACATATTTACTTACCAACATTCTGAATACTTCTGACGCGGCAATATGACGCGTTCCACGGTTTGAAAGCTTCAACAAACCTTAATACAATACAACTGAGACTACAACCTCACGGTGGGGTTTTCACTATATGGGGCGAGTAATAAAAAAACCCCGTGAAAAATACAATTTTCTTCCATGATATGGACAGTGTAAATGCACTGCTAACAGGTTGTAAGCTGTACCTTTTTTATTGCTAAATGTGTGGACGAGCTCACAGCCCACCTGGTTTTAAGTGGTTACTGGACCCCTTAGACATCTACGACGTAAATGCGCCACCCACCTTGAGATATAAGTTCTAAGGTCTCAGGTATAGTTACAACGGCTGCCCACCCTTCAAACCGAAACGCATTACTGCTTCACGGCAGAAATAGGCAGGGCGGTGGTACCTACCCGCGCGGACTCACAAGAGGTCCTACAACCAGTAATTACGTAAATTATAATTTTGCGGATTTCATTTTTATTGCACGATGTTATTCCTTCACCGTGGAAGTCAATCGTGAACATTTGTTGAGTACGTATTTCATTAGGAAAATTTGTACCCGCCTGGGATTCGAACACCGGTGCACCGCTCAACACGAATGTACCGGACGTTTTATCCCTTAGGCCACGATGACTTCAGTAGTTGGGCACTTTGAACATATTTAGCACTTGAATTTTAGCAGAATCGAAAATATACTAATACATTCTCAAAATTTAGACTAGTACCAATATCTACGTACTCAAGTACTTCAATATCTAATGAGAATAACTTTAACCGTGTTTATCTGCAGTACGAAGACTTGCAAGTACGACTCGCGGCGCCGTATCAGCTCACCCCGAAACCCGAAGCTAAGGAACTAGGTTTCGGAAAGTATTTCACCGATCATATGCTCAAAATTTATTATCACAAGGAACTCGGGGGATGGCAAAAGCCGGAGATCATGCCATTCGAGAACTTAAATATACATCCCGCCGCGAAGGCACTTCATTACGCCATACAAGTAAGTCGAAAATACGATACTAATATCTATCAATATTTTTATTTATTGTGTACTAGTGGACCCGGCAGACTTCTCAGTGCCTCAATCGATAAATAAAAGACCTAAACTTTTGTATAAAATAAACTTAAAACGAACAAAAGGAATCCGTCCGACGGGGGACACGTTAAAGGAAAAACAAATTTGTTATTTTTATTTAATTCCGAGCATTTTCATATTCTTCCTTTTAAACTTTCTCTGGACTTCTACAAATAATTCAAGACCAAAATGAGCCAAATCGGTCCAGCCGCTCTCGAGTTTTAGCGAGACTAACGAACAGCAATTCATTTATATATATATGAGTGATGTAGCCCACGACTCACTCGGTGTTTAATGCTTTCTGAAGTGGATCATGACACACACCAAGACACGATACGAGGTAGAAGTCTCAATTTCATAGTATAACAGCTATCGCGGCAGAAATAGGCAAAATACAGCCTACAACTCCATTATGTTTATGGTTTACCAGCTTGAATGCCGATGCATTTCAGGTGCCGAAAATAACCCGATATCAGCTTGTTTTCAACTGTTCTGGAATAATCACACTTATTTCATTATATTATTGTTACCACTGTCATTGCTTACGACCGTTATCAATGCAAAATTATGTAAATATAAATGTAAATGTGTTTTATAGATTTGAATGACGTTTGTTCGTAAATTAAACATTGAGTGATCCGAAAATATGAACTATGACGAACGATAGTAGAGATTCAATTAATTCAAAACAATTATTTTATGTTTCGTTTGCAGTTATTTGAAGGATTGAAAGCGTACCGAGGTGTTGATGATAAAATACGATTGTTCAGGCCGGAACTTAACATGGAAAGGATGAACCTCGCAGCCCAGAGGTCCGGCTTGCCAATGTTCGACGGAGAAGAGCTCGTTCAATGCATAAAACGATTAGTACAAATTGACCAGGAATGGGTTCCGCATTCAGAAACGTCGACCCTTTATATCCGACCAACGTTAATAGGGATCGAGGTACGAACGTTAACTTAATTGTGCATTTAACTCTTTTAATCTTTAATTAACAATATTTATTACTTATTTATGTTTGCTATTCGAATGACAAGGTGACCTCCGCCCTGTTGATAAAAAACGCAATGCTAAAGGAGAAATAAAGTAATTCCAGTATCGTAATATAAGAAAGAAATTTCTTTTAACAAATTAATTCTTTATTTAATTCTCCTTCATGACCAGTTCACCTTAAATATAAAGTTGTTTGATAATAAAATTAACGAGTACATATTTTATTTACATATAGAAGTGCAGTATCTCGTGTGGCGTAATGATTCGTGAAGTGAAACGTGTTATTGTGTGACTTTTTTTCGACATATAATAGATTTCCTAATATCAAAAGCCAAGCGTGTCGCTGCTATTGATGATATTATACTAATTGCTTAGGTAGGCTTATCGACAAATACTGAAAATACCCTCCGAGATAATAGGTTACATAGGCTAAGAGCACGCAATGATTAGGTCCAAATCAAATAAATTTATTGATAGTAAGATAATTTCGAAAACATTGTTACAACCAGAAATTAGAATAAGACTATTTCAATAAATTAGTTCATCATTGAAATAACATTTAACAGCATAAAGTTATTAGCACAAAGCAGGTTTTATGTAAAAAAAACCACTGAAAGATTGTAAGTTTATTAATTTTAAAACTCATTGTGGTATTATATTGTTATTTTCCTTAAAAATGAATTCACGTGTCTTTAAACATGGGTCCATGCAAAGCATATTATTATGCTGATTTTTATACGTTGACAACACAGACATTTTTACCCATCAGGACTGGGTATTATATGGTAATTTCGCGACCAAATGTAAAAAACTTTTATTTTATTCGAATGTTAATTTAAAAGTTGTGTGTGTAGCTGCGGGTCATTTGTATTACTTTAGGACCACCATCTTGTTAATCGAAGTGTGAAGTGGCACCGAATGTAGGCAGTCTAGGTCGCCTGTGATGCCTGTACGTCTTCAAAATCAATTGAACGGCTTCGTTTTATGTCAAATCCTTCTCGAATGTAACATACTCTGGTCTAACAGCAAACAACTAAATATATTTATAATAATATTCGCATTTCTCAAGGCTTAGTGAAATATTGGTTTTGTGAAGGCTGTTTTGCGGTAGGCAGCGGCTTGGCTATGCCGCTGGCATTACTGAAGTCCATGGGCGACGGTAACCATTCACCATCGGGTTGGCCGTATGCTCGTCTGCCTACAAGGGCAATAAAAAAAAATTAAATTTTCTGGTGTAGTTCAATAATATACCCTACATTATTCCAATGTCGTGTAAAATAGTATTTTATAAGCTTGAGCTTATCTCAATCAATGAAAACCGTATCCAATTTGGTTCAACTGTAAAGTATTGTAATGTACAAATGCACAGTTTCTATAAAATAGGTATTGCATACTTAAGTAGAGTATATCGATAACTTTTTACTAACCTCAAAACTTATTTAGAAACTTGTTTGAAATAATAGTTGGTTTCTTAATTTTAGATACCTAATCACAATGTAGAGCATTGCCTAAAAATGAAAACCTCAATTGAAAATCAAAACATGAATTTAATAAGTGATTTGCACTTCAAGAGAATATTTGTCGATTTATCACAGCGTGACCAAGGTTAAAATAAATAGTTATGTATAATAGTAGATTTTAAAGTCGTAATAAAATTGTTGTAGTAAGTAATCGTAAAGTAAGTATAATATTTTCACAAGGTAAAATGCGGTAAAGAAATGAGTTATCAAAACGTCCAAGGTAATAATAAAAATTCTTTATAAAATTCGCGTTATTAAATGCGTGTATGATTCTAATGTTATCGCAACATGCGTGCGATAAGAACTAATTCCTATTATTTTCATCGTGTACGATTTTACACTAAACAATAGCCTTGAAATTTATTGAAACTTAAACACGCCACTGTCCATCTAATTATAAACATAGATACTATTAACATAGTAACTGTGTATATCAATAAGCTAAGCCACATAACTAACTCACATGCAAAGTAGCTTTTTGTTAAATAATATGCGATAATTAAGCGACTATTGACAAACCCACTAATGATAAAATCAAAACATAACGAGTGAAATTTAAAATTCCGTCATGGCTTCTCGCAATTACAACTGTCTTAAATTACCATTCTGTCTAAATTGGTCTCGAAGTATAGCAAATTGATTAAAGTGCAAAAATAAGATTGCAAAACATTCACACTTTTTCAAATGCAGATTAATATCTCCGTCGATTTGTTGGGTGGCGGAGAGTTTCTTCATTTCATTTTAAATATTAAATTGCGTCATATACATTTTTTCCGCTATATTTGTCATGTTCCATTTTCACATTTTAATAAAGACAAGAAAGTTTTCAGGTACAAATATATACCGACCGTAATGAAAATGATGTTACATTTAGACTTCGACAAATTTGACAATTTCCCGTTCGTGTAGTGCAGCGGTCGGGGAACTTTTTGAATTATTACCCCAAAATATTTTTGTGTAATTTGATATTACCCCATGGCGAAGAACAAAAAAAAAAACGAAATCGCTTCTTTTTAGCATCTTTCATATTATAGCCCCCATGATAATTTTGAAAAGAAAACAATAACTAAAAATTTAACGATTCTAAAGAAGTTTCACTTCAATATATACTTTTTACTCACAAAAGTTTCAAAAGTTTCATTTTACCCCATTTGGGGTAATTTACCGGTTCGGTTTCCCCGACCGCTGGTGTAGTGGAATGAATTTTGTATTGACGTGTTTTTGTGTTGACGTGTAGCCCACTTTCGGAATAATGGCGCCTGAGTCGGCATTGCTGTTCGTAATCCTGAGTCCAGTGAGCGCGTACTACAAAGCGAGCAGTGATGGAGCGGTCTCAATATTCGCTGATCCCAATGTCGTACGCGCCTTCCCTGGAGGAGTTGGAAACAGAAAGGTCGGCTCTAATTACGGACCCACTATAGGTGAGTTTTCACGTGTTTTGTCCATAAGTTATTATCGGAATTCATAAATCAAGATATGAATTTTATTATCAGCACATCGAGAAATCTACGCAACTAATTAAAACACTTATATAATCAAAAGATCTTAATAGCTCCATCGTACGAAAAGAGCGTCATTTTTGTTTTTTTATCTACAAAATAATTTTTTAATGTGGTATTATGTATTACTTGGAATTTTAAAGCAAAGTAAATTAATGTTTTTAATTTACCCAGCATTGTATTATCGAAATAAAAATTACATAATCAAACACTCTTCGGTGTCTAGAGACGCAAATTTGCTAAAAATGTTTGAAAACTGTAATGACGATATTATTGTTGTACTGAAAAGTGGTCTCTTATGGGTTTCAAACACTTACCAAGCAATTGAGAAGACTTTTTTTATTGCTTAGATGGGTGGACGAGCTCACGGCCCACCTGGTGTTAAGTGGTTACTGGAGCCCATAGACATCTACGACGTAAATGCGCCACCCACCTTGAGATATAAGTTCTAAAGTGTCAAGTATAGTTACAACGGCTGCCCCACCCTTCAAACCGAAACGCATTACTGCTTCACGGCAGAAATAGGCAGAGTGGTGGTATATACCCGCGCGAACTCACTAGAGGTTCTACCACCAGTAAAATCACTATACTATATACATTATTTCTTCTACTATACACATTGTTTCTTCACGTTACCGTATCGAAATTGAAGAGATCCATTAGTTAGTCTATGTAGTCCTAAAGAGTGCTGAAAATGGAGTGGGGCACTAGCCGCGTAGAAATCATTTAGGGCAGAAAATAATAGATAGAGATTATTACATGACGCGTGCTGTGACACGGCATCGACATGGTGGATAGACTAGACGATAGTCCTAGGATCCCACAAAGTGAATATAATGTTCTCACGTGGGTACAAATCATCATCGACATTGTTTCTGCTGTGAGGCAATCATTCGTTCTGATTCGAATAGACACCTTCATCTAGTTATTCTAAATTGAAACTTGGAGATCATGTTCCAAAGCGGGCTGTAGAATTGACGAAATCGACGACTATTTTAGGAATTTAGAACAAATTTTATATTATAATATCCTTAATGGCTTCATTTATTTTCATATGTATGGTTCGCTTTCTAGTCGAAACAAATGATTAAAATGATTTAAGCCTGTCACTACAAGTACTCGTATAATGTGTTTTTGAACGATAATCGTAAATCATTACTATAAATTTCAATTGACCCAATACTGACATGTCATGTTCGTATCTAAGTAAATTCTCATCGTTCCTTTGTTATTTAAGAGTACCTATAAGCACATTCATTATCAAGGGCGGTGATGTAAAAAAAAATGTAAGTTTTTGTTTAGTCACGTACACAATTATCAAAATGAGATACAACAAAATCAGGCGTATTATCGTTTTATTTTAAAGTAATTTTATTCAAACGATTACACTTTCAGAGGCGACAGCGCGAGCTGCAAAATTGGGGCACCATCAAGTGCTATGGCTCTTTGGTCCAGATCACGAATTAACAGAGGTCGGCGCCATGAATATTTTTATGGTGCACATCAACGATCAAGGAGGTGAGCATGCAGATAACGATTTGATGAATTACACTACATTACATACAACAAAGGAGACTTGTAAATAAATTAATATATATTTTGTGATATTTTAAATGTTGTAAAAATTAATTGGATATCCGTGTAAGTGACGGAGACGTTATCTCTTCGGATGTCGTCGTTCTGACCCTTTGACCGGTAAATTCTTGGATTATACATGAAGTAACAATTAGGGTCAGTAACATCATTTAAACAATTTTTCTAACAATATCGATGATTTCAAAACAGTATTATTATGTTCTTTCCTAGATAAACAATTGAGTACGCCGCCACTGAACGGTTTGATATTGCCCGGAGTTACGCGTCGCTCCATCATCGAGCTGGCGAGCCAGTGGGAGGATCTCGTCGTCAGAGAGGAAGTCATCACAATGGATCGCGTCATACAACTCAACCAACAAGGAAGGGTGAGTTTGAGTACACTAGCTGTTTACACGATGTAAACTCTCGATAACGTATAAGCTATCATTGTCTAGTGTCCAGGGTGAGAGACCAGGGGCGCACAATAACAGAACGCGTTGCTCGTTTCAGTTGCTAGAAATGTTCGGCGCGGGTACAGCCGTCATCATCAGCCCGATTAGCAGGGTCGGCTTCCTCGAACAAAACATTGACATTCCCACGATGAAACAGTCGAACCCCGTGTTCCAACGAGTGAAGGACACGCTGCTCGCGATCCAATACGGACACGTGGAGCACCCGTACGCTAAGGTCATATCGTAGTGCGCGCCGGGGCGGTGCTGGACACCATCGCCGCCGCCAGCCTAGTGATGGGACACTTGTCGATGTGTTAACTGTAACGTCTCTATGATGAGTTCACGATATGCGGAACGCGGAACGAGCGAGGAAGTGACACTGTGCCATTTCAATGCTACGCATTACTTGTCAGTGAAAATACGCCTCGTTGTGAAGTTATCTTTAGCGATATCACTGTAGTTTATTTATTCTCTTGATCACCCACAACGGCGCAAAATAAACGTGTTTTGATACTTTTTGTGCTCGCTTCCGTTGTATATATTTTGTTTAATCGGTTAAAGGGATTTAAATGTGGAACTTCATGTAATTTGTTTACCTATCTGAGCAGACAGCGTTTAAAAATAAAGTCGTTAGTGTTTCGAATTCGTTAGCTGAAATTATTCTATTGTGAATGTGACAAACTTAAAAACTCACTACTGCTGACCTGTGAATTTATATTTTAACGTTCGTATCTTCGTGTAAACAAAATTAAATGGACAATGTGATATTAATGTGTAATTAAATATTAAGTACGAACTTGACCTTTGAATTGCATGTCAATATTCACATAATCTAATGCTAATTATTTCTATCGATTTTAATGTCGCATCTATATACCTAATGTGTAAATTTATAGCAACTACAATCAATATTTTGCACTGCATATTGGTATTGCTTATAGTCGAAATTCATTTCTGTAAAATATACATAATTATTTTACCTACGTTAACGGCAAATTGTACAAATTGTACAAAACAATTAATAGTACACAACATTATATTAATAAGTAAAAAAATATATACTTAATATCAATTTATTTACACGTATAAATAATATATTTATGATGATGTTATTGACTCAGAGAGTACAAGTTCGTGCTTAATATTAGTGTGTTTGTTTCTAGTCTAAGTTAAGAATCTTTTATATTACGACGATATGTTATTTATGAATACAATGTTTGTACATTCCTCTGTTGTTTTACGTCATCGAGCCTTTTGTATTGCGCACGCTTTAATGTTCCGAGTTTGACCCGATTAGATTATCATATGAAAGGAATACAATTCAGCGTACTTACTTATTTGCAGTCCAAAGCGTGAGGGGCCCCAGAAAAGCCATAACCATAAATCACCTTAAAACGTCAATTAATTTTGGGAGTCTTGCAAATTTTTGTAGTCGTACCTACTTGTTCTTTTTCAGTAATTTCTTATTTCTTAAGACGGCAATGAGTGGGTACAAAACTAAAAGATCAAAGAACGCCACGTGGTTCTGGCACGCGATCGTGCGAAATTGTGAATGTTGCGTGTCATTTGATTTTTAATCGTTACCTTCACCGTTTAGGGAAACATAGGATTGCATCGCGTTGATTTTGCTTTCATTTTTTTGTTCGTGTTATCGTAGTAGGAATCGTTGTGGACACAAAAGCATGTTACTACACTATATCAAACTCAACAGTTTTAAATAAAAACATGCCGAAATTGGTCGTTTAGGTCACACGTCGGATTCAATGTTAATGAAATGCTATTCTTTTTTTTCCTACCTATTCTAATAACCTCGAGGGGTTATTCTAGATTCGCCGCGCTTGTAGGTGAGCTCATGGGGCTCAAACCTGACGACGTTGCTAAAACGAACTCTAGAAAGAGCCGTGCTTCGCAGAATCTACCACCGGTTGCTATTCAATAGCTCTTAAGGTACACGACACACGGCCCACCTCACATCATGTCGATACGCGAATAACGTCACCTACCTTGAGACATGATATCGAGCACTCAATTGTATTGTATAAAAGTCATCTCCCTCTACAAACCGGAACGCATGACTGTTTGAAGACATAATACAGGGCGTACCTTCCCTAGCGCGCTTACAAAACTCTCGGCCAAAACCCAGCTTAAGCAGTGCAAACCATTATCCTGCACTAATTCTCTTATCAATGGAATTCACCGAAATATAATACTATAAGGTCGATGTAGTTTCAAATAAACAGTATGTAGGGACTTGTATTTATTCGGTTGCACATGTATATGCTTAAGGTACAGCAGTGAAAAGGTTCTAACTACTCCGGAGGTAACGGTAAATCGTCTTCTAATTCTTCAACATTTTTCTTTCTACCCGCACTGGTGCGCGATCGATTCGAAGGCTGTAAACCATCTCGAAAACTAAAACTTTCAGTATACCTGAAACAATATAATATAGCGTTTCATTTTATTAAAAAAAATACAGTATATATTTACAATAATGTAACTAGAAAATGTTAAATTGAGAATTTGAATTAACTAATGAATGAAACTTGATAAATATTCAAAGTCTTGACCCTGCGGCGCCTCAGACTACGACTTTATTTCGTTTGTCTGGTGCGCAATAATACCCAATTAGTTTGTCACGTCATACAATTTTTATACAATCACGATTTCGTAACGTGGCTTAAATCCAAAGGTATAAATTAAAGAATAATTATTACATTTCATACGAAGTAAATACCTAATGCAAATTATACGATAAATAAGTTTGATAGTTACATTTCAAATAAAGTTATGCTCGTTATTAAAAATTAGATTTTGAAGGGTAAATTAACAACTTACTTATAACTTTGGACATCACTGCCTTTGCGTCCTTCACCAGAGGGTTGAGAAGCGGTGGGCGGAGGTTGAGTTGCCGCACTGTTAACTCGAGATATTGCTGTAGACGAAGTTCACAGGATATCAATTATAAATGGAAAATCTTTGAATGAGCTCACATTTATATTTAACTAGTTGTGCCTTGCTGCCTCACAGCCGTTGAGTTAACAATTTTGGGAGACTTCTTCTTTAGTAAACGAATCAAATAAATTCCAAACTATTATATCGAATTCAAATTGGAACACGTCACCTCGCTACAAAATAATAAAAATGTACAATAAAATCTGTATGTGTTCCATTTAATAAAATATGTCAAAAGAATTCATTTTTAGATAAATAGAAAACATTTGAATAAGATATAATTTTATCAGACTTGATTAATAAGGTATTCAAATGTGTCATTTTTATTTAGTCATTATAAGATTAGATGTCCTCGACCACCCAGTAATACATAAACTTCTATGTAAATATGTTATTTTACGTTCAATTATTTACAAATAACCTTTCTACGTATATCTTATCTCGAAAGAGATTTAAATAAATACGCTTTGTCTTTAAATAATTAAACATTAAAATAAAAACTAATTCATTAAGTATGTAAGCTTTGTTTAATTATTAAAATAACACTATATAAAAACACATTCATTCAAAGATTGATACAATTTTTTTATTTGTGATTAGGATTTATTAGTCATGGAATTTAGCATTTCAATACCTATTACATATTTATAACAAAGGACAGAATTATATCAAAGGAGAGAAAGGGTTTATTTATATTGTTATTGTTTTGAATTCCGGGTTTCGAGGGCTGGCTAAAATTTGTCTAATAAAGTTTAGCATAGTGACCATATCTATTTTCTAATACACTAAATTTTTAAGCTAGTGACAAGTTGTATATCATGTACATTTATCACTCCTTTATGTTTTTCTGTATTAGAAGTTCAATTATCTTTCATTATGGAAGTTAATTAATTCATTTTGGATTGTTTTATATACACTTGCCCTCGTAGGTTTTTATAACCATAATAGGGACAGCATGAAGAAAATTAAATTAAGTAGTACATTGTAGCAAACATGCTAGAGGAAATGTCCAACTTTTCTCCCGCGGTGCACATACTATTCTTTCGCCTACCAGGGCGAAAGTTCGGGCAGTACTCAACATCTTTAGTGATTCTAATGGATGTGTAAATGTTATGCCACTATTTTTAGGGTAAATTTTATTTTAATAATTAGGGTAACAAGGTTTTTTTTTATGGCTTAGATAGGTAGACGAGCTCACAGCCCACCTGGTGTTAAGTGGTTACTGGAGCCCATAGACATCTACAACGTAAATGCGCCACCCACCTTGAGATATCAGTTCTAAGGTCTCAGTACAGTTACAACGGCTGCCCCACCCTTCAAACCGAAACGCATTACTGCTTCACGACAGAAATAGGCAGGATGGTGGTACCTACCCGTGCGGACTCACAAGAGGTCCTACCACCAGTAATTACGCAAATTATAATTTTGCGGGTTTCATTTGCGGGATTGAAGGATATCGAAACACGAATTCGTATAAAAGCGAATTCTGAAAAACCTTGCAACAACACTATGATTTAATTTCGAGTTATACCACACTACACCACCTAAAATTATATAAAAACCTAAGATAGTTTTAAAAAGAATACAGAATTCGAAGACAGATCTTGATTTTGTCGGTGACATTTTGACCGACAACCTTTAAGTACTGTTTAAAAGTAGTAATCAGTAATCAGAAGAGTTTACTTTTAGCGATAAAACCGCCCATTTCACTCTTCGTCTGTAAAGTTAACTTTATTTTGATTTTATATTGGTGTAGAATAAAGCTTACTCACCTTTTAAGTCTACTGGTGACTGACTCGCTCTGGACGATCCACTCCCCGCAGATATCACAGATGCTAAAAACATCGACTGGTATTAATGTGTCTTACTTACTACAAAATTATTGAAGCATTTTTATTCGTGATCGGCGCCCTTATCTTAACGTTCACTATAAGGTTGAAATTCCAATGGCAATAAAATAAGGGTCATATGACAAACTGGAGTGCATGGTTCCTTAGATGATAGGTATGTATAAACAATTACTCTAGGTTAGCCGTGAGCTTGCTTACTAATCTATCCAATTTAAATTTTTTTAAGTACATAAAAATTCTGAAGATTTCAATATTTTACCTACGGTCATTTTTAATTACAATTGAAACTTTATTTTATTTGAGTAAATAATACACAAATATGGTTATACAAAAGAAACGATCTGTTGGTATATAGGGAAAAAAATGTATAAATTGAGAAAGACAGGTCTCTTTGATTGGAGTTACAAGACTGGGTAGGAACATGAATGTTGTTCATATTGATTGTGACAGCCATTTTTTTAAAGAAAACGTCTGCCTGATGTAATGTTTGACGAACCTCTTTCCTGCTGCTTGAGCCTGGCCTGCGCACGCTGTAACTCTCGCGTCCACGTGCTCGTCTCAGATAAACCTTGATCTCCGCACAATTTCACTATTAATTTCAGACCTGAAAATATTTCAAATATCTTCTCCATCAACTTAAAGAGAAGGGAGTAATTTCTGCGGAAATATAGTTACTATATTATTCGACTCATCATAATCGGTTGCTCTTGGCAGAGCAGTAGTGGTAATGTGGAATTCTTGCTTATTAAAGCCTTGACAGATGTTTTCCATAGTTTGCGAACCGAGGCCTGGCGCACACACTCGTTAAGTGGGCTTTCAGTAATGTCTTTCACCTGATTTATTTATTTATTCGACTATATCTCGAATAAATACACATTAAAATTACTTTCAGAGTGTTCTCATATTTTCATTGTCAACTTTTGCCAACATCGTTACTCTGAACTGATTTACATTTTTGTCTTTGTTATTTAAATCGACTTTTCAAGATAACAAGTTAACTCACATTGTACATTGTCGGGGAAACGAGTGTTCATTTTCTTATACAAGCTGAGTGCTTCCTGGTAGCGGCCCGTGGCTCGGAGGCAGCCGCCCATCAGTAAGCCCCATTGTGGCTGTTCGAGTTTTAATTATTATGACTAATTATAAGTGGGCCGGGTTCCTCTAGCGTCGTCTATTTACCCCTGTATCGTTCGTTACATTTTATAGCGTCGTGGCCTAAAGGATAAGACGACCGGTGCATTCGTATGTAGCGATGCACCGGTGTTCGAAGCCCGCAGGCGGGTACCAATTTTTCTAACGAAATACGTACTTAACAAATACTCACGATTGACTTCCACGGTGAAGGAATAAGATTGTGTGGTAAAAATCAAACCCGCAAAATTATAATTTGCGTAATTACTGGTGGTAGGACAGCTTGTGAGTCCGCACGGGTAGGTACCACCACCCTGCCTATTTCTGCCGTGAAGCAGTAATGCGTTTCGGTTTGAAGGGTGGGGCAGCCGTTGTAACTATACTGAGACCTTAGAACTTATATCTCAAGGTGAGTTGCGCATTTACGTTGTAGATGTCTATGTAACCACTTAACACCAGGTGGGCTGTGAGCTCGTCCACCCTTCTAAGCAATAAATAAATAAAAAAGAAAGCAATTGCCCTTGTGTTGCTAAGTAAGTGCTGCAGTATTTATAAGTACCCCACTCCCCCCTTTTGGTTGACGCTTCCAATTTTACCCGTCATGTTGAAGTTTGAATAGCTTCGATAACACCAGCGTTCTTTTCAACCCATAAAAGCGTACTAACTGCCAATTCCTGCCCAACTGACGTTACGTATACATAACTTCAAAATTCTCGCATAAAACAGACGTCACGATAGCGTTCGGCCACGAGCAGAAATTATTGCTATAATATCAATTTTACTATCGCTTTTGTCCCACGACACCTACTTTGACATGATTTATTATTTGTTTATTACTGTTTGTTGTACTTGTACATTTTATTGACTGTATAATAATTACATTAGTCGGCTCTAGTCGCGCAGCTCGTCTGTAGTACTGCAAGGCGACATCTGGCGGTGACTCGCCCGCCAGCCACTCGAGGGCTGTTAAATCGCACGGCCATATTGCTTCTACCTGAATTAAAATGTAATAATATAAACCTAAAATGCCTTATCCTTACCTTTTACTATTCAATTCGAAGGAAAACAGAGCTGCTTTGCCTTTGAACGGATTTGTTTACAGAAAAAAGTGTAAGGTAATATACCTAGAAAATAGAAGGTATTGTTTTATAAATTGTATGTATATTTTGTTTTTATTATGAAGTCAGCTAAAAATAGAACGTAAGCTGTAAAGCATAAGGTGGTTCATCAAAACATTGTATAATCAATGGACTTATTGCTTATTTGTCTATGTAAGTAGTTAAGCATCAAATAATGTATTTTTTGGATCGCACAATCTAAATTCAGTCTAAAATCAGTCTAAATTATTGCCAGAATCGAGATTTAAAAAAAATTAAACTTACGTCTTGGTAATGGTGTTTGGCTGTTTGCGTATCGCCCATCTCGCTGTGGAGCTGGGCTAGAGCGGAGGTCACGCCTGCATCCCAATTTCCAATCAGACTGTACCTATTGTCATGGTTTGCACTGTGATTACCATGATTAATGTTGATCAGTTTTACAATGGGGTACATACATCTAATATATATTATCTATATATCGTATCTGCGTGTTTGTTACAGTTCAAAAATGAATCAAATGATATCCTTCTTCAAACAGATTTTCGTTGGAATTTTCATAAGTTCCAAATTCGGTTTCTTTTTTATTTTATTGCCCGAGCAGGCAGACGAGCATACGGCCCACCTGATGGTCAGTGGTTACCGTCGCTCATGGACGTCAGCAATGCCAGGGGCAGAGCCAAGCCGCTGCCCTACAGATACAATTAGTTATTGTGACATTCAAACTAGCGAAAATGTTGAGATCATACGGAAATTATGAAGCATAGCTATGAAGAAGGGACTATCGAAGATCATTGGGAGTCTGTTAGAGGCGCATTCCGTGAAAGCTGCCAGTCTGTGCTTGGTTACAAATGCACGCCTAAAAAGAAATGGATCTCAGGAACCACTTGGGACATGATCCAGGCAAGGCAGCAAAAGAAAGAGCAGATCAACTCTGCACAAACTCTGGAAGCCAAAGAAGAACTAGCTTATGAGTACTACATTTGTGAGTCAAAGATCAAACTCAACCTAAAGAAAGACAAACGAGCTTGGACCGAAGCTATAGCACAGAAAGCAGAGCTGGCGGCATATTCTGGAAACATGTCAGAGTTACATAAATCAGCAAAAATTCTCTGCAATAAACCAATCGCTGATAAGCCACTGAGGGATGACGCCGGAAATCTACTAGTTACCTTAGAGCAACAACTGGTTGGATGGCGTGAGCACTTTGCTAAGGTCTTCGAAGCTCGGCCCACGGTGACTATCGTTGGACACGAGCCTTCTCAGAAACTACTCGACATTGAAGTGGGCCCTCCAGTCGTAACCGAGATTAAAAAGGCAATCACATCTCTAAAATCTGGCAAGGCTCCCGGTGGCGATGGCATTACGGCTGAAGTACTGAAGGCGGATGTTAATCTCACTATCCAGATTCTACACCCGCTGCTATCACGTATTTGGGAGCAGGAATACATACCAGCATCGTGGAAGGAAAGCGTTATCGTGAAACTACCAAAAAAGGGTGACCTTTCCTCGTGTGCCAATTGGAGGGGTATAAGCCTGCTACCAATATGTTCAAAAGTTCTCGCGAAAATTTTGCTGATGAGGATGGCCAAAGTGGTTGACAGTGAGCTCAGAGAAGAACAGGCAGGGTTTAGACCAGGACGTTCATGCTCGGACCAAATAAACCTTTTACGAATGATCCTAGAACAATGTCAGGAGATGCAGTGTGAAGTTTTCACATTGTTTATCGACTTCGAAAAGGCCTTTGACAGTGTCAGTTGGTCCAGCATTTGGACTGTTTTGAAGAAAAAAGGCGTGCCCGACAAGCTCATAAATGTCATAAAAGCGCTGTACTATGGATCGTCGTGTAGAGTGCTCCACAGGGGAAAACTCACGGATAATATCGTGGTCACCGCAGGCGTCAAGCAAGGTTGCTTGCTGTCTCCCCTGCTGTTTATAATGGTGCTTGATGATGTGATGCGCAGAGTCACCTGTAAATGCCGACAAGGACTGCCTTGGACCGCGGATGAAGACCTTGAGGACATCGACTTTGCTGATGACATTTGCCTCCTAGCAACCAATCGGCAGCAGCTACAAAACAAAGCAGATGATCTAGTAGATGAAGCTGAAAAAGTAGGGCTGCGTATTAATTTCTCGAAAACAAAAGAAATGCGCATAAATACCACCGATTCGGCTCCTATGTCGATCAAAGGGAGGCACATCGAGCAGGTGGGAAGCTTCTGTTACCTGGGCAGCATTGTGGGCGATAGGGGAGGCACCGAGGCAGACATTGCGGCTCGTATAAATAAAGCCAGAGCCGCGTTTAGTCAACTTAGGCCAGTATGGAGTTCCTCAACCTTAACAAGACGAACAAAGGTGAGGATCTTCAACTCAAATGTAAAGTCTGTATTGCTGTACGGGAGCGAAACTTGGTTTGTTCGCAAGGACTTGATCAAAAAACTTCAAGTGTTTGTGAATAGGTGCCTGCGTCAGATTTTGAAAATCTTTTGGCCTGAGAAGATCACTAGCAAAGAGCTGTGGAGGATCACTAAGCAGACACCAATGGAGAAGGAGATCCTTACGCGGAAGTGGCATTGGATTGGTCACACTCTGAGAAAGCCCGATACACACCTATCAAAGAGAGCACTGACCTGGAAAGTGTCTGGTAAAAGGAAGAGAGGCCGCCCCAGAACAACTTGGCGTCGCTCGGTGGAGCAGGAGCTAGGGGTCTTGGGCATGACGTGGGAGGAGCTAGAACAGACTGCCCAAGACCGATACAAATGGAAAAATTTGATTCGAGCCCTACACCCCAGCAGAGGGTAATAGGAAAGCATGATGATGATGATGATACGGAAATTAAGTTTTGCTATTGCTATTGAAGTCGGCTGAGAATTAGAACTCATTCGCACGGGAGTTTTTTTAGCGCGCGTTAAAAAAGCTTTCAAATACAACAGATGTATTTCCTTGTATATTATTTTCATACGTCAGCGCTTTTAATACGCGACGCTTTTTTATCGCGCAGTTTTGCATTTTGAGCGCTATGCATTGGGCGTTACAGATTACGTTACATCGAGAACGTTATAAAAGCGCCAACGCCGAGTTTTAACGCAACGTTTTTCAAACGCCCGTACGAATGAGGGCTAAGTATGGAAGTACCAGTGTTCGGCGGCGGCGTGGTCGGCGGGGTGGCGGAGCGCGAGGCGCGCGAGTGCGGCGGCGGCGAGCGGGCGCAGCGTGTGCGTCGGCGCGCCGCACGCACGCACCCGCGACCAGCGCGCCGCCGCTACCGACAAGCCCTCCCGACCCGCTGTTTGCTCCAGGCACAGAGCTACACACATTCAAATTGACAATGACGCTGCCTTCCGCGAGGTATCTGAATGATAGGTACACTCGTGGACAAATTGCAAGTAGTAGTAATCGAATAAACTACATTTAAAAAGGTACGGGTGGTAGGACCCCTCGTGAGTCCACACGGGTAGGTACCACCATCCCGCCTATATCTGCCATGAAGAAATAATGCGTTTCGGTTTGAAGAGTGGGGCAGCCGTTGTAACTGTACTGAGACCTTAGAACTTATATCTCAAGATGGATGGCGCATTTACGTTGTAGATGTCTATGGGCTCCATTAATCACTTAACACCAGGTGGGCTGTTAGCTCGTCTACCCATCTAAGCAATAAAAACAAAAAAAGCAAAATATTGTTCTGCCATGAAAAGTTTGAAAAACAACGTTCGAACTACTGAGTAACGTCATCTGCTAGGTGGAAGATATTCCTTTCACAACCATAACTATTATTTTTATAACAGTCCGTTTGCTGTAAGAATACAAGGCAGCGGGGAGAAATGGTATCCGCGCGAAATCCTTCATCTTGTCCTCGGTGTGCTTTGGGTGAATTGTGCCTCATCTGAGTTCTGAGTTCTGTCTTCTGCGAGATTCGGATGCAGATTGTTGAGCGAAAGGGTATTTTAGTCGGTTTATCTCTGATATCTCTCTGCCGCCCTTATTCATAGGCGGATGTTTGGCGTTCTGTTTCCTCCTGACCGAAAAAAGGGCTTAAGAATATTATATACCTAAATCATGTGCAGCGATAAGGTCGGCCGGGTCGAGGTGTGTGGCCGCCGTGAGGGTTTCGGCTGCTTCCCGCCACGCCAGCTCCGGCGCCGGGTCCTCCGACAGCGACGCTTGCAGCGACGACAGCGCGAGCGTCACGCGCGCCGCGCACGAGTACGGATCGTCACGAGACGCCGACTCTGATAGTGAACGAGCTTCGCTCCAGTTGCCCAGCTTGAATATAAACAAAAAAAATACAATAGAACATTGTTGTCTGTTCCGTTGGTTGTGTTAGTTTCTAACGCGACTCGAACAGAAAAACTACGATCGAATTATTCTAAAGCACTACATATTATTTATTATTACAGACCGAACCAAAAGCTTCCAATTCGATGTCTCTGATTAGTAACACTACCTTTTAATGGGTCCAAAGAATTACAAAAACCACAGAATTAAAGACTTAAACCATGATCAGAAAAAAATCTATATTGGTGTCAAAAGACAGTGATTTATCAAATATTAATCGGCAGAGACTCTGTATGGTTGATCAACGTACAACGACTATTTCGTATAGCAAAGGTTTGTTTGGCTAAGGATATAACGAATTATTCCAACTTATCCCGACCGTATAATGTGCGTTGTGCTTGTGAAATGTCATTCCCGCTCCTGCGGACAGAATGGAAAGCAGTCGACGTCGCCCCAAACATGTCATTTCGGATCCTCCCGATCCACTAACGGTGCTTTTAGGTCCCTCAAGCACCAGTCATCGTTCTCGTCGAACCCGTCGCTTGCGACGAAGGGCTCGACGAGTAAATTAACCCACAGACACAGCCCACTGAGTTTCTCGCCGGATCTTCTCAGTGGGTCGCGTTTCCGATCCGGTGGTAGATTCTGCGAAGCACGCCTCTTGCTAGGGTTCGTGTTAGCAACGTCGTCAGGTTTGAGCCCCGTAAGCTCACCTACTAGTTAAGGTTACGCTGATATAGCCTCTCAAGGCTCTCAGCTTAGGTAGGAAAAAAAAAGTGAAATGTAAAACTTACGGCGTAGGCAACGAAGGCTGCATCAGCATTGGCCTCGGCTCGTAGCACTCGGTCCTCAGCGTGCGCCTTCGCAACGGCCTTCAGTCGCTGCAGTACGGCGAGCCCGGAGCGGGCGGTGCGCGAGGCGCGCAGGGACGAGAGCGCCGCGCCAAGCTCCAGCCGCCCCCCCGCCGCGCCGCCCGCGCCCCCCGCACCGCTGTACCCGCGCAACGCCTCCACACACCACGACATGCCAGTGCTACCCCATATAACATCGCTCTCTTTAACCAGTGCCGAAGCCAGGTTTGAGCCCCGTGAGCTCACCTACTCGTCCGGTAACGCTAAACTCTCAAGGCTATCAGCATAGGTAGAAAAAAAAACCTGTGCAGAAAGGCAGTTGATAAATAAACATCACGCACCATACCAACCCGACTTCTTAGAATAACGATTTCTACCTTTCACACCACAGTAGGTAATTACCTCGCGGCATACATAAGCAAGAGGAGGGGTCCGTCCCATACAACAGGCCCCGGACCTGCAACAGGCCCGGATATACAACAGGCACCCAACGGGCTGTACTTCTGGCATTTCTGATGTCGAGGAGCGACGTTGAGTCATTGGCAGGTATGTCAACGAAAGCAGAAAAAAACTACAATCGTAATTAAATAAATTTGCCTATTTCATTTTATTAGTCGTTAGCGAAAACTCGTGCACATAAATTTCAACTAGTGAATTCCGCTCTCACGATCCGCTGTGGCTATCTCTAATTGCATGAAAAATAACTAACCCGGACTTCCACGGTGAAGGAATAACATCGTGTAATAAAAATGAAACCCGCAAAATTATAATTTGCGTAATTACTGGTGGTAGAACCTATTGTGAGTCCGCGCGAGTGGGTACCACCACCCTGCCTATATCTGCCGTAAAGCAGTAATGCGTTTCGGTTTGAAGGGTGGGGCAGCCGTTGTACCTAAACATGAAACCTTAGAACTTATACCTTAAGGTGGGTGGCGCATTTACGTTGTGGATGACTATGGGCTCCAGTAACCACTTAACATCAGGTGGGCTGTGAGCTCGTCCACTCATATAAGCAATAAATAAATAAATACATTATGCTATGTACTATAGCAAAAACCTTCCATGGGATATCAAAAGCAAGACATCTGTTTCATCATCGGATGAATGGTTTAGAAAACAGATATTGATTTTTATTTAAATGTATTGGCACTTGTTACACTTTCGAATGGGATCGAAATATTAACCGCCTTGGAATAATAGTAATCTACCATTTGTACCGAAAAACATGACTAAGACTATCATTACCGGCAAACGGAGATTTTGCGTGCAAGGACTCGGTTCACTCTAGTCAATTATATAATGGACAGTCACCCCGAATCATCGTCCGTCCCCGCTGTGGGTGTGAGGACCGCGGCGGCAAGAGCCAGACATCGTTCAGCTTCAGCGGCCGCGCGCCGAGACCAGCGAGACAGTTTATCTCCGCGTGACACGTCGCGGACAACGCACTCGTAAGTATCTTTCTCCTGGAATTTTAAACGATATTACAATAAACAACATCACACCTCCTTGGAGGTAGGTACTGGTGGTAGGACCTCTTGTGAGTCCGCACGAGTAGGTACCACCGCCTTGCCTATTTCTGGCGTGAAGCAGTAAGTAATGCGTTTCGGTTTGAAGGGTGGGACAGCCATTGTAACTACATTGAGACCTTAGAACTTATGTCTCAAGGTGGGTGGCGCATTTACGCTGTAGATGTCTTTGGGCTCCAGTAACCACTTAACACCAGGTGGGCTGTGAGCTCGTCCACCCATCTAAGCAATAAATAAATAAAAAAGGTAAAGTGTGCTATGAACCCGAACAAGTAGCTTGTAGGTTATAGATCTTAGCGACTAGCTTTTCTTCAATGCAAATCATTAGCCCCACATTCTTGTCGTAGTAAGACTATGACGTAAAGCACCCTTGGTATTTATATAGTTTCTGTAGCTACTAATTACGTGTTGTTTGTTACCAGATGGTTAAATAAGATGAATCTTAAGCTTATATTTTTGAAATGAAAAAAAAAACATATTCCTTTGATACCAGCAAAGATCAGGTGCCCAATGAAAGGTACACCGAATATAATTGATTTTAAACGCTGGGTAAATACAGTCATAATTTTAGTACATCTAAATTTATTTCATTTCGGAAAATATTCATATTGAAATATATTATGTAATTGTGTTAATTTTTAATAGAAACCGAAATGAAAACGATATGTCTGTAAGCTAGCTTACGTCATCAATAGGAATGTCCTGGTGGTAAGTCGGCGGTTCGACATCCAGCATTGCATGGAAAGCAGCTTTCCCTCCTTCTGGGTCACTGAGTGCCACAGAGCATAAAACCAGATGTAGACCTAGACGCAACGTAACAGATACAAATTAACTTCAAAAAAGGAAGAGGTTTTAAGATTTTTCATTTTCGCTTCATCCGACCGATTTTTCATTTTCGCTTCCGACCTTAACACATAGCCCAAGAGCCCGTGGGCTCTACCTGTATGTATTTGACCAGACCTGAATTTTCGTACATTGAGACCCCTATACCTACCATGCATGAGGTGGGGACTCACTAAGCTCAAAGTGGTCGACGCGCCGAGCACTCAGGTAGGACAGGTACCGATTTTGACGGATTTTAAATCCATTTGTCCACGTCTGCCGTTTTGAAATTTTGAAAATATATGATTATTATTATCGGAAAATAAGAATGGCAGACCATTATCGCGCATTTTACTTTGTGGCAGACCACTTTGAAAATGCTAAAAAAATAAAATTTTGAAAGTAATTGACCAGATCTGCCATTGATATAATAATATGTTGTTTATTATAATCTTAAAAACTTATATTGATCACGGCAGACCTCTACATTGCGTACACACATCAACATATAATAAAATCTTAGCTACTACCCGGCCAGATGTATATTATGTTTTCCGTTCACTGTTTTAGAGGAATATAATTTAGTTGCGATTTACTTTAGCAATGTATTTACCGAAATTAATATTTTTTTATATTCTATATACTAAACTTCATTAGTTAGACAATAAAGAAGTGAATTTTTTATGGAATAATTATAAATAATACGGTATAATGCTGATCAAAAAATAATTCAATTCCTCATTTTTATCATTCAACATTTAACTTGCCAGCTATACAATGCCAAAAAATCTAGTGATGTAGATGATGGAAGGTTCCAGCTATTCGTTAGCAACTATAAAGATTCAGATATCAATGAAAATTATAGAAAAAAAATTCAAAATTTTGAGGCAAGCTCAATACCACCGCGTAAGAGTGAGCTTTATCAACAACTTTTGAGGGCCCACTATATTTCTTCTATTTGGAGAAATGCTTACAAAAAGCAACCCACAACTTTAGACCCATTGGAGTATGGTTGGATTGAGCAGGACAACATATATGCCTTCAAAGGGTTCGAAGGTGACCAACTTCCATATTTTGTGAGTGACTTAATCACCAATGTTCCTGGTAAGTTGATAACAATTCTTTCTCGAACATGTTCAGATGAATTTACGTTCATTTTACAATTTATGTTTTATTTTTGCAGTATTCGATTCAATGGATGATGAAGACGAGTCGCCTAACGATAAAGATGACTCCGATGATGATGATGATGATGAATGAAGATTGATACATATATATATATGTAATGCATGCATGATATATTTTTTTAACTGATTTAACACTTTTAAATTTTGTCTTGACGAAATAAAAATGAGGAATTGAATTATTTTTTGATCAGCATTATACCGTATTATTTGTAATTATTCCATAAAAAAATCACTTCTTTATTGTCTAACTAATGAAGTTTAATATATAGAATATAAAAAAATATTAATTTCGGTAAATACATTGCTAAAGTAAATCGCAAGTAAATTATATTCCTCTAAAACAGTGAACGGAAAACATAGTATACATCTGGTCGGGTAGTAGCTAAGATTTTATTATATGTTGATGTGTGTACGCAATGTAGAGGTCTGCCGTGATCAATATAAGTTTTTAAGACTATAATAAACAACATATTATTATATCAATGGCAGATCTGGTCAATAACTTTCAAAATTTTATTTTTTTAGCATTTTCAAAGTGTTCTGCCACAAAGTAAAATGCGCGATAATGGTCTGCCATTCTTATTTTCCGATAATAATAATCATATATTTTCAAAATTTCAAAACGGCAGACGTGGACAAATGGATTTAAAATCCGTCAAAATCGGTACCTGTCCTACCTGAGCGCTCGGCGCGTCGACCACTTTGAGCTTAGTGAGTCCCCACCTCATGCATGGTAAGTATAGGGGTCTCAATGTACGAAAATTCAGGTCTGGTCAAATACATACAGGTAGAGCCCACGGGCTCTTGGGCTAACACTGTTTTCGTTCCATTAAATAGCTAGTGAACCAATTTAGAGCGATTCCGCGTATGCCTAAAGTATCTAATTTCTTTAGTAAAATTGGTACGGAGACAGTATCAAATGCCTTTGTTAAATCAAGGAATACGCCAATACAGAATTTTTTCTCAGTTAGTTTTGACGACACTACAGTTTTTAATAAGGATACAGCATCCTCAGTAGACTTCCCCTTACAAAACCCAAACTGTCTGTCAGAAATAAGATTTCGAGATTTTATGAATTCTGTCAGTCTTATATTTACCAATCTTTCGAGTAACTTGGAAAAAATACACAAGAGTGAAATAGGGCGGTAGTTATCCACTTTATTTTTAGGTCCACTTTTATATATCGGGCAAACTAACGCTGTCTTCCACGCATCTGGAAAAGTTCCCGTTGCAAAACTACCGTTGAAAATTATAGTTAAGGGCTGAAGCTATTCGTCTTTCATATTTTTGATTAAAGAGTTATTTATTGCATCGGATGGTGAATGGTTACCGTCGCCCATGGACGAACCAAATTATAATTTTACGAGTTTGATTTTTATTACGATGTTATTTATTCCTTCACCGTGAAAGTCAATCGTCAACGTTTGTTAAGCAGGTACGTATTTCATTAGAAAAATTGGTACCTGCCAGCGGGATTCGAACACCGGTGCATCATTAGATACAAATGGACCAGATTCTAATTCTTTAGGCCACGGCGACTGGAATTTGATAAGAACCTACAAGTAAGGATTTAGTTGTTCGTTCAAGTATAGAATTTACAATTCTTACCAAGCAATAATATAGTAGGTTTCGCTTTCTAGAAGGAAGTTAGCGTAGAATATTTTTTTAACTAAACGATATGCCAATTAATTGCTCTTTAAATACTCTATTAGAATCCGTAATTGCTCCACGTTTATCACTATTGGTTAATATTTAATTATTATTTTTTATTGCCTTTGTAGGCAGACGAGCATACGGCCCACCTGATGGTGAGTGGTTACCGTCGCCCATGGACTTCAGCAATGCCAGGGGCTGAGCCAAGCCGCTGCCTACCGTTAAATAATAATAATTAATGTTTCGCTTTCGTACTTTTCGCTAGTATGCTAGCTCCCACTTCGACAGCAAATAAACTAACCACGTATTCGCTTTTGGTTAGGTCAGTCTTAAGATCATAGTATTGGTTTCTTTCTTTTGTTTTTTGTGTTCTTTAGGTATATTTATTTCCCACGGTACCTACAGTAAGCTTTACTAGTACTACTACTACTTTATGTTTGGATATGGAAAATAGGAATATTTCCGACCCGGAACAAGAAACTCCGACATCCTCGAGGATTTAATTGTGTTTCTCATATGTTTCCATCAAAACAGGTCAATCAGGTGCAGAGCCTAGGATTAAGTGAGGCTTGTAGAATTTTATAGTTGAGCCTTCTCTAAAGACATTTCTCTTTGGTTTGTGGTCAGTCGTTTTTAAAGTCTAGCTAATTTGGAAGCTATTATTTCAGAATTGCTGCTTCATGTATGATTCTCAGTATTTTATCATAGCGGCATGAGTAAAGACCCTGTCAAGGAGCAACTAAAACCCACTAATGCGTTATACAGTAATACTCTGTGCGAATGTTATATTCATAGAGTTAGTTGCTCTGCGCATCTACCCACGTAAGAATTTAATATTTTCTTGACTATAATAAATTATTATTCACTTGACTATAAATCCCGCAGGCGGGTACCAATTTTTCTAATGAAATACGTACTTAACAAATGTTCACGATTGACTTCCACGGTGAAGGAACAGCATAGTGTAATAAAAATCAAATCCGCAAAATTATAATTTGCGTAATTACTAATGGTAGGACCTCTTGTGAGTCCGCACGGGTAGGTACCACCACCCTGCCTATTTCTGCCGTGAAGCAGTAATGCGTTTCGGTTTGAAGGGTGGGCAGCCGTTGTAACTACACTCTTGGAATAAAATCTAACTAAATAAATATTCTCTAATAATCTAACTATACATGTCTATGGGCTCCAGTAACCACCACCACCAGGTGGGCTGTGAACTCGTCCACTCATTTAAGCAATAAAAAAACTAAAACTAACCTCAAAATAATCCCATACCTGTTTGAAAATCACCTTGTTCGTGCATTATGTGCTGAAAATTTGTTACAGCATCCCGAAATTTTCCCATACGAACCAAGAGGAGACCAATGTTATGCATTACTTTCATTCTGCAACATGTATACATTTGAAATATTTATACGTGTAGACTTCGATTTTCAATATGTCTTTTATAGGTCCAGGTAGGGAAAGGTAGGTATAGGTACAAGGGAATATATATAGGTATGTCGGCGCAAATATGACTATTTACCTATTTATTATAAAAATAATAAAGATTGAATGTGATAATCGGATCATCTGATCATCAACTAATTACTCTGTGTTTATTACGATGAGAAATTAATGTTAAGCAGTCCCTTTTATTGTAATTTCAATACTTTAAAAACGTGTAAACACGCTCACGTGTACCAAGCCCTATAAATACGGCCGTACTGTCTAGCGCTTGGTCCACGTCATTACGGATCCTCCTGATCCATTAACGGTGCTTTTAGGCACCACAAGCACCGGTCACCGTCCTCGTCGCACCCGTCGCTTGCGACGAAGGCATCGACGAGCGAATTAACCCATAGACACAGCCCACTGAGTTTCTCACCGGATCTTCTCAGTGGGTCGCGTTTCCGATCCGGTGGTAGATTCTGCGAAGCACTGCTCTTGCTAGGGCCAGTGTTCGCAACTCTCCAGTTTGAGCCCTGTGAGCTCACCTACAAACGATAGGGTGAAGCTGAAATAGCCTCTCAAGGCTATCAGCATAGGTAGGAAAAAAAAAGCGCTTGGTCAGTCGTGCCCGAGCCGTAGTACAGTACGGATCTCTCTGGAAGTTGTTACGCTTCTGGTGAAATATACGCAGTTCTCGTGAAGTTTTGTTTCGGAAGCCCAAACATGAGTCATCGTCGAGAAATTAATATCATTGCTGACGTCACACTGAATTGTGAATCATCACATTGAATAATCAGCATTGCTGACGTCACACTTTTTAAAAACATTACGGAGGTCCCGGCTCCGTCAAGTTTCTCCTCCGTCATATACCACACATATTTGTATGACGAAAGGTTAGCTCGAATAACAACGATACCACTTTTTTAATATTTTAATAATATTATTTACCTACTTTAAATTCAAACGTGTTTTGTAATTTTATATGAATCACCGGTCACGTTTATTTACATAAATAAAATATCACGTATTATGAAAACGGTATAAATCCGTCACTAAATCGGCATTATAATGGCACGCTTAGCTAAAAGTTGGAGTTCAGAAATCTTCGGGTATTTTGTATTCGACGTCTAAACATACATATGCTTGTCTCGTGTTAGTGTTTCCGATATTCATACTTAGCAATGGAATGTTTGCTGTACGTAAGTTCCCCAACCCACCCTGAGACATGAGGTCTAAAACATCCATTATATTGTAAAGCGGTTAACTTACCCTTCATACCAGAACGCACGTGTGCTTCAGAAAAATAGTGGCACCTACCCACAGAACTACATTTTACCATATCTAAATGACATTGCATAGTTATAGTAGATGTTTATATTGACCGATTTTATTCCTTCGCCGTAAATGACAGTATGGTGTAACGTGTTCATTTTTTTATAATTTATTGTTATATCATTATCACATATTACTTAAGTATACAGTATATTAATTATTTAAATGATTATACTCAAATCAAATCCTCACCTCAAATCCTTTTCGGCTGTCGGCGTTTGATCAAGTGCCATCCTATAAAGCTTCAAAGCTTTCGGATGTTCTCCCATTTTAAAATAAATATTTCCCATGTTCACCTGTACACCAAGAAGTATGAGTTATTATGTCGTAAAGTTATTTTTCAATAAGAATAATGTGAAGCTCTATATTCTTATGGTACCTTGAGTCGGTTAGCATGCGGAAACAACTTGTTTCTAGTCAGCAACTGATACGTGTTCAGTGCTTCAGTGTACATCTCGTTCAGTGCGTACTGGTCCGCCAAGTTACAAAGCACCTGCAATTTATCATAATAATATTGAATTTCTTTTTATCTCTAAGCAAGATATAATATCTAATTTTATGTTTAATTATCTATGCATTCGAACATCGCTCACATCACATGATGGACTTGGAAATTAAATAGCACAAATGCTAGAATTTCAGGGAAGGTTTTTGGAGTAGTATCATCTGCGTATCACGGGTGGCAGCGAGTAGATTTAGCCCTTTGACTGCCCTGTAGGTCACCCGTGCCCTACGTGGCGCACTAAACTAATGACGTCGATTTCTTTTACGAAGGCACTTGGATTGCCTAACTTTACCTTTTCTTCTCTATTAATGTACCTTTTAGTTTTTAAGGTCTCTTCGCAATATATTCATTCTCGGTATCTTCGGACTCGTCTTTTCCAGAGTCTACTAGATGTTCCCCGCCTTAGTAACATAAATCAACACGCCACGTGGGGCACCGGTGGCTTACATGGCAGTCAAAGAATTAATAAATGGGTGTATTTCATACATAGTCTGTGACAGTGAAGGATTGTCACGGACAATGTGACAAGGTTTAGGTTTAAAACTTTATTCAGCTTACAAAGCGGCTATGGCTGCTTTAAAATATTTTTTATACTTTAGATTTTGTAGTATTGCTAATATAATTTACGTAATTGCTAATGGTAAAGTTTCTTGGTAGCCCACACGGATAAGTGCGATAATCCTGCCTATTTTTCCGCAGTTGTCATACAAAACTAAATACGTATTAAAGTTGGAAGTTATGCCGTACATACAGCAAAAGTCAAATCCAAGTTGTGAGTGTCACCCAAGTTCGCTTGTTCTTGCATGCGAATAAGCTGTCGTTCCATCGTGGACGCCTCTTGAGCCTTTGCAAGTGCCTTTAAAATAACGATTTCTTTTTTATTCGTCACATTAGATCAATTTACATACTTCCATGTAATATTATGTTAAATATAATTACAACAGACGAGATAAACTTTTTTTACAAGAATTTATTTTTACATCGCGTACGTCATTGATAAAGACGTTCGAGGGCGGTAGTAGCGTTGAAAAAAAAATAGTCAAGGGATTTAGGGTTCCGTAGAGTCGCATCGCTTTATAATCATTTTCCAATCACAGATCGCCTTCTATTATGTGTATAAACCAAATAAACATTATACAATTTGTTATCTTATTAAAAATTCAACAACAGCTAACCTGGCCCAAGTCATGTTCTTTTCTAGTAGTACTATCATCCTCAGGATCTGGTCGGGCGCTCAGTAAACAAGACTCCTCCACCAATGCCATGATTCTTGCTTCCATTTGTTTAACGCGATCTTCGACGCTGTAACACGCATCAATTTAATTTAAGAGCACCTACAAGCGTTTCTTAAATCTAGGCCAAAGTTTGGGAGCCATAGTCAAACTAAATTTACTTGCTAAATATCAATGTCGACTACTACTGGTACTCTAGAAAGAGTTGAAATATTTTAGACAACATTTTGGAACAATTCAGTGATATTCTAAAAACAAGATATAAATAATAACATCTTTAAATAATAATAGATACGTATGAAATATAACTTTTATTTTTATTACATTGACGAATTGAATCAGTGATTATAGTCGAATTTTCATCATTAATCGAACACTAATATTTCTAACCTTTTAATGTCGAATTCAATAAATAAATTAAATTTCAATTAGTAATTTGTTATTTCGTATTTATAAATTTGATGTTGATTGAAAAATGATTAAATACACCTGTCTTCCAAATGTTGAGTGGGCATGGGTCGATCGCGTGACGCCGAGGTGTACCCAGCAGCGCGCAATGCGGTCACGGGACGTGCTGATGTGCCGGACCTCGAACCCACGTCTCGCATGCTTACCGTGCCAAGCCGCACCATCTACCAATTATAATTACATTCCTCTAAGACGCGTTAGCAGTAGCGCAGTCTACCTGGAGATTAAGACTCTGATTCTGACTGACTGAACAGGATTAGACTAATGGCTACGATGGTAAGGAGTCGGATCGAACATGTACCACCATTTTAGTAAATATGTTAACATGATCGTCTCAATTACGCCATATATACCTACACTTGAGAATGTTATAAAGTCCAGCAATGAAAATATATACTTTTTTAATAGATTTACAAAATGCAAATATGTACCTAATCACTACATAGTATAAAACGAAGTCGCTTTCTCTGTCCCTATGTATGCTTAAATCTTTAAAACTGCGCAACGGATTTGGATGCGGTTATTTTTAATAGATAAAGTAATTGAAGAGGAAGGTTTATACTATGTATAATAACATCCATTAAATAGTGGATAAATCAATAATAAATTACAGTTTCCGAAGCGAAGCGAGGGCGGGTCGCTAGTATTTAATAAATAATATCAAGTGGTGGAGAATTGAATGAATACTGACCCCAGTGCCCGTACGACTGGGTAACTTTCTCCCGATCCCAGCCGTTCTCAAAGTTTCCTGGAACGTTTCGTCTTCCCTCAGGTTCCGCGTGTCCAGGGCCGGAGCCACTTCATTGAACCCGGAATAAAGTTCGTCATCTTCATCAACAATGATGGCCGTACGAGGTTTTGCGTCGGTGCCCAGTCGGGACGCGCTGTAGTACCGAGAACTTAGCATCGCTTAAATCTCTTAAAAATAAATTTATCAAGTTAAATCTTATTGGAGTATCCCCACCTGTTTAATACGTATGTTGTGACGCCGTTACCATGTCAACCGGCTGATATAAACAAAAAAGACAATTGTTCAGTCTCTATGGATCAAACGGTTTTTTTATTTCTTATTAATAACATTACTGGTGGCCCGAAGGCCTTTCTAGTTTCAGTAAGGTATCTAATAAAACCAATAATTATTTACGTATACCTAAATATGTAACTTTAACAGGTCCTATTCGTTGTACGATTCCGCTTTGTACGGTAAAGCCCTAAACACGTCATTTCGGATCCTCCTGATCCACTAACGGGGCTTTTAGGTAGGTACCGGCCATCGTTCTCGTCAAACCCATCGCTTGCGACAAAGGGCTCGGCGGGTAAAGTAACTTACAGACACAGCCCACTGAGTTTCTCGCTAAATCTTCTCAGTGGGTCGCGTTTCTGATCTGGCGGTAGATTCTGCGAAGCACTGCTCTTGTTAGGGTTAGTGTTAGTATTGTCGTCAGGTTATAGCTCCGCGGGCTCACGTACTTGTTAGGTTACGCTGACATAGCCTTTCAAATCTTATCAGCTAAGGTAGGGAAAAAATACGGTAAATGTTTTTTTCAACAGTCTATTGTATTACCATGGCTGCTATGTGTGATAAAGAATAAAATATGTATTTTTTATTGCCCTTGTAGGCAGACGAACATACGGCCCACTTGACGGTGCGGTTACCGTCGCCCATGGACTTCAGCAATGCCAGAGCCACGCCGCTGCCTACAAACTTTTCACCGGAAGCCGAGTTGCCAAATCTAACTTTGGTGTGATTTAGGACACTTATACACGGCGCAATGATGAGCATCGATATATAATTATGAACGACCGCTACGTTATTTCCTTACAAAATTAAATGATATATTGGATCTCTCGACATAAGAAAATACGAAAATCAGTGAAACACGTTTCTAATTTTTTCCGAAAATCTAGTTTCAAGTTAATCCAACATCGGAATAAGAATTCTCCATGTAAAGTAAAACACTGTTACTCCTTTACTGCGATGAAAATAGAACAATATGTATTTTACATTTTCATTTTTTTAATACGAAGTTTGATATGACACGGTTTGACTAACGAATAAACTTCCGAATGTTTTTTTCCCTTCGAACCATTTTTCATTGGGTGTTATAAATTATCAGACCATCCCGCGGTTTCGGCTGCGTTAAAATTGTAATTCAGAAGTAATAAATAAATTCGGTCTTTAAACTACCAGCCCTATAACGATGATTCCCTGACAACTGTTGCTCTGCGTATACCTTGCTGTTATGTATGCGGTGGTGGATGAAAAATTCCTTCTCGTATAGCCGCTTACAACACAAAGAATTTCTGAGCCGAATTTAAAAGACGAAAAATCTTGATCTGTTGATGAGTGAGATATATTAATTTAAAGATGCAGACAAAATCACGGCTGCTATTCAATTTCCAGGAGTACTAATAAATTGAATGACACCGCCTTTTTTATTGCTTAGTTGGGTGGACGAGCTCACAGCCCACCTGGTGTTAAGAGGTTACTGGAGCCTATGGACATCTACAACGTAAATGCGCCACCCACCTTGAGATATAAGTTCTAAGATCTCAGTATAGTTACAACGGCTGGCCCACCCTTCAAACCGAAACGCATTACTGCTTCACGGCAGAAATAGGAAGGGCGGTGGTACCTATCCGCCCGGACTTACAAGAGGTCCACCAGAGGTCCTATCACCAGTAAAAATTTTGAGTCATGAGAGAAAGAGAGAGCCTGAATTGCATTGAGAAAACGACAACCCTATTTATGTCTATCGCGCCAATGAAACATGACTGCTTCTTTTAGAAACGGCAGAAGAGTCGTGCAGTACATGTAGAATGACGATGTGAACTTAAATCATTTATTAATGGTTGATTTTTATTGCAGGGTGACACGCTTCATCGTGGATGATCAATCGTGAAGACATCAAGTGGGGTAATACACCGGACGTCTTACCGACTAGGCCTCGGAGGTAACAGATTTGTTCGCTAAGGTAAAAACAAAAACGGTAAATTTTCAATCTCTATATTTAAAATTTATGACATGTTCAGTAATCAATACATTCAAGTCCATTTCAAATCGTCACACCAATTTAAACAAAATTAATAATTTCAAACTAAATTTAACAACTAACTGAAAAGATTTAAATCACATGACAAACTGGTACACCCTTCTTGTACAAGAACAGTGTTGGAAGACACTGAAAATTACAGATTCCTGTTTGACTACAGAAAAAATATCCGTCACAAAAAGTAATCTATAAACTACTACACTTATATAGTAATAATAAATTGAAAATACGTAAAACAATCAACGAACCACAACTTCCGCACGCCGCTCCCGACCGATCTTTATCCAATCACATAAACATTCTGAATAAACTGGATATAAAAATAAATGTTCTCCAAAAACTCTATTCGTCTTCGTCGAAAGCAATAACAAACGTTACAAACTATGTACACATTAATATGATTTTGCTTTTCATGATAATCCGATCGTATAGTCTACATAAATTATCAAATAATAAAAAAATAAGGATGTCAATTAATTCGTGACCCTAAAAGACTAGTTAGAAATGCAGTATTCATATTTTTGTACACTTTTTCGCTTATCATTAAGATAACACCAGTTTAAAGTAGCCTATAAACAGAGATAATATGACTTAGTTGTTAAAAACAATTGTAATTATGTTGTATAATAAGTATGTCATTTTTAGAATATTATTTACACAGAATAACAAATTGTTTCCGATTCAAATATTTCCACGCACTCAGCACCATCCCAGCAGTATTGAACAGCACATAATAATATTAAATTTATGGCATTGGTTATACTATACATAATTTAAAAAAAAATTGCAACTGAAGAAAAGAAAAAAAATTTTTAATTGACATTTTACACCGACATCATCCGATGCTCTCTATATAGGAACGTTTCGGAGCCAAATCTAGGGCAATATTTGTATAAAAATGGATGGTCATCTATAATGTGCATACTCAACATATATGTTATATTAACGTATTTAAGAAAAATAATAATAATAATAAAGTTTTCATTCAATATAATTAAGTAAAATTCATACAAATCAGTCAAATTTTAATGTAACAATTAATCGTATTAATTTTATCCTGACACTTCACGGACTGCTCAAAGTAAATACGCATTGTAATTGTATAGCCTCTTTCTTATTATAATTTAACGTTACAAGGTTTACGTGCAAGAGCTTATTTATCAACATCAACGATTTATCGGATCCGATATAGATTCACAGACAGGTTGTCGGCGAAGAATATTTATTTTATCGATATGATCAGTCCGTCAGTGATAATGTCATTGTCATAGTTCCCTATAAAGAATTTTAGTCCTTAATATCGGTGAGTATGTATCGGCGCGATATATCGTTGTCGTGTCGGTGAACGAATCAGCCCCGTATATAACTAAAATTAGCTTGATAGCTGTCTTTGAACTATTGTCTACTGTACTCTTGTTAGGGCCACCGTGATCACATTTTATAAGCACCAATGTGTGGGAAGTGTCCAAACTGTAAAACTCAAACACACAGCACACCGTCACATGCACAACTCGATGAGATGCCTAATTTATAACACGTGTATATGAATAAAGGACTCAAACTTACAAGTAACGTTTCGCTTCGAACAGAATTGTACGCCAATATTACGAGTACATAATTATTATTTATACCTTATCATTATTAAGGATCCGCGCACTAGGCGGCCTGGCTGCGGAAACCAAATTATTTGAGCAGCCAATCGACGCCAATTTATGACCTTTTCGTCGAGCGATTTGGACTTTATCTCGTAAAAAACGCAAGGCAAATAAAAGACACTGGATTCATCCTCTTTTTCTAGAACGGAATTGAAAAGGCTTATTCTATAACAATTTTAAAGATGTTCATACATACCCAGACCGGTTTTTATAATACAAGAGCTTGTACAAGCATGCTGTGCCATATAATCAATATTTGGCAAAACGAATATGCATTAGCTGCTACAGCAAGTGCGCGGGGACTGACATCAGCCACATACATCCGCCAACACTCGCTCTGGCTGCCGTGCAACAGGCGCGTTGTATTGGCCGCCACAGCCAAGAGTTCTGGGTTGCTTATGTGCGCGGGCTCCTATGCAACGCCATATATTCTTTTGGCTGCCTAGTGCGCGGGGAGTCTAGCCATGACCGGCTCCGATACGAGCCGTCCAGCGAAAGTAATCTGTTTCGATAGGTAAAATGAAATGTGATTTTTTTCAGTGACGTCACAAGAGAAGAGTTAGTTAAATGATTGCGTTCAGCGTGCTTAGTGCAAGTTTTCTAACGTTCTCGATAGCGTAAAAGTTAGCTCATATTTGTTTGGATTGTTTGCGTACGTTTGCCGCTAGGGAAGCTGTTCCAACTGCATTGGGTTAACTTTTACGCTATCGAGAACGTTAAGAGACTCGCACTAAGCACACAGTCCTCGCGTCGCGGGGCGCGGCTATATCTGCGTGGAGAAGCGCGGCCGCGGCAGCTCGAACGCGTCGCCGTGCACCGACCGCGCCAGCGCCTTCATGCTGGCCGCTATGTCGTGAGGCTCCTCCTGCGACATCACTCAACTTCACCACCGCATTACATACAAATATTTTCTATAACATAGTTTAACAAAATTTTATCTACATATCAACACGCGAAGCAAAAACTTTGTACCACTTTTTATGAAAATTGCGCGGACGGAGGAGTATGAAATTTCGCACACTTATACAGAATATAGAGGAGTGCAGAATGCTAATATTTTTTTTTTGTGCATTAATAATACCTACATTAAATCAATAAAAGAAACTTTACCACGTATTTGACGTATTTGACACACACATATATATATTCTTTATTTACTATCAAGCTTTTGTTATTGCTTACAGTCTGTGGTCAAATTGAGAATAGGTTAGGATAGGTTGATATTGTTTATCTGTAATGTTATTTGACTATATTTGTAGTCTTGGCAAAATATGTGGTTATAGAAGTATTATGTCAACTATGACAATAGAACCATAATAATGTTCAAACTTTTAATTTCAATTAATTACCTTCGAATTTCGAATACTGCGGGACCACTAGTTACATTTACATTACATAGCCCGTTTTTCAATAAAGCGTGACAAATGCTAAATGTTAATTCAATTAATATGATTATTATTAATGCATTCACGTGCACAAACACGCTGACTTAATTCTGTAAAGATATGAGCTACGTACATCGTCAGCGTAATCCTGTTCTTGCGCCGCTCTGTCATTGGGGAACTTGGGCATGTTCATGGGCAGAGAGCGAGCGATCTCGGGAACGCCTCCGCCGCGGGGCCGAGTTATCTGCACGCCCTCGCCGGCGCTCTCTTCTGTGCGACACAACCGGACAACTTGTAGTACAAAACTTACGGGTTCATAGGACGACAGTTCTATTACTTTCGCAATTCATCAAGTGTATGTATTGTAGATGTTGTATTTGTTTGTACAGGGGTGTAAATTGACAGAAACGGGATTAAAGTAATAACCTGACGTGGACTGAAGGCATCGTTTAAATAAATACTAATATATTGGACGGAAACGAGAATAAAGTAACAACATAACGTAGACTGAAGGCATTGGTCAAATTGTGGCGGGTAGCCATCATACAACGCAAGATATTTGACAGATGCCTGAATCTCGCTTACGACATTTTCAAGATAAGCTCGCATATATACAAGTTCCGAACAACAACATTCGGACCGTCGGTCTACCGAGCAATATCACCCGCTCGGTGGAAGATCTTTCCTTTCGTCGTCTAAGCCTCTCCAAAAAATAAATACTAATATAATGGACAGAAACGAAAATAAAGTAATAACCTAACGCGGACTGAAGGAATTGTTTAAATAAATACTAATATGCTAAATACTATAATAATTGGGAATGTGTATATACACTATACTTGAGACCTTAGAACTTATATCTCAAGGCTCCGGTAACCAATTAATACTAGGTGGGTTGTGAGCTCGTCCGCCCATATAAGCAAAAACAGAAAAAAAGGTGGGTTTGTTTGTCCTTCTCTCACGTCGGAACGAGGCAACAGATCGACATGATTTTATATGGACAGCATTAGGAAACTACACTGACACTTTTCTTTGACAACACGAGCAAAGCCACGAACCGCAGCTAGTTTAACTATAAAGATATAACAGGATTACGTTACGTGTAGTATCAGTCAGATCGTATCTCGAAGCCTGTGCGACATCGCGTGTGAATGTCCTCTGGCGTAAATCATAACATCAGCTTTGCTTTTTAATCGTTTCCCAATAAGTGGATTACGAAATTTTTTATTAAAACAATAATATTCGATCCTGGTTTTAAAAAGAACTCCAATGCATTCATAGAACAAACGGGTGCACACGATTAAATGCGTGCTAATATGATCTCAGCTTTTATTTCATAACATACTATACGTATATTATGAAGTCGTCGTGGCCCAAAGGATAAGACCTCCAGTGCATACGTATCTAGCGATGCACCGGCCTTCGAATCCGAATCGAAATACGTACTTAACAAATATTAACGATTGACTTCCACGGTGAAGGAACAACATCGTGTAATAAAAATCAAACCCGCAAAATTATAATTTGCGTAATTACTGGTAGTAGGACGTCTTGTGAGTCCGCACGGGTAGGTACCACCACCCTGTTTATCTCTGCCGTGAAGCAGTAATGCGTTTCAGTTTAAAGGGTGGGGCAGCCGCTGTAACTATACTGAGACCTTAAAACTTATCTCACGGTGGGTGGCGCATTAACGTTGTAGATGTCTATGGGCTCCAGTAACCACCTAACACCAGGTGGGCTGTGAGCTCGTCCAACCATATAAGCAATTAAAAAAAAATACACAATCTTGATACTAGATGCACCCGCAATCTACTTCATATGAATTACTGCAAATGATCATTGTGACGAAAAATGGACCACGGAAACATGACGAACCAATAATATATTATGCTAGTAAGCAGTAAGTACTATCTTATCTTATTATCATGTCACTCTTACCATTGCTTTTTATTTTATGATCCTGTCTATTTATAGTCTCGCAGATATGTCAGTCAAAACAATATGTTATATTAGATTACCTAAAATATCGCGTCGTCTAAAATATCGTCTTTTTGTTATCTGTCAATGTGCCAACACTTTAATATTACAATTTCGTAATGGTGTAAACGAACTCACCATCAGTCTCATAATCATCTTGATCTGATGGTATGTTGTGTCGCGAATCCGTATCTTCCAAATAAAAAAGAACTTCATTATCCAAGGAGTCATCTTCTTGAGGTGGGTTTCTGTTTGGCTGAAATATCAGATATATATTTTTTAATATTTAAATAAAAATGAATGTGGCGTCTTGTGAGCCCACACATGGGTATATACCACAACCCTGCCTATACCTTGCGCGAAACAGTCGTTTTCGTTTTAAGGGACCGCTATTGTACTGTAAAAACTGAAACTTTTTAAGGTAGACAGCAGCATCAACATTGTTGACGCCTATGGGCTCCACTCACCACTTAATACTAGTAGGCTGTGACATCGTCTACTCATTCAAGAAATAAATAAAAATATAACTTTTACCTTAAAAATATTCTGAGCTTTTTTGACATCTTTGAAAGATGATAGCCTTCTTCTCTGCAATGGAGGTAGTTGCGGTGAAGGAGGGCCATTATCGAGGCTTGTGTCAACTCTCCATTCACATTCACTGTCACTTCGTGCTTTATTGATTATGCTAGAATATCCAATTTATGCATTTAAAAAAAACTGGTAACTCAATAACGTAAAATACGTAATTGAGAAAAGTAAAAATCATTTTTTGTTTGTATTATGATTTATAACAATTCATCTTTCCGCATTAAAAGTACACAATTTCCAAAAATATTCGAAATAGAGTTAATATGCGGAATCATTTGGTATCACCAGTGTTTTTCTCATAAATACTGTCAAAAGAGCGTAGTTTAGTTTACCATGTTTTGACTACTATCAACAGAATTAATACATAATTTTATCTTACTTTAAAAGACAGATAATGTTAAATAAACGTTGCAAAGATGATTAATATTAAAAATATCACACATGTTAAACCTTTAAAACACTCTCCTGTAAAACTAATGAGTTTTGAGATAATACAGTTTTAATGCGCAAAGATGAATTGCTTATGAATATAGAATATATTATAGATATAATGTTGTATAATAACCTTGCCAATGTTTTATGATCCCTCTGAGCTCTTTCTTTATAAGCTTCAAATTCAGAGTACTTTTGTTCTCGAAACTGTCTTACAGTATCTTCGATGGCCTCTAGCTGTGATTCGAGCCTATGATTAAGCTGTTTACTAAGAGTACCAATGACTTGGTTATTTAATGGCCAATTTTTCTTATTATTAAGTATAAAATTATTTGTATCCATATTCTCCTTCATTTCAATATCACTAGATAACTCTGGCACCAAAATATTAAAGACTGGTGAATAATTATTTGATTTCTTAAGGGAGTTTACTTGTTCATGGGTTGTCTGAAATTAATTTTATATGATTAATTAATATTTAAAATATATGCAATTATATAAATTTTAAATTTGTATGCAGTATATTTACTGCAAGCATGTTAGTATCAAACACAATAGTTTTCTTACTAAACCAAACACTGTCCAATAATGAGAAATGAATTCAGAGTGCAATAAATGATGGTCATGTTAGCAGTTTACTTACTTAAAGTAAGTGTATAAGTTAGATCAGTATGGTTTTATTTACTTTCATCATCCCTTACATGTCATTAGCATATTTTATCAAAATTAAACTTTTTAACTTTTGTGTTCTGTTTATTAGTATTTTATCAATTTCATTATTACTATTGTAAATCTAAAATCTGAAAAGAAACTGCATCTATGTAGCATGTATATATTACCAGTAATAATACATTTTTTGGGTATTGTATAGCCTAATAAGTGTTAAGTCATTGACACTGAAGCCGAATATAGACAACCAGTAAAGTTATAAAATGAAAAAAATATGTTTTTTCTTGTGTGAAAATATCCCACTTCATATAATATGACTATATGCAATGCCAGTGTGATTACTATGGGATTTTGCCATTAAGTCTGGCATACACTTAGACTCTCCTATGTCAGCGGGTGACCTATCCTATGCTTTCCTGTGTAAGTGTTATCAACTCTAAATTATTATTTCCGAAAAAGACCAGAAAAATTAAATTGGTCTTGAGTATACAAAATACTTCACCATATTTTATTATTTCTTCTTCTTCAAAGCGGTATAAAATAATAATGTAACAAAAATCATTAGGCACTGTACATCAACAAAGTACATTTATGTAATGAGCAAATATTCAATTGTTTTTCATTTGGAAATTATTGGCTTTTAATTGCTGGCTTTATATTTATGGCTTTTTATTAATGATTTTTTCATACCCTAATGAAGATTACTCTCTAGTGGAATACTTCTCAAGTTAGGTCAGTGGTGGTTAGTTAGGTAGAAATTTAGAAAACTTTTGGTCATTCTGCTTTAGAAATTATAAGCTAATAAATATTTTCAGTTACTAGTTGTTAATAGGTAAACTGAGCTCATAAAATACTTTTAACGTACTTGCATTTGTTTGTTAATTAATACAATAGATGATCCTCTATTGTCCTGCAATAGAGCATACACAGTCATTCCACAGGCCAGGCAAGTATGTAGAGTCCAACGTCCCACCACACTAGTACCAACTAAAATTTGTTGTTCTATTTGAGTTTTTAATATGTTGGCAGGAGACGATAAGAGTTTCTGAAATTAATTATTTAATTTCTATTATTTATGTATTAAAAAAATATTGAATTTGTAGCTGTCATGTCCAAAACGTACAACATCTATTAAAACTTCTCTTGTTTCAATGGTTTTATATATTGTACTCCAGCTGAAATTATATTAAATACTATTTCGATCTGTAATTTGATATGTATGCCGGCTACATGCAGTCATTATTACAATCACTGTTTAGGAATACCTTATAAAATTCAAGGCTAATAAAATTTTGTTGATAATTTGTTACATTCATTTAAAAACGTGTTTGTGTTCTTGTTTTAAATGAAAACTCATTTTATTATTAGTTTCATTTTTAAATCGCCGATGCTTCAACTTGTTTTCGCCTAAAGATATAATTATCATCCAAACAAAACTTTATTTGTGTCAAAATAGTACCGCACATGTAGTATGTACAACTTACAAGTTTTAATAAAATTTGCTCATCAATTCAGATTCTCAATCGCATATTTTATTCATTTTTGATACAAATTGTACTTAAAGAATACCCTTTGATATAAGTCAAGGCCAAGAGATGTTTACGGACGGTACCTCACTGAAAAAAATATCCCTTTGTTCGCTAGATGTAAGCTCCAATTTTTCACGATCAACATTATCTTCTACTTTATCACTTTCTAACGAAACATTAAGACATTTACAAACAAAGAGAACCATTGTGTGTGAATATTGATGAGACAAAAATACAATAACACTCTTGAATTCAGCAAATAAAATTAATCAACTTTCAGTGGATAAATGCGTAGGTAGATAATTAAATTTTTACTTTGTTTGTGTGTGTAATACCTGTTTTTAATTTATTTTGGTGGCTTTTGGTTTCCGTCTTTTAAGCCAAATCCACGCTTGTTTGTGGCAAAAGGATAAGTATCCGTTGGATTAGTTTGATGCGGGTGTTTGAGAGAGATCTAAGTTGAGCAATATCCAACACAGGGGACGACGGGGCAACGTAAAGCTGCCATCGCCTTAAGCATGTCTAGTCGAATCTCCCCTACCCAGTCTCGGTACTTTTATGATTTTCAAACACCGGTCACCGTCGTCGTCGAGCTCGTAGATTACGACAAAGACTCCAACGAGATGAAAATAAGAATTAAAATTAAAACAAGACATGACTTAAAGATCTTAGTTACCAGGTCATAAAATCCTTTAAAAAAATGAGTACGGCTACGTTACGTCAAATATGTCAATTGTCCAAATTGTCAATTTAGAAAATTTCATGCTACACATATGTACCGTATAAAGTAAAATTTTCACAGTAATTCTTATTTTACGCTCACCTGGTTCAATGTGATGAAATAAAACGTAGGTTGTACCTACGTGGCGAGAACAATTTAAAAATTATTCATAGAAATAAATATTTTTGTCTAGTAAGGTTACGTTAAATTTTACGTTAGGTTTAAGCAAGAAAATCACATTTTCTTAATAGTTCTAACAATTAAAAATGTCTAAAAGAAGTCAACCTGCTTGGTCACCTCCGGTTCGAAACAAGGAGCGACCAGTTTTAAAACTTTACAATAGTTTGAGCCGACAAAAAGAAGAATTCATACCCGCTAATGGTAATCGTGTCAACTGGTACAGCTGCGGCCCTACAGTCTACGATGCATCTCACATGGGACATGCGAGGTAACATTATTTTTCAAATAAACCCATTATATTATAAAACCCAAATTGTTAGGTCATTGTAATCATCATAGCGGTTGTGGAATTGTGATCACAGCTGTCTGGAAAACAAGAGTACACATAACCCCTTTTTGGTAAATTATTACAAAATTTCAGATCTTATATGTCATTTGACATACTCAGGAGGGTAATGGCTAATTATTTTGGATATGATATTTTATATGTCATGAATATAACTGATATAGATGATAAAATAATTAAAAGAGCCAGACAAAAATATTTATATGAAAAATATTTAAAAGAACCAAGGAACCTTAATGACACCATTGATGATGCAGTCAACGTTATAAATTACTATGAGGAAGCTGTAAAAAATGCAGAAGATCCAGATAAAAAAAAAATGATGCAGAAAACATTAGATGAGTGAGTACATGATGAAATAAATCTATAAAGTTTCATATCAAATAATTTTGAAAAATGTGCACAGATATGTGAAAAATATGCACAAACATATGTAAAAATGTGCCTACATGAATCTACAGAATGATGTTCAAGAAATATTATGATGATAAATTTTATTGTTAAAAGTATTTTTCTTTTGTAGTTGTCTCAATCCTTATATACCTTAACTATGCTTGAACATGTGTTTCCATTCAAAGTAAACATACATCATTCAAATGCTCAGAATAATTATACCAAAGATGTAAAATATAGCACTATATTGTATTCGATTCATTTTTTTAAATTCTAATTTCCTACTGTGCTCTAACCCAACTTTCAATTAACTGTTTAAATATTGAAATTACTTCCAACCCTATGATATTTTTATGAATTTTATTTGGTATGGATTATATGTTATTTGCTACAAACTTTTAGACTAGATCAGATTAACATAAATTGCTGCATAATGGTTGCAGCAAATTTAGATCTTGATGTAGCAATTATAATTTGATGCAAAGATATTAATATTTCCTTAGAATCAGAAATGGGTTTGAAATTGGTCTCATTTTACTCAATTTTAAATAAAACAACAGTAAGGTTACCGAGTAACAAAATTATCCCAATAAGTCTGCAAAAGTAATATATGATATAATTTCAGGATTGCGGCCTCAGTAAAAGCCCTTAAAGTTGCTATTGAATCAAAAGACAATGAAAGGATTAAGAATTCAAGATGTGATTTATTAACATCAGCAAAGAGTCCAATCTCTGACTGGTTAGATTACAAATATGGAGAAACTGTTACAGACAATGCAATATTCACAACTCTACCTAGGTATTGGGAAAATGAATTTCATAAAGATATGAAAGCACTTAATGTTGGTAACATTTTTATCTTGCTTATTGCTAAATTATATAAGTAAAAATGTTTTGTAATTTGTTAAGCAATTGAAATGATAATTTAATTTCAAATACTCGAGTTTTTACTAATAAAAAAAAGGATATACTTTGCTAAGCTGCAAGAGCTGCGGGATGAGAATCCTTATGATACGCAACTTTAATTATTGTTCAAATATTTGTAAAATTTTATGTCATAAACATGGCTTTGTTTTAAGGTATTACCACCGGATGTACTGACAAGAGTAAGTGAATATGTCCCTAAAATAATTGCATACATACAAAAGATTATTAGCAATGGTTTTGCATATGAATCAAATGGCTCAGTATATTTTAATGTGAGTGAGTTTGATGGAAATGAAAGGCATCATTATGCAAGATTAGTGCCTGAGGCATACGGTGATACTAAATCGTTGCAAGAAGGAGAAGGTAAAATTTAATGATATTAACTTTTTGAGTGGTGATCAGAATAATAAATTATATAAAATAGTTTGTGTATATAAACAAAAAATGTTCTGTATTTAAGTAGCTTTTTACTAAAGTTGCTTTCTCTGTTTATTAAAAATATGTTATAAGTTTGCGCTGTATTAATTAATTTCAATTAGCAGTTAGTTAAACTGGGTATTTATCTTCACTATAACAATATTCTTGATTATTTTTCTGTTCTTTGGGCTGAAACTTATAATATAATAATGATGGCTTATTAATTGTTCAGTATTTGTGAAAATGCACAAGTGTGGCATAATGAAATATATTCACTAGATGTGAACTCTCGGGTTTTTGTAAATAGTCCAATGAAGTCTCCGTAAACTATTTTACTGAGGCATTGCTTTTTATAATAGTATCTTATCATCTCATTCCATTTAATTTTATCCCAATTTATTACTATTTCTGTTAAGTCAACTACATTTTATTCTACTCCATAACATTTTTCATATATGTATGTGTGTGTGTGTGAGTGTATGTATATAATGATGAAGATTTTATAAACTAGACATCAACAATGGCATTGGAATATGCTATTTTTGAAAAATGAATAGGGTTCCAGGTTCCAAACAGCACTAACCATCTTCTCTATTTAAGTCAGAGAATATGTTATGTTATTTTGAATATTGCATACCATGCGGAATTAGCAGGTTCTCTTTAGCAAGTATATTATTATACTATAATTATACTATAATTTCAAATGGTTTTCAGGTGATCTAACTGATGATGCAGCAGAAAAGCGATCACCAAACGACTTTGCTCTATGGAAGCGTAGTAAAGCTGGTGAGCCATCATGGGATTCCCCATGGGGGGCAGGTCGACCTGGGTGGCATATAGAGTGTTCCGCAATGGCTTCGGATGTTTGCCAAAATAAACTTGATATACACACAGGGGGCGTCGATTTAAAATTCCCTCATCATGACAACGAATTGGCCCAGAGCGAGGTGAGTATTATAAAGCAGTAAGAGAACACACAGATAATTATTTTTTATTGCATATGTGGGTGAATATGCCCTCGACCTGCCTGGTTTGAAACCCATATGCAACACGTAAATACCGCGATCCTTTTGAGGCGTGATGTTAAAGGTCGAATTGTATTACTCCTGACCTAGCGTTGAATATAAAATAAAATTTACATATCAAGGGTTGAAAGACTATTTGGTTTAAGCAACTTTATAGGAGAGCCGTTTAAAGTTAAAAAAAATTTAAACAAATATCGTAACAAAAAACTTCTTAAGCTACATATTTGAATGGAGTAAACTTAATTGAAGTTCAATTAAAAACTTTTTTTTATTGCTTAGATTGGTGGACGAGCTTACAGCCCACCTGGTTTTAAGTGGTTACTGGAGCCCATAGACATCTACGACGTAAATGCGCCACCCACCTTGAGATAAAAGTTCTAAGGTCTCAGTACAGTTACAACGGCTAGTATAGTTGCGTCGTACTTTTGATGCTAATCCCACATAAAACAGACCTTTTTTTCTCTTTTTTTTTTATTGCTTAGATGTGTGGACGAGCTCACAGCCCACCTGGTGTTAAGTGGTTACTGAAGCCCATAGACATCTACAACGTAAATGCGCCACACACCTTGAGATATAGTTCTAAGGTCTCAGTATAGTCACAACGGCTGCTCCACCCTTCAAACCGAAACGCATTACTGCTTCACGGCAGAAATAGGCAGGGGCGATGGTACCTACCCGTGCGGACTTTAAAAAAAAAAAAACAATTACAAAGATAAATGTCGCTTAAACCATATAGCATTTCACCTCTCGATATCTATTTACTAAAATTTGTATCTCCTCCGTGATGTCGAATGACAGCACTTATGGTCCCCTTAACATCGGACGTATAGCGGCCACGCTGACGTCCCATTTATTAAAGACTAGCGACCCGCCCTCGCTTCGCTTCGGAAACATTAAAACACACATGAAACAAAAAAAAAATAAAAAAAAATAAAAAAAAAGTAGCCTATGTTCATCAGGGACAATGTCGGCTTCTAATGGAAAAAGAATTTTTCAAATCGGTCCAGTAGTTTTGGAGCCTATTCGAAACAAACAAACAAACAAATATTTCCTCTTTATAATATTAGTATAGAAAGATATTGCTGAGATGAGTGGACCAACTCAAGGCCTACTTGGCCTAGTGGTAACTGGTGCCCATAGACATCAACCACGTCAATGCAACCGCCCATTGAGACATGAATAAGTCTCAGTTATTATAGTGTGTTTAGTACGAGATTTTTATTATTCTACGTTGGCCGCTAGGGGCGCTGTTCCAACTCCATACAAATTTTGAGGTAACTTTTACGCGATCGAGAACGTTAAAAAACTCGTACTAAGGAAGTACACAGTACAACGGCTTCCACTCTCTTCAAAACGAAACGCATTACTGCTTCACGGCAAAAATAGGTAGGGTGTAGGTACCCCTCCGTGCGGATTCACAAGACATAGTTTTTTGTTGATCATAGTTTTTTTTAAAGACTAGCTGATCCGGCAGACTTCGTAGTGAATCAATCGATAAATAAAATACCTATAAGCTTTTGTATAAAATAAACTTAAAACAAACAAAAGGAGTCCGTCCGACGGAGGACGTATCTAAGTGAAAACAAAAATGATCTATCTTTTAAATCTTCTCTGGACTTCCACAAATAATTCAAGACCAAAATTAGCCAAATCGGTTCAGCCGTTCTCGAGTTTTAGCGAGACTAACGAACAGCAATTCATTTATATATATATATATAGATTATCGATAGTATTTATTCGTTCACAGGCGCATTTCGACGAGCCCGGTTGGGTTAATTATTTCCTTCACACGGGACATTTGATGATAGCTGGCTGCAAAATGTCGAAATCTCTGAAAAATTTCATCACGATCTCGGACGCACTGAAACGCCACACCGCAAGACAACTGCGGTTCGGTTTCCTGCTACACGGATGGAAGGAAACTTTAGATTACTCGGAGAATACAATGGAAATGGCCATTCAGACAGAAAAACAATTTAATGTGAGTTATCGTCTATGCACGGTTCTAGGACCAAAAAAATAATTACAGTTAATTTCATGGGTGTCTTCTGTCACCACATTCTTTGGCATCGAGATCCGAATGTTGTTCACTGTCACATCGTCTTCTCGCATTAAAACGGTATAATCTCAAAACTTACTAAATTTTACAGAGAGTGCTTTAAAGGGTTAACATGTGATATTTTTAATATGAATCGAATCACCTTGGCAACATTTCTTTTTTACCAGTTACATTATCGGTCTTTTAAAGTAAGATAAAATTATGTATTATTTTTGTTAATAGTAGTCAAAAAACAAAACAAAAAAAAACAAAAACTAAACTGCGCTCTTTTGACAGTATTTATGAGAAAAATACTGATGATACCAAATGATTCGGCATATTAACTCAATTTCGAATGTTTTTGGAAATTGTACACTTTTCATGCGAAAAGACGACATGTCAATCTGTCACACAAGCAATATATCTCTGTATTCGACATTCACTTCATTGCTCATCACGCATAACATTCACTTCATAAACTTTTAATCGTTTCCCATGATCACACGTGTGAGCCACGTCGACTGATTCTCAATTTATCAATTACAATCATTTTAGGCATCATCTGACCAATACACTTGTTTATTTTCATTTGGGTCTCAGGGTGGAATTCTTTTTTTATTGCTCTTATATGCAAACGAGCATACGGCACACCTGATCGTGAGTGGTTACTCGTCGCCCATGGACCTCAGCAATGCCAGGGGCAGAGCCAAGCTGCTGCCTACCGCAGAATTCAATTTGAGACGACTGAAAAAACTCTCCTCGATTGTGCTTTATAACTGCTATGAAATGTTTAGCTTTCAACGAGATCTAAAAGGATTTCTCAGTGATGAGCAACAACCTGACCGTTAGGGATACCGGCGATGTTGTATAGTGACCATTCACCAGCCAGGGATCCGTATGCTCGTGTACCTTTGAATACATTAAAAAACAAAATTAAACTAATAAGCCCAATATTTTACCTTTTTTTTTATTGCCCGTATAGGCAGACGAACATACGGCCCATCTAATGCTGAGTGGTTACCGTCGCCCATGGACTTCAGCAATGCCAGGGGCAGAGTCAAGCCGCTGCCTACCGCTTAATACTCTCTGTGGCGGTAGCCATCACAGAACACAAGATATTTGACAGATGCCTGAATCTCGCTTACGACATTTTCAAGATAAAGCGCATATATACAAGTTCCGAACAACAACATTCGGACCGTCGGTCTACCGAGCAATATCACCCGCTCGGTGGAAGATCTTTCCTTTCGTCGTATATCTCTCCAAACTCTCCACAAACCTCATTTGAAGAAGGATATGTCATAAGGCTCTGGAAACACCGTGGAGGGGAGCTCATTCCAAACCCGGATTACATAATTACATACACTAAATACTATTATGTAAATACAATTAATTATTCGTCTCGCCAAAACTTCTCATTACTTTGAAATAAATAATAGGAATTTCCTTTTTGTCATACATTTTGGTGGTAACACAGCTAGTATAAAACTTCAGTCAAATCTCTAAGAAATATGAAATATTTCGAATTTGCGAAGCGATAAGAAATACACATATTTTTCGAACTCGAATAATCACGGTAAAGGCTACACACCGATATTTAATAATGTTAATCTTACGAAATATGTTGTGCTAATTATGTTTCCAAAAAAAAATTATGTACCAAAAAATGCACTTATGTGAAAAAATATAGTCTTTACGTGGCTTTAGTTGTACATAAGGTTGTACCATATTATGTACCATATTGTACCATAGTCAAACTTATTCAATGGTTTTAATTCCCGATCCATTAACGGTGCTTTTAGGTGCCACAATAACCGGTCACCGTCCTCGTCGAACCCGTCGCTTGCGACGAAGGGCTCGACGAGCGAATTAACCCACAGACACAGCCCACTGAGTTTCTCGCCGGACCTTCTGAGTGGGTTGCGTTTCCGATCCGATGGTAGATTCTACGAAGCACTGCTCTTGCTAGGCCAGTGTTAGCAACACACCTGTTTGAGCTCCATGAGCTCACCTATAAGTTAGGGCGAAGCTGAAATAGCCTCTCAAGGCTATCAGCATAAGTAGGAAGAAAAAAAAAGGTTTTAACTTAGATTTAATTTGTTGATTTTTTCCTTGTCTAATAGCGTAGTTACATTCGCGTACAAAGCACAAATGTTTGTAATTCAATGAGAACAACATTTCAGGAATTCTTTTTGACAGTGAAAGATGCTCTTCGTAGCGGCTACGACGAGGGTTGCGGCGGTGGATGGGAACCGGAGGAACAGCGGCTGTTTGCTAAACTGTCAATGGCCAAGGAACAAGTTCACGCGGCGCTCTGTGGTACACATTAACGTCTTCTCGCATTAAAAATGTATAATCTCAAAACTTAGTAATTTTACAGGAGAGTGTTTTAATGGGTTAACATGTGATATTTTTAATATGAATCATCTTGGCAACATTTATTTTTTACCTGTTACATTATCTGTCTTTTAAAGTAAAATACAATTAGGTATTAATTTTTGTTAATATTACTCAAAAATAGGTAAACTAAAAAAAAACTAAAACTAAACTACGCTCTTTGACAGTATTTATGAGAAAAATACTGGTTATACGTCTATTTCGAAACTTTTTGGAAATTTTACACTTTTATTGCGAAAAAGCGATTTATGTCTTCATTTTTCAATATATTTTATACTAGTGTTCGATACTAATGCATGACTTTTGAAGGTAAGTTCATCTGAAAAAAATAATCGTACTTATCTTTAACACATATGAAGAGTTCATTTATTTCACTAAATCACTATGTTAGACATTTTATGTGTACATACATCTTAAGACATATGAAGAGTTGACTAAATCACTATGTTAGACATTTTATGTGTACATACTATTCTATATATCATACAATTTTATGTATGTAAATGTGACAGTAAATTATTGTTTACCATAACATTTCTACAGTTTAAACCTCCGCCGTCTTTTAGTATAATTATGTACATTATATTTGTATGTCGTTATTCTAATTTAAAAATTAAACATAATTTCTGGTATTTCGAATATAATAATCCAATAATTTCATATGTTTATTTTCTACGACGCGTTGTATGTATAAATAGAAATCTTTTTTTGAGACACGCTATGTAATATGATTAAAAAAACAGTTAATCTACGGTCACGTCAGCTGGTTTAAGCTTTAAATTGCGGGCTTACTAAATAAAAAGAAAAGCAATTCGTGTGTTTAGCCCAGCATAACAAAATTGTATTACTCTAATGTTAAGCTTACTGGTTCACGAATGATTACTTTAGTCGTCGTGGCCTAAAGGATAAGACGTCCGGTGCATTCGTATCTAGCGATGTAACGGTGTTCGAATCCCGTAGGCAGTTACCAATTTTTCTAATGAAATACGTACATAACACGTTGACTATTCTGTAAGTCACCGGTGCTCTACGCGGTGCACTGAGAAATTATGTCGATTTCGTTTACTGAGCGTATGGATTGCCTAACTTTACCTTCTTTTGTTTTTAATGTATGTTTTAGTCTTTTAGGTCTCTTGAAACTAAATTCATTCTCAGTATCTTCGGATTCGTCTTTCCCAGAACTTACGGGCGCCGTAGTAACAATAGAAATCGACATGATTACTTCAATGCGCTACGTTGGGCACTACGTGGCAGTTAAAGGGTTAAGAAATGTTCACGATTGACTTCCACGGTGAAGGAGTAACATCTATATATATATAAATGAATTGCTGTTCGTTAGTCTCGCTAAAACTCGGGAACGGCTGGACCGATTTGGCTAATTTTGGTCTTGAATTATTTGTGGAAGTCCAGAGAAGGTTTAAAAGGTAGATAAATATGAAAATGCTCGGAATTAAATAAAAATATCAATTTTGTTTTCCCTTTGATGTGTCCCCCGTCGGACGGATTACTTTTGTTTGTTTAAAGTTTATTTTATACAAATGTTTAGGTCTTTTATTTATCGATTGAGGTACTACGAAGTCTGCCGGGTCAGCTAGTCGTGTAATACAAATAATTTTTTTAATAAAAAGCAAAATTATAATTAGTTGTTGTTGTGCGTGTCCGTTTCGCAGACAACATCGACACCCGCGGCGCCATCGACGCCTTGCGGGAGCTGGTGTGCGCGTGCCACGTGTACCTGCGCGGCGCGCGGGCCCGGCCCAGCCCCGCGCTGGCGGCGGCGGCGCGCTACGTCACGGACGTGCTGCACGTTTTCGGCGTGGTCGAGGGACCCAGGGGCGGCATCGGCTTCCCGGTCGGAGACGCTGACGGTGTTTCGGTATGTTCCATTTTGCTTAGATGGGTGGACGAGCTCACTGCCCACCTGGTGTTAAGTGGTTACATCCACAACGTAAATACGCCACCCACCTTGAGATATAAGTTCTAAGATTTCAAGTATAGTTAGAACGGCTGCCCCACCCATCAAATCGAAACGCATTACTGCTTCACGGCAGAAAATACACAGGGTGGTGGTACCCATCCGCGTGGACTCGAATAGTAGAATTATTTTGTTCGTGCAGCTTGGGTCATAAATGATCGGAGCGGTGATGCGAGTATTTCGCTCTCTCTCTTCCACTCACGGGCCTTATGGATGGGCATAGTGATGTGCATTATTGTTTTCGATAAGCGTTATCGATAGTGTATTTAGTTTTGTCATTTTGTGGGTCAGTGATAAAAATGAAAGTAAAAATCACTAATCGAACACTTACACCACATATCACCGCAGTAAGTTAACGTGAACGGCAGAAATTAACACTTTGTAACTTTTCGCGATGTACTATAATTTGCAAGTACAAATGACTCATAACATAACAATGTCTCACCACTCTTCGTATACCACCTGTCTTCGATGACTCATTTGTTTTTAACGATAATGACGTTGCGCCCGCGCAACATGCTCACCACCCTAGCCGGGATATAATTTATGACCCAAACTGCACAGACAAAATAATTCTACTATAGTTACTGCGGGTTTACTAGTTATATTTAGAAGCTAGTTTGTTTTCCCCGTTAACATAGTATGTGCAAGTCGTGATGTGTGTTGCAGTTGGAAGAGACGGTGATGCCGTACCTGGAGGCGCTGAGTGCGTTCCGCGAGCGGGTGCGCGAGGCGGCGCGCGCGGGGCAGGGCGGCGCCGTGCTGGCGCTGTGCGACGCGCTGCGGGACCGCGTGCTGCCAGACCTCGGCGTGCGCCTCGAGGACAAGCCAGGTCGTACCCCGAGTGACGCTCACTTATTTATTGTTCTTCGGCGTATTAAAGCAGATCAATGACACGCGGGCCTCTGGTTCGTGTTAGTCGCGTAGGTGGAACTTGCGGGGGGTTCAAGAACAAACCAGTAGTAAACATCCAGCAGTTTATTGATGGTAATCAAGCGGACAAACAGTACAATAATATTAGCAGTACAATGCAGGGCGTTCAATATCAATATTTAATGCATACCTATTCTAGCCAAGATTTAATGCATACCTATTCACTAACATTCTTAAGAGGGCGTGCCCTCAAATTCATCAGAACTGTCTATCGTTTGAACCATGAAGTATAAATCACATTTATTTTTTTATTGCTTATATTGGTGGACGAGCTCACAGCCCACCTGGTGTTGAGTAGTTACTGGAGCCCATAGACATCTACAACGTAAATGCGTCACCCACCTTAAGACATAAGTTTTAAGGTCTCAGTATAGTTACAACGGCTGTCCCACCCTTCAAACCGAAACGTATTACTGCTTCACGGCAGAAATAGGCGGGTGGTGGTACCCACCAGCGCGGATTCACAAGAGGTCCTACCACCAGTAATTACGCAACTTATAATTTTGCGGGTTTGATTTTTATTACACGATGTTATTCCTTCATCGTGGAAGTCAATCGTGAACATTTATTGAGTACATATTATTTCATTAGAAAAATTGGTACCCGCCTGGGATTCGAACACCGGTGCATCGCTCAATACGAATGCACCGGACGTCCTATCCTTTAGGACACGACGACTTACTGATATTGGGTGCGGACCCTACATCATATCACAAACTCATTTTAAAGTGAAAAGATTAATATTAAATAAATTTAAATATGGATAATGGGTATTCAATTCATATTTCGAGTAGGGGTGGCACTTTTAATCTCACTCAATGTATAGCCTAAAATGGATGGTTTAATAGTAATTAGATTTTCTTAACCAAACCATATTTATATTTTATAAAAAACTTTGTTCCATACCCGTATTTTCTTTACTTTTGCATTTTTTTTTCTCTTGACAGCACGAATTATTTATCACTCGCAATGACCGATCCAAATTTAAATAATAATCGCTAATAACAAAAAAATGTTATCAGATCGAACAGTCGTAAAATTGGTCAGCAAGGAGGAGTTATTAAAGGAGAGAGAAGAGAAGAAGCGTTTGGAAGCAGAGAAGCAAAGAAAGAAACAGGAGTTACTCGAGGCGCAACGTTTGAAGGAGGAACAAAAGAAAATATCACCCGCCGAAATGTTCAGGAAGGAAACTGACAAGTATTCGAATTTCGATGAAAAGGTACCTACCTACCTACGCTTGCTCAGTTAACGAATCGAAAAAAAAAAACGATTAAAGTAAACATTCATAATTCATTCAAGTTTTTGCAACGAAGTTCCTTATGAGACGATGCGGAGGAGTACCATAACTGGGAAAAAACGTCCGTAACGTAAGATTTTTATTAGTAACGTACACAGTGTAGGATTTAACTTTGTAATAACGTACAAATAATAACATGTTTTTTATCATTCATTGACCACGATCTCGGAGCGTTCGTTGCGCTTTTTTTTTTTTTCCCACCTAAGCTGGTAGCCTAGAGAGGCTATTCCATCGGAACCTTAACTAGTAGGTGAGCTCACGGGGCTCAAACCTAACGACGATGCTAACACGAACACTAGCAAGAGTCGTGCTTCGCAGAATCTACCACCGGATCGGAAACGCGACCCACTGAGAAGATCCGGCGAGAAACTCAGTGGGCTGTGTCTGAGAGTTAATTTACTCGTCGGGCCCTTCGTCACAAGCGACGGGTTCGATGAGAACGGTGACCGGTGCTTGAAGTACCTAGAAGCACCGTTAGTGGATCGGGAGGATCCGAGATAACGTGTTTTGGGCGACGTCGACTGCTTTCCATTCTGTCCGCAGGATCGGGAATGTAGTTACCGGCGGCCACGATGAGAGGGTTCTCGTGTCGTGCCGCTTTATCGAAGTGGCGCATCGACGCCGACTGTAGATACTTACTGATGGACTCTAAGTCCAGGTCGTCATGGAGGTCGACGTTCCTGACGAACCACGGGGCTCCGACGGCTATCCTGCAAAAACGGGATTGAATGATTTGAAAGGATTTTAAGTGAGTGCGGGCCGCGTGAGCGAACACTACACTTGCATAGGTCATGACGGGGCGTATGCAAGTTTTGTAGAGTGTCACCTTATTTCTAAGGGACATTTTACTTCGCCTGCATATCATCGGGTAGAGAGTTCGTTGCGCAATACACTAACTCTTATGCAAACAATCGTGAATGAAGTGTACCACAATAAGTTCACACGTTACCGATTGACCGTGGGTTGTTGCGAAACCTCCAGCTTTATTTTCTGTATACCTCGAATAGAACTTAAAATTAATATTTTTATAATAAGGAACTTCGTTTCTATCCGGTGTCCCACGACACCACACATCTTTTTTTTTTAACGCCGGTCGTGTCGGTATAGTAACATGGCCGTTTGCCCACTGAGTTTCTCGCAGGGATCTTCTCAGTGGGTCGCGTTTCCAATCCGGTGGTAGATTCTGCTAAGCACCGCTCTTGCTAGGGCCAGTGTAAGCAACACTCCGGGTTTGAGCCCCGTGAGCTCACCTACACGTCACGGAGAAGCTGAAATAGCCTCTCAAGGCTATCAGCATAGGTAGGAAAACAAAAAAAAAACGGCCTCCGACAACTCGTCCACTCTCAAGACAAACTTGAACAAAACAAAACTGAACTAACAAACTAAAGCTGAAACTGAGCTAACAAAATTGAACACAATTAATTTTCAAGTAATTAGTAAAAATGGATGTGATTGTCAATAGAGCATCTTTTTTTTAATAACGACGTTGTAATCGATTATTTCTTTCCAATGTGCGTCTCCATGCGTGATCATAAACTTGATTAGAAACTTTTTTGTTAACTAATATTTGATTCTTTATTACGATATTTATATCGAGGGGTGAAAGACCATTTGATTTAAACCGAAATTTATGCAACATTACAGGAGAGCCATTTACAGTTTATAATTTGAAAAAAATATCGTAACGAATTGTAACGTATCGAATTGTTGATGATAATCTCAAATAAAACGGACCTTTGATTACGAAAATAAATGTCGCGTGTTAAGCGAAATTTCCCTACATATTTTTAAATCTAAAATAGTTTTAGCAATAAGACAACCATGGATCTCCTCTAAATCTTATTTCGTTCGAAACATTCTCTAGAGCACTGCCTGTTGCGTATTTTTTCGAAATTCTTTCCTGTTTTCCTACATTTCAATCTCGCACAAAAATAATCTTTGAACACCTTTGAGTTGCACTACGGGAAAATAACATCACATTAAACGATAATGTATTGATTGTATAAAATATTTTTAACAGGCGATCATAAATAATGTTAATTTTTTTGTTATTTAAAAATAACTTGTCGATTCCGAGAAGGAACGACGATCAAAACAATATCGAATACTACACAAAAAAAGTAGCATTCGGAATGCCACGAATCGGATTGATATAATTATTCAGAGTTGTTGCGTAAAGGACAATGCCCAAAAGTGGGCCAACTTTGTCTCAAAACGATTTGTACTTGAAAAAGTATGCCTTATTTTTTCACGTTATTTAGTTTATGTATCAACATTTCTTTCACCCTGGCATTGTTTTAGAACAAAATAAATTACTTATTTGATAACATCCGAAAACTGAGTGCCATAGTTTTTAAATTCGCCAATAGACAAAGGGCAAATTAGCCCATACAGCCTTATAGTAAACTTATATGCTGACAAACGAAAGAGTTGTCTGTGACTTGAACAACATATTTAAAAAAATGCTAATGGTTATAATTCACAGACTTTTTTAGTTTATTTTTGTTCAGTTCAATATTATATATTGTAATAATTATTATTACTTAAAACCATGAATTATTTAATATTTTTAGACATTAATGATTCCATTAGTAAATATCTCAATGGCCCACCATTACTTATTCTTATTATATATGATCAGAGAGTTTTGGCAGCAACCCGAGTGAAGCGTCACTTGAAGTTTTACTTTAATGTTTTTTTAATAGTTTATTGTGATGATATGATATATAAATTGGGTGTTGTTTTGTGTACTAAACGTCAATAAATCGTTGTTCACGATTACTGAGGCATTGGAATAAAACTGTGGCTAGCATAGCAGTGACTGTTTTTTTTTTTCAAGTTAAAAGGTCAGGTAAGATTGGTGGACGAGTTCACAGCCCACCTGGTGTTAAGTGGTTACCGGAGCCCATAGACATCTACAACGCAAATGCCGCAACCCACCTTAAGATATGAGTTCTTGGTCTCAGTATAGTAACGACGGCTGCCCTACCCTTCAAACCGAAAGGCATTACTGCTTCACGGCTAAAATAGGCAGGGCGGTGGTACCTACCCGTGTGGACTTATTATACAAGAGGTCCTACCACCAGTTGAACTTTTGATGATGATAGCCCATATTCTAAGTCCGCACGGGTAGGTCACACTCTAATGCTCATGCATCTGCCGCGAAGCTCTGATGTTAGAAACGAGACTTCGACTTCATGAATTAAGACGAGTGATGATGACATTCATAGTGACATGTACCCAAAATAAATATATTATTTTACATATTATTGTCAATGTTATTTCTCAGGGTCTTCCCACGCACGATCACGAGGGCAAGGAGCTGAGTAAGGGTCTCCTAAAAAAGCTGCAGAAACTACAACAAGCGCAAGAGAAGAAATATAACGAGTATTTAACTTCTATAAATACTTGCTGACGTCGGACTGTGTATTTTTTAATGATTTTTTATTTTCCATTATTGTATTGTTTGCATTTTTTAAGTAAGATATATAGTTCTAATCACTTCTCTTTTATTTTCTATGAAGGATATTTCCAACAAAGTGCTCAAAATATAGTGGCCGGGCGTATTTATATTCAATTTAATCTAAGTTGCTTTATGTCTAATACTCGAGTTTTCGTTTAATGTCTTGATTTATTTTAAATTAGGAAACATTAAAAAAATGCCGCTTTTTTTCTATTAAAATTAACTTGTGTTAACTAAAAGGAGAACCTTGTATTTTGCCGTCGGAGCTCAGTATTAAGACTCGTTTTTTGCACACTTCGTTGTTTCCATTATTTGTATAAATTGCAACAAATAAACAAGATAAAAATAAATACTGTTTTTTATTCTTAAAAAAAGACAACAAAAAAAAACGTGTCCCTCATGTTTAAGGTAATAGTCGATTGAATAAAAACGCCGATTATCTTCATTTAATAAACATTATAATGATTTGTCTCGTCGACGGGGAATCACAATAGAGGTGCACTACCGATCTATAACGCTTCAATGAGAATTCTGTAAAGACGGTGTAGCCCCGTGCGCGACAAAATACTAATAAAAAGAGCCAAACTGCAGTTAAAAAATGTAAAAAGTGAGGTAAACAATCTGAGCGAGTTTTTTGTGTCGCGGCTCCGACAATAGTGTCGTGCTACTAGGGTGGCGCAAGTACCGCACGCGAGCGACTCGCCATCTGCGTCCGCGGCACGTTACCGCAAGCTAAATATGTTTTTAATAATGGGGATGTATCAATTTAAGTACTTTCGAATTTCGGTTTAAAAAAAAATGGAATTTGAGGTTTTTTTTGCGAACACCGCGCTTATTCAGATTATAAAATGTAATTAATCGTCTGGTAGGATGCACGGTGGACTCGTGACCCCCGGCAACCGTACTCGTCGAATTCAGCAAAAAGTTCGACGTGCAACCTAACCCACGCATCAGCCCGCTAAGTTTCTCGCCGGATCTTAGCGGGTCGCGATTCCGATCCGGTAGTAGATTCATTCGCGAAGCAGCCGCTCTTGAGTTGTTAGGTCTCCTTCGGAGGCGCTCGGGCAGCTGTTAGCAAGTTCCATCCCTCTTGGCTGAGCCTTTGCTCGCCCACCTGTCCTGGTGAAAATGGAAAAGCCTCCGGGCCACCAGTAATCCTTCAATCAAAAAAAAAAGGACTCGTGTCATTTTTTTTCCTACCTATTCGCTGGTAGCCTGGGAGCTATTCCAGCTACGCCCGGACTGGTAGCTGAGCTCACGGGCTCAACCTGAGAGAATTTGCTAACACTAGCCCTAGTAAGAGCTGCTTCGCAAAGTCTACCACCGGATCGGAATCGCGAACCACTGATAAGATCCGGCTAAAAACTCAGTGGGCACTAGTGTCAAACGATGCGATTAAGCCGATGTTCAAATCCCGCTGACACATATTTATAATAAAAAATACCTACTTCACACATGTTTACGAATGGCGATGAAAGAATAAATATCGTGTAATAAAAATCGAACCCGTAAAATAATAATTTACGTAATTACTGCGCACTTCTTTGTGAAGCAGTCATGCGTTCCAGTTGTAAGGATGAGACAGTAGTGGAATATAACACAACAGAGTCACATCTCATGTTTCAAGGTGACATTCACATGATAGCCACTGGCTGCGGCAATCAGTTAATCCGCTCAATTGTAAAAAAAATCTCATCCGTAAACAAAAATTTTCTATGACCTCTCTTTGCGTACCGCTTCAGTAGTTGTTTCGATTTTACCACCCTATTCTCTTTTAAATTATCAGTTAAGAAATGACCAGTAAGTACTTCTCTTATAGGCTGCAAGTGATAAGTCATCTTTTAAAATACGCGACATGGTTCTAGGTGCTATCTTCATCTCCCGAGATAAAATCTTTTGCTTTCGGACAGGATTTCTTCGAATTCTTTCCCTTACTGCTTTGACCACCTTTTTCGTACGAACACTACGTGGACGGCCAGATCTTTTTCTGTCACAAGCAGAGGAGGTCTCATTGCACCTATTAATAGCCCGGTACACAAACATTTTACTAATACCAAGCGTATGGAGAGTTTTAATAATTGCATTTGGCTCCTTACCTACTTTGTGTAATGCAATCACAGCGATTCGGTTCTCTTTATCACCCCACTCCATTTTAACATCGCACAATATTGTACAATATATTGGCGCCAAAATGAGAAAACTCAATGAACATATAAAAATGACAGATTCCAAATTCAAATGTAATATTTTGTTTATTTTTAATTGTAACAGTATTTATGGCCAGACTAAATATACTTAGACTAAGATATCTAAAGATGGGTGGCGCATTTGCGTTGTAGATGTCTATGGGCTCCAGTAACCACTTAGCACCAGGTGAGCTGTGAGATCGTCCGATCATCTAAGCAATAAAAGACAAATAAAAAAATTATGGCAAGTCAAGTAGGCAATTATGCATTTCAAAATCTTTTTGTTTTTGTTGAGCAACGCAAGACATGCCATAACGCATTACTCGCGCTAGCAATCGTTCAGTTCGTGCGGCATCCACTTATCTTTTGCTGTCAAATGTGCCTAGACGAGGATTTGGTACTATTTGTATTGCTGAGACCGCCAACTTTACTTTTACTAATTATTATAACAAATCTCAAAAATACGTGTCTAGAGGCTCACCCTTGTTGTTTATGTCCAGCCGCCGATCAACCGATGAACTGATATCATCCGAAAACACCCAAAATATTTAAGTATCTGATCACTACATAGTACAAAACACAGTCGCTTTCTCTATCCCTATGTATGCTTAAATCTTTAAAACTACGCAACGGATTTTGATGCGGCTTTTTTAATAGATAGAGTGATTGAAGAGGAAAGTTTATATGTACCTAGTCAGGTCATAAATTCTGTCACATGATTAATGTAAAATAATTGAAACAAGTTTATTCATTATGTAATCATTCATATACCATAATGAACTTAACAAAACATAGATTCTTATGACACTAAAGTTTATTCAAAACGACCTCCGTGATTTTGAATAAAGGCCTTCAATCTGCGCGGCCAGTCGTCTATCGCAGCACGAACGAGGTCCATGTCAATATCGGCGACTGCCTTAATCAAGGATGTCTTAAGTGACTCCAAATTGGGATGAGGCTTTGAGCACGCCTTTTCCTCCAAGTGTTGCCATATCTTGTAATCTAACGGATTCAAATCTGGACTGGAGGAGGGCCAATATTCGTGCCGGATGAAGTCGATTTCACGCGCCGCCAGCCAGTCTTGTGTGCTCTTCGCTCTATGAGCTGGCGCCGAATCTTGTTGGAATACCCAGTGTCTGTTATTGAACATGGTATGAGAAACAGGTTCCACAAGGTTCGTCAGGACTGTATTTTGATACACAACTGCATTCGTTTTTACACCTTTCTCACAAAAATGTACTTCTGTTAAGCCCCAATAAGAAACTCCCAACCATACCATGAGCGAGGATGGAAAATGACCTCGTTGGACACGCGGAATACGGTTGCTCGCTTCTTCACTACTGTGTGCGTACACCTTATCATTTTGTTTGTTGTAGCTCTCTTCTACGGTAAAATTTTTTTCATCCGAAAAAAGAATTTCCCGATATTTTTTTCCCGCGTACCGCATCAACAAAGCGCGGCATCTCTTCAGTCTCAGGTCCATTAGACGAGCATTCAAACGATGTCCGTTTTTCTCCGATATGCCCGAAGCCCTAAGTCTTCATTTAACACCCTTTTCACCGTGGTTCTGCTTAACCCCATCTGAAGGGCCAACAGTTTCTGCTTACGTTTGGGATTTCTTTGAATTCGCGCCTTCACAGCTTTTATCACTGCTGGAGTCCTAACAGACCGAGGGCGACCACTTCTTGACCTGTCATCTACACTAGAGTCTTCATTGTATCGTTTGATGGTACGATAAACGAATCTTTTGGTTATATTCAAATTTTTCAGTATGTTAAAAATTTGAATTGGCGCGTAACCGCAACGATGCAACGCAATAACTGCAACACGGTCTTCTTTAAGCGTCCACTCCATATTTAAAAATGAGTAAAATTCTAAAAGTATACATTTTTATTTTCATGAACAACTCGAAATTCGAATTCAATAAACTTTTTTGTGGAAAGCATTCTAAAAGAAAAGTTTTTACTGTGTGACAATACTTATGACCTGACTAGTTATAATAACATCCATTAAGTAATGGAGAAATCAATTATAAATTACAGTTTCCGAAGCGAAGCGAGGGCGGGTCGCTAGTTTTAAATAAAACAACTAAAATAACAAACCTCTTTTTCTCACTCAATTTTTTCAACTTAACGAATACGAATAGATATGCATTCACACCTTTCTGACGGGTAATAATCCCAAATAGGTGCCATTTTTCTGAAGTCAATACGAATGTCCACCTAACACGTGTTCACGAATGATATAAAGGCCTAGAATAGCACCAGCTCATGTCTTGTCGGTGCCGTTGTGCTGACGTCTTATCGATTCATCAGAAAATGGTGAGCAGCGTTCACTGAATTAAATCCGCTTGTTGTAGACCCACACCGGATGGGCACCACCATACTGCTTTTTTCTGTCATAAAGCAGGCATGTTATACAATACAATTGAAGCTTTGACCTCATATCTCAAGGTGGGTTGCGGCATTCAGGTTGTAATAACGCAATAAAAAAAAGGATGGAATTATTTTATTAAAAATCCAACCCGCATAATTGATAATGTTCCCTAACTGAGGGCTATTTGCGAGTCGGTACTGTTTTTTTATCCTACCCAAGCTGATAGCCTTGAGAGGCTATTCCAACGTAACCTTAGCTAACGTAACTTAGTAGGTGAGGTCACGGGGCTCAAACCGGAGTGATACTAACACTGACCCTACCAAGAGCAGTGCTTCGCAGAATCTACCACTGGATCGGAAACGCGACCCATTGAGAAGATCCGGTGAGAAACTCATTGGGCTGCGTCTATGGGTTAATTCGCTCGTCGAGCCCTTCGTCGCAAGCGACGGATTCGACGAGGACGGTGACCGGTGCTTGAGGTACCTAAAAGCACCGTTAGTGGATCGGGAGGATCCGTAATGACGTATTTTGGGCGACCTCGACTGTTTACGATTCGGTCTACAGGATCGGGTATGTAGTTTCCAGCAGCCACGATAAGAGGGTTCTCACGTCGTGCCGCCTTCTCAAAGTGAGGGTACTGATAGGCACCATCACACCGCCTGCCTTCTTAAAGGGCGAAAAATTCTGCGAAATTAAGATTTGGAACTCATGTCCTAAGGTGGGTTTATTCATAAATTGTGTTTCTGATATATTTCATTTAGAATTTCGTGGTGTGTTAAATCGAATACGTATTTGTAAGTACATAGCTACTAATATGTGAGATTTAAATTGTTCCATTCATGATTATTTGAAAAATTTGATGTGATCTCAGATCATGCGAGAATGTATAGGTAGGTACATTGTAAAAAAAAATTAACGGAAATTCCCAAAAGAATAATTACGGCAGCTTCTGGTCGTGAATTATATTTGAATAGTTTTTGAATCTGATCAAAATCACTTTGATCCTGGTCAGATTTAACAATAGTTGTCGCGAGGGCAAAGGGAGACGCAATTCTGCAAAACATGTTGTAGCCGGCAGCGGTTGACCGCCCGGCGAGATGTCAATCACAACCATTTGAATGAAAACATTGTTCCTTTCCGCATACCGTTGCGATTCTACGATAACACAACTTTATTATAATGAAGTCAACGGACTGAAAGTTACATTTCACCAAAAAATTAAAGATTCTCGAGATTCATTATACGTTCATATAGTTCAACTATTTCACATTCGGTCATGTGGAATTTTACTGTAACGGTCGCGCAATTGAAATCGTTGTCGACTTGCATACCGAATTGAATAATATTTCTTCTACATTTCGGTAAATTCCAAAGAAGATTGACATATCTCGATCTTGGGGAATTAAAAAAAAAAAACTATTTGATTCAAGAGTACCAAAAAAGCTAACGGTTAGTGAAACGAACACAAAAAACACAGATAAAATTAATTAAATATTCAAACGTATTTCACGTAATTCGAAATTCAGGAGACGCTTTAAAATATTAATTGGGTTTTAATAAGATTTATAAAGGTACCAATTAAAACTTTTTCTTTGTAAATTATGATCAACGGAGAAGTCCCTTTAGGCAGTATATTGTGGAGGAAGCGTCGACAGTTAGCGACCGTAGCCCTCCGACAGGGTTGCAATTATGATGTTTTTTCATAGCCCCACGAGCACTCGGCTGCTGAAAAAAGAAACCAATTTTGCAAGCTCATTAATTATTTAAATCTCATTAGGCAGCCGCAAGTTTTCCTCCCTATTTGTAATTTCGGGACGCTGTCCTTATTGTGCCGTGTTAATTTTTACCAAAATCGATAAAACAAAAGAGTTCCGGCAATCGTCAAAGATAAAAAAAAAAAAAAATTGTTCCTGTTAACATTTTTTAAAATCAAGTAACATAATTTTAGCTTTAATTAATTTAAAAATCCATGGAATCGGTAGTAAAAACGTCACGTATGCTGTCACGTTAGACTGGTGAAAAAACAATTAAAAACCTATTTTTAATTACAGTTTAAATAAACAAGCTAACATAATAAAGTAGAGCCATAGTAAAGTAGATACATGTCCCCGAATGATCTTCTATACTAACATAATTAAGTAAAGATAATTTTACTTTGCAAATCATTATTTGGGTGAAACTTGTAAAGGACGTTTTCTAAATTGAAGTTTTTAAATTCCATTTACCCACATCAAAACAATTTAGAGGAACAGGAAATTATTTATCGCTGTTGTATTTAGTAGCTACCGACAGAGCAGTTGTTCGTGTTGGCGGTAGCTTCCTATTGGATAATAAAGTCCCGGAGTTGAGCGTCTCCTTTCTGAGGATATTTGAAAATTAGGAAATTAAACTGTGCGCTGGCACATGAAAGGTGCGGAACTCGGGCTTCGGCGTTTGTTTGTTAACCTCACTGCTGCTTCTGACGGATAACTTTAATTCACGATATAGAACATCGGCTGACATAAAATTAAAGAAACGACATATACCGTGTACCTATGTCTAAAACCTAAGTGTAGTTTTAGAAAATGAATGTGTCAAAACGGATTTTGCCCAACTGATTTCATTGTTAGTGAAGCTTAGACATGGTGGCACACATTAGCTTGCCTCATTTGGCTTCCGTATCAATATTTTCATGCCCAGACACGCACCCGGGTGAGTTACATACGAGATGCACAATAAACACAATGCACATTATCTCGTTAATTATTGTCCGAATCTTTAATAAAAAATACGAAACCGGACACCTTATAAGGTATCCTGATGAGTCCGACCGGGTTTAATGCATATAAATCGTGTTTATAATAATATCTTTGTTGTTGATCGAGGTAGTCACAAAAGAGGGAGGTGATGTTGCCGGGGGTAGGGTGGGAGGTAGAGATCACTCGCCCGTGCTTTAATTGCTTTTCACTTAGCAACCGCTCATGAACTGAGAACGCTCGTGAAAATGAATAAAAAAAATCATTCTATCAACATCTTTCAGAGAATGGCCAGATTTGGGACGTACAGAGAGACAGCGACCTTCTTATATAACCGTTTCCTCTTTCTTGTTTTTCCAGCGCGCCTCATTTCCGGAAGGGGGTCGCGAGGCGGTGCGGGCGCGGGTGGCGAGGGGCCTAAGTAATTTCGCTTAAGAACTCTAAACGTAATTAGTGTAGGGCGTGCAAAGGGAAGGGCTTGAAACTTGGAGAGGGTTGCGTCCCGCGCCTCGCCGCCTCCGAGTGCCGGCTGAATATTTGATCACGCTCGTCTCGCGATAATATTTGCCGGAGGAGCTTTCCGTAAACACGGCCACATTTCCCCACCTAAGTACTGTTCATTCCGCTTTCAAATCTGTCGCGCGCTTTTAATTGGACCAGCGGTGTTATTTATAAGTAGACTTGTGATAGAATTAAAATCGCGCGCTACATCGCTCACGAATACCTATTCACCGAAAATGTTTAATATAAAGTTTTTGACGAGTTATTTTTCCTTTCGAGAAAATCCTCTTTATAAGACTTCAAACAAATTTATAGCATCTTCTCATGTTACAGATAGATTTAAGAGGAGCTTATAATTTTTTGTATAATTTTGATTCTCACTTGAAATCATTCATTCGAATCAAATAAACCTCGTAGGCAGTAATTTATTAATAGCTTTTTTATAGAAAAGAAAGCTTAATAAGGTGGTTTCATAAATTCAATAGGATGAAATGAATTTCAATTGATTGGAATGATATGCAGGCTTATATTAAAAGTCCCATAAATATGTTTGCGGAGTCCTGCATTACTATACACGATATTATGCTATTACTGAGGGTGTTTTAGTGTTAATTTTTTTTTCTGCAACAGTAACAGGATAAGCCTGCCTTACATAATTATCTAAATATATATACAATAATAATTTTACTAGAAAAAAAATCCTCGAAATTGCTCAAAAAACTAATGATGAATTAATTGAGATTCCAAAAAACGTGGAACTATAGTTTAATGTAGTCAATCAAAATTAAAACGATACAAATTAAATATCTGTGACTTTGTTTGTTTGTTCCTGTTTTATGTGAGTGTTCGTTGCCGCGTTATTTATTAGATCGAGTTGAAACTTTATACATGCTTGGTACTTCAATGAAAGTTGCTTATATCGTAACGACTGGTATTACCAACTTTGTAATAAACATTTCATTAAAATCAGAGTAAAGCGTCGCCGGGTTTCACTAGTTAATTTAAATAATGAATTACTCTTGTAAGTTTTCGACGCCGGATCGTGGAAATTAATTTGGTAGCCTAAAGGAAATAAAGCAATAATTTACAAATTCAAAGAGCCTGTGAAACAAGAGAGGGAATTAGAATTTGTAATTACAGCGAAGCGACGCCCTGAGTAGGTACTCCTACAACATTTGATTAGCAATTATGGTAATTTGACTTAGAGCTGGGTAAGATTTCTTCTAATTTGTTAGTTAAATTATGATAGCAAATGCTGAGACATGGAATATTCTCTATGATTGTGATTTTATTTAATTTAAATATGGAGAGTACATTAGAGCACGTATTATAGAGAGAGTGACGACATAACTTAAATCTATAAAATGTGAATTATAATGAGAAGAAAAAAGCTCTTTTTTTTTCGCGTGAGAAGTAATTTTCAATTTAATCATACAAAAAGTCAAAGATTAAGATCATTATTTTGTTATGCGGAGACGGATGTATGAACTCACTGACCACATTCTGATAAGTGATCATCGCGTACCGTGAGTCATGAAGTCCAATTCTGAATTGCATTAGAATTTTAGGTTACATCTTATTGCCAGTAGTGTGGACACCCTCCAACACTATTACTATTTTGCTACCTTACTCTACTACTATATTTACTATTTTACTATCTGTCACGAAAGTACAAAAAAACGCAACAATAGTAATAACACCAATCTCTTTCGCATTTAAGTAAAACTAGACGTGCGACACGGTTTTGCCCGGTTTTTATTTGCAATTTAGAAACATGAAGAATGTTACAAATTCCCAGGAAAAACATTTGCTTGTGTCTCTGATTCATAAACTATAAGTGAATTTGTAGATCCGTATATATGTAAAATCACGAATGAGCGAAGAAACAAGTAATTATATTAGCAGATTTAATCGGCGTTCCCCGGAACATGTCATATGCCAAGATGCTATGTATGCTATCCAGGTTATGAACTATTTTTGTGCGGAATTTCAACCATCTGTATCTTCAACAAGCTTCGCGGATACGAACCATCATTCTTCGGATTACGAGGTGTGCCCACACCTCACACACTCACAGCCATTTTTAAATATAAAATGAGACTTCGAACTCATATTGTCTCACAATAGATGGTGAAAATCTCTTTGTAATATCTATGAATATCGATATCCACTTATCTATATATTAATACGTGAAGCAAAAACTTTGTATCCCTATTTACGAAAATTGCGCGGACGGAGGAGTATGAAATTTTGCACACTTATAGAGAATATAGAAAAGAAGTGCACAATGCTAATATTTTTTTATAATAATGCATAAAAGATACATTAAATCAATAAAGAAAACATTACACGCACTACATACCAGGTATTTGACGCACACACGCATGCACACTATTTATTGTCAAACTTTTGTTCTTGGCGTCTGTTGTCAAATTGAGAATAGATTAAATATTGTTTGCAACGGCGGATCCAGGGGGGGGGGTCATGGGGTCATGACCCCCCCCCCTGAGCTGGTTCCAGGACTTAGGTGAACCACTAATTGAACATAATGATTTTATTTATATATTTTGTCACTATACAGATTTTATGTAACTACATACCTTCAATATTTAATTAATTTAATCTAATATAATAACTTTGTATGATGGCAAGCGTTTGGGAACGAGCGCATCGAAAATTTGACTATGTGACCCCCTCCTGGCGCCAAAGCTGGATCCGCCGTTGATTGTTTGTCTTTGTTAATATTTTTTTCAGTGTAGTCTTGGCGAAATTTGTGATTATAGAAGTATAAAATACAATCATAATAGTGTACAAACTTACAATTCCAATTAATTATAGTCGAATTTCGACTACTGCGGGACCTCTAGTGTAATTACATAAACTTAAAAATCGCATCTCAAAGTTGTAATTGCACCAGTTATAAAGTGTTTTTTTTACAAAGAATTCAAGTAGTGCCATCTTAACGGTTCTTGGTAACAGCATTAGCACTAATACTATGTAATTGAAACTTTAATCACACGTCTCGAAATGATTAGCTAATTAGTTACCACAGCGTTAGTAGCAACTGCCTCGTCTGGGCAACATAGGTAATAATATAACCGCTATTACCTTTCAAACTTCAACTATAAATTGTATTCCGCGAATACATAGTTCTAGGACGACACGTCATTTTCCTTCCGTAATATTTTTGCTAAAATAAGAATAATTATATGACGATATCCTCATAATATATTGAGATTTAAAAAAGTACATTTCTGAAAAAAATAATTAGCTTAGACTATATATCGTTTCAATTTGTTAAAATTTCCATTAGATGGACTGACGACCTACTAAAGGTCGCGGTAATCCACTGGATGCGGACGCACAGGACTGGTCATTGTGTTGGAGAACTTAAGGGGCGTTGGAGAAGGGCTATGTCCACCAGTGGTGGCCTGTGGGTTGATGATGTGTAACTTGAAAAAAAATCGTCTGCGTAAAAAAAAATTATTTTGTTTTGTTACAGATAATACGCTATATTTAAATTTTTTTTATTGCTTGGATGGATGGAGGATCTCACAGCCCACCTGGTGTTAAGTGGTTACTGGAGCCCATAGACATCTACAACGCAAATGCACCACCCACCTTGAGATATAAGTTCTAAGGTCTCAAGTATAGTTAAAACGGCTGTTCCACCTCGATGGTTCCACCCTTCAAACCGAAACGCATTACTGCTTCACGGCAGAAATAGGCAGGGTGGTGGTACCTACCCGTGCGGACTCACAAAGAAGTCCTACCACCAGTAATTTATTTATTATTAGTGTCGTGGAATAAAAACAATTAAAATGATTCGCACCATGGAGGTAGATCTAGTCGTTTTAGCAGAACGTGAGAGTGTTTTTGCGTTTACTGGCGTCGCGTCGCGTCGCACCGCTATGCAATTTAATTATCGGAACCGACAGCCGCGCTTTACCCTTTTGTATCTTAACCCCCGGATGAAAAAATACTCACCCATAAAATAGAGGACGGGTACGAAAAAAAGGAGCGTATGCAAATTCAGGATAAAATATAGCCCGTAAATGCCACCGTTTCTAAAAGAATATTAGAGACGTTTTTCAGTGGGTGGATAGAGTGGAGGTGCCACTTTATACTTTGTCTCCTCAGGCTGAGTACTGCAACCGCGGGTGTCCGCCTCAGAATCTGCTTTAATTTGCTGCTAGTGTTGTGTAATAAATCAACTGGCGTCTCTGTGCGTCTATAGATACGTTTTAATACGGAACACAGCTATCTCGTCAAACAATATTTATATATTATGCTTAAACTGGCTTGTGACGATTTTACTTATGTTCGTTATGTTCTCATGAGCAAAAGTTGCTTCTCATTAGTAAAATTTGCTATAGGTACGTATAACCACGAACAAAAAATAATTGATTGTTTAAAATGAATAGTTAAATAATAATAAAGTTTAGAGGTAAAATGAAGTTGTAATTTAAATAAAAATCAAATGAGGTGAACTTATAGATAAATGATACACTTTACCTGCAGACACAGAGCTCTTGATTGAGGTTCTTGTGATTAGGTTTTCTTAGTAAATTACAACGAACTTAGATATAAATGAGAGGTTAAAAATAAATTGGTCTAAATCCAGTACATTGTATGTCAGAACATCTAATTATTTTACGAATTACAAACGTAGCTAGTTATTAAACAATACCTTATCAAAATTTTATTTCGAGATATGTCGACTATTTCAAATCGTAATAATGTGAGACATGTAGAGAATTACGAACTAAATAACTACATGGAATGTAATGAACCGACTAAAAAGAAATAATAGGCCTGAACACACAGTTTTAATTAACTAACAGTAGGTACCGGGAGGGAAGTGCGTATGGCGCGGTTCGAAATTTTTTATTCGGAAATTAATGAGGGGTCACCTGAAGAGGAATGAGTTAATAGGCGTTTTAATTATTGACGACAGGCTGGACGCGGTGGAGGAGTGCGTCACTAGAAAGAGACGACATCAAATATTTAGCGCGTAATGCCGGTCACTCTCTCGCTTGTAATTAAAGCGTTCTTTCCTTTTTTCAGCGGCCTGATACAATATTCAGCATGAGAAAGAAGCGCTCCGGTGGCGGGGTGGCGCCTCCATTGTATTCGCTAAGGAAGATAAATTAAAAAATATAATTACAAGGCGGCCGCCATAATTCTCGGCAGGCGGGTTGTGGGTGGCGGGAGGTGCGCGGCGGGGGAATAGTGGAGGAACGGGCGCTCCCGGAGGAGGCTTCTTAAATATTTGGGGATAGCGCGTACCTACGCATTACGTAAATTAATGACACGGATTCGAGGAAGGATGGCGGCCGCCCGCGCCCGCTCCCGTCGCCGTTGTTTGTTTTGTTTTAATGTGCGTTGTTAACGACGTTATTAGACTTCAACACAAGTACGAGACCCACTCTAGTCGGCTGCTGCCAAACGCAATGCTCTCTTAAATCTCCATGATCGAAAAGTACAAATAAAACAAAAAAGTCCTTAAGTAGACATTTTTTCTAATCAATGTCTTAAACACTAACTTAAGAGTGATATTAAATGGAATGGGACCAAAATACGCATTTCATTGTTTTACAATTATAAATACAAACGAAAATAAAAACATTACAATACCCGAAGATCGTGCGGTAAAAGTTTGTGTGTGTAATATGTTGTTGTGAGCGCGCATGCCCACACATCGCTCAACAAGTGCGCCCATGTGCTCCCACACTCGGCGAGTTCTATCCGAATGTGTTAGTTATCGCTTAGATACCGATGTTAAGGAAAATCTTTGCATTTACTGCTTCATCGAATGGTTTTTGTTTGTAATATTTTTAGGATTCACCTTTATGTTTATCGACTACCGATGTCGATATTAATACCGATAAATTTATGTAACGACCAAGAGGCTTCCACGTTTCATTCGCATCCTGGTAATGGCTATTTAAACAGTCTTTAAATCGGAACGTATTATTGAAGTCGTGTGAACTCATAGCGTGCTAAACTACGTGAACTTTAAATTATTACTTACGTATAATCTGGATTTTCGCTATTCTGAGAGTTATCGAAGCATGTATTATAAGTAATCGTAACATTTATATCCATATCAAAAACTGCTAAAACGTAAACCGAGGTATATACTTGTATTTTTTTCCCTCTTATTCGATGATAGCCTAAAGCTATTATTTCACCTACGCTCGGACGGATAAGTGAGCTCACGGGCTCAACCTGAGAGAATTTACTAACACAAGCCCTGGAAAGAGTGTTTGTAATTTTGACAAATATTTGTATGCATAAAAATTCACTATCGATGGATATTTATTTTGCCTCCTTAAACCAAAAGGGTGTAATCGTATGAAACACGATCAGATCAATTTTTAAAGTTATGATTTTATATAGGTATTTATCGAGATGTTAAATTTCTTAAAATAAATAAAGTAGCAAGTGTTTTATTATTTTATTTGTAGAATTTATTGGACAAAACCGAGAGACGTGCCCTTTATAAAAATAACTAATTAAAACAATTTTAACCGCCTCGTTAGCGAAGTGGTATTGCGTTAGTCAGTAACATGATAACCGTGCCACGGGTATCGGATTAGATTCCTGGTCGGAGTCAATATCTTTGACTTGTTTCGTATCCGTTTCCGGTATACATACATAATACAAGAAAAAATCACGTATTTTTTTTAGATGGATGGACGAGCTCACAGCCCACCTGGTGTTAAGTGGTTACTGGAGCCCATAGACATCTACAACGTAAATGCACCACCCATCTCGAGATATAAGTTCTGAGATCTCAGTATAGTTACAACGGCTACCCCACCCTTCGAACCGAAGCGCATTACTGCTTCGCGGCGGAAATAGGCGGGGTGGTGGTACCTACCCGTGCGGACTCCCCAGAGGTCCTACCACCAGTAAATATATATACCATATATATAACCAGTATATATTTTTTTACCTATGTCGATAGGCTTGAGAGGCTATTTCAGCTTCTCCTTGACGTGTAGGTGAGCTCACAGGGCTCAAACCGGGAGTGTTGCTAGCACTGACCCTTGCAAGAGTAGTCCTTCGCAGAATCTACCAACGGATCGGAATCGCGACCCACTGAGAAGATCCGGCGAGAAACTCAGTGGGATGTGTCTATGGGTTAATTCATTGATCGAGACCTTCGTCGCAAGCGACAAAATTAGTACAGTTCAAGTAATTTCCAAAATATAAGAATAATTTTAATAACGTTATAATATGCTAAGAGATAAATTAGATGTTGTGTACGTAAGCACGTAGCACCTACCATCCTGTATAGATTCGTTTTAGCGTCGCCCGAAACATGTCTTGTCGGATTCCCCAGATTCACTCTCGATGGTTTTAAGCCTCTCAAGCACCAGCCACTGTCCTCGTCGAACTCGTCGATTACGACGAAGAGTTCGACGAGCGAACTAACCCATAGACACAGCCCATTGAGTTTTTCGCGGGATCGTCTAAGTGGGTCGCGATTCTGGTCCGGTGGTAGATTCTGCGAAACACTGCTCTCGCTAGGGCTAGTGTTAGCAAATTCTCTCAGGTTGAGCCCGTGAGCTTACTTACCTGTCCAGGCGTAGCTGGAATAGCTTCTTAGGCTAGCAGCGAATAGGTAGGGAAAAAAATAATTAATTCGATAATTAATCACATGAAGATTCAATTTCAAGAAACTACATTAATTGCAATCGATAGGTACCCATTAATAGTAGATGTTTTAATCACAAATCTCCAGTAGGCTTAAAAAGTTGTTCCAATTGGAGCTACCTTTACATAAAATAAAAAAATTAAACAAAATACGAAGTGTGGTGGTATCTATTTATTACTATTTATCTATTTCTTAGATATCGTTCGAAACATTCATAAACACACATTACAACTACAGCAATTTTTTTGAAATTTAATCCAAAATAGAAAACAAAAATCTGTGTTGTCATTTCAAGCTAAAATTTGTACCTTGGGTGTTGCTACTCTTGGTACCAACACACAAAGCACAGAATAACCCGGTGTATCCAAAGCTTTATAATTTAGACGATATACTTCTCAAGTATTTTAAAGACGATTTCACTCCACGACTCCACATCAGGAGAGCTGTAAAAGTTTTTATGAAGACCTATTTTAAACAACTTTGTAACTGAGCAAATTTTATTGGGAATGCCGTTAAAAAATATATTTATATTACATGCTGTTAATAACGTAATTTTTTTTTATAATTAAGTGTGTGATTTAAATTAGTAACGAGGGTTTTGAATTATTTTCGAAAATACCTTTGTACCTGATGAGACTACAGAGTAGAAAATACACCAAAGATGTTTTGCACATTTTAGTTCGTTTTGAGAAACGTAGTATACTTTCTTTTTTCTATTCACTTGAATCTTAAGCTTTAAGCGAGAGAATCCAGACCATTTATCCTTAATATCGAATAAATCAAGAACAGACAGTGAAGATTTTTATTGTAGCCGAAAATATACGTGAGCGGCATAATTTATGTTTTAATGGTACTATCAATTGGTATCGCTACTATATTAGACTACAAGCCGATTTGCTTGCTGATTGATTCTGCTCTTGATCATTTCAGAAGGACAATATGTAGAAAACGTGTACTAATATTGCTGTTAAAGATTCGAGACTCTATTCATATGTCAATTTAATTTTTTTTGCTAAGTAACGCGCTGTATGTTCTGACTGCTATCTAATTTTATTTTTAACATACTTTTAGTATTCGAAGCTGATAGATAAGCAGACAAATCAAACGAACACTAGACCCGATAATCTAAATAAAATGTGAGAAGGTCCTATACTAATGTATTTCAAGCAATGAACACGATCAATCAACGCGAACTAGTGATCTCCAGAACGAGAGGCTCGTATGATACCGCTTCGACTGAAAATTAATGCCATCTACATACTTTTAGGAAAATTAAATAAGCATGTAAAGCAAAATCCTAATGTCGAGTTTTTATTATTTTGATAACAACATAATTGTGAAAAGGTTGGTTTTTTAATTTTCGATTGAGCAAGCATCACGTTAAGAAAATATACGTATTCACCCTCAAGTATTCGTTGAATGCCTTAGTTCGAAGGACCCTCAAAAGAAAACTTATTAATTTTCGTCATTATGAATTCCGCGAACGAAACTCGAACGTCTAATTTCAACCCTAACTTATCAAGACGCGAATAAAAAAGTTCACCCCGGCGCACCCCACGCTCACCCCCTTGTTTAAAACGCCAGCGAAAAAAGAAGCACATAAAAATGCATGAGGCCTTGCTCGTTATAAGGAAAGGGTAGTACTTCCCCCTTCCCCCCACGGGAGGTAGCTGTAAAAATCGTCTCTAATTTAAATTTGGGAAGTTTCGCGTTGCGCGAGCCAACGTTGATGTCTTGATAAATGCGAATGAATTCCACTAATTTCGAGTCTTCAGCCCTAGGAACTTTTAATTGGGAGGGCATAAATCGCGCCGCTCCGTAATGGAGGAGGCATTAATTTCATCTCGCAACATTGTCCTCGGCCTTAGTGCATTTAGATAAGCATCGCTCATTGTTTCCGGAAGCTCACGATTTGGTGACGTGTATTCATTCATTCGCACGATATGTAGGTACTATCTCGAACACCGCTTGTGTTTGCGTGTTGCTATTGTTAAAAATGTACCAATCAATATTCGATAAATTATGGATAAAGCACAGGATAAGACAGTTAAGTATGAGGAAACTATTTTTTTTTTAATAAAATTAATTTTGTGTTGTCAATGTTGTCAATTACAACAGTGCTTTACATTGCTGTAATAAATATGTGTATTTGAAAAAAATATATATTTTTAATAGCAACCCTTAAATTAAAATTAAAATATTCGTTTTATTTTTTATTCCTGGTCATTCGGGATAAAGGCCTTGTTATCGGTCCTTGATAACTGTGCAAATGATGTTACATATAATAATAATCATAAATAGATAATTGTGGACAAATAACACTCAGTCATCTTGTCACAAACTAGGATTTCTTGTTTTACGAGAACCAAATACTGACTGACATACTTTTATGCATTTAAATAAACATACGTATACCCAGAAAAGAACAAACAGACGTGATCATCACACACATGATTTTCCCGAACTGGGAATCGAATTTTCAGCCCGGCAGTTAGGGATCGTTACTGCTGTGCCAAAGAATCAAATAGATAGGTAATTAAAAAGTTGCTTTAAAAAACTACAAAACTCCACCTGAACACATATTTAAGAAAGCGAATTAAAAAGGTAATAAAAAGGATGGAAACGAAGTGATATATATAATTTTGATTGTTAAAATGAATTTGTATATTGGTCGCGTATTTTTTAATTTTATGTTGATCAACGCGTTCGAAAGTCGCTCACCCGAATAACTTGAAACTTAGCAAATTTCTACTACTTTAGGTCAGATTTTTGTCATGGTAACACAATTTACGGGACATGAGGCGCGAGTGTCCTTTAAGGGCTAATTACAAAAACGGGTGAAATTCGTGTATTTAGTATCATCCACAGTGCGTTTCCAGAGATCTTTTTTGCCACGTACCATCCTGCTTTGGAATGAGCTCTCCTCCACGGTGTTTCCCGAGCGCTATGACATATCCTTCTTCAAACGAGGCTTGTGGAGAGTATTTAACGGTAGACAGCGGCTCTGGCTCTGCCCCTGGTATTCCTGAAGTCCATGGGCGACGGTAACCACTCACCATCAGGTGGGCCGTAAGCTCGTCTGCCTACAAGGGCAATAAAAAAAAACGCTTTTATAGAAAATCCAACTAAAAAATAGAAGATAAATTTTAATAAATTTTAATTAAAAATAGTGTAAGAAAAAATGATTTTATTGTAAAAAAAAGCGTGTTCGTTTTTTTAAACTATTATTTATTTTTCATTTTTTAGTTGTATTTAAATTTTTTCAATATTTTTTTTCAATTTTTTTTATTATTGAATTGTCGTCGGTCCTTAATAAGTATACCAAATTTTCAGTTAATCCAACGATTTGAAGGGGGTCAAAATCATGTTCAAAGATTCCGTTACAAACATACATACCCTACGTCTGAAGCTATTAAAAGGGTATTAAAAATAAAATCGTTTTGGACAATAAAACGCTACAATTATAAAAATACAATCAAAGAGGTACTTCTCTATAATGCCGAAATCTACAAAACGAGCATTGAATATTTTTATTGGACACTTCAATTAGAGACCTAAGTTACGACATGAGCCTTACAAGATCGGTTGTCGCTAAAGTTGAAGTTAATTTACCAGCGGAATTAAATATTACAAATTGATCAAAACTTCACAGTTCATATCACCATATAGAGCATAGAAAAAGCAAAAAATAACAAAAATGAGTATGAAAAGGATTTTTGCAAAAATCACGTAGACCCAGCCGTCCTGTGTCTCTAATTTATAAAATTGCTTAGCATTTCCTATTGATTAAACCGCGAACTGTAACGAAAATTAACAGGCCCTACTTATTTCTAGTTTAAAAACAAACAGCCTTATTTGAATACCTTATTAATATTCCTTTATTCAACTTAGATTTACACGAACAAAGGAACAATTTTGGCAAAAAACTTTTCACTCGAAGTAATTAAAACAGAAGCCAAGTTTGTTTTGAGCGAGCAATTAAGGAATACGCGTGGTGAGTATCACGTTTTCTTCTTCCTCATTAAATCGGGACAAAGCAGCCGTTTGCAAACTTCGACGGGTGTAATGTTATTCATTTATGAAAGTCAAAGGTTGTATTTACGAAAAAAAAAAAATAAGTCGCCTGAGAGCGGACGGTGGCATTTTTTCCATTCGGCGCGTTCCATTAGCGTGCCTTTGTTTGGCGGGAGCGCGCAAATTAATTTAGCTCTCCCGCCATTTCCTCGCGGCTCCCCTCGGTCTCCACCCGCTCCCCCGCCGCGCCCTTTTTGTCTACGCCTTGCTCTACGTATCGTTTTCTTCTTTATGGCTCATTAGACAGCACTGTCGCCATTGTTTTTTCGCCTAACCCGCAAGATCTAATTATTATGATCAGCGAGCCTCGCACATAATTTGTATGCTACGTAACAGGCCAACAGCAAATTTATTCGCGTTTCTGATATTAATAAACTCCAAAATTGATTGACGAAGTATAGAAAATCAGTAATATCCAAGAGCACAACATTCTTAAATACTTAACGTGTAAGCGTTGGTATATGTAAATTGTATACCTATATAAAATTTAAATCCAAACTATTATCTAAACAATAAATTTTACTAAAAGACTGGTCGTCGTATTCAAATAAATTCAAGGCGAGCTTAACACATTTAGATTCATAAACAACTTTGCTATTACTACCTACAAAATATCTGAAAATTTTGTATCTAAAGCTATCTTATTGTAATCATGATTGAGATTAATTATTCATACATAAAGAAATATATTAAAATTTCTCTAAATTGAACTTCACCACTTAAGATATCGAGCACGAGTAGTCATTCCAAAAAAATAAACGAACGATTACATACTTGAAAATTAATACGTCAGAACCCATTAAAACATAAGTATTACTTGTGTATTCTACATTGTAACCAAGTAAGCTATAGATAAAGGCTAGTTAAGAACCACGAAAACTTCTCTTACATTATGATATAATACAAATTAGCATCAGTTACTAACATGGGTATGGTATTATAAACGAGCAAGTGTAGGCGCCAACATCATGCCAAGTTCTGCCGTAAAAAAAACTGGGTTCAGGTTCGGATGATGGGACAACTCTTAAACAAATGAAATTTCAACCCCACGGCCCATCTGGTGCTGAGTGGTTACCACAGCCCATAGACATGACGACCTTGAAATCGAAATCTCAGTTGTATAGCATAACGACTATCCCACCATTCGAGCGTGAACTTAAGACTGCGATGCAGCAAAAATAAGCAGGATGGTGATATCTATCCGTGCGTCATAATACGACCTAACAATAGTAAAATGAATAATTATTAAGGATCTTCTAACTCAAATATCAAATTATACGAACTTAGCTTTGTTCTTTGTATTACTGAAATATACTTTTTGATATGTCATTTTCTTATTAAATTACAAATGTTCGGACTTGTTAAAACATTATCAAAATCTATAGAACTTCAATCTGAATTTCCATTCAAAGACATATTTTTTTATTTAGATTTAGTTGAATAAGAGTAATTCTATATGTCAATCCAAGCTAACGACTATCAAATTCGTTAAACGGTTTGTCGGCGTTGAATAACAAAAATACAAATTATCAAATTTATAATATCAATTTAGATTACTGGACTGTTTTGAAATTATTCATTATATCGTTTAGATCTTCTTTTAAATGCCTTTTTTTGTGTATTTTTATTTGTAATAATGTAGAAATACATAAACACCAAAATTCCTTGCATCGTTAAACTATATTTTAATTTTTTTTTATAAAGCAAACGGTATTCGAAGAAATTGTAAGCTCTTGGAAGGTTAGGTACATAAATTAATAATGAATTAATCTCACCATCCACAGTTGCGCCAGCGCCGGTCTTCTGTTTGAGCGCGTGTTCTGGCCAACAATAATCCTTCGACTGAAGGCGCAGGGCGGCCGTGACCCACAGTTTTTTAACCGCGCGTGCCCTCACCGCGTCGCTCTCAACCCTTACGTACTGACAAAGCGATACGTCATACAGACTGACTTGAATCCAACGCGATCCTAATCAAAAGAATTTGAATATATTTTTTGTCATCTTCAATATGTTGGTTAAAAACCATAGGTTTTTTTTTAAATTAATTATTACTGCTTGATTAATTTATCAGTGTTTGATAAGCGTGCATCGCATTTTATTTATCATTAAATTTAAAACATACCATTACAATCCTAATGGCCTATCGAGTATTTCTCCTTAGTTACGAGATCTCCGTACACAAACGGCAGAAGTAAAATACATTTCATATAATTTTCTTTTTCCAAGATTTAATTAAATTCTCAGTACACTTAAAGTGATCGTCATTAGAGAGAATAAAAGAAAATATCTTATCTCGAGCTCCGAGCTAGTGGACTGAAAATTTATAATTAATTACTTAGAAGACACATTTTAAATTCTTAATTAAGCAATCCGTACTTTCTCCCGCCTATAAATTAGATCGAGCCGTTTCCATAGAGACTACTCATCCTTTAAAGCGGACCGGGGGGAGAGGGGGGGCTTTACAAAAAATATAACTTAGGGTGAGTAAAAAACCGTGGGGTGACTCAGCCGGCCGGTGCACCCCACGAAGAGAAATCTACGATCAATATTAACTCTTTTTTTCAACGGGGAAACGCTGAATTTTTAAGTCGTTTTAAGTCATGTTGAGCAAATTATGCGTGTGCTAAATCGATGAGGCACGGTCACACGGGCGACTCGTTATTGCCAATATTTGAACTGAGGACACAACATAAATCACTGAAGACATCAGCCGATGCAATTGTCAAGGTCGGACGTCACATATGTGGGTGACAGCGATCGCTCGTTTTGTCATAAATAAAACACAAATACTACAATACCAAAGTTTTGTTATTCGGTTATTAAGCTTTGTTTTCATTATTGTGCATCATCAATTAGAAAATTATATAATTAAATCCAAGGGTATTAAAAAAAAAGTTTAAACAATATGACGTGTTTTGTACCTCAACATTTTACACCGTCTTTATCATCATTAACAGAGATGAAATGGTTAAAGGCTAAATTATATTCAGTTTGCCAACAGCTTTCATTATCAATTCTGTAATTCGAATAGGCTTGCTGTCCCATCCTTACAAAAAGGTTTGCGTGGTTGCTTCGCAACAGGAATAGACAGAAGTTAGGATGGATATTATGTCTGAATGCATTACTGGTGGTAGGACCTCTTGTGAGTCCACGCGGGTAGGCACCGCCGCCCTGCCTATTTCTGCCGTGAAGCAGTAACGCATTTCAGTTTGAAGGGTTGGGCAGCCGTTAGAACTCGTACCTTAAGATGGGTGGCGGCATTTACTTTGTAGATATCTATGGGCTCCAGTAACCACTTAACACCAGGTGGGCTGTGAGGTCATCCACCCATCTATGCAATAAAAAAAAGTAGTAGTATGGTAGTATGGCAGACAATACGTCCACCAGCTATTACACAAATTTTTAAATCTCATCGATTTCATTGTTATTATTATAATAATTATTTAATGTAATTACGTGATGTAATAACGATGTAATTTCTTCATTGTGGAAGTCGTTCGTGAACATATGTTTATTTCCTTAGTAAAATTTTGTAGCTGACTGCGGGATTTGAATGCCGACATAGACGCATCGCTTATAAGTGTATATCAGGCGGTTTTTTTGTTCAAGCCACGACTTCTTACTTTGTTGCGGCAATGGATTCCCGTAAGAGTACAAGTGCTATGAGGTGAAGCTGAGATCGTCTACGCCTCTGTAAATACCGTCTCGCACCTATTAGCATCGAACCATTCCGTAGTCTGCTAAATTTGGTTTTCAAACAAGAACTAAAAGAAGAATTTTATCTTAGGTAATGGTCATGGTGTGACCCTGGTATTAGTGGGTTTTAAGTTATAAAAAGGAAATAGCTTAACAATAAAAACCGGTATCGATCTAGAAATATGACCATCCACATAAATTGTTTCATGAAACTACAGCAAATATTGAACAACCCGGGTCACCAAATGCTTTCTCATATACATAACCTATTATAGACTAGCACCTTTGAGGCAATAACAAAAGGTGACGGTTTTTTTCAATATCTTATTTAATTAAACAAAAAAAAAACAACGTGCATACATAATTCGTTTGTTAAAAAAGCGAAGCCCGGTGCACGACTGCACGCATGCTCAAAAAACATTCATTAGAAAAAAGCTATTTATGACAGCGTCCATTATCGTCCAATAAATCAGCTGCCCGCTCTTCTGTTTTTCGATAATGATTCTATTATTATGGAAAAGCGTTATGTAACTGTAACATTTTTTTCCTTGAAGCTACGTTACGATGGAGAGAGCTTTCTTCTTTGTTATGTTCGTGTTCACGATTTACCTTTCGTAGAAACAAATTTGAGAAAAAAGATTTCGAGATAAGGTTAATTATTGTATAAATTTAAAAATGTAAATTTAAAATCGTTTAGATATCTACTGTAGATAAATTGATATGGACATGTCAATGGACATTGTGCATGCACCGCCGAAATTATTTTTCTGAAACCAACGGTTGAATGTCTTACGACAGCTTACTGTATAGAATTAATAAAAAAAAGAAGAAGATATTAAATAACAGTTTGTATTAAATTTGTTTAAAAAAACACACTGTTCTCATTTATTCCAAGATTAGCTTCTTATTCTGAACCTAGGGATAAACGTACAATTAACAAGTAAAAATAGATTCGATTTAAATATGCAAATATAAAAATTCGATCCATACTATCGAGCTGCGCTCGTAAGTTTTTATGCGTGTCGAGCGGCCGGCGCTCACTGTACGGGTTACAAATTGTGGGGTGAAAGGGGTAGTTTTTTTCTAATCGACTTTCCTAACTGTAATAAACGATATTTATCTTTCTTAATTACGCTTCGACTCCGTTATTTGGTGGCTCGATTCGTGTTTTTACTAGAATTGTTTGCATTATTATCGAATTATATAACAGTGTTTATGGACTTCTTTGTTTTTATACTTACAAAAATCCTGGCTATTAAAAATAGTTTCCTATAGTAGATTGCATGTTCGGACATAATATTGTAATCATCTACTTTCTGCAGCCAGACATAAAATATAAAACACAATATTAATGCAATACGAGAGTTAACTTAATCCAACATATTTATTTATTGATTCACTGTTTCATATCTGTAAACATAATACTTATACTAATCATGAAACTATAATTATCGGTTATTACTATAGCGACACATATCACAGACTTATTTCAATTTACAGTTTAAGACTTTGCTAGGAAGGACATTCTCCTTTTTGGCTAATTATAAATTACTTCAACATGCGTATTTGTTTTACCAACGGTGAGACATTTTTATATTTCTAGTATTATTTAAGATAAGTAAGTATCTATTGTTGATTATTTTCACAATTAGTTTTGGAAATCTATTTTATAGGTCATCATTTGATTGTGATCACATGTATAGTTAGTTATCTGTACACCGGGCAAGAATGGATGCTCCGGAACTTGCAAATTATGCAAATAAAAGTAAAAGTATTGATTTTTTTTTAAAAGTGCATTTGTTCGAAATTCTAAAATGTGAAACGAGGGCAGTGATCCCACGGGACGCATGCGTAACAACAACCCTTTTTTACCCTTTCGCTACCCAGAGTTTTTTTTTTGTAAGCGTTTTTGTAAAGGGTTGTGTGGGGTACCTGCCATGCGACTACGCGGTAGGGTTAATTTTTTCTGTATGAATCGTCACGGTTTTTATAATAGATGTTTTTTTCTATGGATAGAGAACAATGGAGAGTGCATTGACCTTTAACGATGGCATCAGCTGATGCCATAATAGTGCACTTGTGATCGAACGAGCTATTGATTTCGCAGCAGTTCAAGGCCAGGGCACCCATTTGTTTGTGTTGTGTATAAAATGGAGTATGTTATTGAAAATCGGTACACTACGTATTTGTTAAGTTGTTAGCATTGGCCAAATTTTATATAAACAAGTTATGAAACCGATTTGTAGAGTACCAATTAGAGCCATTAAATTCATTCATTTCAATATAAATATAAATTCTGTTTTTTACTACAAATACTATTGATGTCGTTAGAAGATTGTTTTTTTCTAGACAGGCTAGCGAACTTACGGTCTATCAGGTGTTAAGTTGTTACCGGAGCCGATAAACATTATAACATGTATGCCGCCGCCACTCACCACTTACAAAATCGAAGGTCCAATTCTGTATCCTATTCCTAAAACAGAGGCAGTACGGTGTTAAGTTTTGTGCTCACAGCACTAGTAATTATGGAAACATATATTTTACGGTTTCATTTTATAACACGATGAGCCTTCGTTCGTTGCAGTCGTACGTGATAACGTAACAGAAATATTAATTAGGTACATTGTGGTATTTACCAAACTATTTGAGGCTCGGTATTATATTAATACTTCTACATCGGGCGCTTAACCTGCTATACGATTCTCAAGTAATACTTTAAGGGTTTATAATTTAATGTTTGGAAATTGAAACTGTTCTAATGCATTGATCTAGTTCATATTGTTAAAGATTATATTCTGTGATTCTTCATGTGTTACTACTACTATTTAATGTTATTTTTCTTATAGTACAACGGTTGCCCTACCTTTCAAAACATAACGCATTACTGCCTCACGACAGAAATGATCAGGATGGTGGTGGAATCTACATACACAAAACGCCCTACACCAGTCAGATTTTTTTTCTCTTTCAATTGTTAGTTAATCGTTTTGTTATTTTCAATCTACGTCTATTTATTTTTAGCTATGGAAATAAAAGGTTGCTCAGTTGCCCACCTGTTGTAAAACAGTTACTCGCAACTATAGATATACGAGCACCCGGCATATCTTCAGAAATGAGGTTAACGTCTCAATGATATGGGATCAGGACTGGTTGGAGATCGTGTCTAGACGGAATTTTCCCAAATAGATCCATGTACCGAGCCTTTCCGATACTTATATAACATTTTCAATAACATGACTTGTCTTTCTCTCTCTGACATGTTCCTCAAGAGCACTCAATGTTAGGCAGCGGTTTGGCTGTGCTCCTGGCATTGCTGATGTCCATGATCGACGGCAACCATACACCATCAGGTGGGCCTGCTAGAGTGTGTGGTAACTGTGGGTATTCTGGTCTGTCTAGAAGGACAATAAAAATATTAATACTGTAACATTTTAGTTACAAACCCGCAAAGATTATAATTTGCGTAATTACCGGTGGTAGGACCTCTTGTGAGTCCGTACGGGTAGGTACCACCGCCCTGCCTATTTCTGCCGTGAAGCAGTAATGCGTTTCGGTTTGAAAGGTGGGGCAGCCGTTGTAACTATACTGAGACCTTAGAACTTATATCTCAAGGTGGGTGGCGCATTTACGTTGTAGATGTCTATGGGCTCCAGTAACCACTTAACACCAGGTGGGCTGTGAGGTCGTCCACACTCTAAGCAATAAATAAATAACAAACAGCCTGAGTAATTAGCTTTTAATCCTTCACAGTTACCATTCCTAACCCACTAACGGATGGTTTCATTTTACATTAACAACGGACGCGTATTTTTCGTGAACGGAGTAAAAAACCGTACAGCACCGGTGTTGCTAGCAAACTAGTAACCCAGATTGATCAAGGTGTTAAGGGTTATCGAGTTGCAAGCCCGTTATTTGGCGCACATACTTTTTATCACTCCATTGTTGAACTCTTTTTTGGATTGATATAAAAAAATATGCCGGTGTTGCTTGTAACGCGTTTTTGTGTTGCCTAAATTCCTGCTTCTGGCGCAAAGAGTTTATGTATTACAATTTTCTGATGAATGTAAGCGGTGTCGGTGATATTTCGCTTAGCTGCCGATTGACAGAGTTAATATAGTATTTTTTTATTATTACAATACATCCTTAATTTATTAGTTTATATTTCATTAAAAATAGAGATTTCATAATTGCAAAGGCGAAATTTATTTTACGTAGTTAGTTTTGAAGCAGCCATTACAAGTACAATTGAGGTTTCGACCTCATGTGTCAAGGTGAATGGCGGAATATATGTAGCCATGATTTAGGTTATGTTCTGTATACAATCAAGACATAATTTAATTTGATTTTCAATTCATTTTCTTTATTTTGAATGGTCATTGCTTTTTTTATTGCTACCTGCTTATGCTACTTATGCTCCCTTATGTAGAAAAAAATAATTAAATAACCACCAAAATCTCCAAATCAACCTCCAAACAAAACACATACCTACTAGTTGAAAACGCCATTTTGCGATTCTAAAATTAGTGGCAGCTGCCGGGCCCGCCTCGGCCTACCTACACCTTACTTTTTACTAAGAAAAAGAACAAAAAAAAACTTGACGCTTTTTCACTAAAATTTAGGAATAAATCGGTCCGGCTCTGATTTCTCAAAGATAGAGTTTCACAAGTACACGGGGAGTTTCTAAGAGTTCTTTTTAATTATTTCTGCTTCTGGCCAAGCGGGTCACGGATCGAATGGCTATCTCATATCGGATTGGAAAAAAAAGTCAAATATCGCTGTAATTCTTTACATTATTTTTACAAAAACTCTAAGTTTGTATGGTAACGATAACTTAATACGGGTTCACAACAACGTTCCACGGTGCAAGAATAATAGAGTTTAATTCAATTGAATCCACAAAAAATATGAGTTTGCGTAATTGCTGACGGTGGGACGTATCGTAAGTCCGAACGGATAGCTACATCCATCTATTTCTGCCCCATCATGCGTTCCAGTTTGAAGGCTGAGATACTTATCAGACCTAGGCGACAGGGCAACGCAAAGCCGCAATCGCCCGAAACATGTCTTGTCGGATCCCCCTATCCACTCTCGGTGCTTTTAGGCCTCTCAAGCACCGGTCACCGTCTTCGTCGAACTCCTCGATTGCCACGAAGATGTCGAGGAGTGAACTAACTCATAAGCACAGCCGACTGAGTTTCTCGCCTGATCATCTCAGTGGGTCGCTATTCCGATCCGCTAAGGGCTAGTATTAACAAATTCTCCCAGGTTGATCCCGTGAGTTCACCTACCCGTCCGGGCATAGCTGGAATAGTCCTATAGGCTAGGCAAGAGGGGCAGCATTTAAGTTGTGATGCCAATTTCGGTAATCACTGAACATTTTCCCACTAACAGTGGCCTATGAGCTCATTCACCTATCTTTATATTACACAAGGACGAGTAATAAAGAGCAACGGGCAATGAGCCACAATAATGAGCAGGCATTCTAAAGTACATTTTATCAAAAGTAAATTTCAATTGTTACATGCTATATAAACTGGATAATGTGTTTTTCGCTTTAGTATTTTCTGTTATTTGAGCAATAGTTAGAAGTAAACATTGTATGTAGTTAGTTATTCATGAAGGTGTAATATTCTTTTCGTTCAGGAGTCGGGCATCGATTGAAGTTTTCTCTACTCAGTGCACTAAAGAAGCCGGTGCGAGCTTTATCCCCATTATCAAAACACCGAAGAAAGGCTATTAGAAACGGATTAAATGCAAACAAACCCACCGGCTACTGTGCGTTTACACAAACAACTAATGCAAAGCGGACACAAACACTTTTGTTGGTTTGCTTTCGGCAGACACACAGTAGCATAATATGTTCCTGTGACAATGGGACATTATAGAAACCCAAAACACAGCTTTATTAGAAGGTAGTGATACTCAACAGATTAAAGGATTACAAACTGGAACTAAACAGATTCGTGCGAAATCCTTTTCGCTATCTCCTTCAACTGGCTTCTTTTGTATTATTTTAAAAAAAAAAGAGGAATGAGTTTTAGTTTCTAGAATTACAGTAACAACTCTCCGATAATGTTGAATATACAAATAATAAATTTATTTAAAGAAAAATGACTCAGCGGATTATCCAAATACTCTTATGTAAGAATGATCTAGAGTCCCGTCTGAATGATTCCGTATAGCGACAAGTTTCCATACGGGTTATTAATGATATTGTGCAGCCATCATCCCTTTGTGTAAATTAAATACATCAAAAATGTTAAAGGAAGTTATAATTGCACTGAATAGAATTTTACAAAAAGGGGACATTTAGCGTAAAAATCAATAATCAAACGGCAGAGCAACAATAGTCAGCGGTTACCCCGAAGTCGCTATCCAAATAAATATGGCCGCGCGATGTGGCGCGGGTGGTTTTTTTTATTGCGATGCTTCAACCTTGAGTGTGGGACAAAATCGTGTCATCCACGGCGGTTGACACTACATCAAAATGCATGCAATGAACTTTATACGGTATACCACCTTCAAAAGAAAAAAAAATGGTTATGGGTGTACATTGTTAGATAGGACTTTGAAGACTGCAATATAATGTTATTAAGCTACTGCAGTTTTTGTAATTTCATATAACCCCAAACCATCGGGTTTGGTTTTATTGAATGAATGTTAAGCAACTGACCGGTTTTACTAGGTGAAATATTTACTGTAGATAACGTCCCAGTGCCTTATTGATAAAAACAGATCCCTTTTGTTGGTAAAACATTAACAACATTCTTCAATTGTGTAAACGGTGCGATGCACATTTACGTTTTGTTAATTTCGTAAGTAATTAAACAATTTGGAAACCGACTCGTAAGCTACTTGTACTTGACAAGTAATACTGATTTGAAGACAGTTATGATAATAGCGACATAAAAAAATATTTTAAATATAAAAACTATTATTTATTGATTGTTTCGGTCACTAACTAATTCCAAGACTAAATGAAATGTGCAATTACATTAGAGTTTATTAAAAATCAAATGTATTGATTGAAAACATGAATTTAAAACACTGGGTCAAGAGTCTTTATTTAATTTTAGGGAATATTTAAAAAAATATCACTTGATACAACACTCATCATAAAAGGGCTAAGAACCCGTAAAGCCAATCGATTGTAGTCGAAGTACTAAGATTTGACGCGCATCCTACGGAACACGTGCACGAATCACACTGAATCACAATGCGCATCGAATGTATTCATATAATATTTGCTTACATTGCTCCCGTGATTCAACGAAGTTCGAATTGTGACATTTTTTTTGCTTTGATATTTAAGAGAAAAAAAAACATACATTCAAATCAAAGTTATTTCTAAATCTGGTGACGCGCCCACAGATGGTCAGGAGACTTAAAACGACTTTCCGCAACTGTAATTACATTACAATTTTATTATAAAAATTCCTTCAAACAGAGGACTTTTAGTTATTTAAGTGAAAACAAAACGCTTCGTTCACTATCTCGATGTTTTAAGTAAACGTGTATTAATTATAAAATTCACAACAACATTAAAAATGTTACGGACCATGTTTGCTATAAAAACAGGTTTATGATATTTTGGAACGTTAAATTTGAGAAATTAACGACTAGAGAGGAGTGTTTGTGTAATATAAATTGTATTATGCAATGTAAATTATACTCTACACAGCAACAATATGAATAGATATTTGATGTTCAGAAATATAGATCTGTTTCTTTTAGATCAAATCAATGTATATATTGATTAAGCTATATAAGCTAATTTAAGCTATATATTTAATCTATAGCTAGTATCATATAAATTTATTGGAATATACGTATTATTATACAATCTTCTTACTATTATATTATAATAATTATAATAATAATAAGCCTTTATTGCTGTTTTACTTACTAATTACTAACTTAATACATTACTTAATAATAAATTAAATTTAAGTTATAATCAATATCAATGATTCCGTTCGGCGTTCGGTGTGGTTTTAAAAACAGCTTGTCTCTCGACAAAGGCCTCCTCTAAAGATTGCCAATATTCTCGATTTTTGATGATGACCAAGACCCTCTAAAAACTATTATATTATGATGACGCAAATGAGATTTTTATTGCTGAGATGGGTGAACGAGCTCACGGCCCACTTGTTGTTAAGGGGTTACCGGAGCCCACAGATATCAACAACGTAAATGCAGCCATCTCTACCTTGAAACTTTTCCTATATGTGTCAGTTTTACAATTTCTCTGTATCTCGATTCTGTTTCGCCTTTACGACTTAAATACTAAACCGATTATCATGAAATTTTTTTACTCAGTGTCAGGAGTTCAAAAAAGGATTTAGGGTATCTTTCATTCTGAAAAATAGTATTGCTCCAAAAAATATATTATCCAATCCCATCCAATAAAATTATTTTATACATTAATGCGAATGAAGCGGCGTGTAAAGAGTAGTTTCGATAGAAAAACGCCATATTTTTTTATTGCTTAGATGGTTGGACGAGCTCACAGCCCACCTGGTGTTAAGTGGTTACTGGAGCCCATAGACATCTACAACGTAAATGCGCTACCCACCTTGAGATATAAGTTCTAAGGTCTCAGTATAGTTACAACGGCTGCCCCACTTTTCAAACCGAAACGCATTACTGCTTCACTGCAGAAATAAGCAGGGTGGTGGTTCCTATCCGTGCGGACTCACAAGAGGTCCTACCACCAGTAATTACGCAAATTATAATTTTGCTGGTTTGATTTTTATTACATGATGTTATTCCTTCACCGTGGAAGTCAATCGTGAACATCTGTTACGTGAGTATTTCATTAGAAAAATTGGTACCCGCCTGCGGGATTCGAACACCGTTGCATCGATAGATACAAATGCACCGGACGTCTTATCCTTTAGGCCACGACGATTCCACCATGAAATTTTGTTTACACAGTGTGAGGAGTTCAAAAAAGAATTTAGGGTATCTTTCACTAAGAAAAATAGTATTGCTCCACGGGAATAAAATTATTTTCGACATTAATGCGAATGAAGCAGCGTGTAAAAAGTAGTTTCGATATAAAAACGCAATGTATGCCAGCCGATTTCTTTGCTTATTAAGTAACGACTAGCTTTAAACAATAAACAATTTTCAATTTGTTTTGACCCACCTTTCACAAGAATGAAATTCAATAACAAAACAGAACGTTTAGTATAGAAAATGAATCAAAATCTTAGTGTCTAAAGTCGAGTTTCGACCAAGGGTAGTTTTTTTATTTTATTTTTATTGCTTAGATGGGTGGACGAGCTCACAGCCCACCCGGTGTTAAGTGGTTACTGGAGCCCATAGACATCCACAACGTAAATGCGCCACCCACCTTGAGATATAAGTTCTAAGGTCTCAAGTAAGTTACAACGGCTGCCCCACCCTTCAAACCGAAACGCATTACTGCTTCACGGCAGAAATAGGCAGGGTGGTGGTACCCACCCGCGCGGACTCACAAGAGTTCCTACCACCAGTAATTACGGAAATTATAATTTTTGCGGGTTTTGATTTTTATTACACGATGTTATTCCTTCACCGTGGAAATCAATCGTGAACATTTGTGCACTAGTAGTCGTTAAATGGCAAGCCCAAAATTTCTTGTCGGTTATTCACAGTGGTAAAACTAGATTCCGAATTAGCAGTAAAGTACGATGACCATTAGAAAAGTGTAATTAGTAAAGAATTCGTTTCAATTTGTTCAGTTAAATTAATGAAGTATTTTTGTGTTACAAATATTTAATCTGTCAGTTTAGTTATTGGATTAATTTATGGAAAATGTGATATTTTTTTATAGCTTAGATGAGTGGACGAGCTCACAGCCCACCTGATGTTAAGTGGTTACTGGAGCCCATAGACATTTACAACGTAAATGCGCCACCCACCTCGAGATTTAAGTTCTAAGGTCTAGTTACAACGGCTGCCCCACCCTTCAAACCGAAACGCATTACTGCTTCACGGCAGAAATAGGCAGGGTGGTGGTACCTACCCGCGCGGACCCACAAGAGGTCCTACCACCAGTAAAAATCCGCAGAACTATATTCGAGCCTTAGCATTTACTGTAATAACAGAACTGCGGGACCATATTCACTGAGTTTGATTTGCTGACTACACAATTGTATATTTGCACCATCATGAAGAGCGCAAATTTGAATCGTGAAAAAAAGCTACCAAATATTAGATGCAGATATTTCTACGGCGTATCATTTTTTTATGTTTGAGAGATTACTGGTGGCCCGGAGGCCTTTCCAATTTTACCAGGGTAGGACTTACGGCGTATTCTTTAGTCACCGTTTTCAGCATTCACAGGAAGAGACAGGACGGTCGTGTTCGAGGCCAAACAGCCAATCACAGTTTTAAATCCAAAGAAACGAATGCAGAAATGTTGGTCACACCTGTCGCAGAATCGACGGACGTAATTATCGGTTCTGTTTCGTTTCCGCCGCGTTACAAAAACAAATGAATACCAACATTAAAAAAAAAATTAACAAAGCCGAAAGTGTTCCTCGCAACAGATTATGAGCACGTTCGGTTATTAATTTATTCGAAGTATCATAAGTAAAAAACTCAACCCTCACTTAGATAAAAGAAAAAAAAACGTAGCTCGCGACGCGCAAAAGGGAAAGGGTGTCTCGGCTCGGCTCGCGTGCTGCATTCTGTTTTTTAACGGTATTCTGCGGTTTGTTTTTTCGTGTGATGCGTTCCTGTTTTTTAACAACACAATACCGTTGTTAAGGATTGTTTTTTAAGAACGTCATATTGACGCGAGCGAGTGCAAGGCGCGATCTCCTCTCTTGTTTTTGTTGTGGTTCTTATTTTTAAATCTCATCGCTTCGGGTAAATTAAATACAGAATCTTTTCAGTTTTTAGGTGGAGTCGAGACGTTTTTTTTTTATGGGATGCTGAATTTAGGTTTGTGTATTAAAAGTAAAGAGGAAATTGTGTCGAGCCGAACGAGGTAGTGACATATGGTTCGTTAAACAAAGCCGATGATGTTCGTCAGGTGCTGTCTATGACTCGCAATTTATTTTCATTATTTTATTATAAGACATTGGCGCTATATTGTCTATTGGGTTTGTTGAGTGTATTAATGGATCAATCAATTACATTTGTGGTCAACATTTTAATACTATTTCCTACCATTTATTTTAGCGTAAAATAATTTGTTCGAATTTTTTTTAGCACGCGCACCCTTTCTCAACGAATATCGTGGTTAATGCGCTCGAGATATTTATTTAATTAAATATTAGATTGTTTTAAGTGAACTTTACAATTAAAAGTTACAAAGTAAATGTATTATACAAACACGTTTAAAGTTTTAGAAAACCAAAATAAAACTTACTTTGTTGTTATTCAGTTATAAAGAAAAATTGTTCTTATTATTCAAAAGTAAAATAAAAAACAAACAAATTAAGCTATAACTAAAAACATTGTGGACGTAAAATCTTACCCTACAGATTTAATGCCAATATTAATGAATCTATCATTTAAGATCGTTCGTCGCCATTAAAACAAAAGATACCGACAAAAACAGCATCAATAATGCTGGGATTTGTAAGTGCGCTATAAAAATGAGCTATGAAAACGCCATTAAATATTAAAAGTGGAGAAACAGAGAGCTTAACAAGAAATAAAACATCGTTATAAGAGGCTAGGCGAGTCGCCCCCGGCCGGGCTAGCTATCGGCGCGCCTCAGTTAATGCCTACTTATACCTTATTATATAGCGGAGTTTGCGTTGAGGAACAAAATTAATTGGTTAAAACTCCTCTCAGTATCCAGGGCGGGCGTCCCCCGACTCCCTCTTAATTCCGTCCACCCCGCGGCCCGCCACCTCGCCCCGCGCCCCTCCAGCTCCTTTGAACGAAACCTACCTACAGAAAAAACAGAAAGTATAAAGTTCACTACCAAAACCTTGTAACTTAATTAGTAAATGAGAAATATTCATTTAACTCAACATTTTTGAGTTACAGAAATTAATAGTTATTTATTAAATATATTATTAACACAAACCTATAGCTTTTTTGGGAATATTTCTACATTTCTTTTTAAAGAAAAGTTGTATAAGTATAATAGTTGTCAAAAAAAGGAAATTAATAATAAAATTATTGCTGAGATTTCTTTGACACAGACAAGCTTACAGTGCAACTGATGTTGAGTGTTACAAGAGCCCATAGACATTGATCGCGTACCGTGCCATATATCTCGATCTTGCTTTGAAGAAGAATATTATAATTCTGAATATAGTCTGCAGAGGTAAAGCGACACAATGTGTACAATCAGTTATTCGGATATACATATAACATAAACTAAGCCTAGTGAATCTAGAGTATTTAAATTTAGAGGAAATATCCTAAGAATCGTACCAGATCGATGGAGGATTTTTCGAAATTCGATCCCAAAGGTGTGAAATTTTTCTGTTAAAATTTTCAACGACACTTTCCGAACACGCTATTCAGAAGAAACGAAAGGTTTCACAATTGCACTATCCCCAAGGTGTCTACTTGTGTAATTTAAAATTGATTTTACATAGTAAATCGTGTGTTTTCAACTAACAGTAATTAAAATTACTGCGCTTTTACTCGCACTAACTAATATATTTACAATGATTTATGTTACTAGCCAAGCTAATTCATGTGTTTGATAGACTTTTTGAAGTATAAACTTAAATAACTAAAAACCTCGTTGAAGTTAGAAAACTTAAACTCTGACTGCTCCAAGCATACTAAGAATAACATAAGAAGAACGATAAAATTAATAACGAAATAATCAATTAAAATAAATGAAAAACAGTATAGATTAATAAAAGCGGTAAAACAATTTAAAAATCCGAGTTGCAATGCTCGCGACGTACGTTCATAACGAAGGGCGAAAGCAAAGGGTAGGTCGGGCGGCAGCTCGGGGCGCGGAGGGGTTCGTTGCCACTTCTCCAAATAAATTATAATTCGCTCGCTCTCGTCCCGTCGACCCGAACTCCTGGCGACTACTGTTCCGCGACTTTACAACGGTATTTATCTCTTTTAAAATTTAAACACTAAATGAATAATTAAAAGCATAAATTAAGGTAAATCGGACCGGAAATAATTACTGGACCAGATTAAGGCCCACCCAATGATATTTACTGGTGGTAGGACCTCTTGTGAGTCCGCACGGGTAGGTACCACCACCCTGCCTATTTCTGCTGCACTGCCGTGAAGCAGTAATGCGTTTCGGCTTGAAGGGTGAGACAGCCGTTGTAACTATACTGAGACCTTAGTACTCATATCTCAAGGTGGGTGGCTGCTTATACGTTGTAAGTGTCTATGGGCTCCAGTAACCACTTAACACCAGGTGGGCTGTGAGCTCGTCCACCCATACAAGTAATAAAAAATAAAAAAAACCACGCCTGCAATGCTTCAGTCGGTGATGGTATGTATAATAATACATATTACTAAAATAAGCCAAACATTTAGATTAAGACATTAGGACTAAAAGAGTGTAATAATTTTGTATTCATTAACGCTACAAATTATTCATAAAGTTTTACTTCCTATTAAATTTTTTTTAGTTTAGTATTCAAAAATATAAATTAACACAATGGCGTAGTGACGGACGCGTAATGACAGTCTGAAATAAATATCATTATTAAGCGAACTAAGTCTTCCAAAATAGAAGACAAGATACGATTAGTTACTTACAAACATGTAATATGTTTACTTAGCGACATCCATAACTAGTTGCCGGTGTCGCATGTTGGAGTGTAGGGGTAGAAGATTAATTTAATAAATACCAGTCGGATTCCAGTGCGTTCGCCAACGGAGATATGCGAAGACGCCGCGTGGCGCTTCCTGAATTACGACAATGCTGTCCCGGCATGGCTGCCCGGTTCTTACAATCAAAATGAACAAATGCGAATCAACTCCTCTAGTATTTAAACTAATTGTTTTAGCCTAATAATGGTTCATAGATGACATAAATATATCAAAATACTCATTATTCAATGGAGTAGTCGCTGAAGTCGTATCACTTAGAAGATAAATAGGCTTTTTGAATAAAATGAAACCCATTAAATACGCGTATGGAAGAAAATTTAAAATGGTTAATAACATTCGAGGATAGCCCCTTGAAAATTTTTGGTGCGGATTGAGGAAGCGATATTCTATTCCTTATTCGCAAAGCAAGTATGTACTGTAAACCTTTTTACGTCATTATTCAGTTCGGTGTAATTTCTGTCAAACGTGATAATAAGACTTGTAGCTTTAAAATTTCTGAACATATTTCAATCTGATTCCGCCTTTCATGAAGAAACTATATTGTTTTATACGAGAAAAATAATCAGTCACTAACCACAATGTTCAGTTTGAATTTTTTAAGTTTTATAAAACTTTTTATTTCTTAGGATCATATTATTTGAGATCGTTGTAACAATATGACTAAAATAGCCATAATATATGAATATTGTAGATTGATCATAGACGAGTGATTACAATTTGGGGCGTAAATATTGTAAAGATTACATAAATAACGTGTCTGTTCCGAATCTGCGTAGGTCTGTGTCAATTCTACGGAATCGGCACGCGTGTGTGCGTTCCGTGTGATGTATAGGGGGATATCGTTATATTAGTGCGACAACTCATTACTTACGGCCGATCTTAGATAAATTACACGCTTTTCTCAGTCAAAGGACCACTGGCCATCTCTTACCAGAAAAATTATCAACTTTTTTATTTTTGCCTAATAAAATTTTCGATACAAAACCGAATACTGGTGTACCAGGAGTTTTACTGGTGGTAGGACCTCTTGTGAGTCCGCACGGGTAGGTAACACCACCCTGCCTATTTCTGCCGTGAAGCAGTAATGCGTTTCGGTCTGAAAGGTGGGGCAGCCGTTGTAACTATATTGAGACCTTAGAACTTATATTTCAAGGTGGGTGGCGCATTTACGTTGTAAATGTCTATGGGCTCCAGTAACCACTTAACACCAGGTGAACTGTGAGCTCGTCCACCTATATAAGCAATAAAAAAAAAGAATACTTTATAAGATGATACGTGCCTCTCTATCAAAATAGCCCCGATTCTAAGCATTGTGTATCTTCTTAAGCCTCCTTCAGAGAGTGACGTGTTAGTCGAACCATTGCGAGCGTAGGTCTAGAGGGTTAAGGTAACCTAACACCAGATAGGCCGTGAGCTGCTTCGCCTAACTATGCTATAAAACTATACTACATATTTTAAATCTGTTTAATTTTTTATTAGTATATCAGTATAGTATCAGTATGAGAAGCGTCATAAATGCAACTGCTGTTTTATGATACTCTGTTAGGACTGAACCAGTTTGCCGGTTGCTACTTACTTTTATACTCTCTAAACGATTACGCTAAAATGCATAGCGCGCCGCGCGGCCTCCACACGGTACATAACATTGCTTAACTCCCTAAGTTGTACTACTTTTATTGAACTACACTACCTAATGTCATAAATGTTAGTTTGTTACTCTATCACCCAAAAATGGTGGAACGAATTTGGAAGAAATTCGCATCCAGATCGATTATAATCTAGATGTTTTTTTTTATTTTTAAGCTATTGCATAGCTTTTATCGCGGGCCTTGAGCGCGAGATCGAATCATGAAATTCCGTAACGAAAAAAACCTTACACCCCTCACTCCGCCTACCATGTAGCTCGCGTTCAAGACATTCGCACGTTGCGCTTGTGTAGTGTTTGTGAATAAGCGCGTGGCGTGACGTCACACTGCATGCGCATCATGAAAATTCTGCCCATCTCTCTCTCGCACGGTCTAGCTTATGTGTGTGAAGGGGACAGTTAAGGTTTTGCTTTTATTAATGTTTAATATAGCGTGGTCTTGTTTTATGATTGTTTTAATATTAAATTATCATTGTTAATTATAATTGCATAAGTTGATAAAAAATGTTATGCAATAGCTTTACCGCGGCAGTTCCCGAGTGCCACACGTTTGTTTTTTCATTCCTTAGATGGGTGGACGAGCTCACAGCCCACCTGGTGTTAAGTGGTTACCGGAGCCCACAGACATCTACAACGCAAATGCCGCCACCCACCTTGAGATATAAGTTCTTGGGTCTTAGTATAGTTACAACGGCTTCCCCGCCCTTCAAACCGAAGCATATTACTGCTTCATGGCAGTAATAGGCAAAGCAGTGGTACCTACCCGTGCGGACTCACAAGAGGTCCTACCACATAATCCGAGCGAAGATGGGTATATCTGCTACAATACAACAATGTATTGGTACTAATGGATCTAAAAATCAACTGGTAATTTATGGACGAGAAACAGACAAAGGCCTCTTTATCCAGGAAACATGCGACATGTTTCAATTTTCCTGAACAAATTTAGCGCAGGTAAAACCGCGTGGTATGTATAGTTTTGCATACTTCAGGTGCCTTCGTGCTATCCATGGGCTTCAATAACCTAATACTAGGCAATTAAAACCTTTCTGCACTACGAAAAATACATTTTGTATAAGTATGTTTTTTCAGTCAGTACCTACTGTTTTTTTTATTTACGGTGTTGTAAAGATCGCTTTATTTTTAACAACAAAGACATGCTCGTTCATTTTTTGGTCATTTAATGATATATTTTTTCGAAGGTAAGCTTCCCATGGTATTTTAGTAGTGTGAAATTACGGAGTACTCATTACTCTACGAGTCATTTTTTTGGTTTTTGCGTAGGTTTTACTGGTGGTAGGACCTCTTGTGATTACTGGTGGTAGGACCTCTTGTGAGTCCGCACGGGTAGGTACCACCACCCTGCCTATTTCTGCCGTGAAGCAGTAATGCGTTTCGGTTTGAAGGGTGGGGCAGCCGTTGTAACTATAATTGAGACCTTAGAACTTATATCCCAAGGTGGGTGGCGCATTTACGTTGTAGATGTCTATGGGCTCCAGTAACCACTTAACACCAGGTGGGCTGTGAGCTCGTCAACTCATCTAAGCAATAAAAAAAAAGGTAACTTGAAAAATCTTGTCAAAACATATATTATTTTCTAGATGTGACCATGTGGTGAATTTAGGGGTCAGCAAATAATAAAAATATATTAGAGATAGAGATTATTGCCAAAAGCTGTTCAGCTGTTTTTTCCATAATTAGGCACTTCTAATACGAATGCAGCTTCACTACTGAGAAGTGTGCTTACTGAGTTTCTCGCCGGATCTTCTCAGTGGGTCGCGTTTCCGATCCGGTGGTAGATTCTGCGAAGCACGGCACTTGCGAGGGTTCGTGTTAGCAGCACTCCCGTTTGAGCCCCGTGAGCTCACCTACACACGTTAGGGTAAAGCTGAAATAGCCTCTCAAGGCTATCAGCATAGACAGGAAAAGAACAAAAAAAAACCGAGAAGAATCGGCAAGTATTTGAGGACATGTTATTTTCTAATGTAAGCATGTGTATCGCAACACATCCACAGATTTGGTATTCACTTCCTACCTAAATTGGGGGTTACGGGAGCCCATAGATGATACCGTGCTCCCACTACTAATAAAAAATCTTCGTCCTCTTTGATTTCTAATTTAATCCCCTCACTAATAACTCGGTGCATTTGCTAACTTAAGGCTTATAGCTAGTATGGTTGACGAGGAATAGGAAACTTTGTATCTACTATTTAGGTATCTTACTATCGCTTACTAAGGAAACGGTAGGCAACGGCATGGCTCTGCCCCTGGCATTGCTGACGTCCATGGGCGACGGTAACCACTTACCATCAGATGGGCCGTATGCTTGTCTGCCTCCAAAGGCAATCATTTTTTTCGATCTACAGTCCAGAACCAGCAATGTCGTGTCTGTGTGACTCTTTGGGTACTTATGCTGACACGTAACCAAATATGAGTTCATATGTATGTTTTGGGAAATATATATTAATAGTAGTGGTTTTTACAATTTAAAATTCGTGAGTTAATTAATATAAAGATGGGTTCAATAAAACTTAGAAAAAATAAATAACAAACATTTTTTTTTATTTCAATAAGTATTGGACACCGATAAGAAATACATACATATATTTATAGTATCGTAGTCACAATTATATCTATATGTATATTTGTACAAGTACTTTGTTTCAAACGAAACACCTGTATGATGGCAAAAGATGAGGTAGATTTGTTTAAGGAGTTTCAATTGAAAGTCGGCGATGTAGGACTTGCCAGAAGTCGAGCTCTTCCGACAAACTTTTACAACTAAGCTATAATCATACAAACAATAAAGAAAAACAAATTAATTAAAACAGTTAAGTAAATAGGAACTAAAATCGATTGCAGTAATGGCGAAAACATTTTTATTTTATTTTATAATAAGACATTTTTAGTATAACTTTGAATATGAATACTTTTTAAATAAATAATTGCATTAAGATTGACCTCTTAACGCGTGTAACGTTGGTATGTAAATGTACCACAAATAAGGGCGGTATCGGCAAACAAATATAATGAAAAGAATATCAGTCTCAAATGGTGTTTGTTACGTGGCGATAGCAGTTCGCTATCAGTTACACTAAATCCTGTCAATAGTACATTATCCCGACAGAGATAAACAATAGAAAATATTCCAAGAACTTTGGCTCTTTACCCTGACGTGGTATAGTCGAATGAGGTAGATAATGGCACGCTTGCCTAACTTTACACTAACTATTAGTAATATTAAAACATTGCAACATCGAATTACAATTACAACTTTCTAATCGGAACGTTACCTTAAATTTGTACATTACAATATTTGTACCAATAATTTCTTTGGAAAATATACTTCGTAAACTAACGTCTCTAATGAGACCCTACGCACCGACATTTATTACTATCTAAGAGATAAAATAAAATAAAAACAATCAACAAATATTACAGATTGAATATATACATGCAGTATTCATAAATCGTGTGCGCAAAAACCGTCAAGGACAACACTACGTTCCTAAATTATATTAACAATGAGAAAATAAACACGATACATCTATCTAGTAGGAAACTAATACCCGTAGAACAAATTGCTCAAAACCGTTCGCAAACGAACGGCTCCACAGAGTGGATTCATCCATAGCACGTTGACAGAAAACTCAAAGAATTGAAATATAATTTAGCAAATGTATGTACAACACATGACGAATGCTTCGTTGGGTCACACTTCTCGCGTAGCATTTTTTAAATCAATTCTGTGAGCTCTTTGTCTCCCTTTACCTTTATATTTAATAACACTTTTCATATTATAATATATCGTTCATAATTTATAGAGATACCACCAATAAGAACATTACACCTACACACAATATCTGATAGAAGACAACTATCTGTTTTACTACAACAACTCTTACATCTAGACAAATACTTTATGTACAATGATAGCCAACGCGGTTATCTCTAATGTGAATAAATACCGTAAATACATTTATTGGAACACCTACAAACTAATACATAAATAATAAATAATTTTCTAATAAATGTCAGCATATATACAAAAGCATGAAGCGTCTCTGTCATGTGTATGCTGTCGTCACGATGTCCATGCAAATTCAATTCTTCTCCTGAAATTTTGTCTCTTTTTTATACTAATCTCGTTCTAAAGTCAATTATTATCGTTTGAAGGTGATAGACTTTTCTTAATTACAAAATTTTAAGAAATTTGTCAAATATAATAAAAGAAATCCAAGACGATGGAATTGAGAGTATATAAATCTCTCAATGAAGCGAAATAAAGTGAATTGATTGTTGAAAATGTTGTCTGAATCAACACCAAGTTGTCATATACAAATTTATGAGCCAAAGAAGGACAGACGCTTTATAAAGATCGATTCATAGACCATAACGATTTGTTTTTGTTCAATAGAAAACAATAAATCAGTTCAAATAAATCAAAAAAGATCTTTTGTGCAAGGTGCTCTTTTACTGTTTTTGCAACTTGCAAAACAAAAGAACAAAACCGTGCAGTTTTTACTCTGCTTTGCCTTGAGATTATGCAAATAGTACGACAGTAAAATTCTAAATTGTAACGTAAATAAAAAAGAGCCTTTTACAGCGAGCATTGCGAATACAAAGTCATAAAAAAGAATAGTCGAGACTATCTTACGAGCCTGAACCCGGTAGTCTTACCGAGAAAAACGTAATGTATTTACAAAAACTTAACCGTTGTTACGTCCTTAGGTAGCCGAATGATAACTATTATTATTATAAAGAGACTGGAATTCAGGTAAAGAATTGTACTACACTAAAAACTAGAGACGAAAGACATCTAACTTTCATAATTAATTTGACAGAATAGACGCGATTCTACGGGGGAGGAACTCGTATACCGGCTCAGCGGCGCGCTTAAGAGGCGCACGACGACTACGCGGAGTGCATGCGCAAGTCGGTCGGCGAATCCGGCGTGGCCGGTCGCCGCGGCAGTGATAAATCCTCGGGCTCCGTCTGTTCGGGCCACTCGTCCCAACGCCAATCAGATGCAGTTGCCACCGGAGGACTTGGGGTGTCGGGCTCGCATCCAGCGCTCGCGCATCGATGTAAAGCAGCCGCTTGTCTTCGTCTGAATCTTGCACCACATCGGCAAGCGAAAGGAGCATCGCCTTCATGGACTAGCGCATGTGCCTTTAGTTGATTAGAGTCAGAAAAACGTGCAGGGCAACGAGTGCAAGCATATGGTCTCTCTCCAGTGTGCACACGGAGGTGGCGGCGTAAATTAGCAACCTGGACAAAATGACGAGGGCAGTGTGGGCAGCTGTAGGGCTTCTCACCGGTGTGCAAACGTAAATGTGTCTTAAGATGATGATCACGAGTAAATCTTTTGTGACATTCGCTGCATTCGAACGGCTTTTCTCCCGTGTGTGTCCGTTCGTGGTTTTGCAGAACGTGTTTGTAACCAAAGGAACGAGAACAGACTTTACAGGTGAAGAGCTTATCACGGGGCGGGTCGGTTGCACCAGGCGAAGAACCTGAGGACGGTGGCGAAGGTGGTGCAGTAGATTGGTCATCGAGCTTAGGCGTGCGACGTCGCTTACGAGTACGATCCAGTTCGGGTGGTGGAAGCAAGGGCGTAGGTGGCGACGGAGGCCACGCTGCCAGTAGCGCACCCGAGTATAGCTCGGCCGGTAGACCTGCTACCAGAGCGGCAGCGCGGCTTGCAAGCAGTCTCTCCGCCAGCATCGGAAGAGATTCTTGACGCATTGTAGAAAGAGGTCGTACTGATACACCTGCACGACAAAACATAACGATTTATAAGCAAGAAAATGTCATTATTAAAACAAAACAAAAAAATATATACGAAATTTTTGTATAATATTAATTCGCGAGTCGTTTTTATTTAGTCTAAAATGTCAACGTTGCTATTTACGACCTAAATAAACAAGTTAGTTGTAACTATCAATAGCACACTTATCAGTCAAAGAGAACAAAAAATTTGGTAAAAACTAAGCCAGATTGTGTGAAGGAAACATTTGGTCGCAATCTCGCGGCTGCAGGTCGCTTCCGTCCCGACCTGTTGCGCAAAATGCTTTATAGAATTCTGAAAAGTTTTCCTAATTTAAATCTGAAATTTATAATACATTCAATAATCTATCTTAATCTATATATATAAAAATGAAATGCTGTTCGTTAGTCTCGCTAAAACTCGAGAGCGGCTGGACCGATTTGGCTAATTTTGGTCTTAAATTATTTGTGGAAGTCCAGAGAAGGTTTAAAAGGTAAATTTGAAAATGCTCGGAATTAAATAAAAATAAAAAATTTGTTTTTCCTCTGATGTATCCCCCGTCGGACAGATTCCTTTTGTTTGTTTTAAGTTTATTTTATAGAAAAGTTTAGGTCTTTTATTTATCGATTGAGGCACTACGAAGTCTGCCGGGTCAACTAGTCTTACCGAAGAAATAAATATCCCCTCTTATTTAACAATTATTACGCCTATATCTGATTGTTTGAAATTAGAGAACAATGAAGTTCGGTAAGTTTATAGTGTCAGCAAGAATACACGAATGTCGGGCCGGGAGCGACCCGACCACTTACCTATATAATGGAATTAATTATTCCTCGAGCGGCAAACTCCGCCCGCCCGCTCCGCCCAAATTATATTCAAATATTAATTTCGTTGAAGAAAAGCCTTTTTGAGAGCACTTAATTAAAATTAGACAAAATCATAATTGAAAGTTCTCCTCGAGGCGTGAAGAGGCGGCGCGAGGAGGGAGTTCCGTACATTATCTACTTAGCTGTCGAATTAATTCCCGGAGCCGAGCTGAGACCTCACCGTCGCACTTAATTGAAAAAGGCAAAATATTTTGTCATCTGCGAGAATTGCCGCAACTTCGTTATTTTGTTTGTAACAAAGCATTTCTACGTCTCCGTATAGTTAGTCTATATCTATACTTAACATTATAAAGAGGAAAGATTTGTTTGTTTGTTTGTATTGAATAGGCTCCGAAACTACTAAACCGATTTGAAAAATTCTTTCACTGTTTGGAAGCTACACTAATCCCGAGTGACATAGACTATAATCTTTTTTGAAAAAAATTAGGAATCCTTACTAAAACTCCAATAATGTAACCCAAGGTGTAAAAATATTACCAAAAATATTCTTTATATCGAGTGCCCTGCAAAAGCTATTGATGATAGAATAAAATAATGTACTACGACTTTGTAGAACACATTATTATTTACAAAAAGTGTCGCGACAGCATATGTCTAACTATTACAGTTATACCGCAATAAGTGTTCTTTTATTTTAAAAAATAAAACAACGTCAAATATCGTTGAAATTTTTGTTAAAGACCCGAGCGGAGCCGGAGCGGACCTCTAGTATAGTATAAATATAATCCATATCGTAACTGATTATCAAAGTGAATGTAAAATTTCTCGGATGAGATAATTTTTAAAGTTATGATTAGGGGCAGCGTCTCGCGCGGCACGTACCACGAGATAATCCCATAACTTTTTAATAACATTCTTCAATGTTTGTAGGACAAGCAGCGAGCCGTCCCTGTGATGTGATCAGAATTACAACACCAGGCTTAATGTTCAAGTTTCAACAAGTAAATAACCTTATTTTTCGAATGACAAGAGAAAATCCAGTTAAAAACAAAATATAATGTAATGACAGTATATTACGAAATTGTAAGAAAACTGCGTAAGTATATTGAAGATAATGACAAAAAAGATTATGATGTGATGTTTAGGTCTCTGTGACTTCAATTAGCCGATTGTAGCTGCCTTTCTGGATATCTTTCGTCTTAGAAACCGATTTTAGAAATAAATAATATGTGTAACAAAATAATTATTTCTGTGCGTAAATACACACTTTTCTGTGACAAGAATGAGAGCTGAAACTAAAATAATGAAATTACGTTTTGCACAAAGTAGACAGACTACTGTATAAAGATCGAACTAAATTCCAAACTAAAACCACATGGAACCGTGGGATAATCAAGTTACACATTATGCTAGTAACATTTGCTATGACGCTATTCTTCATAATAAGTAATTCTGAAGTGTTATAGTTTATTTATGTATTGAATTTTAGATAACAAAATTAACACGATCTTCCAAAAAATTCAAAACCCTAGCTGATAAGTATTCAAATTTGTATTAGTAATTGACAAAAGTCGCTGTTTCGTAAAAAGAAACTAAATAATGTTCCATTTTTATTAGCCGTTGGGTGACAGTGTCGGCGATAAATTTTTACAGCGCACCGCACCCTTCCGTGTGCCGCTTTTTATGTCCTAAAGAGTTGTAATTATCCCCTCTTTATACGCCATAAATATTTGTCAATAACCCATATTCAATACTTTTATGGAGTCGCCTGCGGCTCACCACTCCATAACTCATTATTGCGTAAGGGTTCAGCCGATAACGGACGTGTCAATGACACATCTTTATTGTTACTCCGCCACTTGTGAGGCTTTTTGCTTTGCGAAATCTTGGCTTTCAGATTGATTAATAAAAAGCCGAATGTACTACTACTTTGGTCGATTTTATGTAACTCGTTTACTTTCCTTCGCTCTTGGTTTTGAACTATTTGTTGTAACTTATTACTGGAATAAATGAGTTTACTTATGCACAACATTTAACACGATAGATAGATTAAATACGAAGACATAGTATGTAAATGATTTTTTCAAAATATGTAATGAAATTCTCATCGTGAGATAGTTTAGTATGATATTATAATTAGTTTCTTGGTGATAAGATCAGCATAGAGTATATATCGATATTTTTTTAACAGATAGTAACAATCAGTATTTTTTACACTTACTCTGCAAAACTTACTTAGGCATTTTTATTTCAATGAAAAATTCTACGCCAGTGGTATATTAGTCGACGATTACTTTATGTCCGTCCTAATTTCGAAATAATGTAATGCGATTAGCCTCTAGTCGGAGAGTAGCCGCACAGATTAAAGACTTCATATGGATTCCTAGTTTAGGGTTAAGCGCAATATACTACGCGCCGAATTTCTTTTGGCTTCCTCGCTTACGTAATCTTTTCAACTTGTATTTATATTGTTTTAATTGTCAATTAACTAAAGTAACTTACAGACTCACTAAATATTTTTGTTGTCCATCCCTATCTCTTCCAGTAGGTGCCGTAGAAGAAAACTGAGAGATTCAACTGAGTTTGAGCAGCGGCGATCTTTTCGTACTATACCAATGTATTGCTAACGTCACCACCTGCACAAATAGGTAGTCTCCATCTCATCTATTTCTGCCGCGATGTAGTCACGTGATTCCCTTTGAAGGGTGGGAATAGCAGCTATACAAAAGAATTGCGAAGTTGACGTCATGTTTCAAGGCGTGTTGTGGTCGCGTTCTCCATGTGATGTGTATGGACTTCAGTAACCACTAGGAGTTCCATGAGTTCGTCTATTTATCTTCGTATAAAATAAATGAAATACGTCTGCTGGAAACCCTTTTTCAATAAAATAGTTCGGTCAACCTATAATGCTTATTACAGCACAAACATAAAACAAATTGGCTAATTTAATTATTTATAATCTTGGTACCATCAAAAACCACTCATTAATTATTCTATAACTGCGGCGGCGGCTATCGATTTCCATTATCGTGATCTGGTGGTAAAATTTAAATTTATAGCAGATTATTACATGATATTTCTCTACTTCTCATATTTCTCTTCTTTGTTTATTCATTAAGAAAGCTCTGAATTAAGCGCAGCCGTTACTGGGACTCTTGAACACAGCAAGCTGAATGGCGTTGCAGCTTGTGACTAATGATTTAAGTATCAGTTGTGTTGTTACAACGATTGTATGATACTATATCAATTACTTCGCTAGAAATAGACTGGATGTTGGTACTCATATATGCCCCTTACCCCTAGTGACTAAGATAGAAAAAGGAAGTTTGGATCTAGGGACTTTGGTGGACGAATGTAATAAAGGTCGGATAATGGGAAGTACTAGAAGTAGCTTGAAGGAGTCCGGATTAGAGTCTCCAGATTAATGGTAATAATTCATTGACATTAATTCAATGGTAGGCAATGACTTGCCTGTGCCCTGGCGTTACTGGCGTCCATGAGCGATGGTCACCACTTACCATCAAGAAGGTCTTATGCTCGTCTGCCTACAAAGCTACGTAGTTTAGCCTATTGTACTTTACATGTACGTTACGCTTAAGATTTCCGCCTCACGTTTCAAAGTTGATACTGGCACTATGATGTTGAGTTCTGACAATCTTAACATCAGATGGTCCATCGGCTTATTCAATTATCTAGTGGATTGTAAAAAACAGATTCATTAACCAGTTGAATTTTTAATTGTAGGTTGCCCCGGTATGTTGTTTTGATCATATAATAGAATACTGATCTTCTTCGTGTTTTAAAGGGAGCTCTTAGGAGTAGTCATTGAATAAATTCCATGAGCAACATTGACTACACACGTATATAAAACTATCATAAACTTTTCATGATGATGAGTGAAGATAATATTGAGTTATACTGAGTTACAACCTTTTTTTTTCTACGCTGGAGAATCCGTTTACGGATACCCGGTCGAGAGGGGTAACAGACCGGGCTATGTCGGACTCCGGCGCCTCCAGAGAAAAAGAGGGAGAATAGGAAGACCAAAGTCCTCCTCTTCGTCCAATTCTTAATACTGAGTTACAACCTACCAATACAATTTTTTGTGATGGTACATTAAATGTGATGGTACTTTATTGCAAATTTTTTTATTTTTTTATTGATTTCGTATAAAATTAAATTGAATTAGCTTTTTTGTTATGGTAGTTTTAGTGTTTTTTGTAAGGGTGTATTGGAATTCTATATGATTACGTACTACGAACCTGCATATTTCTGCCGCAAAGTAATCATAATTTCCGATTTTATGCATAGAACAGTCGTTACAATTGGGATTTTAACACTTAACGTCTGGTGGTTCGTCTACCCATAAATTACATTACAATACATTTATATAACATTAAATAAATAAATATTACTGAAAATTACTTTTTTACAACATACTATTACAAATTGTTAACGTTGTAAATCACCATTACGGTTTTAATTGGCTTTGATTAAAGTGATTAAAATAAACTTAATAAATTTATACTTTAGTGTGAAAAATATTAAAAGGTCTTCATTTCAATAAATATAATACAACTTGTAGCTCGGACACAAGTTTAGAAATAGGAATATTTTAAAAAGCGTCACTCGTGTTTGAAATTAAGTTAAAGTTAAATATTAAGTTAAGTTAGTAGCTTCAATATAATGAACAAAAAAAAGAAGATATTTACGATTAAATTTATGTGACGCACGAACCAAACCTGGTACTTTCAATACCAAATAAATAAGTGAGCTTATAAATATATATTTTTTGCATTGTTCCGGGTTTAGAAGGAAAATTAATTTAATTTTATTGATTTCGATTTCTTTTTAAAACTATTTTGTAAACCAATAGTAGCACAATATTATACAAATAAAAGGTTAATGATCTTTGATAACGATGACGCTATTGATTCAGTACCAAAAAAAAAACTTCAAAATTCCTAGTGACCAATAAATTTTCGTATAATTTTTTATATAGCCCTTAGCTTCATATTATATATGTAGGTATTATAAGAAATGCACAAACCATATACAATACGTGAAAACAACAAAGGTCAAGGTGCCGTCGGTAAATCCAGATAATTTATTTTATCAAAAAATTTTAGACATAATTGTTTCTATTTCCTAGGTATAATGCAATGATTATAATTCATTAATCATTGCATTATTTTCAAAACTTAACCAAAATGATCATTAATTAATCATTACCTATCGCTTAACCAGTAATTACAGGTATTTACAGTAATACCAGTAATTTTATGACACTATTTTGCTTGAAGCTTAAGACATAATTGGGACTTTAAATTAACACAAACAATTTACGGTTCTGCTATTGTTTTTATATTACGTGATTTGTGCTTCAAAAAACGATTATTGTTGATAAGGAATAAATCGTGTGATTTTAATTACTATTTAAATAAATGCTTATAAATAAATATTATAATACTTTCTACTTACATATGTAAATAATAGTATTTATATGAGTCTAACAAGATCAAAACTTTTATCGTCGGTTGTAGAAGCTTTCTACGTATCACGTAATATTGTAGCGGTATCGTAGCACGCTGCTACGCTCTCGGTGCCGCTACGGTTCACTGAATCTGCAAGGTTGGAATGCAAATAAACATGTGTGCGAGGAAGTAGCGAGCGTGTCGGCCAATCCCGGCGCTCGCTCCACGCATGTCGCGCCCCGGCAACTTTGAAACTTTACACACATGCACTTCCTTCAGCTTCAGCGGACCGCGGAGGCAACTAACTAATAACTGAAACTTCACAAACCTCTTGAATTCTGCGTCGACTGCAGCGACAAGGCCATCTCACACCAGATTCACGGATAATGCATTTATTTTGAACACTTTAAAAGTCTTTCGGCAAACGCTCGAAAATTCTCTTTTCAAATATAATGATTAAAATTGGAAAATGTCCGTTACAGTTTTCCTGAAAATTTCAGATAAGATTGTTCACATGTTGTGTCGTCGCGGAGTTAAAAGGATGAATGAGGGTAGCGAGCGATGCGAGCGCTCTGGTCGTGACCTACGACAACACTGGCGGTAGCAGTGAGCGGCTTGCCTGGCTTCGTCCGCCCCTCCGCGCAGTAAACACACCCCCACGCCCCTCCTGCCGCGCTCTCCCCGCTCCGCACCCCACCCCCGGTGCACTCCACATGCATGCAATGCATTCACTTTTTATGGCCGCTACTACATTATGTTCCTTCCTGACTGTTTTTTAGCCCTCTGTGGAGTAGCGCCACATAAGCACTTTTTATGTTTTACGAGTTGCTCCCGCGCGTTCTAGACTAGCTGACATTAATAGGAACAAATTCGAGAACTGATGTAATAGTAGTCCGCGCGTTTTATTAACAATAAATACTACAGTAATAAAATTTCCAATGACCAATTCTTCCAATTCAATTTTTTTTCAACATTCTAGACAAACTTCTAGAGTGATAATATGTAATTAGGGTCGCTTAAAGACATCACAAGTACTACGTAAAAATAAATGTAAAACCAGATGCCTTTGCACTTTTTTACAATTCTTTTGAAGAAGAACATGTCACTTAACAGGATGGGCATAGTAATTTCAGGAAGTAGGGATCAACTCTAATCCTGTGCCGAGTGGTGCGATGGTAAAGAGAACATAGTCAGATCATCTCAAAAAATTCTCAAATCCTTTCTCGACTCCTCAAAGCATTCCCCATGGATCATCTATAATAATAAAATACAACGTGAGACAATAATACTTATAGACTATGTTACTTATATTCTGTTTCTCTATGTGACATTTCGTTACATTGATAGCTAATAAACTTTACGTTTCTTATTCATGTTCCTTTTTGCGATAGATGAGTTCGATTCAACTCTTCTTGTGATCCGATTTGACCATCTTTGAAACGAGCGGTCGTGAGGTTGATCACAACTTTCGTTGCTTAGACCAGGAAGGAAGGAACGCAAATTAGGAAATAGTAGAAAGGTTAAGCCAGTAAACAAGATAAGGACTAAGAATCGGTCAAGAGCAGTCGGAAGATGGGAAGTGTAGAAGAGGATGGGGTCACGTATCTGATAAAAGTTAGTTAACATAATGTAGCATTGTTTAGTGCGTATATTTTTGCCGGGAATATTTTATGCAAAAAATGATATTTGATTAATTTGATTACAAACTCAAAGGTTACAGTTGAAAATTAGGTTAACCAAAAAATTTTTAACAATCTTGCAAAATCGATGATGTCTAATATGATTTTAATGGCATTCTTCAACAAAACGAGTTAAATAATTAGGGAGTCTTTATTGCTCTGGGTAGCTACGTAAGTAGTACTGGAGCTTATTGACATTAGAACCCTAGTAATTTCATGAGGTTGAAGTATTAATTGTATATTGTTCAACGACCGTGGATCCATCCATCGTAACAAAACGCATAACTGTTTTGCAGCAAAACTGCGCAAAATGATTGTACACATTTACACGTGCACATAATGCTATGCCTTTAGAAAAACAAATCCAATTCAATATGATACCTAGCTAATCCACAAAAAATAATGGAATTAAATACTGTGGCCGAATAAATCTGGTAATGTCATAAATCGAGTTAGCGAAATTTACCAGCCTTATTAAGTTGCAAGCTTTGAAAAAAACAATTCGGATCGTAGATCTGCAAATCAATTAGGTACACCCATTCGGTAAAGAGATTTCCAACGCATAAAACGTATACCTTTTTAATTGATCGAAACAAATCGTAGGGAACTATATTTTGTGATCGTGTGCTGCTACAGTTTTAAATCTCTATATATAAAAATGAATTGCTGTTCGTTAGTCTCGCTAAAACTCGAGAACGGCTAGACCGATTTGGCTAACTATGGTCTTGAATTATTTGTGGAAGTCCAGAGAAGGCTTAAAAGGTAGATAAATATGAAAATGCTAGGAATTAAATAAAAATAACAATTTTGTTTTTCCTTTGATGTGGCGCCCGTCGGACCGATTCCTTTTGTAAGTTTTACGTTTATTTTATACAAAAGTTTTTTATTTATTGATTGAGGCACTACGAAGTCTGTCGGGTCAGCTAGTAATAAAATAAATGTTTAAGGGTCAAATTAATTTGTCGTAATTCATAAAATTCAATCTGTTTTTAAACGTAATACAATTTTATTTAGCTTTATAGTAACATTATGAATTCACAACGTGTATTTAATTCAATTAACTACAATGATCCATTTTTACATGAGTGCGAGTAGACGAGTCGTTATGCTGGAGCTTACAGACAAGACAATGTATCAGCGCTCATGCAGCCAAATGTTATTCATTAATGCAAATAATATAATTATCTTTTTAACATTTTAATAAACGATACTCGTGAAGAATATTTTAGAGATTTCGTACTAATTCAGTCTTCTTACCGTGACGACTTTGTAAAGTCACTTTTCTCAAAGAAGTTGATGATTGACTCATTATTCTCGAGGTAGATGGGTTCAAGATCTAGTAGGTCTTCGGTGATTAGTGGACAAAAGAACGCGAATACCGCCTCCACCACTCTCTTTGAGACAGTCTCAACTGTGTTTGAACAATTGCGGTATATAGTATTATTTCACGCTTGCGTCAACCCTTGCAGACTAATAATACGCAATACCATAAATATACAGTATTTTTTTTAACTAGTCACTAGTAGTTTATTCAGCAAGCGAGACTCATATAAATTATGCCGCTGTCTTGAGACATGAGATTGAAGTCCCAGCGGAATTTGTAAACGCTGTCTTATCTTCCAAAACGGAACGCATGTCTGCTGTTTCGCGGCAGAAATACGAAAAATAAATAGAACACGCCAATGCCATTGAATTTGAGTCACAGATGTTTTTCTGTTTCTATGTATTGTGCTCGGTTTTATAATATAATACTATCATTTTTCAAAAATATACATATTATTGAAAATAATGTTTGATTTTGAAATTGGAATTTAGCGCGGGCGGCACGGCTGATATATGTATAATACCTAGTCAGGTCATAAATTCTGTCACATGTTTAATGTAAAATAATTGAAACAAGTTTATTCATTATGTAACCATTCATATACCAAAATGAACTTAACAAAACATAGATTCTTATGACACTAAAGTTTATTCAAAAGACCTCCGTGATTTTGAATACAGGCCTTCAATCTGCGCGGCCAGTCTTCTATCGCAGCACGAACGAGGTCCATGTCAATATCGGCGGCTGCCTTAATCAAGGATGTCTTGAGTGTCTCCAAATTGGGATGAGGCTTTGAGCACGCCTTTTCCTCTAAGTGTTGCCATATCTTGTAATCTAACAGATTCAAATTTGGACTGGAGGAGGGCCAGTCTTCGTGCCGGATGAAGTCGATTTCACGCGCCGCTGGCCAGTCTTGTGTGCTCTTCGCTCTATGAGCTGGCGCCGAATCTTGTTGGAATACCCAGTGCCTGTTATTGAACATGGTATGAGAAACAGGTTCCACAAGGTTCGTCAAGACTGTATTTTGATACACAACTGCATTCGTTTTTACACCTTTCTCACAAAAATGTACCTCTGCTAAGCCCCAATAAGAAACTCCCAACCATACCATGAGCGAGGATGGAAAATGACCTCGTTGGACACGCGGAATACGGTTGCTCGCTTCTTCACTACTGTGTGCGTACACCTTATCATTTTGTTTGTTGTAGCTCTCTTCTACGGTAAAATTTTTTTCATCCGAAAAAATAATTTCCCGATATTTTTATCCCGCGTACCGCTTCAACAAAGCGCGGCATCTCTTCAATCTCAGGTCCATTAGACGAGCATTCAAACGATGTCCTGTTTTTCTTCGATATTCCCGAAGCCTTAAGTCTTCATTTAACACCCTTTTCCCCGTGGTTCTGCTTAACCCCATCTGAAGGGCCAACAGTTTCTGATTACGTTTGGGATTTCTTTGAATTCGCGCCTTCACAGCTTTTATCACTGCTGGAGTCCTAACAGACCGAGGGCGACCACTTCTTGACCGGTCATCTACACTAGAGTCTTCATTATATCGTTTGATGGTACGATAAACGAATCTTTTGGTTATATTCAAATTTTTCAATATGTAAAAAATTTGAATTGGCGCGTAACCGCAACGATGCAACGCAATAACTGCAACACGGTCTTCTTTAAGCGTCCACTCCATATTTAAAAATGAGTAAAATTCTAAAAGTATACATTTTTATTTTCATGAACAACTCGAAATTCGAATTCAATAAACTTTTTTGTGGCCAGCATTCTAAAAGAAAAGTTTTTACTGTGTGACAATACTTATGACCTGACTAGTAGTTATAATTGAGACTTCAAACTGTTTGATAGACATGTTTCATGTGGCGGCGTCGCCTTATCTACTATAGTCTTCGGTGACCCTTTAACTCTACATGAACCGCGAGCTAAGTCTAAGTCTTATTTAACACAATAAAATGATAAACTTATAATATACGTTTGGTTTTCATAAAATGTAAACGAACGAACGAAAACAACAAATATCTATTGAGGAAATAATTCTAACTTCGATCGGTAAATGTATAAAATTTTTGTTAGCAATTCAATCTGTTCATGAAGAGCTTTCGGAACAATGAAACGCAATAAAATTGATAAAGGAGACAGCCGAACGTGGAGGTTGTAACTTCACAGGACTTTACCGGCTCTAAGTTTGGCCTCCGTAAAACCGTCTAGCGGCAATTATTAGCTCTAAGACAACACACATAAAAAGCATAAGTGTCGGCCGATAGCAGCGGACCGCGTAAATTAAGAGTTTTTATTGTACGCGGAGTCGCTACTATTTTTACCGCTTCACTATTTTTACCATTTTTGTGAGCACGCGCCACCCCAACTCAGTTTTTATCCCATCACACAAAAACATCAACGAGTAAGAACGTACATAAAGCTATAATTAAACTCAATGCGACGACTCACTATGGAATCACGTGAGGCTTATATTTCGACATTGCAATGCAACATAAGTTATTTTACTTATTTATAGGGATAACATATTTATATAAAGGAAATGCAGAAACCATTACATTTTTTTTTGTTAAAACGATAAACGAACAGTTGTATGAATTAAAAAAAGCCGTAGCCCAGTCAGTAAGACAATCCTCAACCTACAAATGAGTTATTTATTTGCCCGGCATGTATTTACGAACGAAAATCTATAAAATGAAGAAGATAATTCAAAAATACTAATAAAAAGTAACTAGTGGTGGTATGGTATGTTGTGAGGCCGTATGAATAAATATCTTTTCTATATCTGCCAAAAAGATCGCATACGTTTCGCTTCGAAGAGTTCGTGAGACGAGTACAAGAACAACCACAGACCCAACCTACTGAGTTTCTCAGTAGATTCAGCGGAGCACTTGCTAGGGCAGATGTTAGCATCGTCTCGTGCTCCGTAATCTTACCTACCAGTTAGGATGATAGCAGAATAGGCCATTGAGCCTACTGGTAGTTAGGTAGGCAATCAATCCACAGCGCTTGTAATTTTTGACATTGTATTGCAAGGGGTACAACGGCATTGACTTTATTTTACGGAATGTCTTCGGCAGCACTAGATGAGCCGTGGCAAATTGAACTCGGCATGTCACTAGTTTATCTCACTAGTTTATTTTACTCTAACCAATTATTATTAGTAATAACTGAATAACTTAATACCTCTACACTTTATTTTACACTGATTGTTTAAATGAAAAGTGAAGTGTCATTTACATTACTAAACAACATAGAAAAAGGCGAATATAACTTTTAAATGTTTTTTTTTTTTCCTTCAAATCTACACATACAGAGGAGAGAGGGCTAACGAAGTGCAAAACCAGAACATAAAAAAAGATCTATAAATTAACGTCCATTATATCATACACTAGCTTTTGCCCGCGACTCCGTCCGCGTGGAATAGTTACTTTGGCACTAAATTTTACCTTCCACTTCATTTACGTAGAAAGTGAAGATATTTTTGAATTATAGAATGTTAAGGAGCTATTTAAACCCCTATATTGAAACATTTTTTATTGGTGCTCCACTTGTATTTGTCTTACTTTGATGTTATATAGCCTATACCTTCCTCAATAAATAGGCTATCTAACACTGAAAGAATTTTTCAAATCGGATCAATAGTTCCTGAGATTAGCGCGTTCACACAAGCAAACAAACTCTTCAGCTTTATAATATTAGTATAGATAAAACATTGCATGCATTACTAATGACATTGTAGTAATTTACGTGATATCGATTGCGGTCGTCTATCAGTTGCACGGGTGCATCGTGTGAGTTTCATAAATGTAATGATACAAATTGAACACAGCATTTGTCTTCATTTATCGTGCCTATCGTTTCTTTTTAAAAGATTCATTTCCATGTTGTATTGATTTGCCTTACGATTTTTGCCGACATTCTGGCTGACGTCATAATTAATTAGACATGGCATGGTAGTTCTAGATTTGCCCAGTATATTAGCATTATAGGAACTCATGAGATCAACTTATATAATAACGCCAGCAGTTTAATATTAAGAAGGCAAAATGGGGAAGTAATAATTAATACCTAAAACTTAGACATTTCTTTTAAAAAATAAGTTTTAAATTAGTAACGTGTATATTTTACATCAAAAACAGTGTATAAAAAAATGTTTAATTAATAACAGGAAAAATGAGGAATATACCATTGATTGAACATTCATTAAAATTAGCTAAACATCAGTATTTTAACAACATGTCTAAAGAACACAACGTGAATAAAATACGCCGCTATTCAAACTGCGATGTAGTTTAATTTTAATATGATTTTTTATTAATTATTTAGTAAGTAGTCCCTACCTTTATCTGTGTCAATAAATCAAACAAAACGCAAGACAACACGCCGTTCTTTTCACAATGTATAGCTAAAAAGATTCTTGGTTTTTAAGAGCAATGCTCCCACCTGCCACTGTCGCGTGCCTGCCGTTGTTCAACCAAAATAGACTTTATGTTTAAGCGCATTAAGATTAAATTGTTTTTTCAAATTATAAACGCGAGGACTTTTTTAGTTAAAAAGTAAGTTTCCGTCTCGCTTTGGTTGTAGTGCACCCCTATTCAGCAGGATGTTTAGGTTGTTGTTATCTCGCACACGCCGTTGCACCTTGCTTCGGCCGCGGAGACAGACGGTGCTCCTAATATATATTACGGAACACTGAGATCTTTGTCAAAGTTTTCGCAGATAAGCAATTAAGTTTGCCAATGAAGCAGGTGCTTATATCAGATCTTATCTAAAATTAAACTTAGTTGATTAGAAGAAAAAAAACTAAACAAACAGATTAGAATCAAAATAAGTTGATTTGTCGTCCGTCCTTTTCGTCTTTTTTTATAACATTGGGCGCTTTTATGAACACAGTACAAGAACAGGGTCAAGTGAGGATTACCTAAATATTTATGTACAACACATAATATACAACAAGTATCAAAGCAACAAGCATTCCTTCTGTAGTGAAAATGAGGGTGTACTTTGGTTATGTCGAGAGAACTGGCTTTTTCCCTTGAGCTCTACTCATCAAAGGAGGCAACTCTTTGAAGCTGTGAAACCACAATTAAGCCTTGCCGAAGAGAACTCAAGGACGCGTCATGCTACCCTTGAACAAAGGGTTTTGGCCAACACTTTTACTTTTATTTTCGTGTATTATTCGCAAAGGCGCGTATTGTTTGAGAGCGATATTATAAACAAATGAACCCTTTCATTTCTAGTAACGTAAGAAATTAGTTTGTGAATATTACATCCTTTCCTTTTTTCTATTAACCCCTTTGTTATTTAGTTCATGGATAGTGTAAAAGTTTTGTTGTAATTCAATAATTTATTTGACTATTAACATATTATTGTAATGTTTGTACATCCAAAGAGGTTGAAGGTGTTTTAGTGTTGTAGCCATTAATTAAAAAGATAATAATTTTTTTTGATATGTGTATTCAAATAAAAAATAATGTTCAAATCGAATTTTGAATCGAATGTGATTTAATTTTCGGAATAATAGTATTTATGTTACTGCGTATTAGCATGCATCAAAATGTTAATAGTTTTGCTGTTTTACTGTTGCTGGTGGTAGGACCTCTTGTGAATCCGCGCGGGTAGGCACCATCACCTTGACTATCTCTGCCATGAAGCAGTAATGCGTTTCGGTTTGAAGGGTGGGGCAGCCGTTGTAACTATACTGAGATCTTAGAACTTATATCTCAAGGTGGGTGGCGCATTTACGTTGTAGATGTCTATGGGCCACAGTAACCACTTAACGCCAGGTGGGCTGTGAGCTCGTCCACCCATCTAAATAATAATAAAAAAAAAATAAAAAAAACAGTTTCGTGAAATTAGCTGATAGTGTGCAATCGATATTGTGAGCCCACCTGGGTAGATAATCTTCCAGCTTATTTTTTCCACGAAGCAGTCATGCGTTCCGATTCGAAATAAAGTTTACAATACAACTGAGATATCGACCTCATGTTATCAGGTGGGTGGTGTTTATCCAGTGCCAACTTAACACCAGTTGCGCCGTTGCCTCAACTACAATAAAAAAAGTATTTTTTTTTATTGCTCAAATAGGTGGACGAACTCACAGCCCACCTGGTGTTAAGTAGTTACTGGAGCCCATAGACAAAGACAACGTAAATGCGCCACTCACCTTGAGATATAAGTTCTAAGGTCTCGGTATAGTTACAACGGCTGCCCCACCCTTCAAACCGAAACGCATTACTGCTTCACGGCAGAAATAGGCGGGGTGGTGGTACCTACCCGTCCGGACTCGCAAGAGGCCCTACCACCAGTATAACAGTTGATCTGTAACCGAAATCTTTGAAAACATAGGTTACATCTTACCATTAATTTAGTTTAAAAGTATTATGGTCTTTAAGAAATACTGATTAGCTTTAAATATTTATTAAGCAAACAGTCAAGAAATCTACGATTTAAAAGTGAAAGTTAACAAAAGAGCACGGCACAAAGCGCTCCGACATGCGCAAGTAATTTTTCGTATTGCGTTGTTATCTGAAACAAAGGGAGTTAGGGCCAGTTTTGCAAACTGGAGCACAACTGAATTTTACGATGGAATGTCAGGAACCATTGTCGGGCGCAAGATAAAGCCTTGCAAAACTTTTTGCACCAGTAGTTAACAATTAATAACAATGGACTTTAGATGTTCAGCAAAATCGTTAAGGTTGTCATAAAAAACAAGGTTATATTTTCTTGTTGAATATTGTAACTTATTTAAATGGTGCAAAATTACTGGCAAGTAATAAAAAGAGTAATTCGGAGGTGGCCGCCAGAATGTAGAAACCTTTAAAAATGCTTTGTTTTTATTGGAATGTGAGCGAGTAATTATTATTTTTTAATTATTCTTTAACGTGTATATGTATATTGTTTAATGACAATAGAAACTCCCTTCCGTGTGAACGACAGATGTGCGCCGCTAAAATTACAAAAATTGTGAATATTTCATTCACATTATTGCGCGTTCGGCCGTTACGAATCAATCGTTCACAATAAACTGGAATTTTAGCCAGTTTTTTTTTTTCTATTTGTGTTTGATTTTAATATAAAATTCCAGTAAAATATCGCTATAGTTCTGGTTTTCTTTCATTGTAACGATAGAGCGGTTGATCAAGGACCAATAACGAATGTAACAATCTTGTGATTGATTGCAAACTTGTTTCGCAGATTGACAACTCAATATAACATCCCTAACGTGCTCTAATAATTTATTCTATAACATTTTAAATAATTAAAAATGTTTTTAATAAGTCAATACATTTTCATTTTTGAGTGGCGTTAACTTAGATTTTACCCGCAATCAGTATTTTATTGTTAGTTCCGTAAAGGTCATTACTCCGACAGATCTTTGGCAAAACATACAAAAGAATGATATGAAATTCTTACGTCCCTTATAACATTCTCCGTATAACTTACCTCGCAGGTTATCACCTGGCTCTCGCTAGGGACAATCGAACGAAACTAAAGTATAAAATATTGCGTCCAAAGGATTCGCATTGAATATTTATCTGAGGCTACGAAGCCCTGTCCGAGAGCCCTTTGTTCTCGACGACCGTTTAAACTTTTGATTCTGCAACTGGCAACAGTCAACTGGACCCTCGCAATCGATCAAAGCGGCGAATGATCTGTTCCGAACACAAGAAAATGAACTCTCGGCTCAGGTGATTAAGACACCAACTAAAAAAAATGTGTGTTTCGTGTTCGGGCATTTCTGTAACTGTTGCCGGCCGCTCTATGCTTGCGTCACGGACTCTCCCCTTCCGGGTGTGATGAATAATTCCCTTTTCTCTGAGAGAGAGAATAAAATTGTCCCTGCGAACTATCCCGGCGACTCGATACGCACCGTTGGCCGGTCGGTATAAACGTGAATTATACCGCATGGCGTATATGTACGCTAGCTAGCTAGATTTATATTTAACTAAGCTAAATGCTAAATATTCGAGAAGTATTTGAGATATTTTTCCGTATACTGTCCAGTGACACAGACGATTTTTGTATGTTAAATACTTCATCAATTATGGTATTGAGGACGTATATTTAAATCATCAACATATACACGCAACGACGGTTAGTTTACGTGTATTTTGCTCACGCCTAGGATACGGAAGGAAATTTCACACTTCCAAACCATTCTTAACGAGAATCTATAAATTTAAGATGACGGTCCGGATCTGCCACTCCTAACGTACGTTCTAACATAAGATAAATTGTATAAAATGAATGAAGCCGTATCATATCTGTACATACGTGTTATGTAAAACGTTTATATGTCTAACCGTCTCGCTGTCGTTTCTCTTCACAATGGATTAATGTTATCTGGTAGGTATTGTGCGATCCCGCGGTCCATCCGCGTAAGGGACGAACATTGCTCGATCACTCCTTCTTTCTATTCCCATTCATAGCGTCTTTGAAACGAGTCACGGTGAAGGGTCTTTGTATGTCCGTGACGCACTCCTTCCTCGGCCGTCGGAGCTGTCATCTATTGTGATGTCCGCATATCGTCCGCTGTCAAACGCCTTGCACAAATTCAAAAATAACATCGACATACATTTTTTTGTACTGTCCCTTGGCAAACTTTAGATAAGTTTAGCGCGTTGGGATCTTTGTTTGATGCAAACACGGGATATGTCCTGCCGCTTATCTCGCTCCGACGGGATCATCGTAAATAGAAACACACGAGATAATATCACAAAAATGAAATGTATAATTTTATTGTCTCAAATGTGAAATACGTGATTTTATACCAAGCATACATCCGTACATCTTTTGTTTTTATTTTTATTGTTTCGATGGGCAGATGAGCTCACGGCCCGTACTTGGTGTGAAGTGGTTACCGAAACCGATAGACATCAACAAAGTAAATGCCGTCACCCACCTTCAGACATGAATTCCAAGCCTCAATTGTATAGTACAAATGCTGCCCCGCCGTTGAAACCGAAACGCATTACTGCTTCACAGTAAAAATGAGCAAGACTGTGGAAGGTACCCGTGAATTTTTACAATTATCTCTTTTATTTACTGGTGGTAGGACTTCTTGTGAGTCCGCACGGGTAGGTACCATTACCCTGCCTATTTCTGCCGTGAAGCAAGCAGTATTGCCTTTCGATTTAAATGGTGGGGCAGTCGTTGTAACTTTACTGAGACCTTAGAATTTATAACTCAAGGTGGATGGCGCATTTACGTTGTAGATGTGTAATTAGTCTAAGGTTGTAGATGTCTATGTGTTCCAATAACCACTTAACACCAGGTAGGCTGTGAGCTTGTCCGCCCATATAAGCAAAAATAAAATTAACTATTCTTATTATTTATTACCTACCTAGTTTACGTAAATAAATCCAAATACGTAAATGATTTCCGAATATATCATCCCAATGCACATATCGAAAGTATGTCGCTTAAGTGACCGCACTCAAGAACACTTTAAATTAATTAACGACTAAAACATTTCGCGCAAGTGTGCTTGCTGGGTAGCCACACATCACAATGGCTGCTTTGCTTCATATGTATACACATTTTTTTTTTTTAAACTAGTAAAAATCACTCGTGCCACCCCGGGCGACTCGCGTGCCATTGTGACGCAGCCGAATGCATAATTTGTCGAGCACATGCCATTTTTTATCCAAAAAAGTATAAAAATTGACCTAGAGTGCGTTCACGTAACGGGAATCCGTTGGATTTGTCTATTGTTGTGTTGTTTTTTTTAAGGTCGTGGACATGTACCGTCAAGCCACGAACCAACGAAGGTCCAGGTGGGACGGCGAATAAAAGATTAAAATATTTTTCAATCATTGTTAAAAGTATTCAGTTTTTATTTTTGTAAATAGAAACCCGCGCTTAGGGTCATCTTGTCTGTTACCAAAAAAAATATTATTGACGTAATCGAGTTCTAGTTAGCGAATTTTGAAATGTAATAAATAATAGCTTAAAAAAAACTAACAAAATACGCTTTTATAGAAAATCCGACTAAAAAATGGAAAATAAGTATAAAATAAAATAGAAAATAAGAAAATATGATTTAATTCTAAAAAAAGCGTGGGATGCATGATGTCAGTATTTATAAATATTTTATGAAAAGATATGAGTAAAAGGGTTATTTTGACAATATCCTGAAAAACACACCAAGCTTTTTTACAACAAAATCATTTTTTCTTACACTATTTTTAATTCAAATTTATTAAAATTTATTTTCTAATTTTTAATTGGATTTTCTATAAAAGCGTATTTTGTTAGTTTTTTAAACTATTATTTGCTTTTAATTTTTTAGTTGAATTTCAATTTTTTCAATATTTTTTTAAATATTGAATTATCATCGGTCCTTATTAAGGATACCAAATTTTGAGTTAATTCGACGTTTTGAAGGCGGTGAAAATCATGTTCAAAGATTCCGTTACAAACATACATAGGTCTGAAGCTAATAAAAGCGTATTTAAAAATTGATATAAACAGTATTAAAACAAAAACAAATCAAAAAGGTGTTTTACGCTGTAACTACAATTACAGCATCTATGAAATCTACATATACTATAAGAGGGCACGTAACGAATAGTTTCGAAAGCCATTTCTTCTTAGGGACGGTATAGCAATTTGCGCCCTGTGGAGCTAAAGGTGTATACACACACATTCATTTGTCACCTCAATATTAAGATTGTTTTGATTGCCTATGATGAGCAATGAAATTTGTGGTCTACGTGGTATTAAGTGGTAATTGCAACTCAAAAACAAAAAAGTCAGTAGCACGTCAATAGCAAACCTTACGACATGAGGTGAGTATTTCAACAGCTCAATACGGCTACGGTGGAAGCTTCAATACGCCTCCGTAATGTGGCTCATCTTTCAGTAATTAATCCACATTATCCTTCAGGTAAAAACACAAGAATACTTCCAGGTTCGCACATAAAATTCTAGTACTAATTTACTAATTTACATAGGTGTACTGAAAAGTTTCGCGTAAACAAAGACCGGTAGTCAAGTTGAAGAATACTAACACGCTGTCACAAATTTGAATTTAAGACTTGTTATATTATAACTCAAAAACTATTATTTTCCATTTATGTAGGTGTAGTAATTCAAGTGCATTTTGGTGCTGAGAATGGCTTATATTTACATCCTGTATTAAATTTGGGAAATCATTCCAACATTTCGAATCGCTAAAATTGTTCTTATATTATTTTCTCCCTGTCTGTTCTACGAGTATGAAGTAATGCAATTTACTTTAAATTTAAAAAATCATAACATAATGCCAGTTTGTACGCAGCTTTATGTCTTGGACACAGCAAATCCTTTCCAAGATGTCGAAGCGTGAGTGGCCGATAACCTTTGTACCCTCGCGTACTGAATCTGACAACATCTTTGACGTAGTCCACAAAACAGTCTCCGCGTTACCTATTACAAAAAAATACTATGTTTGAAAATACCCTCTTTATTCAAGAATAACTTTCGATTTGTTGTTTTTTTTTTTCGTCTTTTTTTGCGTTATTGCGTACACGGTAAACTAGCTTACGGCCCACGTATTTATCAGAACGTAAATACCCGCCACCCATCTTGATTGCATTTCATAAGTGCTGTTCCATCCTTCAAAAAGACTGCTTCAGTCAGAATTAGGTAGAATTGTGCTACCTATCCGTGTGCGCTCGCAATACGCCAACCAAGCTTTCCAACAACGGGTAGAGACGACACAAATATTAATCAACAGCAATAAGAAGTATTTGTACTCTGACACTTACAGGGAAACAGTTTTTTTTACGGCATTAACAACTATTTAACTACGTCACACTAAGTAAATTAAACAAATATTTATGTACAGACAAAAAATAAATATTTCAAGATTTCTTACTTTAGTAACTTGTTACTTTATTTTGTCGTGCCCTTATGCTGAATTTCAATATGGCCTGCAGGCTCAGCGCAACATGTATTTCCAGATTATTCTTTCAGAAGTCATCTCAGTGCTCTTGAGATCTAGAAGAAGTAGAGGTGAAAAACTAGAGAATGACACGTCTTTCATAGATTTTTCAGACCTCACGTAGTATCTTCAATCTTCTTCTACCTAAATGTCCAACACTCAAATAAATATTGTTTTACGTATCTTTCAGTTCTCCTGTACGTTTTCGGACAATGGTGATTTTAATGAATATTTGAGCACTTTGGTAAAATGAGTGCTACTAAAATATAATAACGTGTAATTTGTTTATATATAATTAACTACTAAACGCTCTAAATAAATATTCACATCATTTCAAAAATTAATAAGAAACCTTTACATTAATCAATTATAACATTTTTTCGTTTAAGTTCCATTGAGCTTTAACAAATTATTTGTATAAAACTCAAGTTCAATAGAATTAAAAAACATTATCGGATTACTCCGTATAGAGGCCAGCTGTGGGGCAGTTTGTGGACTTGCACTTTTTGCGAACATTTTGTAACAATCCATCACATATTGCACCATTCAGACACTTCCGATTTCAAAGTCCAATTTCATTTCAATTCGGACGTATCTAATTGAAAAATCATTAATCTTTCATCGGCCGTTAGTGTGGAGTCCGCAAATCGAGCCACTTGTGCATGGTCAGTTGCTGACAGGAAATTGATTGTGTTTTTTGCTGACAATCTTCAGTGTCTAGTCATTCGTACCTATTACAAAGAAACGATCATTTCTTTTAGAAATAATTAAACAGTATTATGACAAAGCTATATGAAAAGCCAATGGTGATAACTTAATAGTCTTAATTTTATTAATTGTTAATGAATTCGATTGCTTTCCTTTACTTCACAATAGTGACGAAAGCAAATTTTTTGCACCTATCGTCCTTTAATAACACAAGAATAAAATATTTTCAGACGAACTAACGCTAACTGCCCAAATTATTATATAAAATCCAAACAAGGAGCCAGGAGCACAAGTGGAATCTTGGCAGCAATTTGATAATGCCAAATAGATTATGGCAATGTCGATGACCAAGAATGACATTAACCACTCAACATTAATAGGCATAGAGCATCATCTGTTTTCCCTAAAAATAAAAATATACATAGCAATAAAAATAATCACAAAAAGTTAGTTTTGTAAATCAGAAAATTCAAATTTTTCATAAATCTTCAATTATTTGTATTAGGATGATACAATTTATAAGACATATTCTTAAAAATGCTTAAATTTTAAATTTCTAGGTACTTTGTGAAATACAAACAATGTTTTAAAATATTATTAATATTTCAATTCGAAATATATTACGTGTGTCAGATTTAGGCTTGAAAAGACAGATGATTTGACATTTCGATTCTTCTTATTACACAATTGCTTCATATCCGAAGAATGTGACACTAAGCCGTAAAGCAACAAGGAACAATATTCGCAAAAAGAGCATTTAATAAAATATTTGCGGGTAAAATCATCTTTAAATCGAAATCACAGTGGACTTTCAAGTTCTTCATTTAGTGCTAATGCTAACGATTTGATAATATTTTTGGTAATGATTGATTGAAAATTTGTTAAGGACTTTAATAATTATGATATAATATAATCATTAGTACGAGTATAATGCGATTGATGATAATATGATTGTTTTAAGTGATTAGGTAATATGCATTTATTAGATAGATAAAAGAAAATATTAAACTCAGTCCAACAACAACTGGCAAAAATTACTAGAAAATCTATTGGATCTACAATATTAATCAATGCTTAAACCAAATATTTACCTTATTAAAGCGAAAAGGTATAAAAGTTTGTTGCTGTAAAACGTTCAAGTGTGTTGGATGGCAAACCAAAATTGTACAATGATTTATTTCTCATTGTAAACTTTTGTGTTAGGTCAAAATAAAGCCACTGAATATTATATTTCTATCGAAAGAAAATATCCCATTTCCGCATCTTCTAACAACAATGAACGCAACATCGAACTATTCAAATATAGCACAGGCGCTGGCAAACCCAATTTTTTTTTTTGCACAACGAATTAATGGATAACCAAAAATGGATGCAAAATAAAAAATGGGCTTATTAAATGTTGGTTTCGCGTAATAACACGTTGGTGGTTTTTTCATTGTTTCCAAGAGGTAGGTACGCCGAAATATCCGGTTACAGCCGTTAAATATTTTGCCTCCAGATGAAAGGGAAACTTCGTAGTTTTTTCATCAAGATTCGTTTTTGCTCTTGAAACACGGAAGTCGTATCGTACACTTATGCAAAAGCTAAAATTTCGAATCCGTTTCGCTTTCATTGTACAACGACCGCGTGTTGTACTAACATACAATTACATGTACATATTTTCGTTCCGAAGAAACGATCGTTTGTTATAATTGGTGCCACATTGTTATAAATATTATGCATTATTTTAAATGATTTCGCAGAATCGCAATGCAGTATATTAAAAATTACAAAGCCTACGTTATGTTGAATTGAAAAAAAAAATTGGCAAAGGAACATTTATCAAATCCACAAAGAGAGTGAAACCTCTCTCAAAAGAGGCCTGCTCTGGACAGATTTAATTTGTTGCGAAGGCCTTTATAATTGGAACATAAAGATTGCGAGTAATTAATTTTCGCAGCGAGTCAGAAGCAAAGAGGCCGCGAGTCAGTCCAGGCTACGGGATCACCGCGCCTAATTAATATTAATGACCTTAGAAAAGACGCTCGGCGGTAACTTCTCTGGCTCTTCCTTTATCTGACACCTACACGAGGTGCGTTAATTTCTTCTTTATGCTTTGTAATATGAAATAATACATATGAAATTAAGCTTCACTCAAAAGACTATGTTTGTATATTATAATGTAGATGAAAGCAGCTCTGGGCGCTCGTGTGATATGTATAGATGAGGATGGATGTGTGTGGCGATGGGCGGGGGCGCGGTGACCGATGAGACGCCGCTAAAAGCCGGACGGAAGGCGCGGACACCCGACTCCGATTTCACTAGCGTGGGACTCTTAGCACGCATGCTTAGGGCTGGTATATGCGAAAACAGGTATTTCGATCTCTAACTTATCTAAAATTGTGCAGTAAATTTAATGTAATAATATCCAGATTAGATCTAGGTACTACTTGTACGATTTAGCTATTGTGTACTGTAATTATTGTAATTTGTTTTGTGTCTCAATAAATAAAATAAAAATACATAAAAAAATAATTAAAATTCATTACGGCTTTGCGGCAGACATATACAGAACGCTGATATCTACCGACGTGAACTTACGGTTGCAAAACACACTATTAGCTAAATCTCGCGAAACTATTTATTGTTTATTGATCATTCTAAAATATAATATTAAATAATATTAGGTGCACATCTTAACATTGTAGTAGAAATAGCATGACAGTTCTAGTTACTCGCACGAGAGCGTGATTCGGCTTACCGTCGGATTTAACGATTTTTAATTTTACAATAACTGCCAAAAACAAAACCAATTATAATTTAAAATCAATAAGTTTGCGAATTTGGCCAGTTCTCCTGAGTAATAGTACTCATGTAGGCAGTAAGCATGGAAGTATTAAACATGTAAACATTTTAATTTTTTTTATCGAAAGCCGATTACGACGAGACAAGCCTAACATATGGGTGAGCTCTTTCCTATAACTTTGGCTTCGACAACCCTGAAAGTATTGCACAAAGATGAGTTTGGTATTCCGCAACGTCTTCCGGTCTATCCATATGTGAGCCGTCACACTCTCAGATGTGTCGGTAATCATTAACAAAAACTACACACAGATTTATTTTTTTGTTCGAGCCCTTTCTTTAGTCTTAAGCGTAGGTAACACAAAACCAATTCTTGACAAATATACAAATCGTAGCTCTAGTCATTATGGCGAAACTATTTGAACAAGGTTCTTCTTCTTATCAAATCATTCGATCTGATTTCTGTTGGAAAAAGAATTAAGAAACTCATTGATCTAAGAAAAAATAAGTGAATGTAACCGTTTCGGGCGGCTTCATTCACACAAAAACTGGAGCGAATGTAGGTAAGAAGGTTATGATCGCGTCTAAAGTGGGTTAAGCAAAAAGCGGCATATGTTTTATTGTAAAAAATCCTTTGAAAAGCATAATCTGCACGTGTACGTGCACTTGAGTGCGGGCGAGCGAAAACTTTCGCGCGTGGAGCACCGTGTGTATTATGACGATGATGTCAAAAATGTATTTATTTTCAACTTCTATTTATTGCTCTACACACATTACATACATGAAGCCTGTCTGAAGATGTTGTCTGAAAATCGTTTAAATAGGAAAACAATTATGTTTAAAAGTATTTTTTATTGTCTTATTTTATTACGTTGTGGTATTTTTTAAGTAATTCAGTTTATTTCATTCGGTATTAACTCACTCGTTGTGTTAGCTGTGGAAACTTATTTGGTTTTTATTTACCTAATTTTGATCTACTATATGTGTGTACCGTATGTATTATGTATAATACTTATTATACTATATGTATAATACTTGGTATTTTATGGACCGAACTTCGCGCCAATATCTCCATTCTTCAAGAACTTGGCATTAAGCAGCGTCTTTCGGCACTCGTATCTATCGTATCGTATGGGCGCATAGTATCATTTTTGGTCATGTCTCCCTGCGAGGAAATGACTCCATAGAACGCCTTGTCGTTCGGGGCAAAGTAAAAGGCACCAGACCGCATGGAAGGTTGCTCATGCGATGGACCGACCAGATCAGGTCGACAGTTGGTGGCTGCTTGGATGATTGTACCAGGCTCACCACAAACCGGGAGGAGTGGCGATTGCTCGTGAGGCGCATAACATCTGCCCGCAGCAATAATGCTGAATGACGACCACGACCGCTCTTACAAGAGTGATAAGACAAAGGAAATATGTATTGTACTGTTAGTTTACCATATAAAAAAATTATGTAATTCAACTATAAAACATTCTTGATTACATCCTCATTTCGACAATAACGTCGTCCGATTAATTATGAGATACATACAATTTTCTGCGGTCTCGCTGTGCAGCCATGCGGCCTGGTGCTTGCGTTACTGAAGACCACTAGAGTGTGAAATCACCCGTTCGCCGACTATTGTACGGGCAATCTTGTAGTGTGCCGACAAACGAGACCCTTAATACGAACCTTGATTCTGCCAACAAATAAAAACCTGCGACTTAACATGTAAATACGAACATAATTGGGTATTTACCCACTCGAAATCAAATTTTGTTTGCTTTGTACGAGCCCTTTTAAAATTGTCTTTTTACTAGTTCGAAAATAGACGAAATGTGGTATGATAATTACTTAATATAATATGTATCCGTTATGTTTAGTTTGTTAAGACTGGAACTGTCTAGAGATTAGATTTTAGGGCTTTAACGATTTATAATAATAAAACTGTAATTCAACACATATGTCCGATGAACCTTGCGAATCGTATACGGTAACAATTGTTTAGAAATCAGAGAATATCGAAATCGGATCTGACAAAGGTCTCCACAGAAAGTGCAAGTGTTGCAATAATACTTCATTTCCACTCTACCACGGTTCGGATTCCTGTATTTTTTCTACCATCTTGGTTTTGTTTGATTGTCAAAAGCGAGTTATAAATGATCGAAACTCCGATATCGATTTTCGGAACAAGAAACGTTTTAGATAAGTGCACTGCGACGTTACAATCGAAATAAATCTTTAAAGCCCTGATTTACAGTCAGTATTTAAATAAATGTTTTTCCGCGTGTAAATTTGAAAGAAAACATATCTTTACCTGGATTTTAAATATTGCGTGTTTTGGATTTACTTACTATATAGATTTGAAAATAAATTTAATCTTCAGCATGGTAATATGAAAACAATGGATTCAACATTCATCAAAAGGAAAAGCGTAAACGGGTCTTTGTATGAAGAAAATAGGCAATTTTATTAAATTGAAATCAATTATGGGACACGAAGCATCACTTCAGCTTAGAGATTTCCGTCCTCGTCTTACAAGTTAAGCATTATTACTATGATTAGGATATTTAAAGTTATATTAAATTCAGTTGGTTCGTGTAGTTGTTTTTACTACTACTACTACCACTTTTTCCAATCTTATTTATCCCTGTGGATAGACTCTATAGTCTGGATTCGTTTGCACACCATCATTACCCTTGTTAAAAGCATTTGACGGAATCTGGTAGGATTTGTGCATATCTCGTACCTGTACTTTCGGTATAGATCACATATATTATATATTTTTTTATAGAACGTAAACAAGTTTGCTTGAATTAGTTCAAGAACTGCCTTTATTACAAAATATAACTAAAACATACAACTGAATTTAATTTTGGGTAACCATTTTTATAATATTCGATGTATAACCACTGAAGTGGCAAGTAAAACAAGACACATTTTTTTTGTGCAGAAAAATGATCTTCATCCTTTCACAGTATCATCCCAAAAGGAGTAATTAACCCGATTTTTTGCGACCGTCCCGTATGCATTTGATTTATTTCAAGGACTTTTCGTAAAATAAACTTTTGCTAAATATTGCGGTCACCGTTTCTCAATCTGCAATATGACTTCAAATCAATAAATGTTTCATCCGTTTCCTTTCCATCGGTTACATTCAGTGACAGGTTAAATTCAATATTATTGAAATGTATACCACAGTTTCACTTATGAAATATAGGCCCATATTATATTTATAGTTGCTAGTGGTTGGGAAACGTGGTCGGAATTTTAGGTGAGGATCACCTAAAACTCCAACTTCCGTTATCGCATAGACATGAAAAGTGTCTCCAACTTTTGAGGTTTGGTCCGAATGAGTCATAGTTTTTGCATGATGCACAAAAAAGGACCGCCATAGATGCACAAGTGAAAGTGAAAATTATACTTTAAAGGGTTGTACAGCCATTTCACAACACAATCAAAACTTTAAATGCTCCGTGCATCCGTGCAGTACAGACGTGTTAGCGATCTTTCCAAAAACATTCATTTCATCGAAAAAACCATTTTAAACTCAAGCAACATATGCTCTTGATTACAATTTGCCGTGAAGTGTAGTGCGAGAAAAATAAAATTTATTTAACTTATTTTAAAACCACTACTATTACAATTTCGACCATAACAGTTTAAGTAGTGACTACAAATTCGCCTGACCTCTTCGTGCACCTTACAACAAAGTCACTAATTGAGCCACGGATCTACAATGAGCGTACTACGCTCACCGAATGGAGGCGGCGTGTCTCAAACGTATGGAGGATCTCAACCAAACCCATCGGTAACTCCTGATTTTGATACTCCAAAAATTACATTTAGAAATAAACGAAGGTCATCTAATAGCAACGATTGTGTCATCGAAAAAATCTTAGATGTGAAGAAACAGATGGCAGAAATGATGTCTCTTATGGCGTCAAGTAGTGTTGCCCAAACTGAGAATATAAACAGATTGTACCAAGATGTCAGTGCTATGAAAGGGCAAGTTGATAAAATATGTAACAATATTGAATCCATCATCATCGAACAGGAAAAATTGAAGGTGGATGTGTCAAACGTGATTACGTCTACCGGTATATTGGGAAATAAAATTGAACTTCTTGAAAAAGAAGTGGAAGGACTTAAGTTTAAATAGTTGCATACACAAGAATCTGCGTCCATGAATCGCGTGAATTATAACAAGATGATTGCCGAATGTCAAGAACGTAGTCAGCGAGCAAAAAATATAATCGTATGCGGTGTCATAGAAGCCACCTCTGAAAATGCTATAGAAAGATTGGAATATGACAGAAAAGAAATAATAAAACTTACTAAAATGGCCTCAAGTAACTGTCCTGAACCTGAAAACATACACCGTCTAGGAAAATATCAACATGACAAAATCCGCCCCATTAAAGCTATTTTTAAATCAGAGGACACTGTTAAAGTTATACTTAGAAACCGAAATAACATGGCAGCTGCTAACGTCAAGATATACAATGATCAAACTCCACATCAGAGAGAAACCTTAAAAATCCTGAAACAAGAACTTGAAAATCGAATTTCCAATGGCGAAACTAATATTTCTATTAAATATGTAAAAGGAGAACCAGCAATAGTAGAATCCTTACCAAAAAACTCTGCGCCGGCAACAAACAATCTAGTACCAGAATAGGAATCTTACAAATTGAGAACATTTCATACCAGATTACAAACGACTACTCACAAATTGAAACGTTCTACCCATCTCTCAACTTTCTCTACGCCAATGTACGCAGCATTGTTAAGCCGGGAAAGTTTGATGAGCTCAAGTGCGTCCTGAAGTCTATCGATAAGTAGTTAAAAAATGAAACGAAAATACAACGAAACTAACAACCTGCAAACATTTTACTAATGCCACATCCATGCGAACTAGCTCCTTGTGGCGCCAATATCTACCCGCCACCGAGCGGCCGGCGCGGCGGCTGGTCGAGGCGATCTGCTGTGGTAATCTACACTGTTTATACATTTTAAGAAAATAATAATCTTTATAGTTTTTTTTAAATATATTGTCATAGCACCGCATGTTGTTACTATAAAATATTTTCATGTACTGCACGAACTGAATTAATTATAACTATTTTAATGTTCTCATTTAAGTGAATTTATGTAATTCTTTTGAGAATAAAGAATATCTTTAACCCGAAATCTCAAGGTGGATGACAGCATTCACGTCGTGACGTCTACGTGCTCAGGTTCCATCATCTGAGCCCTGAGCACATTATCAGTTTGTTTATAATATTAAAGCAACATACATTCTGAATTGAGAACAAAGTAACGCCTTGCATTTTTTTTCCTTTCTTAATAATATACAAACTTTGAGAGCCGCATTTCAAATCGTCGGTCCTTCTAGGGCGATTCCTGGAAACAGATAAAAAGCGCAGGTATACAACGAGAGTGAAAGGGTCTGTGCAATTTGAGAACTAGCTCAGATTCACTGCGGCCCGACTGACCTCTGTTTTTGTGGCAATACGGATCAGATGCGCGATCTGTTGCCAATGTTAAATGAGAGCACGTGAGAATTTGCCTTTACATCAATACGAGATTTCAGATACGAGAGTTTTGCATTCTACGTATTTCAGGTATTGTGTCTATTATATACAAGCTCTTTTATACTAAACATAATAAGAGTAATAGCGTTGATACTCATTTTTGCATTATTTATCTGTTTATCTCTGTAGATATATAACGCGATTATATAAATATTTGTGAACTTGGTACATTCTTACTCATTCCACTTAATCATCATGAAATTAATTATAAACCTTTGGTACTGATTTACATGGTGATGATGATTACTGATATTGAATATTTTCTTAGATTACAAATTAGATAATTCAACTTTTTTCCGTAGAAAATATGAAGTACTACACTATCTATATTTTTTTGTTATTAAACCAAGATAGCTCTTTTCAACTTTATTTGAACAATTTTTTTCTTTACAATTATTGACATTTAACTGGTGAGCTGTCTTGAATTACGTAATCATTCACAGACACCACTTTCCCACGCGGTCTCACATATTTTTATTCAAATACCCAGCCACTAAATCGGACCCTTTGCGTAGGTAAAATTTAAATTTTTTGATGTAAAATTTTGTTTGCGCAATTTTTTCAATCGCTTTCAATGTTGCACTTTCTATCGGTCCGTGGGAATGCAGGTGGGGAAGGGTTCTATCTGAATTGAATAGTTTTTTTTTCTATGCCCATATCGATTCGGTTGCACAAAAGTTAACTTAGTCTATTGTGATCGCGTCAAATGATGTTCTGCTAATAGATAATTTATGGCACCGGCGCGGTAAACGCCAGCCTTAGATGCGAGACAACATCTAAAATATTAGGGTTGCTTGGGTCTGCGACACACCTATATATCTCTGTGTTCATATTCGAGATTTGGCAAGATAATTTGCCTCGGCTTCTTTGTTACCTTTGAATATGATAAAAACTCATGCTTCGAATTTGTTTTGCACGATACAAATTTGTGTCATTTTTTACGTTCACTACTCCTAACAGTTCACATTTTTCATCATATTTCAAAAGGTAAGGTCGACCGTCGATCTGAGATTGCTTACAAGCCATGTTGCGTTAATGGCACACGCATAATCTGTTTAAATAGAGACGTATAGATGAAGCCGGATTATGGTCTCGTTGACAAGCAGTCGAGTCGTTGAAACGTGCAAGGTGACGCGTCCGTAATCCTGGTGTAGTGCTTGGAGTCACGTCAGATCGCCCGCCGCGCTTTAACACACTATATGGTACTCTAAACACCGACTGCAACAAGGGTTTAAAATTAAACGTCAACGACATTAAATATGAATTGTTTCTTTTGTCAACTCATTTCGACAGATGAAACAAGGACCCATCTGGAGTGTTTTTTAGAAGTCCTACCACCAGTAATTACGCAAATTATAATTCTGCGGGTTTGATTTTTATTATACGATGTTATTCCTTCACCGTAGAAGTCAATCGTAAACATTGGTTAAGTACGATTTTTTAGAAGTTACGATTTCATAGATAGAAAAATCGATACCCGCCTGCGGGATTCGAACATTGTTGCATCGCTAGATACGAATGCACCGGACGTCTTATCCTTTAGGCCACGACGACTCCAAGTTAAGTGATTATCGCATCGAAATATTACCACTATATCGATGGATTATCATCACAAAATTCACCAAGTGACCTCTATTATACAAATGCTAATTATTAAAAACTTGTTTTTATTGTCGTCATTTTGAAATCGATAAAATGATATTTGCTATTACGTCAATCTTAAATCAAGCCCTACTAAATACATAGCAATAATATGATTTATATCATAGGTACATACATATATATTTGGCCCATCCAGAATCCCCTCATAAATATCAATTAACCCAACCCTTTTAGTGTCGAAAGGGCACCGCCCTATGTACGGTTGCGTCTGTAGATGATTATACAGATTTATTATGTCCCAACCCTTTCATCCAATCAAAACGCGAGTCGAGCAAGTAAAAAACAGAAATAAACACTTGTAAAAAACGTAAAAGACTCGTGGAGAAACCGGCGCGCGCGCTTCTCAGTAGGGGCCTAATAATAACCCTTTCGTGGTGGTAGGGTTATCGACCAATCCGATGCGAGGCGGGGCAAACTCATTACCATATTAGTTTTTATTTCATCTTAACTACACTTATAATCAGGTTTAATTCAAACGTGAAATCACGAAACAAATAATCTTGGTAAATTGACATACACCTAAATAATCTTCTTTTTTTCTGAGGTCGTATTGTGTGGATTTAATATAAAACAGATTTATGCTATTATTTGGTATATTTCATAGGCATATTTACGTCCGTCTGTATAGTGGTCGTATAAAATATTCCCGCATGCATCGCAATGGCTACAAATGAATTAAGTGCAGCCACCCTCTCCTATCAATTGAACTTGACCGCCTCCTTTTCGTTTGTACAGTCATACTTAATATTATAAAATACTAAAAGTATTATTTTTTCGGACGCAAAAGTTGACATTAATAAAAAAGTCGTTTAATGCGATATTAATCATATCGAAACCGTTTCTTGTGTACCTTGTTAAACAATATTAATAAATGCGTGGTATTCCATTTTTTTTATAGCTTTGATGGTTGGACGAGCTCACAGCCCACCTGGTGTTAAGGGCTTACTGGAGTCCATAGACATCTACGACGTAAATGCGCCAAGGTATTCGATGTACATATTATATTAGTGTATATTCTATAGTTAATTCATTGTTTATTTTGACTCAAAAATTAACTTGCTGAGATGTTGAGTAAACATCGGTGAATTAAGAATTTTTATTTCATATTAACTGATGCATGATCTTATAGCCCACCAGGTGTTGAGCGATCACTCGCGCAGCCCATGGACATCACAAAGTGAGTTTCGCCACCCACTTTGAAATATGATATTGAAATCACAGTTGTATTGTATAAGGGCTATCCCACTCTAACGCGAAACTCATGGCTGCGTGGCAGCAAAAACAGGTCCTAACCCATGCATCAGCCCGCTGAGTTTCTCGCCGGATCTTCTCAGCGGGTCGCGATTCCGATCTCGTAGTAGATTCATTCGCGAAACAGCTGCTCTTGAGTTGTTAGGTCTCCTTCGGAGGCGCTCAGGTAACTATTAGCAACTCCCCCCCCTCCTGGCTGAGTCTTTGCTCGCCCACCTGTTCTGGTGAAACTAGAAAGGCCTACGGGCCACCAGTAATCCTTCAATCATAAAAAAAGCAAAAATAGGCATATACTCATGCACTCGTACAATATTCTTTAAAACCAGTAAACGGCGGTTGACGATCGTACTACCTACTCTGGTATAATACTCAAATTACAACACTGCTGCACAGTCTGCGATGTATCCCTTAGTTGCATTTTAAGACACACATGTGAAGAGATTAGGTTGGACTATTCTAGGCTTTAGTTATTTGAACATGAAATAAATTGTATAATTCTTAACAATTATATCCATTCTTCACAGTAAGCTAAAGGTCAAGCGCAATATACTAAATGTTATATGCATCCCAAAAATACGTTAGACGTATTGAAACTCTCTTCAATAGAAGATTGTAAAGTTTAAATAAATAAGTACTATCCTTCTTCCCATTGTTCTAGTTTACTGACATTTGTCTTGGTCACTAGCTTCAGATTTTCTTTATTCATTTCATAGAACAAATAACTGATGTAAAATGTGACACTATAATATGATACTTAATAACCACCAGGTGGGCTGTGAGCTCGTCGAACCATCTAAGCAATAAAAAAAAATAAAAAAATACTAAAATATTACTTGAATTTTTGCATTCGTAGTTAAAATTTATGTCTCCGACTGTACCTACAATTTACGAACATTTTTTTTTCTATATTTACAAATTATCACTTTCCTTTTGATGGTGATCCAAATTTTATTATCGACGTGCCCTTGTTAATATACTAGCACATAAATTTTAATTAAAACCATGCGTAATGATTCCTTTTAATACGAGAACATAACATAAAATTGATTTACGCACAGAACTACAATTTTTACAAGAGTAAAAATTTATCACAAAAAAACATACCTTAATTTATATCTTGAATTTTTTTCTAATATAATAATTAAACTATTAGATCAACCAAATCATAAAAATTAAGAGAGAAAACAAAGAATTCGAGTGACGTATCATCTATAAGCTAAGAATCAAACCACTAAAAACGAGACTCACATTGCTTGCTCCATTAAAACATTTAATTGAACCAAACTATTACAGAACGGGCAACGTCAAATAAAGCGTAATAAATAAGTAATGGTCTTGTTACGTGTTACACGGTTCCCAAAACAACAATAAAAATAATACGGGAAATATAAATTGTCCCCTATGAACGGCCAACCGAAACTATTCGTATGAATTTTCGTAATTTTTTTTTTTTTAAATAATCGTAGTAATGAGGAGCCTTTTAAAATGTCATAAAGCGACGGACAAAAAGCGCGAGTGTGTTGTCCGGTGATAGGGGCGTATTCACACGACGATGGCGAGTAGTCACAACCGCGTAACAATGTGGGCGATTGTTTCAATTCTAATTGGTTAAGTAGCACGGGCTAATTGCTGGTGAACACGACACTGCGGACATGCTTCTCGTGGCGTGAGCTCCTCACGATCAAATTGATCGAAGGGCTACTGGTTTTTAACATGCTAATCGACTCACATTTGAATTTAATAATTAAGAGCTATGGTTTCGGATTTTGGCACAACCGTTTTGTTCTTATGATTGGTAGATTAATATCACATAGTACTGATGCTTGGATATTTTTAAACCAAATATGGCAGTGATCTTAAAAAATATTCTTAAATGCTAATGCTCGTTTGATCGCGTCGTTAGTTATTGAAGTAATGTATGACTGGAGTCAATTGTAGGTCATGACGGTCACAGTCATTGTGTAAGATTTTTGGTATTTGAGTGTTAGTTACTCTTTCATGTCCAGTATGCGTTTTCGGAAACTATAAAAAGGAAATATTTCTGGCTGGAGGACGATGAAAAAGTATTGTTTTTTTTTAATGTATTTGCATTCAGCTTCTTTTGTTTCAGCACACATCATTAACGCATGGAAACGTTATGATTTGCGTTTTCAAAAGAAATTTAATTCAATTAATTCAATTATTATTTAAATTAATTAATTTAATTTAATTTCAAATAGTACAATGCGACAAAAGATATTTGCATAAATTACCCTTTTTTCCCCGACCTATTCGCTGATAGCCTCGAGGGTATGTGAGCTCACGGGCTCAGCCTGAGAGAGCTTGTTTACACTAGCCCTAGCAAGAGCAGTGCTTTGCAGAATCTATTACCAGATACTCGGATTACTCCTTCTAATACATTAACAATTACAAAACCATTAAATAGAATGATTGGCGCTAACAAATTAAGCGTTAACGTATGATGAATGCGTTCACCGGTTTATGCCGGTGTCGGACACAGCAAGCCAGTTTATCAGTGTGTAATCCGAAGCGCATTAGTCAAATTAACACGGTATAAAGTTTGGCGTGCCCATTGCCCTCTGATTAGTCGGCAGAGGCTCGCGGGCGCGTCTCTGCCTAATTGACCTAAAAGTCCTGAACACGAATCGGTCGAAATAACGTTTTACAAGTCCTGAGGGCTGGCAGTGCGCAAGCGGAATTTGTATATTGTATGGGCGTAGTCTGCTACAACTCCGCAAAATATGAAGTCATTATATGACGTACGCAATTTTTCTACAATGAATAAATACATCGTGTCTTTGTTAGCATTATTCGTGATTTTTGCTAATATGCTACCAAAAAATGTTTGGCTCTTTTATTTCCCAACTGGTTACCGAGACAATCAAACAAATTAGAACTCTATCTAGGACTCAAAACGTTGACAAATCGGACGATGGTTTAGTCGGACAACGCTATCAGTGCACGAAGTTAATCATTGTCACAGCCCTGGCGACTTCGCGAAGCCGACATGGTAATGCGGCGGATTGATAGTCCCGCGCCCACTAACCCTAATCAAATTAATGGCGACTGAACACTGATTAACGCCGCTACCAAAGCAATACATTTCCATAGAGAGCCACGCCGCGACACGGACGCGCGGGTGTGCCCGATTTATTGCACGTTTCAGCCCAATCAACTACCTATCATTTCATTACAAATGCCTCACCGTCCGCGTCACTTTATTAAACGTCAATGGCTTTTTTCAACTCTGTGACTATCTTTATTGATCATGTAGCGATAGTTATTATAAAATAGAAAAGTTTAATAATTCAAGAAAAGACATATCCAAGTCAAGTTTGTATACAAGTTCCGAACTACAAAATTTGGTCTGTCGGTCTACCGAAAATTTCTCTTTGTCCCAAAAAAACCCATTTTTGACCCCCATACCTATTAGGTGGTAGCCTAAGAGGCTATTCCAGCTATGCCCGGACGGGTAGGCGAGCTCAAGGGCTCACCCTGAGAGAATTTGCTAATCAGAGTCGTGACCCACTGAGAAGACCCGTCGAGAAACTCAGTGGGCTAAAAAACACCATAGAGTGACTAGCACGCAGAAACTTACAAATTATTCATTCAACCTTCCATTGTTTTAATTTCTTCTTTACCAAATTTTGTTAAATGACATTCATTTACATAAGTGGGCACAATTATCTAAGCAGAATCTAATTAGAAGTAGTTATGATTTTAACACAGGAAAGTACACGCTTACAATGCATAAGGCAGTTCCGGGTAAGTAAATTTAGAGTGACGGTAATATATTTTTCTTGCTCGTTTAAGTGCACTAGCTTGCGACCCACCTGGTGTTAAGTGATCACCGCAGTCCATAGAGACCACAACGCGATTTCCATCACCTACCGCCAGACATGCCGTCTAAGACTCAATTGTCCTGTAAAACGACTGCGCATTTCTCCAAATCGGAACGCATGACTGCCTCGAAGCAGAAATGTGTGGACATAACACCACTTAACATCTAATCAGCCGTGAACTCGTTTACCCATCTAGACCAATTAAAAGTTAAACAAGAAAACATCTAGCATCTATTTACAAAAAGATTATCTCAATTTTTTTTGTCCTGTAAAACCGTTGGCGTAATTAAAATTCATCTTCGTTGAATAGCACACGGACATATCCGACGTGTAATTTTCCTTTCAAAGAGAACTTCCGTTTTAGCTCCTCCCCCTCCTAATGAAAGATTACTTTCCTCCGCCTAAAAAGGCTTTTAAGCAACGCCAGCGAAATGACCGAAGTTTTATACTTTAATGACTTAGTGCAAAATTTGCCGATTCTCGGATAAATTTTAAACTTAGATTAAGATGTTTGAAACTGCGAGATGTTTTCGAGGGAACTTTCCGCGGCTTACTTTGATTGAGAAGTATGAATTTTAAGCAATCTTCTCTAATTACTTTTTAATTACTTTCCATGAATAATAAATCACTGTTACGAAAATTTATTGTATCCTGAATGTATTATCGAAGTAGAACTTGACTGGTATACGATCCAGATTAATACGTGCGATCAAAGCGATCTCGTTATGGAAGACTCTAAAATTTTCAAAGAATATAGAGGTAATAAAATCCATCAAGTATACATGAAAAAGGAGTGTCCGGTGTTTGTTAGAGCGGGCCTTGGTGAGCACACCGCACACTTATTAATTGCTAGCTCCCTTCAATTGCGGACTGCATGGAGGGCGCAAAAACTGTGGAGCCCTGTCAGCGAGGGAAAAAATCAGTGAGCGATCGTCCCCTCGCGGCTGAGTCCATCATATTGATTGAGGGTGGGACTGCCATTGGTCAGCGTCCCCCGCGCCCTTTCATTTATTATAGACACTAAGATGCTGTGCCACCACATACATGTTACTCCTAACATTTGTGCTAAGTCATCGGAATATACCCTACGCATCATAAATAAACCAAGCTCTAATCTAAAATCGTACTTTCAATGAAGATTTATTTCGTTATCAAGATAATAGACCAAAATTAAAGTCGGTAAAAAATCTCACATTGAAACTAAGATTAAAACTTAGAAGATAAGTGTATTTATAAAACAAGTAACAACAATGTACCCATTATATTTTATTTCTGATGAGAATTTGATTAGTGACTAAACACAATCGATTTGCTTTATATTACATTAGATTGAGTACATAACCTCCAATAACTAGCAGTCAGGGTTTGTTTTTAAAAAGCAGTGTTACCTTAATTAAGATTAAACGAATTAAAAATATTTCAAAAATTTACGTCGCAATTATTATTACTAACAAATCAAAAGTTACATACAATCTTTACTCAAATCAAATCAAAGATAGATATCTTATGAACATTCGAAAAGTACTCCCTGTAGAATTGAAGTCTTTGAAAGATAAAAATTTACATTAGGTACTGTCGAACGAAATTCGTCATCGAGTCCGATAACAAGACAAGTCAGATCCGCGGAGTATTCCCGATCTCTGTTCGGAAACGAGCTCGGTGGTCTATCATAGTACGCAACGAACTACAAAAACTCGATTGAAAAAAATATCAAAAAACAAGCTGTACCTATGTACCCTGAATTTCGCACGTCGCCAAGGAATAAACACGATTAAATGCCCTTTTTATTTTAAATTTCAAATCAAACTCGAACATGTTAAACGATTCATAGTTCAATACTTCTTAATACTTATATGAATTAAAACTAATATTAAAGTATGTCCTACAATAAAAAGATTATTAAAACAAATATTAAGTTTAACATAATATACCAAAGTATTAATCCAAACAAATGAAATTTAATACGAAGAAGACGCGTCCTAACAAGTTTATTCTATACAGTTTAAAATTATCTGTATATATAAAAATGAATTGCTGTTCGTTAGTCTTGCTAAAGCTCAAGACCGGCTTGACCGATTTGGCTAATTTTGGTCTTGAATCATTTGGAAGTCCAGAGAAGGTTTAAAAGGTAGATAAATATGAAAATACTCGGAATTAAACAAAAATAACAATTTTGTTTTTCCTTTCCTTTTGTTTGTTATAAGTTTATTTTATACAAAAGCTTAGGTATTTTATTTATCGACTGAGGCACTACGAAGTCTGCCGGGTCAGCATAATATAATAGTATAATAATATTTAACTTGAAAACCATTCGAATTATCGAAGTACCATTTTAAGAGCGAAAGTAAGTCGATGAGAAAGTTTTATTCTCCTTAAAATATGTAGAGAAAGTGAAAAGTAAGAGGGTGGTTGTGGGGAGGCAGCGGTCAGCGGAGGGATGATGGATCACCGCGCTCGTGCCAGGACCTCTCTTTTCTTCTCTTCTCAATTACACCTACGTATAACAACTTTATTTTGTATCTGCGAATAATGCTTTGTATATTTTCGATCACTTCAAATAATACGGCTTAATTTTATAGTTCTTTGAATAGAAAAAAATACAGTTTTACGTTCTCGTTCTAATCTTATGCTGATTTTTCTATGTAGAATGAAAAGTTACGTTGGAATCTGTATCTTAATGGCAAAAACGTAAGCCGCAGTATCTTATAGCCGGTAAAACGGTATAAACGGTATATGTAGTATCTATTTCCCTATATTGTATGTAATAGTAATTTTATGTGACAAAACTTGGCAGCGTAAAGCTGAAATGCCGAAGAAAATTTGAATTAATTGTAATGTATGAATTACCATAATACTTTGTCTTAAAATAACCAGATAATAATAATTAGAGACCTCCATGCATAATGTGGGATCTTTATCGGTAATAAAATTTCCCACAACGACAGAGGAAACGTTTTGAATTGTGCAATGGATAATTAAGATATATATTAATGAGATAATAAAATATTTAAGAATCACTAATAGAGATACCTATGCCACCTATGTTAACAAAAAAAAGACCTAGAGAGTTTTAACTGTAATTATAGTTAAGGCACAAGAATATTGATAAATTAATAAATTACTTCGAATTTTTGCTTAAAAACATAGATAGGCAGATGAGTACGTAGATTAATTATGTTTTGGCGTTGATTGAATTATCTCACGGCCTGTTAAAAATAGATGCCGATAGAAAGACAGCTAATCGAAGTCTAAATTACATAGTAACTGTTTAACTCTTCCTTCGAACAGGAAGCGTAATTGCTTAGGACAACTCGGTAGGACGTTGGTACTAATGGATTCTCAAAGTGTAGCCTATACTGCTTGATGCTAACTTTCATCCTGGAAGTCGTTCGTGAACTCATGTTGGATACATAGACAAACGGAGAACACCGAGTTACTATCAATCACTATTACTATATAATAGACACATTCTGTAAAACATTCAAAATATTTTTACAAAGTTTGTTAGTAATATAGGAATGTACCTGATTGTAATCTCAGAAAAATATTTTTTCATAATCATAATAATTTTTAATAAGAGAATTTTAATCTTTTCGTCCAAAATGCGTAATTTTAACTAGTGTAATTCTTTATAGTAAAAATGTCTGGTCTTAAGCTTTCCTTGAAGAAACAAAAAAGTTTCATTCTATTAATACGTGATTTTAAGCAAACAAATAAAATTAAAGAAAAAACGGAGCTCTCCCCCGAGATCACGAGCAGTGTTTTGAAGCGGACACCTCGGTGAGGCTGTGTGTCATACGAGTCATACGTGGGGTTAAGGGATGCGGTAGCCGTGTGGGCGCCCCCGCCCTCCTCCGTTGCCTAGCAACGGTTTGTTTTCGCGCCGGCAACCGACACTGGGCGGGCATCGGATAGAAGGGGTAGGCTCCATGATTGATCAGCCTATCCCGCCACCGAATGCCTACAACCACACATTCCTGCTTCGATAACAAGGAACCTTACGACTCTATACGAATCAGTATTTTAACATGTCGATGTTATTTACGCAACGCTCCTTGCTAATATTAAGACTGGTATTTTTTTACTATTTTGTATAATATAATGAGTTCTCGAAAAGCAATTTCGCCTGTTACTCATATTGCTACCTGATAATTATGAAGGACAGAAAACTGAATTACCATCCCAAAAAAATTGGGCTTTGCATTTTAATGTCTAGAATTTTTGCGAAATATTTGACATGTAATTTAGTGGGGGAACAGACAAACAATACTTAAAATATGCTTGCCCCTTTTTAAAGTGTTCTCTTTTGTATTCGACGGGTAAACAAAAGAGTTTATGTCGATATTCAAATTCGCAGAAGTTCGTCGATTCCCATTTTTGCGTAACAGTTACTGCGCTTTGTACCTATACATTGTTATCGTAAAAAATTATAACAACGAAAAATTTCATACCAATATTTGTCAAAGTATCTGTCTATTCAGAAAAAAAAAACCAACCAGGACCAAACAATATGCAAAAATTTGCGTGCACACGACAATTTTACCATGAACATTTTGCACGTGACGCTTCTTACATCTATTCGAATACCTATGTACCTCTGATCAAAGGTTAAACAAAACACAATCATTTAGCACTGTTTCGAGAAAATTATAATTATACATTTATGTAAGTTAGAAAAGAAAATACATTAAGAGAAAGTACGTCGAACTCAATCGCAGTTTTGTTAAAATAAACTGCTTGTTGATTTAAATAGCTTTTAAGATGCACACAACTATTCGCGGAATCTTTCACTAGCATTATTTCGCTTTTAAAACAAAAAAAACGATCAATAAAAACAGAAAATAGCTTGCCTTTTATTTGGAATCGGATTATTATTAACAAAAGTTGAAAAGAACAGGATAAGTAACGAGCCATAATTACTGGGCGCCTTAATTGAGGCAGTTGACATCCTTTCGGCGAAAAAAAAAACTATTTAATAGAATTTAATGACAGGCCTGTTACACAAAAAGTAGCACTCATACTATTAAAGTGTAAAAAGTTCCTTCAAATTTAATCTATTAACTATGTTATAGGTAACATATTTTTGAAAGAAAAAAAAATACAGTTTCTCTAATGACACCTTTTTCACTGTTTTAATATAACAAAAAAAAACAATGTTGTTATAATACTGGTTTTAGAAACAATGAATTTCTTTGATGACAACGTAAATTCAAAGATAAATTTTAGTCAGGAGTTAAGTATTTGAAGTCATCATGGCCTAAAGGATAAGACGTCCGGTGCATTTGAAATATGTTCTTAGCACATGAGCGAATGACATCCATAACGAAGAGAAATTTAAACGTCGTGCCTATTCCAGCCGCGATGTCTATGGGCTTTCGTTTCCAGCACCGGGTGAGCTGCGACCTCGATCTTTTTTTGGCAAATCAGACACTATTTTCTGGCAGCAAATATAAATAAAGCAATATAAAAAATAAGTTAGAATTTTTCGGAGAGATGAGCTGATGGTCCACTTTGTGTTAAACAATACCCGTATCCCTAAGAGTAGTCCTGGTAGCTTGAAACGCATTGTGAGTCTCCTTGATCACACTACCCTACACCTCTGTTCTACCTTTTTACTTATTTCTGCCGCGAAAGTCATGCGTCCTGGTTTAAGGGCTTTTTTTTGGATCTACGGATATCGAAAAGCTCTGACCGGAACGGATGAGTACTTTGCCCAAATAGGCAGTAGACGATGGTACCTTGCGGCCTCATAGCGCCTTGCCAGCACTAAAATGCTAATAAAATTCACCAATGTTTGTACCTACTTGAATTTTTAGGTCAAGGGTCAAATATGCGACATTATAATCTAAGTAAGTGAGTTGAAAGAATGTAATAAAGCAGACATATTTCCATGCATATCTTATGAAGGAATTCCAGAGAGAAAGCCGTCCTCGGATCGCCGGCACCGAACGGACGCGTGCCGCCCCAAATTACTGCTATTATTTTATAATCCCTCCTAGTTACGTTTTGAATATTAATGACATTCCACAGCTTTTTGTTTCATGAAATTAACTATACCTATGTATATAACCTCTACATATACTGTACGTCACTGTTCGCACAATGTCCGCAACAGTAGCGCTGAAATAATGAAATGCCAGGACTCTCTCACGCATTCACGATGCTTGTGTTGATAATAGTTTAACATTTTATTTTTTTATTGCTTAGATGGGTGGACGAGCTCATAGCCCACCTGGTGTTAAGTGGTTATTGGAGCCCATAGACATCCACAACGCAAATGCGCCATTCACCTTGAGATATAAATTCTAAGGTCTCAAGTATAGTTACAGCGGCTGCCCCACCCTTCAAACCGAAACGCATTACTGCTTCACGGCAGAAATAGTCAGGGTAGTGGTACCCACCCGCGCGGACCCGCAAGAGGTCCCACCACCAATAGACACGAATTTGATATAAATTTCTCAACATAAAAATTAAGAATTTAGTCGTTCTTTTTCTATTTATTAAACTGTAGTTGAGATTAATTTAAAGTAAAGTAAGTCGCACAATTACAAACACATGATACAATTAAAAAGAGCCCGAAGCGCGCTTTAACTAATTAAAACATTCACCGACCGCGCTTCACCGGAAACTTGAAAAAACTTTAGTTCAACGGCTGCAATAAGGTGAATTTAACTTTTTATGACGTTGAAAAACGTAGCACACGCGCCAACGAAATCGGATTAGAAAAGGGGTAACTATTCTTGAACAAAAAAAAAATGATAGCTTACAACCCTAATTTGAGGTAGGTAACACTGATAGAGCTATTCGAATGCCGTTAAGACTCGGAACGATTGTCTCGATATCGATTAATTGGATCTTACGGTAATCGATAACCCACAGCAGCATGTGTTTTTCCAGCTGCCTTTTATTTATGTAAAGCATGTTTTTCGTATGGTTTTAAGTTTGATAAATAGCAAATCGATTAACCATACATTATTTTAAATACGGAAAGATTATTGAAAGACAGGAACTGCAGAATGCCCTTATAAGTAAGTAAGTTTAGTACTATAACAGTGACAAATAACATTAATGTTAATTAAAATTAAAATTATTTAAAAAAATGTAGATATTCATAGCAAAATTAATTTAATATCATTTATGTTATTATCAATCGATAATTGTTGATTCGATTAAAAATTTTAAGCTATGACCATCGGAAAGTGCGTAAATGAGACCAAAAAGTGACATCTACAATAACCATTACCATGTTGTAATAAATACAAATACTATATAAAACAAAAACCTCTGTGTTTTTCATATTCAATAAAAGGAACAGGTGTTGCATTAAAAAACACGACCGCAGAAACGCTTAGGTGTCTCAACTGTCGCAACGAAAGTTTTTTACCGTTCGGAAAAAAAATACCCCACGATATTCATAATCTTTATTAATATTATAAGGCTTTCTGCATTAAAAAAATAATATCCCCTGACCGCACGCGTCTTAAACAAAAAAGGGTTAAAGAAATTCGATAAAAAGCGAAACTTCATTTTTTCATGGAAGCAATGCTTCAAGCGAGCATGTGTTTCTATTTTCTATGCATGGTTAGGATTGTTCGCGGCTCAATTACCGACACGTCCGGCGTGCAAGTGCACTGCATAAAAAACTCACAATAGAAGGGTTGGGGAAAGAGTTATAAAGGCATAATATCCGTGTAAACATCGTGTAATTGCCAGTGCAGGTATAAGGGCTCGAACAAACAAGACCATTTATACTTCAAGTCGTACTATTTTCAACATTAATTTCAATTAGTAAATGTTTTACAACTTAAATTGAATTTCTTTTGTTTTATTTCTGATTATTCGATCAATCCTATCATGTTGATCTGTTAGCTAGTATATTCAGTAATCCTAGACATTTTGGCTGACACTAATGGCTATAACAACCTAGTAACTTATTTGTTTTTATTGCAAAGAATTAGGCTGATGACCTACTTAGTATAAAAGGGTTATCACAGCCTACAGACATCAGGAAGTCAATATGGCCACCAACCACGAGATATGAAGTCAAAGTACAATCTAATGCATGATATAAACGCTCTCCCAACAATAAAACCGAAACGCATGAAGTCGTCGTGGCCTAACGGATAAGACGTCCGGTGCATTCGTGTTGAGCGATGCACCGGTGTTCGAATCTCAAGCGGGTAACAATTTTTCTAATCAAATACGTACTCAACAAATGTTCACGATTGATTTCCACGGTGAAGGAATAACATCGTGTAATAAAAATGAAACCTGCAAAATTATAATTTGCGTAATTACTGATGGTAGGACTTCTTGTGAGTCTGCGCGGGTGGGTACCACCACCCTGCCTATTTCTGTCCTGAAGCAGTAATGCGATTCGGTTTGAAGGGTGGGGCAGCCGTTGTAACTATACTTGAGACCTATGAACTTATATCTCAAGGTGGGTGGCGCTTTACGTTGTGAATGTCTATGGGCTCCCGTAACCACTAACACCAGGTGGGCTGTGAGCTCGTCCACACTTATACGCAATAAACAAAAAAAAAGAAGCTTAACTGCTTCGTGGCAGAAATAGGCAGTTTAGTGTTTACTTACACGTGCAGACTTACAATGTGGCCAACCATCAGAAAGTTCAATTGACAATAGCAGTGTGCTGATATAACTGTCAGAGAATACGCCAGTCGATTCTCCGATAAAGGCCCTAGGTGCTGTTTACGAAAACCTAAGAAAGAAATGGTTTTGCTTTTCCAGACTGATACCACACAATTAAAATACATTGCGCTCGGGGAAGCACGATACAATATGCTCTGTGAACGTAGCATTACAGTAGGTACTACCCGGCTCCTGAATTATATAGAAGTGAAGTTACCTTACCCATTTTTACTATCGCACCGCCCGCCACCGGAGTAGAGTTCGTCCATACTACCTAGAACCACTGCGTTCATCTACAGCGCGCTTCCAGAGATCTTTTTTGCTACGTACCACCTGGTTATAGAATGACCTCCCCTCTACGATATTTCCGGAGCACTATGATATGTCCTTCTTCAAACGAGGTTTATGGAGAATACTTAACGGTAGGTAGCGCCTTGGCTCTGCCCTTGCATTCCTAACGTCTATGGGCGGTGGTAACCACTCAACATAGGTGGGCAGTATGCTCGTCTGCCTACAAAGGCAATAAAAAAGCCTAGTAGGATAAACTGGCCCGTATAATGACAGAGGACATAAAATAGACGTAGCATTTCAGAAATGTGAGGTATGGGCCTTCCAGTGCGGTAATCGTTAGGCAAAATATGCCCAATTAGCCTAAAAACGTTGGGAGTCCTCAACACGACAAAGAAGTGTTTCACATCGGACAACATATTTTTTATCTATGCTTTAACCGGGTCCAATCTTGTTTACAGACTCTGGACCAGAGATTCCAAACAACAACAAACAAAGTGTCTGCTATTTTGCTTCCTTATCAGACTCATTAGATATCTCAGTGTCGAATAGACTGGAGCCTTAGGGTTTGTGGAAAAGCTTTGAGGTTTTCTCTAATTTATGCTCTAATTTATATTTCACGATGAGTACTCTAAGTAGCATATATGAAAGATGACATCTTCTATTATACTTCTTAACTCTCTCGTCTCCCTCTCTTGGTATCATTAGTATGCACAGATACGCGTAGACATCATCAGATTTTTGTATTTGAAACAAAGCTTTAATGAGTCGGAATTACGATTGTTATTGCTCTAATAAGCTGCGACTTCAATAATTGCGTTATTAATTTCAAAGACGATTTTAAAATCTCTTCATATCGGCACTGGATCTATAAAAAGTAACATAAATCGTTCGGTGACAATACACATTATGTTATAAAAAATAAAAAAAAGAAGCTCCAAGCCAACAATCATTCCGTACCCTTTTATTGTGGCCGATTGTAAAACGTATAAAAAGGATAAATAACGTGTCTGTCTGCGGATCTAATTCATAAATGATTAAGTTTCATTTTTTATTTATTTTAAACAATTTGTTGACACACGACTAACAGGTCCTATTTATGCTGCTATTATAGTTAATTCGAATTGAGCACACAAGTATTGTTAAATATAATTTTATAATACTCAATAAATTCACTTAGCATATAACTCTAAAATAGTAGTCATATGCGACAGAGACACTGCTGTTTACTTGAACAACTAACAGAAATGAAAAACGCTTTCAACGGCATCTTATTTTAAAAATTAGAAAGAATAGTTAACAATAATACATTGAACTATTTATGATATGAGACCATTGATTATACTACTTTCCTTATCGATGCACAAAATCGTGTGCTTATTATTTTATTCTCAATAATAAAAGATCCTAATTCACAACTGTCGATTTTCAAAGAGATTTTTTTTTTCGACAATAACGGCAATCGATAAACGCAAACCAGTGATTACTACTTTCAAAAGCACCCCTTTCTGACCCACTTTTTACCAGTTTTTAACAATTTTTCTGTTCCCTCTTCAAAAAGTTCCCTTTGAACACCCGGGCGTGAACGAGTTGATGATATTACATTTTTTCGTCGAAAAAAGGAAATTTACGAACAATCTACTGTATTAATAACAAAAACAGCGCCGTTGTGTGCATTGTGCTAGTTTTTTGCAAGATCGCGTGCGCTTGCGCGTCGGCGGGCGTCCGTGCGAACCCTTCCCAGCGCGCGGATTGAACTCGGAACCCTTCCCGCCAGGACGAGCTATGTGCGCGAGGGTCGTCGTACATGAACTCTGCAAGCTTACCAGTTTCATACAGCTACATCATCTACAGTTTAAACACACACATACGACATTTCGCTCCGGTGCAGGTTCGTTACGATTCGCATGTGTGTTCCGGCCGGCAGCTGCATAAGTTTTTATATACGTTCTCACATTTTTTCACAATACTTTACTGGAGCGCACCCTTGAAACAGTTTGCGTAATCGATGACAAAACTAAAATATTCCACCCGATGATTTCCGTATTTTTGGAGAATCAAACCCTCTGGTCATCTGCACTTTGAAATTTTATTCTCTTCCTATACTTATTTCATTGTCAAATCAAACAGTAAATTTATACGGTTTTTGAGAAAATAAAATGATTTTTTACGAAGAGCTTGTAAAAAAAGGTGATATGTTAATAAGGTATTGTTTAACATCGAGTTTTACACAGAAAGACGGATGACCTACCAACGGTATCAACATAAAAGTTTAAATTGCCAAGTCTACACTTTAGCAGATACAATCTTTCGAGGAACTAAGAAATAAATTTTAAACTCAACAATAGATTTAAATGAGTGCATTAATTTACGGATGCGGATTGCGAATATTTTAAAGCGACATTAAATAACTTTATTTTCTATGTAATTTTTTTGTAAAGTGGACTGGAATTTAGGTAGCCCGTCCGTACTGAATTAAAATTTTGTATATTACAATATTTAAATGTTTTGTGATACAATGAAAATGCAACCATACCCTATTTAGTCTAAGTATGTAATTCATCCGATAGCGAATTCCTCTCGAGTCATGTTCTTGCCCCGTTGTTCAAATCCTGCGAAAGATCACTTTAAATTTACTAAAATTACACTGCAATAAATCGAGTACATTTAGTATTCGCGAACAACATTCCCGTTGAACGAACTAAAACGTCTAATAACATCAAACGCACCAAACTAATTTTTAAGTTAGTCCAGAAAGTAGGTGAAATCAAGTGATACAAATATTTCTCTAAAAAACATTCGATTTTAACTAACTTGTGATAATTAATACAAGTTGTTTTTTTTTTTTTTTTATTGCTTAGATGGGTGGACGAGCTCACAGCCCACCTGATGTTAAGTGGTTACTGGAGCCCATAGACATCTACAACGTAAATGCGCCACTCACCTTGAAATATAAGTCCTAAGGTCTCAAGTATAGTTACAACGGCTGCCTCACCCTTCAAACCGAACGCATTACTGCTTCACGGCAGAAATAGGCAGGGCTCTGGTACCTACCCGCGCGGACTCCCAAGAGGTACTACCACCAGTAATTACACAAATTATAATTTTGCGGATGTTATTCCTTCACCGTGGAAGTCAACCGTGAACATTTGTTGAGTACGTATTTCATTAGAAAAATTGGTACCCGCCTGAGATTCGAACACCGGTGCATCGGTCAACACGAATGCACCGGACATCTTATCCTTTAGGCCACGACGACAACACTGATCTTAAATGCCCACTCATTTAAGATAAGTGTTGCAACAACTATCGATCTTAGTAACAGTGTACTTAGTGCGAGTTTTTTAACGTTCTAGATAGCGTAAAAGTTATTTTAAATTTGAATGGAGGAACGTTTGCCTATATTTGCCGCTAGGGGCGCTGTTCTAGTTGCATACAAATCTGAGTTAACTTTTACGCTATCGAGAACGTTAAAAAACTCGCACTAAGCACACAAACGCTGACTAAGTAGTCGGATCCGGCGCAGGTCCATATAAATGTTCTGTGATCGTAGTCGTCAGGCGCTTGTTATTCGTGAATAGCACTCGTCTGTTCACTCCCTCAAATTGTAGCCATGCAGTTAGTAACGACGACGGTAGTTGACGGTGGAGAAGACCTAGTCAAAATACTAGTTACCAAACGTTTACTCCCTCAGTCGAGTATCCAATTGGCTAAGCCACTTCAGCCAATGTTAAATATTATCATGCATTGTTTTTTTTTCTCGCTAACAAATACCTAAAAAAATTACAAGGACGTACGACACTAACGTTTATAATGTGATCATTCAAATATAGATGTTTTCAATATTATAAACACGACAATTCGGCATGACAAAATTCAAATAAATCTTACAAGTAACATAACATATTGACAGTTAGGTACTTCAGTACTATCTTAATAATTTCATTTTCCTTGTAGTCCTCACAGCCTAGTTTTTTCTGTCGCAAAGCAGTAATACCTTCGAATAAAAGAATTTCTATTTTATGATCACTGAAGATCTTTTGTCAATACATAACTAAAGTATACATAATCAGAGCCCCATGGATTTTATATTACGAAACGGTGGCTGCAACTCGTTTTTTTATTTACTTCACCCCAAGCATCAGCTTACAATGGCGGCTGGTGCTATTGATTATGCAAAGCAACGGTCCAGGATGCAATTGTCCGCTTTTTGCGCGAAGGGACACCGAAGGGCGACCGGACGCATAGGGACGATGCGCATGTGTATTCCTCGGCACACATACATTACACAACACAATGTATGATTTTAATCGGATTCAGTACCGGCCTTGGCAATATAAAAATTATTATTTCCTTTAAACTTAAAATCGATATTTGTGAGCTGATTGATGATTTTTTTGTTGAATTCAACGTTCTCTGAACATACATATGTAAAGTTACCAGTATGTACATAGGTAATCTTGTATACAACAATTTCAACGCAAATACTGATGTTTGCAATACATTTAGGCACTTATTAGTAGATATATTTATAGAATCGAATATAAATACTTTTTCAAATAAATCAAAACATTTCACGATTGAATTGAAGATGCTTCATAGAGAGTACATATAATTTTTATTATTTCGCATCAAGAAAAAAGGTTTTAGAGCTCACCTTTATATTTAGTAAGCAAAAACATTTCAGAGGAAAGCTTAAGAGCTTTCAAATAAAAATAAGTCGCTCGACTTAAAAGAATGAAAAAGCTACATCAAAGACGACAGAGGCTCGAGAAGGTCGGCAAACATTAAATGAAAGATGTGTTCGGATTCTCGAAGAAACTATCGATTGAAAAGACACAATTAAAGTTAGAGTTAGGTAACTATGGGGTTTGTTGTCTCACACGTGCGTATGTGTTGGTTCCGCCTTAACCCCACAAAACTTTCATCTCTCGAGACCCTCATACGAATGTGTGCGGCGGAGCGGCCCTCCCTCGAAGGGAGTAAAACTAGTTGTGACTTGTTCACCTCTTTCACTGTCGCCCTTCGTTGGATTTACTCGCATTTATTCTGTTGTATCGATTTTGTATTAGGTATATAAGACACTAAATGGGATTCAGAGAACCAAATTTACATCTTTCATTACATTCCAACCGTTTTGAATAATATATGTTGAGCAAGTTTCGTTGGAATGTACATTTACCTAAAATTTACCTACAAATACGAATATGTTTATGTATTTATTTCGTTTTTTCTTGAATGAGCCATTTCTAAACGTTTTCTTAAACATAATAATCTATTAGATACTACTCGTAGATGTTACCGTAACAAATTTCTTGGCTAAAAATTAAACAGATTGATTATTATAATTGTTAATCAAATTACTGAAGCAAATTTCCACCTAAAATCTTTAATTTGTTGGCCAGTTAAGAAGTATAATCAAATTAAGCTATGAAATTAGATACAGGTGTCTTAATTCGGAATAAATCTGCATTACACAAAATTGTATTACAATACGGTCAACTTCTTTATATTTATTAAAAATTTGACGGACACACCTATATTTTATATATAAATTTTTGCTTTTATACATTTTACAACTCTACGCAAAACTCAGGACCACAAAGAGTCCTCAGCAGTAGGCAGAAGCTTGGCTATCTTCTCTGATGTTCTTAAATAACTATAGATACTTACCATCAGATGGGCCGTATGCTCATCTGCGAACAATGTCAATAAAAAAGTACAAAAAAACATACGTTTGAAAAAAAACCTTAATTTTTAAACTACATTTCAATAGATCACTTTCATAACATTTTCGTTCAAACTAGTTTTACCATTTAGGTATAATTTCTAAGAAAATTCTTTTGAAATACGTAATCACTGAGTATAAATAAAATATTTATACAATATCAAGCCGAGACAGTTATCTTAAGGATAAATAAACTCGGAACAAAATCCCCGAGGCATTTTGGGCGACAAAAATAGAAGCAAATAAGAAGTAAAAGGGTTCGTCTGCGAATATAACGAGAACTTTGATAACAAAAGTACCGTACCTAATATTTAAAAACATCAGTAAAATACGCGTTGGTCTATTTACTAATTTTGGCAGTGCGGTGTCCGCAAATACCGGTCTGTGAAGCAGGAAAGATTGGAAACATCAAATGTTACAAATAGTTCATTACTAGATGTTAATAAAAGTTCTGATCAAATTAAACACACGCTTCTTTAAAATTAAATTTATTATTTTGTTGATAGCTTGATTCTTATCTTAAAGTTGTAATTTTACATCGCCGTAGAACGCTAAATATTTAGAAAAGATTTTTATTTTGGATTCGTTGTCTTTTTCAAATATTAATTATCTTGAAAATTCTAATTTTTGAACTTTTCAAATTTAAATTTGTCTTCATCAATATTGATTGATATTTGATTGGAAAATGCAAGAAACTCCTTTCTTAATCTTACTAACAGCAATATCCTGGTTTCGAAAATTAATCCTTGCACCTCAAACGTGTACTTAGCGCAAGACACTACCGTCCCTTCGGATTCGAAAGATTGCCAAACCTGAAGATAAAGCGGTAAACTTAATAAATTACTATATTGTCATCGGTTTTTGATCAGTTTGCTTAATTTCAATACAATCCAACCTTGTACCGTGAGTAAAAATCACTTTCAAAAATGCCATTACATAAATAAGTGCAATGCTAATGAAGGCGAGATAAAAAGGATACCTATATGAAATCAGAGGGTGGTAATGACAGCATTCTGTCCAGCTATTAAATCAGGAAATACGGATATGCGATTTCGGCCTCCTCCGCTGACTAACACTAGCCCCCTTACCCTCCATTCGTATGTAGTACTAGCCGTACTCGCCCGCTTCGCTGGGCATTTAAAATTAATATTATTATTTATTGTTATTATTATTAGGGAGTCCAACACTCATATAAATATTAGCCTATGCATTAAGTACATGTATTTTCTACATGGATACCAAGTTTAAAGTCAATCGGATGCATGGTTCAGTAGTTATAATGGAACATCCGTAAAAACCACTGTAGATTTATATATAAGTATAGATTATCCTACCTAACTCTCTACATCTGTGCTCTACATCCTAACCTACTAGTTCCGAAGTGAAGTACTTAGCCCACTGAGCGTCTCGCCGGATCTTCTCAGTCGATCGCGATTCCGATCCGGTGGTAAATTCTGCGAAACACTGCTTTTGCTAGGGCTAGTTTTAACAATTTCTCTAAGGTTGAGCCCGTGAGCTCACCTACCCGACCGGACGTAGATGGAATAGCTCCTTAGGCTATCAGCGAATAGGTAGGTTAAAAAAAGTTAAGTACTCGTGATCAAACACGCGACAAACCCACCAGGCTAAGTTAGACCACTACTATCCTGCACATCATATCTACTGCAAAGCTATTGAACTATACTCGTAGTATAATAACGCAAGACCGGTCTTTTACAAAATATGTAGAGGCATTGACAGTGTTTATTATTTATATATCGACGCTTGCAAGGCAAACCTGACTAAGCGACAATGCGTGAACTTTACGTAGACTAATTTGAAGTTGAAATACCTGAAAACAAAATTTATTTTAACGAATCTAGCTGTAGTAGAATCTAGCTAGTAGCTATAGGATTGAAATGATTTTAATAGACCTAGAAATATATATATATATTTTGCGCATCGAATATGGTTTTGCTTATCATTTAGGTACAAAGCAGTTATTGTCACAGTCACGTTTGCCTTTCAAGCGTCGATATGTATATACTTAAAACATAGATAAATATGTTTATCAGTCTCTGGTAAACATAACACAGGGAATCGTAAATTGGAACTGGACGACCATCCGTGATTTGTTCCCAGTTATTATTATTATTGTCGAAAAGTTTATTTTTCTCGAAATTCTTCGGATTTGTAGTCCTGCGTAAACTCCCGAACAATCCCGCACGTGTTTAATATAACTTTATTATTATTGACATTGCCGTGCACGTAGAGGTCCATAGGCTCGTCGTAAATAAATTAAGGTATCGTTTGAGACTAATATAAAGATGCGTGCTGGCTGAATTTGAGTTTTAATTGACAAGATACCTATCATTGAAAGAAGGCCTACACCGCCTCACGTCACCGCGTGGCACACACCACGCCATAAAAAATCCCTTCCACACATAAACCCGAGCTCGTGCTCATCCGACACGCAACAATTGGACTAGACTGTGGGGACACATTTTTTAACTTAAAAAGTGGATTTTATTTTTATAAAACGTTCTTTCCCCCAAAACTACTGATAGTTTTAAAAAAGCCATAATGTGTCCATGAACGGATAGCGCGCGCCGGCTGAAGATTTGACGCGCTCGCGCATGTTTTTACAATATTCCCCTCGTTATTTTACATTTTTTCGACAAAATCGAGTACACCGGTTACAAAATAACGCGCACATTGCAAAAAATAAATTGCAAGATTTCAATGGCACGTATTGGACATCAAAAGATTTAAAAAAAAACAGCGAGAAATTTTGTATTAACAACGGTGACCCAACGGCTGGACGTTATGCGCCCGGTAAGGACTCAACGGTTTTTGTGACCCCCAATTTACAACACAAGAAGGGATGTCTCCTTGTGTACCTCGAAGGGTCTTTGATAACATGGAATCTAATGTAAATTTCGTAAAAAAAACGTATATTTAAATAAGTGTAGTGGTTCGGAAAGTAGGAGCCCTTAGCATAAAGCGGTCATTATTAAAACCAGCCCCCGAATGACAAAAACACTGATCCTTGTTGACTTGAAACGGAGTTTTTTTACCTGCACGATATATTAAATTATAAGTTTTCGTAATTTTCCTAACAAAATATTACGTCTTTTTTTTTTCAAATTTGTTTGCACATTTGTAATACTCAACTTCTGAACTCAAAAATTTTAAACAATAACAACTTTTTTGCCCCATGTTTAATTTTTAATTATTTTTGAACACTAGATGACATGCATCACTTCAAACAATCATGGGTCACAGTTCACTTTAAAATCTACGAACGTAAGTCTTATTCAGTTACTTAATATTTTTCCAAACGAACCACATTACTGTTTGTGGATATTTATAATAAGCACACAGTTTCGTCTAAAGAGATGTCCATGCGAATGTTCATAATATGGAACCGGACAGAGGGTGATGCAGAACGCCAGGGTGGCGGCAGACCAGTGGTCGCCTGCCGCGCGTCACAGCCGTCAGCTCCTGTAAAGAGATTTTGACACTGAAACATCCTTATCAGGCATACATAAATCCTAAAGCTTTTTCGTTGGTGTTTCTTTGCGTTTTGGCACGCTAAAATTTTACAATGTCCGAATCAATCTAGATATTGTTTTCATTGAAGTTATAAATCAAATTTGGGTTCATTTTTTTTTTCTTCTTTTATTAAATCGGTTCATTAATAAAATTAAAATCGAGGGCATATGTCGTTGTAAGGTAATAAAGTGTAAATATAGTGCTCTTAATCTCTTTAACAATATTTTAGATCTAGAGAATTTAACTGATAGTATTAAAATATACTTCTATTTTATTGACAGCAGTGAGTCAAATGCAGCAGCTATAAAAAAAATATAAATATGCCGTAAAACTTGCGGCATATCTCTGTGTTTATAAGTACGACACGTATTAACATGATTGTCTCGTTACAAAGCCAATCCAGTTCGGTATACCACTTTCCTAGACTATGACTAGTTCATCTTTCTTTGGGATTGATAACTTTTAAGACTTCTTTAAAGAAGTATTTTCTTTGACATCTTTATAAAAAAAAAATTTACTTACAATAAGTATCTAAGGTGGTATTTATTATAAACAAATTTATCAAATTCATTCGAGGACCATTTTAAATTTGACACTTTGCAATTCTTTAGAGCTTGTGTAAGCCTCTATGTTCGAAATAAATGTTTATTAGTATATAACATATATTTATAGAGAGTGGAGCGTGTAGTATGGGCCGAGGGTAAGTCATCGTAACCCTTTAGTTCGGGAGAGGGGCGGGCGCGAGGCGGGCAGCGGAAGGGTTGCCGCCCGCCGGCGACTGGGCGGCGGCGCCCCCCTCGCACTTTTACGACGAGCTTTTTTATCGTGCGTGCTGTCGTTTTTCCTTTTCTATTTTTTATGTTTATTTCCCCGAAACCATAAATTATGTTTGAAAGGAGGGAACACTCGGACGTTAGAGCCGACAGGAACCGGGGTGACGTCTACCAAGTTTTCTGCTCTCTTTTTGCTTTTTTATGGTCTCCCGTGTGTGGTTAGCGTGGGGTGACTGCAACGTCGCCATAGCAACTGCATCACATTAAGTAACATGCGGGGGCGATTGGTTTGCGTTCGATTTCCGAACAAAGATTTATAAATAAGTAGGTATTTGTTGTCGTAACGCGATCCGCAACAGTAAACACGCTTGTCTATATTCATTCGATCTCTGTTTGCGGACAAACTGCCGAGATGGACGCCGCGCCACTGTTTGCTCACGCTAGATGAACACACCGTGTAATTTTATATGATAACATAATATTGCGACTTTCATAAATGTGAATTTATTCTGTCCATGTATAATGGATGACGAAAAACAGATATTGTAATTCCATTTTATTCCATACAAATATACCGTTACAGTAACAATGACCACAAAAAAATATATCTTCACCACCGCACAAAGTAAGTTAATACGTAGTTACATGTAATGCTAAGGATTAACTGTTAACAATTAGTGTAGAAATTTAATTGTCGGTCAACCACAAAAACTGAACAAAAGCGCGTCGCATTCAGTTAATTGCTCACCCTTTGGCAGCTATAAAAAAAAACCACCATATTGCGTCCAGCGAACTAACCACCGCGAAAGAGAAATTTACGAATAAAAATTGGAATAGTTACACGCCGCATTTAAAATTAGAACCCTTTAGGGCGCCACGCCGCCAGACAAAGGAACGAATGGCAAATTGTCGGCAGGTAGCGATAGCGAATATGCCAGAATGGAGACCCAATAATTATTGAGGGCTCTAGTTTAATAAATGGCTCTTTTTCTAAATTATGAAGGGCTGATCACGCCATACGGACATACCTGCCGTGAACCCTTCGTCCATCACATAATGAGTTAAAGCCCTCGTGCAGTTTTTTTGTTCATGAACAACAGACGGTTACAAAAACTAATTGATAAAGAAATGCAGATCACTCTGTTGCCTGATTTGTATAAGATAGTAAACATTTATATTGCTTCAACAATACTTACTGTTTATTTTAATCCCATTATATAAAACAAAAAGAAAAAATTAAGATTGGTGAACGAGAACATAGCCCACCTGACGTAAAGTGGTTGCAGAAATCCGTTAATACTAGATCGTGAGCGCCGCCAACAAACTTGGGATATGAGAATACCCTGGAGTATGCTTTTTTTAAACACCAATAATATAATAAAAAAAGAAATACAAAACATTAAACACAAAAATAGCACTGGCTGTATTATCGATAAGAGTGATTTTTTACAGACAACCACCAGATGTAATGTTTCCAATTAACCATGAGCTGAGATTAGCCGCCTTTACGACACCCCTGATAAGAGATTCAGTGGTATTTTTCTGAGTCGAAACCACACAACCATGCGACTTAAGCTATGTACACCTATTAAGAACAGCACATGCGGGTACTAAATGCTGTTGCGTAATATAGACATGACGTGGAAGTTTTTTTTAAGATTAACAAAAACTTATAGAATTGTTTGACTGTTTTTAGAAAACAGACTAAGACGACGGGCAAGAGTTTGACAACAAACCCTTTTTGCCTGAAGGCAATGGAGTGGATCGTGATGACTTGTAATTCTGATGTTTTCGCTGTTAAAATCGCATTTCCTGAGCCGAGACATTTAACGGAGTCACTGAAGCGGACACGAGAGCATTCTTGATGTGATCCGAACAAAGCCTGTCTGCCAGACAAAGCCTTCGGAGACTATTTAAAACGGATCCTTTCACACCTACGCACACACCATCTTCTTTTACGTTTGGTACAAAATAAAAGCTTAGATACAAGTTACATCTATGTATTACAATTACGCAATTACAAAATATAGCGTGAACGAAATGTATAATTATAATAATACACTTAATTAGAATATTATTCTCTTATGCAATAATTTATTTGAGCCTCATTCAACCGAACTTGATCTCTCTTAAGGTTCACCTAAAAATTGGAAGTCAAGATACCTCTGCGGCAGAATAAGCGAGATGTTATCATAAGATAGTAAAGGTTAAGACTAAGCCGGAACCAATAATTCACTGGTAATAAAAAATACAAAATGGCGGGTTTCTTTTTCATTACACGGTGTTATTGTTTTACCGCGAAAGTTTATACAGAAAATTTAACAACTACAAAAACCTTCGATTGACCTTTAACCGATTTGAAAACCTTTAAATCTGCCCACGGAATACCTCCGTCCTCTTCTTTTATTTCTATCGATACTAGCAATACTGTAAAATTAGCTGATGAAAAGTGGACATAGCTGCATACATACGGCTATCAATACCAGCACGAATACGGCCGTTTCGTTGCCTACTACAAGGTATACTTTCCTTAAACTTCATTCAAAGATAGATGTTTGTCGGTACCATGGAAAACCGAACCATAAAATTATTTTCAAAATAATATATTTAACAATATGAACCAGTTAAGTATATGCCGTGCTTAAATTATATTTTAAGCATAGTTAAAAATCAATTCTAAGAATATTAAAAAAAACAGAAATCAAATTATATAAAAACTTTACCGCTCATAACTTGCAACGGGTTTAGCGGAAGCTAGTAGAACGCTTCACTGATTATTTTCGACGAGGCTCCTATTAGCAACTAGTGACAATCCTTTACTCGTTATAGTTCTTAGGGCAACAGACCAGAAACAGAATTCACAAATCAATATTGTTAAATATTTTGACGAACCATATAAAGAATTATTTAAGAGTATTTACCCTCAAACTTAACGAAATCAATAACCGACATTTATAAAAATATCAGACAATTAATGTATTCAAACTTATTTATTAGGTTAAATAGAAATTATTGTTATAAAATATATATTGTAAACAAACGGATTACCGTTGGCGAAAAGACCTACGTTTTATTTTATAATTAAGTTTTGCTTCTCGTGTACAATGAAAAATAAATACACACTCTATAGTCTATACTAACGCAGATCAAAATTGATTAAGCGTAAGGCCAAATCAGTGATTTTGATTTTCTCTTAAGACTAAACATACGTGTTAGAACGTGCGCGTGCTAAAACTTGTCGTAAAGAAAACTTCGTTGGATCGAATGTGGATATTTATCAATCCGCTTTGGCCTCATTCGATGCCATTTTTTTCACGATCTTTATAGTAGGTACCCGAAACAGTTGACCAAACAGACAACTGCGGACACAAATACTCTTCATTAATACATGTCAAGCAGAAGCTGCGAGAGACGTTTGAACTAAGATCACATCATTAATATTGAGCAGGGCACGTGGGCGGCGCTCTTCGAAAAGGATAGATTTCATGGAGAGATGCTTTCACCCTTTACGAGTCCGATCTATTTGTCACAGAGAAGGGTTCCGAATTGAAGTAGGTACTTCGGGTAATGAATGAGCTACTGGCTATATCTCGAAGACGGTATGTAACGAAATTGTGAGCACGATTATACGCTTGTCGCTCCTTTGATACAGATGTAGACGTCGCGTTGCCTAAATTTATCTCAATAGTTAGAATTCATTTATCAAATATAGGCTTAGTACACATTAAAAACATTTTATTATTTAAATTATTTTAATCATTTATAAATTTTATATACTTACAATTCTTACTGGTGGTAGGACCTCTTGTGAGTCCGCGCGGATAGGTACCACCGCCCTGCTTATTTCTGCCGTGAAGCAGTAGTGCGTTTCGGTTTGAAAGGTGGGGCAGCCGTTGTAACTATACTTGAGACCTTAGAACTTATATCTCAAGGTGGATGGTGCATTTACGTTGTAGATGTCTATGGGCTCCAGTAGCCACTTAACACCAGGTGGGCTGTGAGCTCGTCCAACCATCAAAGGAATAAAAAAAATATGTGTAAAAGCAACTGGATACTATGCTGGAACTTAAATTAACTGTTATTTAGACATCTTTTTTTTTTTTATTGCCCTTGTAGGCAGACGAGCATACGGCCCACCTGATGGTGAGTGGTTACCGTCGCCCATGGACTTCAGCAATGCCAGGGGCAGAGCCAAGCCGCTGCCTACCGCATCTTTATTGTGACGATGGTTAATTTTGGTAAGCGATAGGTATGTAATTTAAATACTGAACATTTCACATGGTATATTTGAACTATAACAGTCTTTATAAAGGAAAACTTTAATATTAAATTTAAATATTTTGATGCTGTGCTAGCTACCGTGAAAATTTATATAAAATTATTTAATGAAATTTAAGTTTTTTTACTTTTGAGTGTAAAATGAGATTGCATTAAAAAAATATTTTTATTCTATTGTATATTAATAATATGTAATAACAGATATATTGCATTAAATTATATTATGCACAAATGTATCAAAAATAATATAGTAGCTGTAGTAGTATTTTGTGATAACTGTTTCCTATAAAAAAACATATTTATATTTACGTCCGATGGATAATGTAGGTGTGGTATAAGGTTTCGATTTCTACGACTCATGTTGTTTTGCCATTACGAATCTAAGATTTATGACTTGGATAGTATTGGAATTCCTGTACAAGGAAAATGAATATCATTTGAGAAGCGCGTCTACATAATATTATGTTTAGTCTAAGACAATGTAGGTATGCTAAAAGGAACTATTTAACAAATTCACATACAATAAATAGTACATATAGAAGATGTTCATTCTTCAAATCCCAATAAGAATTTAGTTTATTACGAAAAATACAAAAAATGAATGGATTATTAGTACCGTTACTGTGGTACAATTTCTGATATTCTCAAAAATCGATAAGGTGATGATGGAAATTGAAATGCTTTCAATGGTGGTTTTGTCTTTGTTATAAAATTAAGATTTGATTAGTATTTTATTAAATGTCTTTAAGTCTTAGATTTAATAGTAACTCAATACCTAAGTTCATGAACTTCACAAAGAAAATGTCACTATTCACATTTCAAAGTATAAGTAATGTTTAATTCGTGGCTGAAATAGGCAGAATGATCGTCAGAAAATTAATGGTAATAATAGCTAAGGTGGTCCTACGTGCTACAAAATCTATTTTTGAGACGAAATTTGAAAGGTCCTAAGCAGCGGTCAGCAACTTTCCAATACTCATGGTAGTGGTCTGAACCACGGTAACCGCTTGCGTAAACAATTCTGTCGATGGCAATATTAAATAAAAACATAGTTACGACCACTCTGGTTATTTCTGCCGCGAAGCATCCGTTCGATTCAAAGGAATAGCCATTATAAAAAAGCGGAAATTCAATCTCGCGTCATATAGTTAGAATCATACGCGCTGTGGTATCTACTTAGTCTGGCCATAAATACTGTTATAATTAAAAATAAACAAAATATTACATTTGAATTTGGAATCTGTCATTTTTATATGATTGCTCATTGTGTTTTCTCATTTTGGCGCCAATACATTGTACAATATTTTGCGATATTAAAATGGAGTGGGGTAATAAAGAGAACCGAATCGCTGTGATTGCATTACACAAAGTAGGTATGGAGCCAAATACATTATAATTTTTAAAACTCTCCATCAGCTTGGTATTAGTAAAATGTTTGCGTACCGGGCTATGAATAGGTGCAATGAGACATCCTCTGTTTGTGACAGAAAAAGATCTGGCCGTCCACGTAGTGTTCGTACGAAAAAGGTGGTCAAAGCAGTAAGGGAATGAATTCGAAGAAATCCTATCCGAAAGCAAAAGATTTTATCTCGGGAGATGAAGATAGCACCTAGATACATGTCGAGTATTTTAAAAGATGACTTAGGACTTGCAGCCTATAAGAGACGTACTGGTCATTTCTTAACTGATAATTTAAAAGAGAATAGGGTGGTAAAATCGAAACAACTACTGAAGCGGTACGCAAAGTGAGGTCATAGAAAATTTTTGTTTACGGATGAGAACATTTTTACAATTGAGCAACATTTTAACAAACAAAATGACCGTATTTATGCTCAAAGCTCTAAGGAAGCTTCCCAATTAGTCGAGTCAGTGATGGTTTGGTAGGGTATTAGCTATGAAGGAGTAACTGAGCCATACTTTTGTGAAAAAGGTATCAAAACATCGGCACAAGTGTATCAAGATACCATTCTTGAGAATGGTATCTTGATCATTCCCCATGGTGTTGTTAAGCCCCTTAACAACACCATGTTTAATAATCAAGAATGGTCCTTCCAGCAAGACTCGGCGCCAGAACATAAAGCTCGGTCTACGCAGTCTTGGTTGGAAACGAACGTTTCGGACTTCATCAGAGCTGAAGACTGGCCGTCGTCTAGTCCCAATCTTAATCCGCTGGATTATGATTTATGGTCAGTTTTAGAGAGTACGGCTTGCTCTAAACGCCATGATAATTTGGAGTCCCTAAAACAATCCCTACGATTGGTAGTGAAATTTTTTCCCATGGAAAGAGTGCGTGCTTCTATTGATAGCTGGCCTCAACGTTTAAAGGACTGTATTGCAGCCAATGGAGACCACTTCGAATAAGCTTTTTATACTTTAAATTGTTTTATATTTATGTATTAAACTGTGGCGGGTAGCCATCATACAACGCAAGATAATTGACAGATGCCTGAATCTCGCTTACGACATTTTCAAGATAAAGCGCATATATACAAGTTCCGAACAACAACATTGGGACCGTCGGTCTACCGAGCAAATATCACCCGCTCGGTGGAAGATCTTCCTTTCGTCGTATATCTCCCAAACTGGTGACCTGCGACGGAACAATTGCAGCCTTCACACTTCATCATCAGCGCATCAAGAACTTCGGCTACCATAATCCCCGCATTCTCGAAGATAAAACAAGTCATCGACAGTCATCCCATAGCAAGCCAGCATCGCAGCCTCAACAGGATCATCGCAGCCGACTCACCGCGCTTCCTGGTCCTACGGCACGCATCTTCACTGCCTCATCACGCCATTACAGTCCATCGCAGCCCACGACCGGATCATCAACGCTTGGGGTCACACATCTCCGGCGTGGCAGCTCTGCATCACATGGATTACTCACGATACACGCGCAGCATTCAAGCTCAGTCTCGACTCACCGCAGACTTCGAGCAGCACTGGCGACAATCACGCAGCACTCAAGTTCAGTTTCGACTCACCGCAAACTTCGAGCAGCACTGGCACTTGCAAGCTAATCTCAGCACGGACAACGATAACTAAAATGACACGACCTCCGGTCTCGGAGGGGAGTGATGTGGCGGGTAGCCATCATACAACGCAAGATAATTGACAGATGCCTGAATCTCGCTTACGACATTTTCAAGATAAAGCGCATATATACAAGTTCCGAACAACAACATTAGGACCGTCGGTCTACCGAGCAAATATTACCCGGGACCGTCGGTCTACCGAGCAAATATCACTCGCTCGGTGGAAGATCTTCCCTTTGTCGTATATTCCTCCAAAAAACTAACACACTGTAAAAGTAATAAATGTTATTTGTCATAGATTTTTTTTGTTTTCCTTTGTAACAGTATTTATGGCCAGACTAAGTATAATAATATAAATAGACCAGAACAAAACAATTATACCTTGTATTGGAGTTCTCTGTTGTCAACCGATTCTCAGTGCTTAAGTAGCTTAGCTAATTTAAGTTGGGCTTTGATGTTACCAAAAATGTATTTGGAAATAAATTTACCAGAATAAATAAACATAACAATCCTAACACGAAAAAGAAAATATAATACATAAAAGGAACGCATTTAACTGATGGTAGGGCATCTTAAAAGCTTGCACGGGTAGGCACCACTACTCTGCTTCTTTCTGTATGCTTTTGTGTTTGAAGGATGAGGTATTTCATTACAATATAAAAACTGATAATTAGAACTGATTTCTAACGTGGCTGGCGCCGTTTGCGTTGTTAATGTCTGTGTGTTCTGCAGTGGCGGATTTGCAGTCACGGCCGCCCTAGGCCCCAAGCCATCAGCCGCCCCTTTCTCAGCATCCACCATATAGACTACATAATGAAATTACTTTATTGCCAACTTTTATCTAAATAGATTTATAAATTTAGGAAAAAAAAAGTTTCATTTCGCAAGAATATGGTACATAGGTTGTTACAACTAGTTATTTGCTCTAACATACTCTGCCAATTTGGCATACTTGGTTTTGATAACTTTTACACGAGTGTTATCTACTTTCAACACTTAATTGCGAGTTAAATATTTGAATATCTATTAAAAATTAAACACAATTAATTTGTACGGAGCTACTTGTTATCGCAAGTGCGGGTGGGAAGTGTGGGTAAAATTAACCATAAGTTTATTATAATACTATAATAAATAATAATAATAGCTGAGATGATAATAGAGTATTTAAGGATGCGGTATAGATTGCACCATGCAGTGCAGTCCGCCGGCCATACGTTATATTAAGTTTATGACACGATTGGGGCCGTCCTTAGGTAAATCCACCACTGGGCTCCCGTTAGGAGCACTGCTCCGGTAACCACTTAGCACTAGGTAGGCTGGGGCTACTGGGTTTCTCGGCGGATCTTCTCAGTGAGTCGCAATTTCGATCCTGTTGTAGATTTTGCGAAGCACTGCTCTTCGCAGGACTTATGATAACAAATTTTCTCAGGTCGAGCCAGTGAGCTCACTTACCCGTCAGAGTTTAACTGGAATAGCCCCTTCTTAAGTTACCAACGAATAGGTAGGAAAAAAAGACAGGTCCATACCTGTCTTTTTTCCGGTCCATACCGTCGGTTGGACGGTCCATACCGTCCAACCAACTAAGTAATAAAAAAATATAAATCCTGATATGTCAATGAATATGATTGAATTTCGGGCGAGCAATAGTTTATTGAAACGATTAAATAAAACGTTTAAGCTCGTAAAAACGTTCATAGGATACTGATCAAAGTCTCTGTGTCGTGTGTCAATCGCAAAACACTATCCTATATACCTCACGGTAGCAAACATCTAAAATGTCCTATTGTGTAACTAAATCCTTTTGCGTTAACTTTTTTTTTGCGTACGAGTAATAAATTAAATAAAACTTCTTTCATAACGTTTCTGAAGAATATTATGGTTATACAAAAGATCAGTACTGGCTCGCTCAACCCATTAGTGTGGACTCGACGGGGGCTCATGATCACTTTGCTCAAGTTAATTTATGTGCTTTGTCGTTTTGTTCGGTACACAATAGTCGAATTTTATAGCGTTCGGCTGCTGGACATCCAGATTAACATCTACACATGGTTTTGGCTTTCTCTCGTTTTGTGCAAACGTACAATAGAGCTAACCGGACACACACCTGGCTTTAATGGGTCGGCGCAATGGATATTTAACATATAAAAAACGTTCTGTGGTATTAGTTTACCATGTACATAATTAAGAAACATTGGATTAAGAATTTAAATTAATCAATTGTTAATTAGTATATTATATTGTATTAAAATATAATATAAGAATATAAATATATATTAACTAATATTATATTATAAAATTAAGTAAAATTATATTATGTATTAATCTATTGTGCACGGATCTCTACAGTGGCTGAATGAAACAATTGAAGGTGACCTTGGAAATCCCAATTTGATATTCCTCTTTCTATTTAAATTCATATATATGTGTTTGCACTTTTGAAATTATAATCTAATTGTTGAGCTCGATACATCCGCCGTCAGCTATATTAGGAACAGAACTTCTTATAATTATGAATATTTAATAAATAAAAAATACTTCAACCGAAAATCGAACAGCTAGACTCCATGGTAAAAATCACTATGAAAGAGTTATAAAAACATATTATATAAAATACACAATTGTTAATTATTAGATTTTTTACTCAAGGAATTGGATTTGGAATAGCTCTTGTACTGACATCAATTAAATCTATAATTCGTTAATGATCAGTAAGTTTCGCCCGAGATCATTGTGTCCTACCCGAAAAGATGCCTGTTGTATCAAGTGAAGCGACTATGCCGGTGTTCTATCTTAGGAGCAGGTAAGAATTTTTGCAATGAAATATGTACCTAACATATATTAAAAAATTATTTCCACGATGAAGGAATAACGTAGCAATCGTGTTATAAAAATTAAAAGCCAAAAACTTTTTAAAATTGTAGAATTTTGATTGTATTTGTTAGTTCGCACAAGTTCGTATCTGCTTTCTGCTTTTTCTGCAGCAAAGCAATCACGCGTTCTAGTCACGAAAAATGGGACGGCCCCGACATAATAAAATTGCCTAAAACCTCATGTCTCAAAACCGGGTACTATGATGTGAACTCGTATACCCGATATACGCAATGAAAATCAAATATATATTTATTACAAACGTTTATGTACCTATATTATGAATTATTATTTCGGAGTATCATTCACTGCTTCAGTGGGCTTCTTCGGACAGTTACTGTTGGATTTCTTTCGGAGCAGGGCGACAATAGAACCCAGGTTGATTTTAAAAACTTTCACTGATACGTACTGTAACACACGTGCACTGCCACTATTGTATAGGTACCTTGCTCAATCCCATTATAATAGAATACCTACGTGTATTCTTTTCTTTGATTTTCGCGTAGTATAATTTAAGCAATGATTACTTTAAAGTTTCCGTGGTCACGGACAGGCGTCCGAACAAAATGAAGACAATAAAAAAAACGCGCATTTAAACCGTAAAAGTTTTCTCCATCTACATAATATATGAAACAAATAAAAGTGACTGTAATTTCTAAGTACCTTATTTATTTTACAACATTTATAATGTGATTTTACGTAAATATTGTTATATTATTGTTATATTCATAATATAATATAACAATATTTACGTTATTTCCATATATAATATTATTCATTTTCGATTCGCATCTCCGTGTCGTCGGCACCGAAGTTTTGATTACGTCCCGACAATTCACCGTGAACCCTCACTCGGTACACGCAAGTATACACAGGATGTCCCCAATTAGTAAGCACGCGTATCCTTATCAAGCTGTACCCCTTCGTTGAAGGATACAACACTTCAAAGTACTGAATCGGTTTGCCCTCCTTATCGTATTCAAAGGTACCAAAGTCGTGGGGGTACGGATCGCTGCGATATTCTAAGCCTTCCACTTGGAATAGTCGTGGCGCCGAAGATATTTCCCTGTAACAGAATCCGCATTTATTGACTTTTTACATACTTTCACAATGCGCAATGTTAGTAGAATCTCAGGGATATTAGGTAAAAAAATATATTACTTATATATTTGAACAGTGTTGTTAATTTTTGAAATTGCTAGAATTGCTGAAAATGAGAAGACTGCCTCACGGCCCACCAGGACCATCAAATCCACCAGGCGACCAGCGAATAAGAAAAAACAATTAGACAAATGCTTGCCGTTGTCTTCAACATTCAAACGCATAAATGTCTATGGCCTACCTGATGGACACTACTGCTCACAGACACAGGCCACTGAGTTTCTCGACGGATCTTCTCAGTGGGTCGCGTTTCCGATCCAGTGGTAGATTCTGCGAAGCACGACTCTTTCTAGAGTTCGTGTTAGCAACATCGTAAGGTTTGAGCCCCGAGAGCTCACCTACTAGTTAAGGTTACGCTGATATAGTCTCACTAGACCATCAGCTTAGGTAGGAAAAAAAAACTACTGCTAACGGACATTAAAGATGCCGGGGACAGAGCAAATCTGCTGCTTACTGCTGAGGACTCTCTCAATCCTCGTTTAAAGAACGACATATCTTAGGGCTCAGGAAACAACCGGGCAATGAGTTTATATCAGATCCAGATGCCAAATGGTAATTATTTTTTATTGCCTAGATCGATGGGTGAGCTCACAGCCCAACTGATATTAAGTGGTTACTGGAACCCGTAGACATCTACAACGTAAAATTCCGCCACCAGCCTTGAGATATGGGTTCTAAAGGTCTCAGTATAGGCACAACAGCTGCCCCACCACCACCCACCCTTCAAACTGCTTCACGGCAAAAATAGGCAAGGTGGTGGTACGCGTGCGAACTCACAAGAGGTCCTACCACCAGTAAATACCTAAATTATAATTTTGCGCTAGATACGAATGCACCGGATGTCCTGTCTTTTAGGCCACAACGAGTTCAAAAGAGCTGAGCGTACAGCTAAAATTCCTAGCTCATCTTCGAAAATACCTAAGCTATTAATTGAAAAGTAATGTTATAATTTAGCTGACCTGGTTGGCGAGATATGCGCCGGAATATGCTCCACACTGACACCCATCACCTTCACAGTACCGAGTAGACGTATCATAGCTTGACCTTTCGATCCTTTGAACGCCCAGCATTCTCCAGGTAAAGTACCTGGGCGGATCATAGCACTGGCCCCTTGACATTCCCTACACATCCACGACGTAATTAAATGTAAGCCCCAACTTATCGGCGACTCATAAACTAGGTGCTCTATCGTATCTCCAGTGTCTAATATGCGACCACCAGCGGACTCGAGCGCGTAATCAGCCACCTAAATCAAAATATGCTACTGTAGAACTTTTACCTTATCTCGATTCACTGGTGGTGTGTACATTTAATGTTTATTCGTTCTCTAGGGCAATATTTAATAATCGATCGTTTATATGTAGACCTTGGGACAAACTCTTAACATAACATACACATGGTGGTAGGGCATATTGTTGTCCGCACGGATAGGTACCACCACCCTGCCTATTTCTGTGAAGAAGCAGTAATGCGTTTCGGCTTGAAGGGTAAGGTAGCCGTTCTACTGTAAAATATTGAGACCTTAGAACTCATGTCTCAAGGTGGGTAGTGGCAATTACGTTGCCGATGTCTGTGAGCTCCGTTAACTCCTTAAAGCCAAGTGGACCGTGAGCTTGTCCACAGATGTAAGCAATAAAAAAATATATACACACTACCTACTTATTATAATACATGTAATCCAACCTGTAAATCTGAAATTATTAATTAATGCATTCGTGGTCGAAATAGATTAATCATAAAGTGCAGTTATATTAGCAGTAGTGCATTGTGTGCTAACTTTTGCTAACTGTGCCTACTGCTGCTACAAAGTAGTCATGCGCTCCCATTGGAAAGGTGTAAGACCCCTTATACTATCTCTATAAATCTGGACGAAGTTTTTGAGACGGATAGCAGCATTGACATCATAATGTGCTCCGTAACCATTTAACACCCGCATAGTGTATCATCATCATCATCATCAACAGCCCAGTCATCCACTGCTGGACATAGGCCTCTCCCAATCCATACCACCGAGCCCGGTTTACGGCTCTCCTCATCCACATCTTGCCGGCCACCGTTCGGAGGGCATAGTGTATATTTGGTATTTTTGTGACAAAATCAATGAAAAAAAAATTGTTTTGTATGAGAAAAGCGAACCTGTCTATCATAATCATAATTATCCAATGCCTGTCGGCTGTTCTTCCTCAGAGATGGTTCCAAGGCGTCTTTAGCGCGTCCTGCAGCCGCAGCCACGGCAGGAATCACCGCCGACATCCGTTCCATTTCGTTTTGTAACTTTTCGTGTTTTCTGTTAACCTTATGATATATATTTGTTTAAATTTAAATAACTAAATGTTATTCTTCCGATTTTGCATAAACATAACGTGATACCTCTGTAAGACCGCGAGTAAGCTGCATCACGACATATTTAATGTCTGAAAAATCCCCATCGAGCGAATCTGCAGATGGTCCCCAAAAATAAGCGTAGAAATTCAATGATAACAGCAACGTTAAAGTCACGCAAACGAACGAACGAAAAACGTTTTGGAAACAACCACTATTTTCATCATCATAATCCATTTAGTGTACTCTTCGAAAATGTTTTCGTTTTTTCAGTTTTTATGACAACTTTAGTGTCAGTTTTGTCAGAAGAACGTGAATGAAATTCGATAGGGAGAAATGTAACAGAATTACTGATCAGTCAAATGAGCGTAATAAAAACGAGAAAATATTTTGACAGATTTATTGATACAAAATAATAAATTTATTCTTATTACACAAATCGCAACTGGTTGTAGGTATCAGATGACACTAGTTTCAAGATTTTGGTTGCTTAAAAAAGGCTTTCATTTTATTTTTATCCAAATAGCACTGCACTATTATTTCAAGACACCTTTTCCATCTTCTACTTAGAAATTTATGTATATAACTAGGCACGTAAATACTGTGATACTAACAATCACATTTCAAAATGAAAAAGCAAAGGTATTAATTTAAACGGCCTAATCTATTCCTACCCTGAAATGGTGAAAATGAATCACTCAATTTTTGTGATAACAGAATAACAAGTCAGTCAATTGCAATATGTATAATAAACAAAGTTGTGACTGCGATTAGGATTTCTGTTGTTGCGCGGCGTATTCGATCTGCGCCGCGGCGACGGACTTCATGGCCTCGTGCGCCTGGTGCACGTTGGCGCGCCACGCCAGCAGCACGTCGCGCAGCTGCTGCCACTGCTCGCGCCCGAACGTGCGGTGCATCGTGTTGGACACGCGGACCGTGCGCTGGGCCTGGTCCATGCGGGCGCGCACCAAACGAGTCTTCAGTACTGTTGATTTAAAAAATTTGTTGTATGAGTCTGTGGCGAGTGAGCAAGTCAACTCGCACATCTCAACACAGCACCAAAATCATACGATTTTGTGTCACATCAGTGTGCTTAGTGCGAGTTTTTAACATTCTCGATATCGTAAAAGTTAGCTCATATTTGTATGGAATGGGATCGTTTGCTTACGTTTGCCGCTAGGGGCGCTGTTCCAACTGCATACAAAATTGGGTTAACTTTTACGCTATCGAGAATGTTAAAAAACTCGCACTAAGCACACAGGGGCAGTTAAACCCCCCCCCCCCCCCTGCAACATGTCGCCGGCGCATCTTATTTGTGGAAGTGATAAAGAGACAAGATGGCCACGCTTTGATCTATTATTCTTCAGGCGGAGGACATGTTGAAAGGGGCGGTAACTCCTGCGCAAAATTATTGTTGACTAGTTTTAATTTTTACTATAAATACGATTGTGCCGTAATTGTGATACAGACCATCTGGAATACTTCAAGTCCATCCATACATGTAACCGAGAGACTGGTGACAGGTTAGCGTGGTATGGACATGTGATACGTAGAGAGAAGATGCATGTGACTAGATGTATGGAAATGGTAGTGTAAGGTAGATGGGGAAGAGGTCGACCGAAGAAGACATGGTGGTGTGTGAATGACGATATGAGAGAGGAGAGAGAGTGAGAGAGGGGGGAGAGAGGGGGGAGAGAGAGAGAGGGAGAGAGAGAGAGAGAGAGAGAGAGAGGAGAGAGAGGAGAGAGAGGAGAGAGAGAAGAGAGAGAGAGAGAGAGAGAGAAGAGAGAGAGAGGAGAGACAGGAGAAAGAGAGAGAGGAGAAAGAGGAGAGAGAGGAGTGTTGAGATGACGGCTGATAGAAGAGAATGGAAGAGAAAAATTAGCTCTGCCGACGCAACCTAGTTTTATAATACGAAATAGATAGGTATAAAGATTTCTTAAAATAATAAAATACCTTCAATTACGAATGCTTCCACATCTTTCTCTTCAATTTGAAGTTCAGATATAATCTCATCAAATGTAAGGTCTGGATTTGTTTCTGCCATTTGCATAAATGACAATATTCTCATTTTCTTAATATTCTGTTCGTGGTTTAAGCCTGAAAATTATAAGCTGCTATTAACAATAATTATGACTAGGAAAACTAATTCCAAATAAGTTAACCTATATTATCACATCATCAATATATATTAATCTGGCAGGAGGTATTTCTACTTTTTGACTTTGCTATCTACAGTGTTACGTATAATGGTTAGCAGAGTTTATAGTCATACAAAGTAAATAGCCTTGCATATATTGACATCTGCTGGAAATCATAAAAACCTTCTAATACTTGTACACTCGTTGCAGAATCGAAATGCACAAAACAAAACAGTGAAAAAGCGGTAACCACCTTTTTGAAATTATAACAATTGGTATGTACCCACAAAGATTACCAAAACTAAGGATAAAGACAAAAAACATTTCTAACAGTTGCGATAGCTTACAGCTATCTCGTTACAAAATATATTAGCTTCAATCTAAAGCTAACAATAATCTAGTAATTTGAAAAAACGTTTAAAATAAGGTATATAATTTTTTTGTAAATTCAGTTGGCAATTCTTTTTACTTTAGAATTTGTCTACTCAAGGATACCCTCTTGGGTTCTAGGCAAGTGCCATGTTATCCCTATTTTTTTTTAATAGTAATGTAGACATAAATTAAATTGAGCATCTTGCAAGTTCTTATTAACAAACAACTGAACTAACACGGTGTGTTGTAAATAGTTAGCCCTAGTTTTACCAAATGACAAATAGGGAATATACAGTAATATCATCTATTACATTATTAGTAGAGAGTAAGTAGAGGAGTCAAGGTATAGATATTGGTCTACTTTGAACTCCAACTGAAAAGTTTTTTCATTTTGTTAAAGTTTGTTTAGTTTATACCAATTTCCTTTCATTTCACCCAGTCCTTGTTCTACCTAGTCTAGCCCTAGTTGAACCTACAGTATAAAAGATTTAAACATATTTCTGCATTGTCAGATTATCATGAACTTGAAACACTGTTTTCTTGTTCAGAATGTTTTAGAATGTACCTTTTTACAACAGAGTGGCTTGATGAGAACATAGGACAAAATTTATTATGGTGCCTGCGTGGATGCATAGAGATAAAACAGGCTTTTACAGTGTATGGTGACAATCCCATTTTAATACTGGTAGTAGATGCTCAAGCATATTGTACTGGAATTCAGGTTTCTGAACACTACTAAATTACTTAAAATCTAGGGAGTTTAGGATATGACCACCATAATCTTGTAAACTTTATTATGCTTTCATGTATGCTAAGGGTGGGGCAGCCGTTGTAACTATACTGAGACCTTAGAACTTATGTCTCAAGGTGTGTGGCGCATTTACGTTGTAGACGTCTATGGGTTCCAGCAACCACTTAACACCAGGTGGGCTGTGAGCTCGTCCACATATCCAGGCAATAAAAAAAAAAACATAAGAAATCCCAATTAAAGTTTTAACATTGCCCGCTATTTGCTCACCTGTACTAATAAATAAATAAATGCATATGATTACATCAAGCAAATAAAATTAATAATTACCTTGAGAATGTACAAACTCTTTATGATTATTATAGAATGTCTGGTAGCTTGACAACTTTTCAGATACAAAAATTGTAAGTAAATCGTGAATGAGCTCTCCTTCCAGGAAACGTACTGGTTTTAATGTTAACAAGGGATCCAGCAGAAATGTGTTGGGATCTGCCAATGCTGTCGCTATACATTTAATTGCGTCTTCTCTTGCATATGAAGCATTTTCATCTGTATATGTGCCCAGTAGCTCAATCATTACTTTAGCAGCTAGTTCACTGTAAATAAAATACATTTATATTTTTTAACGGAACATTCGAGTTTGTATTGTACACTAATTCAAAGCGATTACAAAAATCTACTTACTTACTATTTATTTAGTGCCCTTGTAAGAAAGACATTCCTGTGCAAGGCTGTCATCTTTTTAATATATTACATACATAATACTCTTATTAGTAGATAGCAGTTTTTAAAATCTGGCAGGTCCAATGACAACAGCAAACCGTATATTTAAATTACTTTTATAATTTAGAAATTTTAACACAAAACAAATACTACTAAAATAATTTTCAAATAGCAAAACATAATTCTAAGCATAGAATCTCTTTTGGTGAAATATCTATGCTATTTTGAGAAATATTAATAAAAATGTTTCCTTAACAAGCAATCAGACTTTGGTACATCACTCATAGAAATAATATGGTCATTCTTTAATAAATTTAATGTAGTGAGAACATACCTGTTTTGGTCTTTTAACACTTGATGTAAAAGCCGATACAATTTCTGCATTTGTTCATTAGAAGGTGGGCAGTTAGCAAACTCTTTCCTAAGCTGCTCAACTCCAGTGAAGACTTCCCTGACAAATCCAACTCGTGCAGCCAGTTCTATGACATGATAATATACATGGTATCTTAGAGGTGAGTTGGGTTCTAAGTTGTTGTAAAGTCTCCATAACCTATGAAACAAACATTTTGCAAAATTACTATCTTTCATTTGGATGAAAGTGATTGACCCTAAACTAAATACTGTTAGTCTCGGTGATTATTTGGGATCATTATTTTTTTCATTACTTTCCTGTCGTCAATTCCACTTTTCGTGGCACAAATAAAACTTTTGATGAATATACTATTACTTAGGGCAGTTAACTTAATCATACTTTGATTCACACACAAGCATCAAGCATTTAATTTTCTGTAAGCTTTTCCCCTAACATATTCTGTTTCACTTCTATAAAATACCAATTTGGAATTCTAGGATCTATTTTTTTTATATTTTAAGACATATACATTGGAACCATTGAATCCCAAAAATAAGTAAATTTATTTGACACATTTTTTCTGTCCCTAATGATTTTAAAATATTGTTTATTTGACATTTAAATAAATAAATAAATAAAAAATTGCAACATTCATTTTTACACTTTTAAGGGCAAGACATAAAAAGCCTTATTCCCTATGTCTTGATGGCTTCAACATCAACTAGCAGATTGGATCAGTCAAAAAATAAAGAATGTGAAACAACAGAACAAGTGTATGGATTTAAACCTATCAGATTTCACTTAAATCTTTGTAACTAAGATCTGATAAGTGATGTAGTTGGTTGAATAATAAAGGTTACTTCCATAGTTAAAAAAACCTCTATATACTTACGATTGCAGAGCTACCATTCCAAGTTTAGGGCCAGGAGCCTTAGTGAGCCTTTGACTAAATGCTAAGATAAGGTTTTCTCCTCTTTCTAATGGTATCTGTGAATATTAGTTATGATATATATAAGTAACAAGTATAAATATAAGTTACAAGTGTGATATATATAAGTAAGTCAACTGTCAAACAATTAATTAATGCTAAAGTACACCTAGATGTTTCTTATTAAAAATAACTATAGCTTTTGTGCGTTCAACTTACAGAAACCATAATAGAGACAATACTGTTCAGAATGGCTTCGATATCCGATTCACTCGGCTCTTTGAAACAAGCATCACAAACCCCAACGATCTTATGCAGATCATCCTCAATGCCCTTAGCTGATTTTTCTTCTGAAATCTCGGCGCCAAGGCTCTTAAAATATCTTCTCAGTTCGAGTGCCTTCAATCAAGAAAGAAATTTTATTAAAATTTGCATGTAGACACATTGCAGCAAATAATTTGTTTTGAACGACAGGTTATGTTGACATAAACTGACCTGATCTTCCAGGGATATGTCCATAAACACAGCTGGCCCTTGCATTTTAATTCCTTTTTCGAACTGTATTCTTTTATTTATTATTTAAAAGCATTAAAGTGAATGCAAGAACGATTTCTTAGCAACGAAATGTGGCAAACGATATGACAGATATTAGAGTAGTATTTCTAGTTTTTTCAACTGAGAAGGCAAAGGTATCATAGCATATAGCCTAATCTTTTGTATATTGTTTTTTATGAAAAATGATATAGAGAGAAATGTATTGCAACATGAGCATTGTAAGGTGTTAGTGTGACCAATACCGTCTTCACCATAAGGGCACACGGGGCCCGTGCCCAGGGCCCCCATTCTCAGGGGGCCCCGAAGGACCGACAATTTCTCTCACAGACTTATTCTCAAAACATTTTTGTCGGGCACTTTTTTCACAAATCAGTAATCTTATCAGAAGGTATTTAAAAGGAATATACTACGCCATTATATCGATGACTGCGCCTATTCCTACTGTACTAATATGGAGGCTAGAGGTAAGAAGGACCGTCTCTGTGTGTAAAAAGTGTCCGTTAAAATCTGCTAAATAAGAGTGGCGCTACAGTAGCAACCGGGTAAATTTAAAAAAAAAGCGCTGAAAAGTATTTTATTTAAAGCTGATAGGAAAATGCAATCCATGTCTCCACGTTTTACCACAGCAATAATTTTAGGTTATATTGATGAAATTTGCTTTGGAAACTGTTATAGTAATCCTAACCAAAAAACCAGCAGCATTCTAATATCATTAATGACATATTATATCATGCTATATTTGATTACCTTTATTAAATGGTCATACTCAGTAAAAAATTGTTATTATAATTCGCTTTTTTACTTTCCAAAAAGGCATCATATCCTTGTGTGCCCAAGGGCCCCAGCCTAGTTTAAGACGTCCCTGAGTGTGACTTCAATTTAGTAAATTATATGATTCCCGAGCTTTTCCAACATTGTGCCTTGTTCCTCACAGTACACATCTACTGTAATACTAATGGCATTTGGTAAGAACTAAACTACAGAATTTAAGAAATATACCGACACTAGACCACTAAACAGTGATCGTGACTTAATAAAAAATTCAGTTGAATTAGAAATTTACTTTCAGAAATACATAAATTACCTTTCAAATGATATTTGAAAACAGTAACTTATTGGTAAAGACCCGTTATCGTGGCAACTATATATCGTAAAGGTTTTATAATGTATTAATTTGTAAACCTACATCTGGCTTAAAGGTCTTGTTACCAAATCACAAAAACTTCAAAAACGAAAAATACCTACATCGTAGGTAACATAAATTTTAATCGATAAACAATATTTTGCAGAAATCGGCTTGATAAATTAATAAAAAATGCGTAGTTTTCGAAAATTTATAGATATAAGTACGCATATAAATGGCACAAAAGTGAAAAATAACCTACCATACGTATCTTCCGGTATTCCATCCTTAGACCATATAGTTGGTAAGTTTTACTATTATGTTTAATGGATTAGATTGGCAAAACAAGATCAAATCATAATTGATTATATAAATTAAATTTGTTCCCTACAATTGTTTAATAACTTAAGTTTTTATTGTCATATATTTACAAAAATCAATAAAATAAATATAATTTTACACTTTCTAGGTGGAGGAATACCTGCAGGCAGCATTTTTGTTGTAGGTTCGTGAATTTCTTTTAAAATTGCATAATATCTTAGAGCCAAAACAAATTTAATAAAGAAATATGGATATGAAATTTAATAAATAATCAAATTACAAATATTTAGATTTTTATCATAACTTCATTTAATTTTCAATACATTGCATTTTAAGAAAGTAAGATTAATATGATTTTTATATTCACACAACGCATTGTTATTAGTTCCAATGAAAGGACTTCAATTACCTTATTTACTTTTCAGAGGAAGATGTCCTTGGTGTGTACAGCAAAGTGTTATTTAAATATTTCATAGCAGAGGGTGTAGCTTGTGACCATGAATTATTTGTTACATCTTTAGATGAAGACCCACACAAAATAGTTAGTCAAAGTTTATTACTTTTTCTTAGATGAGTAGAAAATGTCACTGTGCACATGAAGCCAAATTATTACCAAAATTAATAGATATCACAGCATAAGTACTATTACCCATCTTTACACTGTGGGCCTGGGCTGTCTGTCTTTTATATAAAAAATCACAGATTTGTATTTATGAATGTAACCAAATTAGTGATAAATGTTAAAGGTCAAATAAATATCATGCACATCTGGAGTATACGTATACAACATACAAGCATCCAAAAGTTTGGAAGCAGCCAGATATACTGTGATAAAGTATTCAATTTAAGAATAAACAAAAAATTAATAATAAAATGAGAATAAAAGTACAAAATTAATATTCACATCAACTGTAGAGCCATCAAAGTGTCCACATATTTTGATTATTTATCTTCTTGCATATTCTAGGCAATAGGCATTCTATTAATTAATTTCTTGAATTATGTCATAACAAAACACGTCAAAATGAAGGAGCTTATTAAAACTTGACAACTTAATAATCCTATCGTTTTTGTTTGAATAATCTTAAAATGTTGTAAAAAAGTATCTTTAATACAATTTTTTACTATAGTGTCATAGATGCTATTCTTCATAATTATGCTTTCAAAATTTAGACTGCAGTGTATATATAATTACATAAATAAATAAACATAAGTTAGTAAATCTTATTAAAATTTTTGTTAAAATATTAATTCCAGACATCAGAACTCCCTCAACCATGTGCTTTACCTCCAGAAGATGAAAAAGCACCAAGTACTGATGCAGAAAAAATGAAAATAGCCTGGAGATATGAAGGCCTTAGTCAAGTTGAATCATCATTTGGCAGCAACACTAATTTTGGACATAACTTTGACTTGAGCAGATACATTGATGCTGACACAATAGAAAAAAGTAAAATCCAGTATGGTACTACAACTTGGCAAGACAGTACTTTGAGCTGGCAAACGACTATGCGTAGAGGTATATTTAATATATTATTCCCTCTTTTCATAAAAAAAGTTTTTTAATTACAATGTTTATAACGAATTAAAACTAACACAGTATAAGGTATAACTTAATTATGTGAGAACAATCAACAATTAACTTAAAGATAAGTAATTGAGGTAAAAACAATTAAACACTTGTCTATATTACTGAAGGACGGACTTTTTCTGGAAGCTTGGTGGTTGGCCAGCGGTGTCTCTGCCGCTCTGCCTGCATGCATGCCCTCCAAAGACCCACAAATACTAACCAATAGGGATGTGTGCATTGTGTTCGTTAGTTTTTATCACCAATAATTTATAATCAATATATTTAATCATGGAAAAGTCAAATAAGTAAAAGACAATAGTACATTGTGCACCAAGGGAGAAAAGTTGGACATTTCCCCTCGCGTGTAAAATTGCCAAACACGCTGAAGGAAATGTCCAACTTTTCTCCCGCGGTGCTCATACTATTTTTTCTCCTACCAAGCCGAAAGTTCGTGGTGTACTGAGCCCGGGTCCAGGGGCGAAGCCCTGGCCGGGGGTAGGGGGGCGGAGACCCCCGTACTCAAAAAAACAATTTAATCCTTTTTTTTTTTTAATAAACTACTACTAATTGTATAAGAACTGTCTGATGAACTCATGTTTGTTTAATACTACACTATTAAATTTTATTGCCTTTTGTTTATTTCACTTTTACACTAAACACAATATTGCAAATTACCCGAGCACAACAATGGCGGAGAATTTTAGGTGCGTGTGAGCAGACGTAGACACTAACGTGCATGCGCACTTGTCAGTACCCAGGGAGGAAAAGTTACACTTTCTTCCCTGTACAGCGGGAGGAAAACCGAACTTTCGGCGTAGGTAGGAGAAAAAAATATTCAATATATCTATATTAATATATAAATCTACAGTGCTTTTTATGGATGTTCTGTTATAACTATTGAACCATGCATCTGATTGACTTGAAACTTGGTATCCATGTAGAAAGTACATTACTTAATGGATAGGCTAATATTTATATGAGTGCTGGACTCCCAACACCAGTCGCGGGGGCGTTAATGATGAGAATATAATATAGAGAAAATAAAATAATAATGTTAATTTTAAATGCCCAGCGAATTGGACAGGTACAGCTAGTTACTAATATTACTTAAATAGTATTTGAAAAGACTGACACCTTAAAACTCATATATGTCAAGGTGGGTAGCAGTATTTACGCTGTGGATGTCTATGGGCTCCAGTAACCACTTAACACCAGGCAAGCCGTGATCTCGTTCACCCACCTAAGCAATAAAAAGATATAATTATAAGATGTAAATTTATTTTCAGGGAAATTAAAAAGTGCTTTGTTTCACAAATTGCTAAGAAATATTTACGAAACTGTATTAAGAAGTAGCGGTACCAACATGCTCAGGCTCGCTATACACTCATTGGGTTCCCCTATATGGTTGGCGATGGACTCTGATGATACCGAGTTCCAAAATTATGGAAGAGATCTCATAATGTTCATGTACTATTTAAGGATATTGATTAGAGACAAAAATGTTGCTGTGTTCATCACTATACCATCACATTTGTATGAGGTAAGTACATTGAAATTCAATTCGATTTGATATTGCATAGCAGAACCCACCGAAAAGCACATTCCTTACTTCATACAGTTTCAATCATGACTGAATTGTGAACTTAATTTGAAGTCGTCGTGGCCTAAAGGATAAGACGTCGGGTACATTCGTGTTGAGCGATGCACCGATGTTCGAAACCCAGGCGGGTACCAATTTTTCTAATGAAATAATATGTGATCAATAAATGTTCACGATTGACTTCACGGTGAAGGAATAACATCGTGTAATAAAAATCAAACCCGCAAAAGTATAATTTGCGTAATTTACTGATGGTAGGACCTCTTGCGAGTCCGCGCGGGTACGTACCACCGCCCTGCCTATTTCTGCCGTGAAGCAAGAATGCGTTTCAGTTTGAATTTGGGGCAGCCGTTGTAACTATACTTGAGACCTTAAAACTTATATCTCAAGGTGGGTGGCGCATTTACGTTGTAGATGTCTATAGGCTCCAGTAACCACTTAACACCACGTGGACTGTGAGCTCGCCCACCCATATAAGCAATAATAAAAAAAAACATCTTTACTTTTATAATGTCATGATTCCTTCTGTTAAAAAAAATAATCTATTTGAGTTTCATTATTTTTGTAATATTTGAAAGGGAAGATCACTTAAGGACGTCGTGCCTTGAATGATTCTAATACGAACTTTATTTCATTTACTCGTATATAATTATATTGTTAGTCAACATTTTTGTGAATAATTTAAATACATCAATTATATAAAAAAACTAATTTCTGACCATTGAAACATTTCTGCTTCATTAAATACAATTTGCATTATTGATCCTGCTATTATTAAGAACACTTTTATTTTCAAAGAATTGCAACACTCACTAAAACGACATTTTATTATCAGGATCCAATCATTATGAAGAAAGTTCTGTACTCGGCTCATAATGGAGTAAGGATTGAATCATTTGCTGGCTCCGAAAAAGAAACAAATCCTGTCTATAAAGATTACCACGGACTGTTTCACATTACAAAATTAACGGCGCTGTATACACTCGTACCATTCGTGCCGCCCAGTCTTGATTTAGCATTCAAGCTAAAGAGGAAGAAGTTCGTCATTGAAAAACTACACATTCCACCAGGTAATTTGGACAGCAATTACCATTTAAACAAGAGTCTAGTGTTTTTTTATGGCTTTGTAGGCAGGCAGACAGCTATGTAACCCGCCGGATGATGAGTGGATATCTTCGTGCAGGAACGTAAGCTATACCAAAGTCACAGCCAGGTTTGCGGTAGGCAGCGGCTTGGCTCTGCCCCTGGCATTGCTGATGTCTATGGGCTTCGGTAACCACTTAACACTAGATAGGCCGTGAGCTCTCCCACCCGTCCAAGTATTTATTAGTTTTTTTTTTATAATAGTTATTAACGGTAACAGTTATTTATGTATGTAATTTTACAGAACTTGAAGAGACGAGTGAGAGAGAGCAGGACGATATAACTGCAACGCCGTCGACTGCTTGCGGTGGATTCCGCAAAAAGGATATCGACTTTTAACTCGGCACGTTGTATATAACAATTCTTGGTGTATTTTTACTTTAAATAATAATAATAATAATGAGCTAAGAAAAAATGTACTACGCATATTAAATAATGTTTCATTAAATTTTTTAGATGAAAATAAAGTATCTGAAAACTTAAAATTCTGTAAAATTTAGCCCTTTGTATGAAAATGAATATTTTATTTTCCTTTGAAGTACGTATTGAAATACTTTGTGTATAATTTTATAGTAAGTATACGCAATAGGGTCTCAAAGCCCTCGAATACTAAAGAACAACTCATGCGTCAATTTTAAACAAAACTGACTCCTAATTACATATCACCCCACCTGTTCATCAGAGCATATCTCCCTAAAACTGGCGCATCTATTCATCGACTCATTCATTCTCATACTAAAAACCAACGATATCGCTATTGTGGAGATTATTATTGTCAAAATATTTTACGTTTAAATAATTGTGGATGTGTTGTAAACATGAAATGTTCAAGCGGTGCTTCGTCCAAAGTTTTATTTGGTTGTTCCAATTCAATATTTTTCGTAAGTAACCTATTTTTGTATGTGTCCAAAGCTCGCTTTTTTTGGTTTTGATAGTGTAGAGTTTTTAATTGAGCATCAGCTGAAATGCGTCTGCGGCCTGTCGTCTCTCTGTGGACAGATAAGCTCACACTAGTTTAACGTTGAACCTACCAACATTTCATATATGTGTATGTACTTAATCTAACCGTAAAAGGGTCAAATGAACCGTATTTAAAAAAAAAAGATGTATGAAGAAAAAATCCTTAGAATTCAATGTATTAGATGATTAAAATGCTTTTCCAAATAAAGTCTGTCTTATTTTTGTAATTAAAAGAAACTAAAAAAAAAGAAATTGAAGACGCACTCTTGCGCATTCTCAACCAAGAAGGGCCTTTTTGTTATTACGCCGTAATTTTAATAGAGATGCCTGTCACCTGTGAGTACTGGGATTCTTGTGATGACATTTGAGCGGTGTTCAGTAGATATCGGAGTTATTTAGTGGGTAAATCCAAGTATGCATCTAAAGGTTAGGAGAGATTCATCTTGAAGTATCCGAAGCGGTACTGCCCGCCTGGACAAAGACTTATGCTTTAGAAAGTACAAGTTTGGCCTCCCGTAGAATATTGCTCCCACATCTGAGTCGCTACTCCCAAATACCAGCTATTTCCGTTTGACTCCATACAACAAAGGGCCGCTCAGATTGTCAACAATCCCGTTCTCTGGAATCGGAACCTCCGGATCTATGAAGAAACATCGGTTCTCTTTGTTTAGTCTCGTTCCACTCTCTAGTGCTCTGAGAAATCGTTTGACATAATATCGTACTAACCCAGGAGCAGAGTTGTTGACTATCATGTGTAAATTATACGCCATTAGTGAACAACAGTTTCTTTTTTCATTTAAAGATATGCGGATTTCTTGAAGTTGTCTGTGGTTTCCTGCTACTGTGCGATTCAAAAAAAATATTATTGTCGCGGTTGCTGGCTTCCCCGGAAAGTAATTTGGCTCACCCGCCATTTTACTACTTGGCTCTGATTCTAATGGCAGCAGGCCTCACCATGTGTGCGACGGCTGCTCTTGGCTGCTGGGCAACCTATTTACCCGGATATGCAGCTTTAAGTGTCGTAAGTTTATAAAATCGACATTTTACTTTAAGTAAAAATAGCGTTGAAATTTTGTTGGTACTGTTATGGATGCCCACGAAGAGACACATAAGCTTAAGAAGGTTAAGTGTAGGAAACGTTTTTTTATGACGTCAATGCGACAGAATAACCCTTAATCGTAGTCCCGTCTGACATCTGACCTGGCTTACGCAGCAGCCAACCACCGATGTCACCTTAGACACGTTCGGACGAAAGCACCCGATCCACTCACGGTGCTGTTGACGCTATTACTAACATCGTTAAGTGCCAAATCAAAGGTCACCGTTATCACCGAAGAATACGACCCCACGCTTATTTCATAACAGTTAACCGAGTTTTTCTCATCATCATTCATTTCGCTCATCTCATCAGTGATCAGTTCATCATTCATTTCGCTCATCTCATCAGTGATCAGTTCATCATTCATTTCGCTCATCTCATCAGTGATCAGTTGCTATAAAGTTGTCAAGCCTCGGAGCACTAAACTCAAAATAAGTGACGTACGAGCGGTTTTAACAAATGGTTGTATTTCATAAATAATGCGATGCATACAATTTATATTCAATTTAATCACTACTGTACTCTGCTAGTCACTACTCTAACAAAAATCCTTTTTATTTCAGTACTTCTTAATAGTTCTGTCTTTGCTATTGTGCGAGTGTGCTGGAGGCGTTTTGGCTGCAGTATGGCCGCGATGTCTGGGACTTGAAAACGCACGAGGGGGCTCTGTCGGAGCTCTGCAAAGCTATTATGCTATGCCCGACTTTGAACAATTCACTGCGTCTGTAGATTTAGCGCAAACAGAGGTTAATAAAAATGATTGGAATATGATAGACTTAAAAAACGTTTGTTCCCATTGATCTCCATATGATCAATGTGAATTTTAAGGGTGTATTGTACTATTTTGTCTATTTCTTTACTTTACTTCGGTAGCACGTATTTTGCCGACGGGTGAGTAGCACCGGCCTGCCTAATTCTGACGCGAAGCAATCTTACTTCTCAATTTGCAATGGGTCAGTTCATGTTCAGCTTCATAGACATTCTGACTGCCTTGATAAGTTACTTTTTTGTTTCGACTACACATATTTATTAATCAGTACCCGATGTATATTCATTAAATTGCTGAAGTTGCAGATTAATCTGAAGAGCACACCTTGAATCAGGGGGGTGCAACTCCCATACAAAGGAAAATAACATACAACTAGCGTCATCTTACTCCTGTGGCGACGTCATTTTTGTAACTTTTAGGCATTAATGATCTAATAAACTCACTAGATGGCAGATATGAGTTCTGACTCAATAAAAAATGTAGCGTACTTTGAAGCAGTGCTTCCACTTTTAGGGAATTCTCCCTTTTTTAGGGAAAAATAGCTGATATTTTGGATGATAAAGACAATTTAAAAAATACCAGGATTTAGGATATTTCGGGGTAAAAAGCAAAGCCTATACTAGTAACTGTTGTGAATTTTAAAATAAACGATAATTAAAGTAAAACAATGAACATTTTATTTTATGGAGAGAGAATGACATTAAGTCGAGTTGACAAGTAAAAGAATAAAACAGAGTTGTGTATAAAAACTATAAAGGTTTGATTCAACAGTAACCCTCTAGTAAAGTAAATCATAGATTAAGCCACTGCTTTTTCTTAGGGATTCCCCAGAATCCCAATAAGTATAATCCGCCAAATTTTTATTTACCTATTTTCGTTGATGTCACCAGAACTTACTTGTATTGTAATATACAGGTACTTCATGTACCATGAAAGATTATCATGGTAATTTCATTTACGAAAACCTTGTAATTGTCATTTCACTTTTGCTAGCAGTTCCTTCTTCAAAGACTGAGGTGGAAAGATTATTCAGTGTTCTCAAATTTAAAAACTGACAAAAGAAACAGGCTTTTGAAACCCTGAACGGCTTGCTTCATAGAAAGTTCCCAACTTTGCCAGCAAACAATTGCTCAATTTTAGAACCGAACAGTGTTAGGTTGTGCAGCAAAAGAATATAAAAGCAATGCGTCGACTTCCTTGAAAATTCTAATCCTATAGATCTATGATCTTCTGGGGGCGTTTATATTATATATACCTACATTAAATAATATGCTGTGGTTTATTTTCTGTATTTTATTTACGCTTTCTATATAAAGGATTTATGAAAGTTGTCTAGGGAATTTTAGGGTAAATTCAAAAGAAACTAGGGTAAAATGTGTTAAAAAAAACGTAAGTGGAAACACTGCTTTGAAGTTTTCAAAATTCCAGGGCCGTAAAACAATCTCAAGAAAAAAAAAAAAGTTTTCAAAATGTCGGAACGATTTAATTTTTTAAATCGTTTTTTTTTGGTCTTGGTGTGAGTTATTTTACGTTGTAGTATTAATTTAGAGCAACTTTTAGCTTTATGAGAATATTAGACGATTAGACATTGAGAAACTCTGTTTTGAATTATCTTTAGACATAACTTGGCTCCAATACTTTTTTCTTCGTTAGCGTTTCGTAAGCCTGTGTAACTATTTTCATTTCTTACAGAATGTTTATTATTAAAAATCAGCATGCCTCGAAGAACGAAAATGAAATGCTATTTCGGATGCCTTGATAACGGTGAGTTTACACTATTTTCCCGGTATATTATTTGCTAACAGAATTATTATTCATAATATAATTAAATGAATTAGCACCAACTAATGGTCCTTCCTATTTCTGCTGCCTAGCTATCATATATGTTAAGTTTTGATCAAAACAGTCGGTATTAAGTCTCTTACTATCACACACACACCTCAGATAATAAAATTGTCTCGAGTGGGTTGAAGTATTTATGTTTTGCAACTCAGCGTATTATATGCTTATTGTCAAGTGGGCCCGAACTAGTTTTTTGGAATGATCAATCAGTCATGCTTTCCTGTTTAAATAAAATACAGCACAATTGATCTCACATCCAAAGTTAGATGATGGCATTCACGTTTTGTTTCCTGGTGTTTGATAACTAAGTTACACCAAGTGGCCTGTGACCACGTTCATCCTTCTACCCAATATAAAATAATGTTTTTATTTTTGTAGACAAAGGTTTGATAATGACAAAATTTTATGGAAAAATTATAAGGAGCACTAAAATGTCTGAAACATGAAAAGATTGATGCACTATATTTGAACCAGAACGTGTTATGTAATATATTAATTTGTAAGTAAGATTACATTAACACTAAATTTTTCATGGTCGTATTTTTTCAATATTTGTTACATACTTAAGATACTTTGTTTCTCCGTTTCAGAAGAGAAACTGATTCAGCAAGGAACGTGAACTCTCAAGGGATCTTAATTTTTTTTAAATATGTTTATAATTGATAAATTAATAATTGAAATAGTTCATAAGAACTAAATTGATGCCAATTTTGTTTTAAAATAGGTTGTTTAGTTCTTATAGTTATAGTATTACGTTTGAATAGTTGTAATTAGTAAGTTAGTAATATATGAAAATACTGATATAAATTTTTGTAAATAACCTTTTGTAAATTCTACGAGAAGATGATTTTAATTAATGATCAAAAGTCAACGGTCTTTAAAAGCATTATTTGCAATTATTTAGATTAACTGTGGAATATATTTGCTAAGTTGTGTTTTCTGTATGAGCAGATATAAATGAAAATGCCCAAACATGATTATGTTTCTTACATTTTCATTATGTGAAATCAATATGCTTGTGACTGAGTATATTAATAATTTATTAAAACTTAAGTGATAGACAGCAACCCCTATGGCACTGCTGAAGTTTATAAGCACTGGTGACCACTTATCATGGGCCGGGTTGCGTGCTCGTCTGCTGTTGAGTGCAATAAAAATTTTCGAAACCCTTTCTATTATTTAGATGTAATATTAGTGTACATTTAATTTGGATTAAAAGATAAATTTACATTTTATGTTTGCATGTGTATGTTTATAATTCATTTGCATGTAACGAACACCAGTTTCTTTTGTAACAAAATGTAAACTAATGGTTTGTAATGAATGTAATTAACTTTAAGATGATTTTCTTTCAATCTGCTGTTTGTTTCATCTAGTATTACCAAAGCTAAAGCATCAGAAACGTCAGAATAGAAATAATTTAGATAGGGAATAAAAGTATAACTAATGTAATCATGTCTAAGATTACTATAAGCGTCATTAAGTACAAACTATCAATATTTAAGAGTACTTTAAATCATCATTACATTTTTTAAACATTTTTTGTTTTTCAAATCATGTAATAAAACGTTTGTGCAGAACAAAATGTCACATGTTATGAACATGATTGTGGGTTAATCGTTTCTTAAATTTCAAAATTTTTATAAGAATGCTAAGAATAATTTAGTATTCACTTTAGTGTGTGTATTATCTCTACAATGCTAGTATAAATGACAATTATTGTATGACGAAGCATAGGTAGTGTTTATAGATGTAATATTTTCATACAAGGTCATGATCTGTCACGATCAACTTTAAGCAAGAACTGCTATAGTTAAGAAACAAATTTATTAAATTTAATTCAAATTGTCTACTATGTTTGTAATGGAAAGCTGACATGTTTATATTTCGCACAAATGACTTAAGTGACATTGAATGATTTGATTATCTAGACTTAATTAACTTTTAGATAACTTTCGATTTAATGTTATTAAGTACTCTAGTAGGATTAATCTAGAGGAGTTATTGTTATTCGAAATTTTATACAATTGTACGTTCATACTATCTTTTAACAGTAAATTGTTTGTAATATAGGGAAATTAAATAGCTTACAGAGAATTACAGCTTTTTATTTAAAAAAACTGTTTTCTCTCTGTATGAAAAGGTCTTATCGATTAGAATGCTGAACACAATCAAACGTTCTTTAATATTTCATAAGTACTACCGGGAATTTCAGCGATTCTAAACGATAAGATTTTTTCATAAAGAGAGTTAATTATAAAAAATATTAAAATTACTAAAAAAGCCACCTGGTGGGGGGTAGGGAGACTAATAATCGACAGCAGCGACGCCTGCTGTCCCGGGCTCTAACTAAAGCAAAAATAAAAATGAGAGTTGCGCATCTATCTCAAATATATTAAGTGTATAATCTATGCCTTGAATTAAACATGAAGTAAATGCTTTAACAGTTGCAGTGTTGCGGTATGACAGATGCTCGAAACTACGACATGTCCGTATGGCAACTGAGGAGGCTGGGTCCGCGCGGAATGGCCGTACCGTTGAGTTGCTGCGTGCAAATCGAAGAGAACATATCGTATCTGAACCCGATGCCGGTCAATTTATCGCGCTGTCAGGAGTATCAACCTAACCCTGTTTATCGGCATGTTCCGGTGAGTTCACTCTGACAGATGAGATAGCGGCATAAATGTTACCAACGCCAATCATAAACACTTCTTTACACACTACCTACACGTTGTGTACGTTCAGCTGTAGAATTACACGGACAGAGATACCTTAAGTTCTAAAATTACCGCGATTAAATATAATTCCTCAATATTTTTATTATTGACATTCCATGGTTGCGGAACATCATTTAGTGGAATCATAATGTAGGTACCATGAAAGTTAGGGTGATGGGAGAGATGTGCTCCGCACTAAACACTTCACTTTTCCCCTTCGCCTTTTCATGAGTTCTGTCTCATGCGAGGTTCAGACGTGGGTTGTTGAGCGACAGAAGATTTTTCGTCGGCTCGACTCCGACATGCCTCGCCCGCCATCCTCAGTGGAGGGGGGAAGTCCGGCAATTTCATACTGCCCAAAAAAATCCGTGAAAGTACTTAAGCTATATTTTAAGCTGAAAATTTGTTTTTGTTATTCCATTCGTACACTTTTGCAGCTAACTGTACACAGTGACCAAGTGTTGTGACTATACATGTGCATGACTCGACGACGAATTAAAACATTTGAAGTCGTCGTGGCCTAACGGATAAGACGTCCGGTGCATTCGTGTTGAGCGATGCACCGGTGTTCGAATCCCGCAGGCGGGTACCAATTTTTCTAATGAAATACGTACTCAACAAATGTTCACGATTGATTTCCACGGTGAAGGAATAACATCGTGTAATAAAAATGAAACCCGCAAAATTATAATTTGCGTAATTACTGGTGGTAGGACCTCTTGTGAGTCCGCACGGGTAGGTACCACCACCCAGCCTATTTCTGCCGTGAAGCAGTAATGCGTTTCGGTTTGAAGGGTGGGGCAGCCGTTGTAACTATAATTGAGACCTTAGAACTTACATCTCGAGGTGGGTGGCGCATTTACGTTGTAGATGTCTATGGGCTCCAGTAACCACTTAACACCAGGTGGGCTGTGAGCTCGTCCACTCATCTAAGCAATAAAAAAATAAAAATAAAACATTAAATTTCATTTTTACGAACGTAATTGTTGTTCTGTTTCAGGGATGTATCGGTAAACTTGAAGAGTGGTACCAGAAACAATATTTTGTCCTCATGCTTAGCATCTTTATATTTGCTGTATTCAAGCTGGGAGTTTTATTAAGCACTGTATTTTCGTGTATCCGACTCCGTCAAAGGAGACAAGTACTACATACAGTTACAGTTAAATCCATTGATCACGCAACGAATGAAAATATGTACGGTCCGGGAGTTCGCGAAGACCACATCACAGCCAAATATATCCAGCCGGATAATTATTACAGTCCAAGAGTTCGAAACCCTCGTATTTTTACGAGCAAACCGAACGAAATTATATGAGAATTAGCCTTGGAGATAAACGCTTTAGAGTTGAAATTGGAGAAGTTCTCCGATTGTCTGCATAAACACGAGGCTGACTCTATTATGTGGTGAACTGAAGATTGCACGACGAACGAATACATAAAGTGCCATATGTTAAACATTACATAGTTTACTCAAAGCAGCATTCAAACGCTATATTTCGTAAAACTTGTTTTACGACGTACAATCACATAAATACCGCCTTTTTTATCTAACAATGCAGTGATGTTTTAAGAAAATATCCTACATATTTATCTAATTATATAAATACTTATAGCTTTCCTCGCCTGTCTCGTGGCTAAAAGCGTCTCAAGCACGTGTCAAATCATAACCCTAGCGCCCTCTAGTGAGCACGCGATCAAAATGGAATAAGTACTTTAATAGATTCATTGAAAGTCCCAAGGCGCCCCCTAACACTGCTGCGACCACAATCTGCACCATTGATTAATCCGCCTCTGCGCGTGGAGGAGTGTTAACACGTAAATGTTGTGCATTGAATGCTTCACGAGAAGAAAAGTCTCTTAAAAAGGATCAGTGAAATCAGCTATAACTCAACGAAAAGGAAAAACTTTCAATTGGATATGTTCCAAAAATATTTTTGTAGGGTGGCCATACGAGGTCACGTCTCATCCGGTATTACCAGAGCACACAAAAACCACACAACGCTGAGGCCGTCAGTCGACTGAAGACATTTTTTTTCCTACCTATGCTGATTGATAGCCTTGAGAGGCTATTTCAGCTTCGCCTTAACATGTAGGTGAGCTCACGGGGTTCTAACCGGAGTGTTGCTAACACTGGCCCTAGCAAGAGCAGTGCTTCGCAGAATCTACCACCGGATCGGAAACGCGACCCACTGAGAAGATCCGGCGAGAAACTCAGTGGGCTGTGTCTATGGGTTTACTGAAGACATGAGGTCAAGCAATGCGTTCTAGTAACGGCGATCTGAATTAAAGCTTCATTAAAAAATCCTGTCTATCAATTTATAAACCACCGATCACCTATCATGGGAGTATTTAAGTGTTATTATTATTTAAGTGTAATTTAGTAATAATGTTTAGTAATAAATCCCATCATGGGAATATGTAGTAATTTATAAATTTGTGTACTCTGAAGTGTTTACTCCAACTGATTCCGATAAAGTGTATAAGATTATGGTATTAATTTAACTTTACAGTAAAATAAAAGAATTTTCGTTCAATATGCAATATTATTTTCAAAAGAACATTCAAAAATTGGTCCTAAAGTTAAAACATTGTTAACAATGGCTCTGGAATGTTACTGTCATTCACAATAATTGGTTTAGCTGTGGATTCTTTTATCTACTACATACAGAGAGCTGAAGTTTTTTGTTTAATTTATAATTAATTTCACAAACAATAATAATATTTAGATACAATTCATTTAGAACAAGTTGTTTAACAACCCCATCACAAATTATTTACACAAGACAAATACAAGTATATTTCGAAATATACTAAAACACTTGACATTCCATTCTCGCGTGACCCGAAGTCGCATCATTCAAAGAATACTATTAAAACGACATAACGGTCTGCTATTCCCGGAATCCCTTAAAACCCCAATCTAAAATGATACAATGAGATCCTTAACAATTAACAAATATTTATTATAATAATTGATACTATATTCACCTATTGACCGTTGAGACCGACATCACAGTATAATCTACTATTATATCTTAGGTACAGGAATGATAAAAATCCTCCAATATAAATTTACAATTTGCACTATAAAATAAAAGTCGGGTCGTTTTGAGGCGGATACAAACGTGACTGCTTCACTCTCTCACACAAACATCTCGTAACATTTTCAACTTAACTAATATCATACGTCATTCCAACCGATCCTGACTACACGGCAGCGGCTTCAGAGGGAAACAACTCAGTGGCCATATCGAGAGCGCATTCAGAAATTAACAGAACTGTCAGTACTGATCATTATCTAAAAAAACGGGAAATATATTTTTTATGTTTTAAGCACAGTTATATAAATATAATGTGATTCTGTGCTAAATGTTGTAACGTTTTTTTTTGTTTTTTAACTATAAAATACATAGACACTGTAATATTATAAATTGTGAAAGTGGATTTCGCTTACACATTTTAGCTGCTTAACCCATATTCATCTAATTATGCATACACTTTGTCTTGGTTACAGAAAAGGACACAGGTAAGTAAGAGCCTTTATGAAAAAAAAAAATACTATTTCCGAGAATATTTTTTTTGTACAATAACACGCTATGCGTTACGCTATTAAAAAAATGGTATAAAGAAAGTGTTCAGCATTGTCATATGCAATAAGGCTGATTCGTTTTTTTTTAAATCAATTTTTAAATTAAAACAACCGTGTCTTATGTTAGGTGAATGTGTTTAAACACCAGCGAAACTAAGAAAAATTATATTTAACAAAAAAAAATGTTTTTTTTAAATCCGACAAATGTGAAGCTTTGTACCGCTTCTCTGCCTCGACAACATGTAATCTGTATTTTCAGTAGTATCAATATATATTCAGCCATAGTAAAAGTATTTTAGAACGATAGATCATATAGTACTGACGTCACTATCGGTCACTTTCCGAATGCAACTCTATTCGCATAACACACGCAACAAACTCGATTCGAAAATTTGTGATAGCCCCGAGGAAGCAACGAATGGAAGTCCCAATCATAAGAAAATAAATAAAACATTCAACGCGAGATTTCCGAAATGAAGACTTCGTAGTATTGCCCCGTCGATCTGAGTTCATTGATAAATAATTTAACAAATAATAAAATAGGGAAGTGTCTTTTGTGCTATCTCCTTAAAAACTACATAATATATTCTGTAATAAATATACATTATGCTACTCTGCAGCTAAAATAAAGATTTAGATTAAAGGAGAATGTATAAGTCTAACGTTGATAGTTACGTCCCTACCACTACGTCGAACGAACGATCGATTACACGTAAAAGAACTACTTACAATAATAATAGTCATAAATACTAAGCAAAGATGTTTTTACAGTAAAAAGTCTACAAAGAACATGGTCCAAGACATGATACATCGAGATATTAATGTCGCCGGCTCTCCGGAAACGTCGCTCCAGCCGAAAGCTGGCGGTTAAATTCTATTTCATTACTTTGGTCACATTTCGAATTGGTCAGTTTCCGAACGCATAGCGAGCCGCGCCGCCACGAGCCGCGGGGGTCGGGGCGTTGGGGGGGGGGGGGGGCACGCGGACACTACTTAAAGGATGTCGTTCAAAAACGAATTGTCTATAGAGTTGAGCAGCTCTTGGGCCGTGATGTTGCTCGCGTCAGTGGAAGGCATGTTGTCGAGGAAGTCTAGGTTGAAGTCTGCAGTTTGTCCCGCGAAGGAAGACGTGTTGTGGAGTGAGGGAAACGAATGTTGAGGTCCGTTGGCCTGCGTCTGCACGGGACCGTTCTGGGCCATCATCGAGGTTGGCATGGGGCCGGTCTGGGCGTGCATGGGGTTGCCCTGGTGGCCGCCCATGCCTCCCAGCCCGCCCTGCTGCATCGACATGTTTTGAGACTGGCTCATGTGGATGTTTGGTATCTGTAAAAACAGTTCATTCCGTTACTTCGGATCAACCAATAAGAACATAGTAATTGGGAGCTGAGTCATTGCCTTAACTGACCTGTCCTTGCACGCTCATCATTTGGTTTTGTTGCATAATGAGATGGGACATAGGTGACTGTTGGCTTGAAGTCCTGAAACAATATTGTAACATTAAAACAAATAAAAGACTACAAAGAAACAAACCATGTTAATTAGGAATGAAGAAACTAATGTAACAGGTTTTTATTTTCTCAGTGAATCTTCACAGCTTTTAGAGCTAGCCATTTCGTACAAATTTAAATCGCCAGCTTCACCAACTTAGATTGCAAGTTATTTATAATAATAATAACTGGGAACAAATCACGCACGGCTATCAGACCCCAAATTAGGATGTCATTCCTGTATTATGAGTACCAGAGACTGACATACATACTTACTTACGTTTAAAAATATACATATATAGATAATAAACACCCAGACAAAGAGCAAACAAACCTGTTCATCACACGAATATTTGCCCCATGTGGGAATCGAACCATCGACCCTCGGCGCAACAGTCAGGGGCGCTAAATACTGCACCACCGAGTCAGTTATTTTAACCTTAATTCACAATTCTGTTTTATATGTATCAATAGAAATAATTATCCACCAATACATGGTACTGGTGGCAGGACCTCTTATGAGTCCGCACGGGTATGTACCACCGCCTCACCGATTTCTGCCGTGAAGCAGCAATGCGTTTCGGTTTGAAGGGTGGGGTAGCCGTTGTAACTATACTGAGACCTTAGAACTATATCTCAAGGCGGGTGGCGCATTTACGTTGCAGATGTCTATAGGCTCCAGTAACCACTTAACATCAGGTGGGCTGTGAGTTCGTCCACCCATCTAAGCAATAAATAAAAAAAACCTGTACTTGTATCTAAACAAGGTTCTTGCTATGACTGAAATTCCAAACTAATTAAAGAAACCGACCTCTGCTGCTGATGCTGCATGAGCTGTTGTTGTTGCAAGCGCGCCTGCTGCAGCTGCATCTGTTGCTGCTGTTGCTGGGTGATGCCGCCGCCCATGCCACCGCCCATGCCGAAACCTACGAAGACAAATAACGATTTAACACATTGAACGCCACTTGAAAATTGGAGTATTTTCATTCAGACCACGGTTTTTTTTCCTACCTATTCTTGTAACTTCGAGGGGTTATTCTAGATTCACCGAACTAGTAGATGAGCTCGCGGGGTTGAAACCTGACGTTGTTGCTAACACGAACCCTAGCAAGAGCAGTGCTTCGCAGAATCTACCACCGGATCGGAAACGCGACCCACTGAGAAGATCCGGCCAGAAACCAAATTGACTGTGTCTGAGGGTCTGTAGCCTTATCTTACTGAAGCGTTTGGGCCAAAAGGATCAACCGCTTCCTACAATATAAAAATTAGAGCTATCAAACGAAACGCGTACGGAAGTGAAATGAAGTAATTTACTGATTTGCCATTGCCTATTTATTTAAATTTACGTTTATAACTTGTTTTATTGCGTAAGGGTGTGCTCATGGGGCAATGAATAATACCGTTCAGTTTCAAATTGAATCAAAATTTATTATTAAAAATATTCTGTCTTATTTAACTTTCTAATTATCTAATAACTTGAATTTCCTCGAAAACGCTTTTTTGGCTTTGGTGAAAGTTACATCCAGATATCTAATTAGTTTCACACTGCCGTTTTACTTCTGGGTATTGCAATAAAAAAATTACCTTGGTGATGGTGCGGGAACTGTTGCCTGGACGCAGCCTGTTGCTGCATGAGCACGTGCCTCCACTCGGGCGAGTACTGGCGCGGGTGTTGCGGGTAGGGGCGCGGCGCCGCACGACGCATGCCCCCCACCGCACCCCCCACTGGACCCCCAACTGAACCCCCCACGGCGCCACCCACACTGCCGTACCGCGCCTTGTATTCCGGCGGTGGCGGCCTCATCTGCTGCTGTTGGGCGCGCAGCATCTGTTGTTGCTGTTGCTGCAGCATTTTGGCTTGTTGCTCTCGCGATATACCCGCTGCTGCTACTCCTGATGTACATAAAACAAACAAGTTTTTTTTATTGCTTAGATGGGTTGACGAGCTCACAGCCCACCTGGTGTTAAGTAGTTACTGGAGACCATAGACATCTATTATACAACGGAAATGCGCCAACCACCTTAAGATATAAGTTCTAAGGTCTCAGTATAGTTACAACGACTGCACCACCCTTCAAACCGAAACGCCTACCATACTTATAACTCGATTATACAATACAAGATATACATAATATTTATTATACTCATTAAATGTGCATATTAATTGTGCTGCAGATTAGATTCACTCAAAATTCATTATAATTGATTTAGTGACAGTTCTTGAGAGGAAACGTCTTCAATTGGAATCCGTACATTGACGTTGCATCGAAGACATCGCTCTAGTTAAACTAACGTCCAAACTAATAGATTTGTACTAGTCATATAGGTTACAACAACAAAAAATAAAACAATCTAATTTGATATATCCGAACAACCATTGTATATTTCGCAATCAATCCACTCCAATTGTATGAATGCGACATAATTTGCAAAGAAAAAAATTGGTTATAGAGTTATCTTCATCCCATGCTTGGGTGACGATCTTTTCGACCTCTGATAGAGAACGAATCGAAGCTATAAATATGTAATTATATAGAAATGAATATCGTTATTATGACTTTATCTGAGCTACAATGTTTTAATGGTTATTGAAATTAAATTGTGGAGAGAATTGTTATGATGTGTTACCGAGCGGTGTGGGGCCAGGACCGGGCGTGGAGTTCTGCTGGGCGGCGCTAGGCTGCCTCGCTCTCATCGCTTGCGAGAAATTGATGCTCTGCGATTGTGACATTGAATACGAATCGCAGCCATTACCTGAAAATGTAGTCAAAGAAATTGTCCAAATTATTATGTTTTGTCGTACCTAAACTAGCTAGGTCCTAAAGTAGTATATACTAGTTGACCCGGCAGACTTCGTAGTGCCTCAATAGATAGATAAAAGACCTAAACTTTTGTATAAAATAAACTTAAAACAAACAAAAAGAATCCGTCCGACGGGTGACACATCAAAGGAAAAACAAAATTGTTATTTTTATTTAATTCCGAGCGTTTTGATATTTATCTACATTTTAAACCTTATCTGTACTTTCACAAATAATTCAAGACCAAAATTAGCCAAATCGGTCCATCCGTTCTCGAGTTTTAGCGAGACTAACGAACAGCAATTCATTTTTATATATATAGAAGAAGAAGATAGAAGAAGAGGATATAAGATTAAGAAGAAGATTTCTTAGCTGGGTACACGAGCTTGCGGTGCACCTGGTGTTAAGCGGTTACCGGAGCCCATAGATATCTACAACGTAAATGCCGCCACCCACCCACTGAGATATAAGTTCTAAGGTCTCAGTATAGTTACAAGGGCTGCCCCGCTCTTCAAGCCGAAACGCATTACTGCTTCACGGCAGAAATAGGCAGGGCGGTGGTACCTACCCGTGCGGACTCACAAGAGGTCCTAACACAACGTACGTAAATGATATCGATCAATTTGGGACATTAAAAATATGAGGAACGGCTATTCTATGATTGAAACAAGACGTAGAAGAATATTAACGACCCAACTAATTAATATTTCATTGTGAACTTTTGAATTTGCAAATAGCACAATTGCCGAATATTTCCGTACGTTTTAAATAACATGTTCGTATAATTGTAAGCTGTTATTTTAATAACATTAAAACGCAACAGTGTCCCTTATCGGAGACAATAAAATCTCGACAGCGTGAGAATAATGATCGCAGTTAATTAACATGTGACATGGATACCTACGGAGATATTCAAGCTCCGTGACTATTGTGCAAATAAAATTAAAAGTGAAAGTAACCGGTGAAATATTCCAAAACAGTGTTACACGCATCAAACAGAGATGAGGTTATCTGCAGATCTTATGTATACAGGTAATACGATATGAATTTTAACATAGTATGACGTAAGTAGTATATGTCAACAGTGCTCACGATTCCGACGGAATATTTACTGTTTATGCTGAAAATAGGGTACCGTACTATTTTTCATACCCACGTGATTGATATCATGATTAGAATTATAAAAACAAACCAAAACATTTCTTTTTGTTTATTCATCAACAAGTTTTATGTGTAACACGACCGTTTTAAATTTATTATTACATTTGCGTATCATGAGATTAGATGGTAACAATCAAAGAAATATAAATGTTTGAAGTACAAGGCTCAGGTAAATTGCCTAACGTATTTCTAATCAATTTACCTAATTTATAGATAATTGCTAGCACCAGTGATTGCAGCAGAACGCTAGACTAATATTGTATGGTTCTCTTATTGAAGTTATACTTCTTTAGGCGCGTTATGAAAAATTGATGAGAGTGAAATTTTAAGATGCGCGCGCACCGTGACACAAAATTAACAGAATGAAGTTGCCCACTAAATCGCTCATTACAATACGACCGACGTAACTTGGCGAGTCTGAATATAGCCGCAGGTGAACTTCCCGAACCGTACCGAGAATTACCGAATTTATACGATGTCAAGAAAAGGGATGTGCAATATGCGTGTTTGAGGATGTTGTTTAATCGATTTTTTTTCAAATTGATTAAAATTTAAATTTTAAAAAAGAAATAAGTTTAATAAAAATAAAGTATAACTTCTTACGCACGTACATAAAGTACACGCACCCTTTTTGTTGCAGAATACATTTATTTTTGTGTCCGAGTCATTCGTCTTCAATGCAGTAGTAAACAACACATTAATCAGTTATAAAAATATGTAATCGTCGAAAGAGGTGCGCGGAATCTCACGGATCATCAACCTCGGGCGCGATCTCCCCACCACACACCATTCACCACAACAAAATGCAAAACGCAGTGTTGTTATTGCAACGGCATAGGGGTCCTATTGGTACCTTAACTAATGCGAAAAGTATTCAACGGAACGCGGCCGTTATGAAAATAAACACGCAATGTATTTCTTTGTTTTTGATAGTGTGAAAATGGCGTCGTTAATTATTACAGCGGGCCGCAGGTTGAACGCGTTATGTTAAGCGCGCGTCACAATGACTTCTCAATTCATTCAACGATTTATCGTTTGTAAATATCCGGCCGGTGTTTTGATCATCTTTTTGGTGTATACAAAATTCGAATGGCATCGGCATACTTACAACATGTGCTATATACGCGAACAAAAAATGAATCTGTCGTTACCATGAAATACATAGTTTAATACTAAAACAACTAAAATAATAAAAAACGTGAAATAAAAAAATACATAAACAAATCAATCTACCTGATATGCCAAGATAAATGAACCTAACATTTGATCGATTCACATAATTTATTTTACCTTCATTGTAATTTTGTACCAATAGTTTCCAAATTTGTATTGGATACTTAATGGTTGGTACTTATCACACAAACACATTCTCGCGATTAATTAAAACACAATTGCCATAAATATTTACCCAAAAAATCTACTTACATATTATGAAACTTACAATAAAAAGCTCTTGTCATTAGCAAAAACATGTTCTTAAGTATTGTAATATATTACAGGAGGCTGCCTCACATGAGTACTAGTTAATACGCTTCAAATTTCGTAGGTGACTTAAGAAACGATTTTGTACGTGTTCGTTAAATCAAATTTAAATAGGTACCTATTACATAAATTAATAATAGTCACCTTGATGGTGTTGCTGGGGCGGAGCGCCCTGGTGCTGGAAACTGGCGTACATGCCCTGCTGGGCAGCCACTGACACGTGCCCGCCGCCCCCCGCGCCGCTCACTTGCATGTGCTGCGCCGCCGACACCTGACGACCAAACGCTCATGATAAACCGGTTCGTTCGGCTCATCGTACACTTTTAATTTTACAACTACCTTTATAAAAGATATTAATACATTATAAAATCGGCAGTCAATGTCGTGTGATAGAGTGTGCTTAGTGCGAGTTTTTTTAATGTTCTCGATAGCGTAAAAGTTAGCTCATATTTGTGTGGAATGGGATTGTTTGCGTACGTTTGCCGTTAGGGGCGCTGTTCCAACTGCATACTAAATTGCTTTAACTTTTACGCTATCGAGAACGTTAAGATACTCGCACTAAGCACACTGTATACTAGAGCTGCTAGTCCCATTCTTCGCCTATAATTACAGCACTTTTCGGATTTCCTTCGTTACGTACCTCCCATGCATTGAAAATTATGTAAAAATTACGATAGTAGAGCATTATTGTTTCTAATTATTGGTCTCGCTTATTGGTATAAACCTATACTAGATATTCATTTATGATAACGTTTTATTTCAATTTCACAAATAAAGCGTATCCAATATTAAATCGAAATAAATCCTTTTTATAAGTCCAATAAATTTAATGACCATATCAATTTAATGAATATTAGTCTTCTATGTTTAAGCAATTTTTTTTTAAATACAGTTCAGTGGCTACTCGTATATTCAACATCACTTGCGAAGGTTATTCTTTCAGCATAACTGGAAATTATTTTTATTAAACACATACATTAAATACATTGGTTGCTTTTAGTTTTCTTTGTGAATTATCTAAACTAAAATGGTATTGCGAATTGTTTTTTAAATGCCGATATTTCCAATGATATTATTTGATAGGTTGTTAGGTTTTAGTTCGTTCAAGATATTTCGACGCTATTGGAAGTACCATCGTCGCGGATAGACTCACTTATACAACAGCACCAACAACACCAAATATCAACAACATAGTATTTAAATAGGCTTTTATTAGCTTCAGACGTATGTATTGTAACGGAATCTTTGAACATGATTATGACCCCCTTCAAAACGTCGGATTAATTCGAAATTTTGTATACTTATTAACGAACGATGACAATACAGTATTAAAAAAAAAATTTAAAAATTGAAATTCAACTAAAAAATGAAAAAAAAATAACCTGAAAAGCACCCCACGCTTTTTTACAATAAAATATTTTTTTCTTACACTATTTTTAATTCAAATTTATTAAAATTTATTTCCTATTTTTTAGTTGGATTTTCTATAAAAGCGTATTTTGTTAGTTTTTTTATAATGTTATTATTGGTCGATGATTGCATTGTGTTCATTGAAGCCGACATAAGACTGTGACAGATGCCATTCAATGCAAGAGGTGAACACATCATCAGGCTCGGGGCTCGTCTCGACTGGTCGCGCCGCAAACCAGTTTAGAACACAGGCGACCACGCACCGGTCCGCTTGCACCCGCGATTTCGTTGTTTTCCATAAGGGTAAAGTTACACTATCAAAGATCAACGACCAGATGACGGCTAATATATAGTATGTCTCTAAAGTCCTGTCGTATTATTCATTAGTTATTCAATAATCACGATATTGAAATATGAACTCCGCGATCAATCAAATTCCAATGTTTTTAAACAACTTCGTCATCTGTTAATGTTGGTCGACGAGTAAGTGCTTTAGCTACGATATCGCGACGCTCGTGCCATAGTTAGGTTAGTTACAACGCCAGCACCAACCTTGAGACATTTCGGTCGATGTCTCTATTATATTTTATAACGGCTGTCCCACCCATCAAACCGGAACGCTTGGCTGCTTCGCGGCATAAATACGTAAGACGATGATTCCTACCTGTACGAAACGCATGGCTGCTTCGCGGCATAAATACGTAAGACGATGATTCGTACCTGTACGAAACGCATGGCTGCTTCGCGGCACAAATACGTAAGACGATGATTCCTACCTGTACGAAAAGCATAGCTACTTCGCGGCATAAATACGTAAATATGGTGATTTCACAATACAGGACGCAATCACCAATAGTAATGACTATTTTTGCATATTACATTTTATTCCAAAACGTTATCGTTCCTCGTTGAAGTTATTTAGGGACACTAAACTTACTACCATATAATATATTTCTTTACACTAAAAAATTACCTGAGTTCTAAAACGATTTCACTCGATGTAAGAAAACCAAATTGTTTGTCCCTTAGACCGACGATTTTGACTTATTTAAGCTTTTAATTTTGACTTGTACAAAAACTGTAGTGGTAAGTGCACAACACCGAACCGGCAACTTCTTCTACGAGGCACGCATGGTGCAACCGGGTTCACGAACAAGAAAACGCTATGTCTATAAATAGAGTTAGTATGGTGGCCGTATGTAATGTGACCGTATAGCGCGTTCATACCGCTAAGCCATGCGCCTCCCATTGTTAAACCAGACGATCTAACGGCATCTCTTATCCATTTATACGTCAAATAACAATTTTTTTTAAACCGTCAAAGGAATGTTACGAGCGCAGGTAAAAATGACTCAGAATTAAAAAAATATATATGTTTACGTTCTCACAATTATCGAAACGGTAACATTAGTCATTAACATAGACATTAAATACTCTATACAACTTGTAGAATACATTGTAACAAGACAATTGATTTAAAGGACAAAGGCACGCAGGCAATTAAAGCAGTTAGTATTAGTAAAGTAATTAGCCTATTATGGTCTACGCAAATATTATATACATTGCACTTTCCAAACTTTGTTTATAAGAGAAACACAGTATTTGAGTTTTTTTTCCGGTCGACTAATCGGTTTCTAGTGTAATGAGTAACGATATCTAAAATCTTAATTTAATTCTAATTATTCTGGCAGAAACCGTAAAATCTCATCTCCACGACTACTATAATCCATCGATTTTATAAAAGATGCGTGAACGAATAGAGCACGAAAATACAAAAAAAAACCAACTACATTTTATTAATTTTAGATTACTTAACAACATATAGGTCGCCGTGGCTTAAAGGATAAAACGCCCGATGCATTCGTATCAAGCGATGCGACTGTGCCCGTGTTCGAATACCGCAGTCAGGTACAATTTTAAAAATGAAATACGCACTTCACAAATGTTCACGATTAATTTCGACGGTGAACGGCGTGTAATAAAAATCAAATTGGCAAAATTTCAAATTTGCGTAAATACTAGTGGTATAGAATTATGTGAGCCCGCATGGGTAGGTACCACCACCCTGCCCGTTTCTGCCGTGAAGCAGTAATATGTCCCGGTTTGAAGGGTGTGAAAGTCGCTGTACTGTAAAAACTGACTCTTAAGGTGGGTGGCGGATTTTACCTTGTCGTCTACGGGATTCTGTAACTTAACACCAGGTGGGCTGTGATATCGACCACCGATCTAAGTAATAAAAAAAGTTGCAATTCGTAACGTCCCAGAAAGAAAAGTCTAAAAGCTGTTTATCTCTGTTTAAAGCTGTTTGTTTATCTGTTTTACTGGTGGTAGGACCTCTTGTGAGCCCGCACGGTTAGGTACTACCGCCTTGCCTATTTCTGCCGTGAAGCAGTAATGCGTTTCGCTTTGAAGGTGGAGGCTGCCGTTGTAACTATAATAAGACTTCAGACCTTACTCATATCTCAAGGTGGGTGGCCCATTTACGTTGCAGATGTCTATGGGCTCCAGTAACCACTTAACAGCAGGTGGGCTGTGAGCTTGTCCACCCATCTAAGCAATAAATAAAAAAACTTAGTTCTAGTAGGGATGTGAACATAAGTATAATTGGACGTCAAGGGTGGTAATACAAGCGAATCGACCGCGTCGTCGCCCCCACATTACGCCCACAGAACTTGTATGCCGACATTCAATGTATATATTTATGTAATGAAATTTATTTCCCTACCTCGAGCCACGAGACTCAGCCCGAACCCTGAGGGAGTTAGCTAACATTTGCCCTAGCAAAAGTAGTGCTTCATTGAATCTACCACTGGGTCGGAATCGCAATCCACTGAGAAGATCCGTCGAGAAACTCAGTGGATTGTGTCTATGGGTTATCTCTTACTCTTCGTCGCATTCGTTGAGTTCGATCCGAGGGTGAATCAGGAGGATTTGGCATATCATGTTTATGGCGACGGCGCCGCGGCGGCTGTGCTTTGCCCCGAAGTCTGGGGCGATCGTTAAATTAAAACAACCATTGTAAAAACACCAAATTTCAAATAAGAATTCGATAGAATTTATTTATATCACACTGCATCACGTTTTGATAAACATCATTATCTTTCGACGTTTATCAATAATAAGCAAAGTATAAAATGCGACAGAAGAATACAAAACTGGTACACGAAATCCTGTTTGACCGGTGCGACGTGTAAACTAGATGTTATAAATGTAGTTATATTATGGATGTTAAAATTCTCGTAGCGTAAATACCATTGCGATAAGGCTAAAGGGCATGACGTCACGGATGTAGCCGGGAGATCGTCCTTGATAGCGCCAAAAGTAACGTTCCCAAGACGCCCACACTAGTGAGTCCCACCTTCAGGGAGCTTCAGGCTTAAATCGACACTTTGAAATAATAATAAAAATTAAGTTATCCTTTCGTTATAGCTTTAAAATATTAGAAAGATTTTCTGATCTCAATTGTAAGTAGAAAACTTTTAACGATAATCAACAATTTAGTATACTTGATTGCAAGACTTATATATAGTCTATGGGATGTTATGTGTCATCGAAAGTTGAGCGCGATTTTGGTTGATGTATTAATTTGGAATATTTCCTTTTACGTATTGTGTGAATTACGATAATGTTATATTACATGTTATATTACACTGTTACTAAGCCGATTAAATTTGAAAATATAAAGCGCTTTGCTGCCGAACTGTGTTGTTATTGAGCCATGGTATAAAAAGTCTTACAGTATTAGTTTGAATCGCAAACCCGGGAAAGAAAACTGACCACGTTTTCTTGCCCTTTTTTCTTTAAGCAGAGTCGAAACTGCAAAGATGCTTTTCCTAATTTAATTAAAGTTACAGTTATTAAAACTGTTTTTGTTTTAATCTCGCGTTAATTATTTTCATTAGGTTATTTCTGAAGTTTCATATATGTTACAGTTTCCGTGGTCACGGAAGACATTTGCCCAACAATTCATCGACATTTGAATTTTGTGCTAATCATCGTCGGATGTTTTATTAAAATCGTTATTTAATTTCTATGCCAAACTTGCTGTTTTAGACAGGATATCTGCAGACATCTGAGGCAATGCTTAAACGACGAAAGGAAAGATCTTCCACCGAGCGGGTGATATTGCTCGGTAGACCGACGGTCCGAATGTTGTTGTTCGGAACTTGTATATATTATTGTATATATGCGCTTTATCTTGAAAATGTCGTAAGCGAGATTCAGGCATCTGTCAAATATCTTGCGTTGTATGATGGCTACCCGCCACACATCCATAACCGGACAGTTCTTTTGGCCTAGTGTGAGTAGCATTAGTATGCTTCATAACGACTGGGTCTTGTATCGTTTGTATGGCCCGACAAATAATTGATTTGAGGTCGTGAATTCTGAACTTGTAATTTAAAATGGGACTGTTTTATATAAATAGACCCCCAAACTTATCTATGACCAATTACTTTAGGGTGAAATCTTCCCCTCGAAGAATTGGCAGCGCAACTAAACTTTGTCGTAGTAATTCCATTTCCAGTATAACACTGACGCGATATCTAAAAAATGTTTAGAATAAAAACAATCACTTGTGTTTTTGTCTTTAAATAGAAAGTTACTACCGTATTAATACTTTGAAAAGACCTTTTTACGTAGCTCTCAATAAAAAAACGTCGCGTTTACTGTTACAGAATTATTACATCAATTACCGAATGAATTCATTAAAATGAAAAGATTTCATTGCGTAAATGATATGAAAAAATCATAACGTCAGAATCTTATGTAAACTTCATATTATATTAATCAAAACAGAATTTTGCAAAACAAACCGCTTTTTTTGACTTGTTCTAAAGCGAACTTCAAACTCCGAAGTTGTTCATAACCTTCATTGTTTATGTATTGTTAAGAAGGCTCGTAGCGTAGAACAGGTAACACTGTTCTGCTTATTCTCAGTCGGAGAACGTTCGTGTATAATTGTTCGAAGGAAGGTTTATTTTATTATAACGGAGATTTCGATTTCAGGTTTTAAGGTGCTAGGCGAAATTCATTGTGTCGCGTTTATAGATTGCAGTAATCGCTCAACTACTTACTACTAACTTTTATAAAAATGCTACTAACATTTTATAACATATTTTAAAAATGGTTTTCAATCAACAAGTACAGAGATTGAATGCACGACAAATCTACGTTGTGGAACAAAGCATGTTTATTATAACTACAGCTGATGCTTTTCTTTAACTGGACTACAATGTGATGTGTTCATTGGGATTACAAATGAATTAAACAATCTCTAATATGCCAGTCAGCCGCAATTAAGAATGCAAACAAACGACGTAGATATTACTATAGTATAGCAATAAATCCCATAGTGTACCAGATATTTAACTAAAACCCAAATCACGCTAATATTCGAACCATCGGTATACCGATCAAAGTGATCCCTTGGTAGTCAGTGAACACCGACGGAGTAAGCCCACTGAGTTTCTCGTCGGATTTTCTCAGTGGGTCGCGTTTCCGATCCGGTGGCAGATTCTAAGAAGCACTGCTCTTGCTAGGGTTAGTGATAGCAACATCATCAGGTTTGAGCCCTGTGAGCTCACCTACTGATTAAGGTTACGCTGAAATGGTCTTTTAAGAGCATCAGCCAAGGGAAAAAAAAGACGGAGTAACTGTAACCTTCACACAGACAGCGCGTCATCAACGTCCTCCACTACCGCAGCATTCCGCCCTCTCCCAGTTCAACACGAGCTATTAATCATCATTTAGCTCTGCCTTACGTGGACTACTCCTGACACTGACATTCAAGCCCGATCTCGAATAGAAGCAAGCTTCGAGCAACACTGGTACTGAGTGATACTTGTGCTGAGTTTAGCACCGACAACGCAGCCTTGTGTCTACACGGCGTCCATCCGGTATCGGCTTAGATTGATATAACGATAGCTATCGTAGAATCTAAGATATTTGACAAAAATAGATTTTGCTTTTAAATTATAATAAATAATGAAGCTGTCCCGTTGTTCCAACCAAGTTAAATTTAGAAGAATAGAAGAAACATTTCAATGTATAATATAATACTTGAAATAGCAGCTCATCCGAAAGTATTTATTGGCTTTTGTTTGGCATAAAATATATGTACAAAATTTTAAGATCAATGATTCGTTTTTAAACTCAATAGGTTTTTTTTGTTTCCAGAAAATATAGTATACTTATGCTACAGTGTTATATTACAAAAGTTACATTAGATCTTTTTATATGCCCATCACTACTTTTGCTTTATTCGTTATGAATCCTGCCAGTGTGTTACGCCACGAAGATTTCACAACGACCGCGTTTCTACTGCATTCATCTACCGATATACTTTCTCTGGCAGAATTGTACTTCGCTGACTTTTACTGGGGACAAGGGATAATGAGACTAATTTGTAAATGTTATTATATAATATATATAAACACCCTGCATTTTCGCTGTTCTGCTGTTTCGATGTATTTGAATTGCTTCGTATTTTTATGTAATTTTCAACTAAAAAAAAAAGACATGCACCACAAACAAAGGAATGTCACTTATCAGACTAGTTAAACCTGGCTGTTTTTCATTTGACCTTAACGACTCCAACTATATTTAAATATGCAGTGGAATTTTAACGATAAGGCTTCCATTAATAGAATATTATAACGGTATCGTTGTGTTTTGACGGAATCAGCTAGAATAAATAACTTCATTTTTGATTTTGATTTCACTGCTCGTAATGGATTATGCAGTCGTTTTATAAAAGCATATTGAATAAGAAATCAAGTGAAATAATATTTTGCAGGATTACGAAAGAGAAATGAAATGAAGAAAAAAAATTGTAATGTTTTTCATGGTTTATGTATATATTTACGTGCATAGAAAGCGATAACCGTATGAGGGTCGAGAAGGCGAGATGTAGGGGCGAGGCGGGCGGAGGGACACGTGGTCCGCCTGGGCACAGGAAGCAATCGGGTCGGGAGCACTCTTTTTGTTCCATTCATGCTACTTCTAATGTCATCGGCCGAGACGTACAGACTTTCATATTCAACTAGAAATTACAAAACTAAACTTTGTTTCTAAGCGCGCTTGGTTATTTTTGTAATGGCGAAATTTCAAGAGTAATTATTTGCATAAAAAGCATGCTAGTCTACCTGATGAGTGAGTAAACAACGTCATACACGCATCAGTAATGCCAGAGCCATGGGTTCGAATAGATCTCGATTACATTAAAATGGTTATCGTACACTTCACACCAAAACGACATTACACTTCGTATCGGAATTATTGCTTCGCATGAAAATAGACGGGGCAGTGGTGACGACCCGGGTGGGCTCATAACATGCCAGTAATAAGCGGACACTAAGAAGTGAAGCTAAAAATTCAAACGCGTATTCAGTAAAGCGAAAATACTAAAAACTAATATTGGTGTAGGTGTTCAATACAAAGAATTTTAATAATATCATTGAAAAGTTTCGTCTTGTTACTCGCTAATCATTGAACACTATACTTGGAAACATATATTTTTTTTTTTTAATAGCTTATGAATTTTTTAGCGAAAATGTTATTTATACAAGGAATGGGTTAGCTTTTTTTTTTGTTGCTTCGGATTATCAAAATAAACAAACCTCGTTTATGGAGCAAGGAAAGATATATTAAACAACACCAAAGGTTTTCTAATCAGCCACAAACCTTATCACACAAAATAACTTTTTTTTTCTTCTTTTTTTTATATATGTCGTAATGTGAATACACAAACTATGGATAAACCACGTTCCGTAAAGAACGATTAATTTTGTATTACATACATTATTTCATTGTAATAACCCTAATTAAGCGCATGAGGCTGACGTCATGGATATTCTGACGCATTTACGATGAATTTAATGAAATCATAACACGTTCGTTCCAGCTACACTGTTAGTCTAATCCAACGAAGTGTTATAATGTATGTAGTATGTAGTACCTACTTGCGTTCAGCCTCGTATGAGACACAGTTTTAAATGTAACATGTGGCTTTTGATACATCTGCTTATTCGCCATATAAACCTAAGTCAATATATGTTATTACGCATTGAAGTATGCTTCTGTTTATGATTACTGAGAGTTCTTCACTGAAGATGTTATTTATTAGCTTATAGCTTGAAATATCATTCAGTTTATTATAGGGAAAGAGTATCGGAGCACATTGTATTGGTATAGTTGGCTAATACGATACTAACATACTCCACTCGCACATTCTTAAGAACGTTATTGTTCACTTTGCTTTTCTTTGTTCAAATATTTAATCATATGGTTTAACTAGAAAATTGATTTGTGTCATGTTTGCATTATTTTCGAAGTTAAATATTTCTGACATTTGAACAGTAAAATTCTTCAAATTCTTTGCAGTTTAAAATTTTCATAAAAATATATTTATTTTTTTAACGAAACTCATTTTGATAATTCAAAATTATCAACAACTTCTACTTCCTTTTTAATAAAATACTCTTCGATCGGAAACGGATAGAATTCCGTTACTATTTCTCGCTCGAGTACGTTTTAACAAACACGACCCACGGGTAGCTTTTTAAATTCTACGATAAAAATTTTCGACACATTTCGACTTTCATTTTAACAGAAGAGGAGGCCACGAGACATTCGTAAACGTCAACGTCGTCAATGTCGTCTAACGAGTACCTCTAATAACAAATTAAAATAAAACTAGTTGTCCCGCAGTAGTCGAAATTCGACTATAATTAATTGGAATTGTAAGTTTGTACACTATTATGATTGTATTTTATACTTCGATAATCACAAATTTCGCCAAGGCTACACTATAAAAAATATTAACAAAGACAAACAATATTTAATCTATTCTCAATTTGACAACAAACGTCAAGAAGAAAAGTTTGACAATAAATAGTATGCATGCGTGTGTGCGTCAAATACATGGTATGTAGTGTGCGTAATGTTTTCTTTATTGATTTAATGTATCTTTTATGCATTATTTAAAAAATATATTAGCATTGTGCACTTCTTCTCTATATTCTCTATAAGTGTGGAAAATTTCATACTCCTCCGTCCGCGCAATTTTCGTGAAAAGGGATACAAAGTTTTTGCTTCACGTATTAATATATAGATGATACGTCTCAATGTTTGTACTATATAGTCGAGTATAAACGGTAAAAGTCACACAGCGCTTCGCACTCGGCGGCGAGTGTGTGTGTGGGGAGGCAGCGCGCGCACACCGCCTCCGGTCGATACTCTAAACCAGACACCATGTTTTTTATGTCCTATAAGTCGCGTCACAAGTTACACGAACGAAATACAACAATTACTGAAACACACACACCTTTAGTTATTTCTGTATGCCTAATAAAATGATAAATACTATTTTTATTTTATTTGAAACAAGGTAACAACAGATTGAGGTGATCTCTACGCGTTATGCGAATCGGATCACTCGTAGATTAACATAATAGTTATTAGCATATTCCAAGGTTTTTGTATTTGATCTGAAAATCATTTTTTTTGCTATACCTCATGATGTTCTTAAAATTATGTCGCAAAATGTTTGGTAGTTGTTTCTTCGTGTAAGCCCATACTAGTAGGTACCATCATCGTGCATATTTCGGCCACTAAGCAGTCACGGGTTCTGGTTTGAACGATGAGACGTCCGTTATACAATATACTTGACGCCAAAGAGTATGTAACACTACGTTTACTTGACGCGTCGAAATAAGAGGGTGTGGATATTCACATATGATACCTATTGACTCCGATAAACACTTTACATTAGGTAGGACATGAGTTCGTTGAACAACTAAAAAAAAACATATCCGGTACATCAAATAAATTTGATAAAGACAATGACTGCGATCGAGGTCGAACACTGGTCCCGTGATACCAATGTCCGGGTCACTAACTAATGTACAAAAAACATGAATACCGCTTCCCGTATTAACATGATGTTCAATAAAAACCGAAACACTGTTTAGTGAATGTGCCTTACAACTGAGCAGCAAGGGTGAAGAATTAAGATAGATATTATTATCACTATTACAGACGGATGATTGAGTAATTCGTTACTTCGAGAAATTGAAAGAAATTCCATCATATAGTCTTTTAAGCATCCAAAAAAAATCATGATAATTATACATTTGTTCTAGTGGTAAACCGAAATCAAATAGCGACGGGCTCAATCCAAATTGCGATTTCTTGAAGCCATACGTTATGGCCTGTGGCATACGTATGGATACGAATATCGTTTTCATTTCTGCGTCCAGAGACAAGCTCACAGCCCACCTGTTGTATACTGTAATCGAAGGCCACAGACAACCCGAGGCGAAGGCCACTCGCCCACTTGCCCTCGCTTGTTCATTTCACAAATAACAGAATAATTATGGATATTATTAGATTAACTAAACATACCTGGAGGTTGTGGTGTGGCTGTGTAACATGCAACTGTTGCTGCTGCGACATATGCAAGTGGTCGATGGGAGGCGGCGTAGGTCGCAGACGGTAACCATAGCCTCGGTAGCGGGCCCAGTCTCCGCCAGTCGCCTGCTGGTGTTGTTCGGCCATGTGCTTCAAAGTCTGAGCTGCCGGTGACATCTCTCCCCCGGCGTACGGTCTCGGGGCAGTTTCCCCTTCAGGCGGCTCCAAGCCGATGCCCCCTCCATTAAATTTGCCCGCATCCAAATCGAAATCTTTCATGAACTCAGGGTACTCGGATATTTCAGTGATAAGGTCCTCGAATGTATCATCGCCGTCATCTTCACCTATCAGGTCTGCGAGGCCGGGGAATGCTGAAGCCGCATCGCGTTCAAGAGCCGCTGCGCACTCGTCGAGCCCGACGAACTCATCGTCTGCAACTTCAGATTTACATTCGGCCTTGCACTCTCGTTCGCAGTCTAAGGGCGTGGGGATCCGCGGCGGGGGCTGCTGCGGGGGCGGAGAGCTAGAGGTCTTTACAGCATTGGCGAGCGCCTTTACGGTGACATTTGTGGATATTTGCTGCGGTTGCGAATCAGCTGCCGAAGTTGTGAACTCGAGCTGTTGAACTATTTCGACCGAGAATTTGGTGAGTGCCTCGCCAGTGACTCCTCCACCCCCACATTGAAGCTTTGCCGGAGGTTCATAATCACCACATCCAAATTTTTGTTGCTGAAACAAATATACAGCATAAAAAACTTACTAGCAAAAAATTTTGTTATAAAACCTTTCATTTTACACTAGAGATTTTTATTCCCAATCTGTCAATTCGAAGATGATGTTTTTGTCCAATTTAAAATTTACTGAGCAAAATAATATGTATATTTGCAATAATGATAAGCAACCTTGGACGAATGGTAAACGATTTAATTATGTGCAGACATCACGTGTATGATTGCACGTTAACAACGAGGGAGTGCTCAAGTCTACAAATACGCGTGTGCGGTTATCACGTGAACTGATTCAGTTTAATTAATAGATTGACCATTATTATGTTCTTGCAAGATAATCTAAAACGACAAACGAGTTTTAAATGTCCGATCATTTAGGAAATATACGATTAAACAAGGATTAAAATTCAATTAATTATACACGTTCGTTTATAATTGACTTAAGAATACAAGTACAAATTACTTCTTTGTAAGATGATTTAGGTTCGATTTATAGAATTCTGGCAGAATGTAGGTCTACCTACAGCCACTGGCAGCGTTCTCTACACACAGTGTTATAATCTATGGTAAAGTGACAGAAAGCCCGCCAAAACTAAAACATAAAATTACACTTCTAATATTTTCTTCCCAAATGTTGCTAGTTGGATTGTTAATTCAAGTTAAATACAACTTGCACAATAATTGCGTTGTATAATTCAACATCGATAATAATATGATGACACGATATGATATCGATATGGGTACGTATGAAATTTTTATGCAGTTCTTTTTTCATTTCCTATTACAACATACACAGTACGCAGAAACATCAAATCGTTAAACTGTTTTCTCATCGGACATAAAACAATAATGAGATAAATGTTTTTTTTTTATTGCCCTTGTAAGCAGACGCGCATACGGCCCAACTGATAGTGAGTGGTTACCATCGCCCATGGATTTCAGCAATGCCAGGGGCAGAGCCAAGCCGCTGCCTACCGCTTAATACTCTCTACAAGCCTCGTTTGAAGAAAGACATGTCATAGCGCTCGGGAAACATCGAACTGTGTCTGAATCATTCCAAATTTAAACATATTACGGGGTGGGCCATAACGTAATACTTATTTGTCAATCTATACCAATCAGCTTTAGATATTGTCATCGGTTTTTCTTAGAGCAAAATACACCATATTAGAATATCAACAGAAAGCAGGTACAAGAGCCAGCGTACCGAGATTCGGAGGTCGTCGCGGTGAGCGGCGCGAGACAATGCGAGGCGTTTGTTGTGAAACTCGCGCAGTTTGCACAACTCTGACAAACCGCCCTACTGTACCTACGCCGACATGATCTAGCGCTGGTAAAAGGAGGTACGTGTCGAGAAGCTATGGCGGACGGTTCCGAGTAAATTGCGCCGGAACCTTGACGCGAACATAGAAACCTCTCAAAACAAATTACCGAGAACCACGTATTAAACAGAGCGGAGGTCAAACGAGGTGTGATAGGAAAATAACTTATTAACCATAAGTCTAAACGCGTCACATTATATAAAGCAAAAGTTAACAAATTAAAAGAAATATCTATCGAAACGCAACGACTCTTACAAATGCTTACGAAACATCTTAAGTTTGTGAAATTAACGTCTGCAGGCGATAGTCGCGTGCTAAGTCAATATAGAGCGTGAGGAACGGGAACGGGATGCTGTGCCATAGGGTCAACTCAATTGACGTTGAGTTACATCCGGCGCGGCTACTCAGATACGGCACGTGCTGCGCTAGTAATTATCACCTTACATTCAGTATCGTATTATAACACTGTTTATATAAAAATCCTAACAGTTTGCCAACACTTTCATTGGGTTATAATTCTTTAACAATTAACATGCACGTACATCGTATTTAGCATCAAAAATGTCGACTCACCGGTACAATTACAATGCATGCACGTGCGAGGCAAGGGGCACGTGGCTTAACGTAACACAAACAAGGAAGTTTTCTTATTACTTAAAGCGAATAGGTGAGATGTATTATCTTACCTTTAGACATGAGATCGCTCTTGCATCATCAATATGTTAACCGAGATATGCACATACGAATAAAATATATTTTACGTTGTTAATATAGCTAATACTATCGAAATCGAAGTTTCTAGCAGTACACGTTTATTACTGGTGGTAGGACCTCTTGTGAGTCCGCGCGGGTGGGTACCACCACCCTGCCTATTTCTGCCGTCAAGCAGTAATGCGTTTCGGTTTGAAGGGTGGGGCAGCCGTTGTAACTATACTTGAGACCTTAGAACTTATATCTCAAGATGGGTGGCGCATTTACGTTGTGGATGTCTATGGGCTCCAGTAACCACTTAACACCAGGTGGGCTGAGAGCTCGTCCACCAACCTAAGCAATAAAAAAAAAAAAATTTTGGACAATTAACTTACTACATGGACAACGCTACTGTGTAGATTGCTCGAAATGGCAGGAAGATCAGGTTTGCGCTCGCTTTTCTTGGCTTGCCGTTTTGCTTTTCCTTCAAGAAAGCGCTTCTGCAGGGCGCTCGTCTCCAGGTTTTGCTGTTCGCATGCTCCGCTGAACGACTGATCGAACCTTGGTACGCACTCGGACTGGCGTCGTCGATAAGTTTCTATCCTACGCCTGTAACAATAAAAATAGAGTACATTCAATCTAAAAACAATGCTTTTTTTTCTTCTAACATCTACGACCTCTAGGACCTCTTGTGAGTCCGCACGGGTAGGTACCACCACCCCGCCTATTTCTGCCGTCAAGCAGTAATGCGTTTCGGTTTGAAGGGTGGGGTAGCCGTTGTAACTATACTGAGACCTTAGAACTTATATCTCAAGGTGGGTGGCGCATTCACGTTGTAGATGTCTATGGGCTTCAGTAACCACTTCACACCAGGTGGGCTGTGAGCTCGTCTACCCATCTAAGCAATAAAAAAAAACGACGAGCAAACGGTCGTCGGGCGGTGAACACCGAATGTCAACATCAACGAATGGCTTAATAGTCATAACCTCCTTGAGTAAGAGATCAAATTTTCAACTGGCTCAAAAGTCTATCCTAACCGTAATACAGCTTTAGACATTATTATAACTGAAGTATAATAGTGGCCCATTAAAATTCCTTAAAGCCAGTACTTGAAATTGGAATTAGGGAAAGGAGTAAATAGAAAGAAGGTAATAATTCTGTATGTCGTAGCTGAAGTCACAGGTTTATAATAAACGGAACTTAGAAATTTAGAATGTATGTGATATTTTGATTGATAAACATACAGGCTATTATCATGCAACAAACATCGGTCAACAATAAAGTTATTGCAAACAAGCGGCCCGCTCCGGCTCCGCTCGAGTCTTTAACAAAAATTTCAACGACATATGACGCAGTTTTTTTTTTTTTTAAATAATATAACACTTAATGCGGCATAACTATAATAGTTAGACATATGCTGTCGCGACACTTTTTGTAAATAATAATGTGTTCTACAAAGTCGTAGTACATTATTTTATTCTATCATCAATAGTTTTCGCAGAGCACGGGATATAAAGAATATTTAGGTAATATTTTTACACCTTGGGTTACATTATTGAAGTTTTAGTAAGGATCCCTAATTTTTTTCAAAAAAAGATTATGGCCTATGTCATTCGGGAATAGTTTAGCTTTCAAAAAGTGAAAGAATTTTTCAAATAGGTTCAGTAGTTTCGAAGCCTATTCAATACAAAAAAACAAACAAATCTTTCCTCTTTATAATATTAGTATAGATAGTATAGACTACAACAAGTAATCAAAGTATTTCAAGGGATTCAGAAGTAACAGAACAACGTTTATCGGATAACAATATTTCAACCGATGCTCAGTCAGCCGCAACTCCGAGCGCGGTCACCTTGAGCAAATGTTAATGCGGACAGTCTGGCTTTATAAAAAAAAATATCATTACAAGCTTTTCATTTATTCATCAGCATCATTCGCCAACGATATAAGGCTCAAGGTCGTTTGTAGTCATTGGCGTCGAGACGTAATCTGGTTTTTGACTATCACTACGTAATAAGTCATAGAGACAACTATGTTTGGATTTAAATAATGTGTTATGTAATTGTCTTAGCACATTCGTTGTGGTAACTACGTAATACGAGGCGGTTCGTATCATAGACAATCAACAGCAATTTAAAAAAAATGCGAGAAATGCGGATACAATTTTTTTAACAACTTGTGTACTGCAAAAAATACTAAATATATTATATACACACATCAAAAATATCTATGGTATTTGTACGCCCAGACCACTACGTACTTATAGAACGAGTTAGTTTTGACAAATCACATGTAGGTAGTTGTAGTTGAAATTAAAGAATTAGCGGTTGCTATTACTGATGATCAAGAGCTTACGATGACTACTTACTATCGTCATATAAGCAGAACGTTTTTTTTTTATTTATACTGCACTTTATACAAAAAGTATACACTAACTGGAAGCCTCCTATTTTGTTCATTTTTAGTCAGTTCAGAGAATATAAAAAATTCTTGGCAACATTATTAACTCTACTAACATTTAGAATTATCGCTGTGCCTTAGTGACGACAAAGCTCGGACGCATATTGTGCAATACGCGTCTGCACGCCATAGGGGGACAAGGAAACTCAATGTGCCATTCATTATCTTCTAACGCTTGCGTTAAATTGACGACGTTCTGTAATTTTCAATTCAGTTAAAATTGAACTGTCTTGATTGAAAATCTCTCAAGCCATTAGCAGTAATTTCTAAAAAGAATTTTCATGAAGAGCTTTCCAAACATTTTTTTAATAGCTTAGAAACGAACTTACAGCTTAACTGTTCTTTTATCATAGCTAACATTGCCACCCTCTTTGTCTGTTTAAAAAAATGAAGATTTTGGAAGGAAATTATATAAATACGATACTACCTTTAAAATTTTTTTTTTTAAATAATTATAACAAAATATTATTATTATATTATTACTCTGCACTACCTTTGGTTGACTGGTAGAGAATGCCTTAGGCATTAAGTCCGCCAATGTAAATTTTACATGAAGTGTAATAAGTAAATAAATATATATACGAATAATAAAAAAATATTAAAACGTAAAATTGAAGCGTTTCAAATAAATATATCAACCTTTATATATCTGATATTGCATATCAATGAAAGCAGTTTATAACAACCACTGCAATTGGCAAACAATACATCACGTAACATTCAAGTTTGTAAACTTTTACATAACACAGATGCAATCCCCGTATCGCTTTAAGAAGACAGGTTTGTTTAATAAAATTCAATTGTAAAATTTTATAATGGCTGTCCCAACGTTATTAATCCGCAACTAACAATTGCCTCGCGACAGAATTAGGTAGTGTTTTAACATATACCCGTACAGACTTATATTACGACAGTAGGCAAAAGCCGAGATTTGACAACCATACACGTTGTTTCAAAAGTAAATTCGTAGGACGAGAATACAATTAAAAAAAAAAAAAACAATACGAGTAATGTATAAATTACGTAATTAAAACTGTCCGACAACACAAAATTTATCAAACACGTAATTTCAAGTACTTGAACTACGTAGCGTACGTAGTACCTAGTTATCGGATATTGTTGCAATGTTACAATTTATCACTTGAAGCAGTAGCCGGCTGATTACGATTTTAAAACTTTGTAAAAATAATATCTCATTACGTCTATGTATTCTGTACAAAAATAACCTAAAGCAAGTGACAATAAATAGAAAATGCATATAAATCAGTATTGTCAAGGTGGTTGGTTACAAAGGAATTACGAAATCGAATGTGTACGTGAACTAAAACGTTACGATGTTTATTTACTTGAGCAATCAACAGCTACACACACACTCACGAGTAGATAAACGATACGTCACAGAGATAACGTAAAAAGCTATTCAAGGTTTATCAATATGCGAATGTCTTGAAGTGAAAATAATACCACTACGCGAATGGCCATTTTAAATTCTTACTTCACAATTAACGAAATTCACTTTTCTTTCCTACTTATGCTGGTAGCTTAGAGGGCTATGCCAGCGTTACCAAACGACTAGCTCACAGGGCTTTCAACTGGTGAGGAAATTCACTAAACTAATTTTAATGTATCGAAACTTGCAATTGTGATTTGTGTGAATGTTTCTTTAAATTTAACTATTCGAAAAGGAATATGTAGTTGCGATTGGATCTCGCTTAGAAGGGCAGACGTGACTCAACAAGTGTATAATATCATATTCATGTTGAAAACGACACAGCACTATAACCATATATGCAGTAGCGTATACGCTACAACACAGTGTAACTCGTAGGTGTTTTTGTTTGGTTCATTGACCAGCCACGGTTGTCGCGCTACGCATACAACGTCTTCGATAAGTCCTGATTGTATGTCACGCTATGTCACTGACACCGCTCTTTATCCCCACAGATATCCCTGCGATATGATATGGATCGATACTAAATTAGAATTTTACAAATTGTTAGTTTTGCACCTATTTTTAAACAACGCAAGCAAATAGTTGCCCGAACAAAGGTCGTAATAAAAAATTCTAAAAGAATCACTATTCATTGAACCTGATAATATCATAATACAACATAGTCGAAATTTTATAGAATTCTAGTCGACGCCTTTCCGTGCTCAACCCAGGACATTTCGTCTCGGCGTTCAAGGGGTATCCCTACAAATGATCCCATTAACACAGGGGGTCGTCCCTCGCTGCGCTCGGCTAGCAGTATTGATCGCTATACTAGTAAACCGTCTTAACAACGACACCCACATTTGTCTACACATATACATTTATATACTTATCTCCTATAAAAATAAAAATATTTGAAATATATATTTGTTCGCTATACGTTCCAGAGACATTCATCTGTTGGGATGAAACTAATTCCGTTGTAATTGGCACTCTAGGGAGAAGGTTTCTATCAGAGTAACATCAACGTACGATAAATAGCGCGCGAATAGTTTCAAGAAATCGATGTTCTTCATACAGTTAACGATAATCACAGCATTCACTAGCAGGAAATGAAAGACGCTGATACAATCCGCTGGATTCGGGCAGAGCAGGACCGAGCATTATGACAAAATTTGGAGGAGCCCTATGTCCAGTAGTGGGCGTCCGCGGGCTGATAATGATAATGTTAAGAAAATGATTGTGGGTTTTTTTTATATAGATTTTGGTGGAGGTTATTTGGCTAGCGCAGTTAATGGACATCTCAATCTCAATTTTGAAATGACCATCTTTATGCGTGCAGAAACTGTGCGGTCGCCGTGCAGCGTAAAATAATCTCGTATGGGGTATGCTGGATATAAGAACTAAGACATGGCACACAACCGACACTGCAGTAAGTCGTCTTGACTATTGACGCACTTGTTACAAAAGTATTGAAGATAGAGTATTGTGAGCCTACTTACCTAGTAGGTAGATACATAGATTCTGCCTATTTCTCGTGCCTTAATATTGATGTCTATGGGCTCCGATAAACAATAGCATCGGGTGTACTGAGTTTCTTCTCTCAACTAGTGCGATACAAAACAAGACATGGCGTGAAAACCCGTTAAAACTTAGAGAACCATGAAATTTCTCGAATTCCTCAAATCGCTAAATCGATTAAAATGGTCATCGTGTTTTCATAAGCCTTTTGTCTTAAAATATGGCTTTTAGTACACATCAGTATTATAGACAGTACAAAGTATATTTATTTGCTCAAGTATAAACTAATAAACACAACATCGTCAGTATTTATATGTATTTACCACAATATTACTGTTCAAACAACCAATTATCGTGAACCGTGTATAAAGAAAATGACCGGCTGTTACTTGCGTGGATGAAGAGACGAGCTCGAGACCCTGCTGGTGTAAGACTATTGTCTACAAACACTTTTATTTTATTTTTATTGCTTATATGGGTGGACGAGCTCACAGCCCACCTGGTCTTAAGTGGTTACTGGAGCCCATAGACATCTACAACGTAAATGCGCCACCCATCTTGAGATATAAGTTCTAAGGGTCTCAGTATAGTTACAACGGCTGCCCCACCCTTCAAACCGAAACGCATTACTGCTTCACGGCAGAAATAGGCAGGGTGGTGGTACCTACCCGCGCAGACTCACAAGAGGTCCTACCACCAGTAATTACGCAAATTATAATTTTGCGGGTTTGATTTTTATTACACGATGTTATTCCTTCACCGTGGAAGTCAATCGTGAACATTTGTTGAGTACGTATTTCATTAGAAAAATTGGTACCCGCCTGAGATTCAAACATCGGTGCATCGCTCAACACGAATACACCGGACGTCTTATCGCTTAGGCCTCGACGACTTCGACACTACAGCGTAAATGTCGATGCTCATCTAGATCCACGTGGTCGAAGTCTCGACTGTAGTGGAATGTCATACCCGATCCTGCGGACCGAATGGTAAATAGTTGACGTCGCCCAAAACACGTCATTACAGATCCTCTCGATCCATTAACGGTGCTTTTAGGTACCACAAGCATCGGTCGCCGTCCTCGTCGAACCCGTCGCTTGCGACGAAGGGCTCAACGAGCGAATTAACCAACAGACACAGCCCACTGAGTTTCTCGCCGGATCTTCTCAGTGGGTCGCGTTTCCGATCCGGTGGTAGATTCTGCGAAGCACTGCTCTTGCTAGGGTCAGTGTTAGCAACACTTTGGTTTGAGCCCCGTGAGCTCACGTACACGTTAGGGTGAAGCTGAAATAGCCTCTCAAGGCTATCAGCATAGATAGGGAAAAAAATGGAATGATGTTTGCCATATTTTAACATTGTAACATCACAATTTTGCGATTGTAATAGGGAAAAAATAACATGAAGACACTAACTACTACATGTTGTAGATGATTTTTTCTTGAGACCGGGATCGCGTACCTGGATATTACATCTCATGAGCATAAAGACACAGACAAATGTCCTACTTTTTGTACCGAAATGAATGATTGCATTTGTAACAGAAACACCCAGATCAGTATAGTAGTACACTTGCCCAATAATACACAGTAATATGTCCTATCGTAGATAATTATTGATAATTCAACATATATATTTTTCGAAATTTATGAATAACATAGTGAATTATATTTTTGATAAGCTTAATTGTAATGTGTAATGGGTTTGGCTTATATTCATGAAAAAAAAAACATATTTTAATTACTTACTGACTTGCAGATAAGTGACTTCACAAATAAATTATCTGTAAAGTGATAATACTACCGAGGTTGTGTACCAGTGACTAGCTATTCAGTACCGTTAGGCATACCTACATACACCGATACTCCAACATAATTTCACTAAGTGCAACCACGCTGCACTAACACATACAAATTCTAATGTAGTACACGATACTATTTTGAGTATGCTTAGCCTCGGGAATAGCATGTTGTGTTGCATCGTTTCCTTTTATGAAAAATCACATTAGATAGGTTATTTAGATTATTAGGAAAGCGTGAACTTTTCTATTTGCTCTAGCTGTTGTCGAAAGTTGTGTTAATTTTCTTGGAGTATTTTTACCTTTTATTATATTATGTCGATTGAGGAAAAAATACCAAAGAGCAGCGTCAGCTATTAACCTAATTCTGAAAAAATCTTATAATAAATAACACCACATAGGCTTTTTTTGCGCATTGACTGTTGGTTTATGTTTTTGCGGCAAAAACTACACTGTCGATTTCTGATAACCCTGAATTTACAAAGCGAAGTATATTTCGAGTAAGTATGTAGTTTGCAAACTCAATCAAAATTATAATAGAAAATAGTTCCAGCTTATGAGGCCGTAGATCTGTATACGCTCCTTCAAATTCGTAGAGAGGATGTGACTCATATTTTATCTAGAGATTGTTCTAAGAATTACACCTAAAGGTATACGGTAAAAGAATTGTTGGCTTGCGAAAGATAGCTCGTGTTTTCATGGATATTTTTATAATGTTTGCATTGTCTCACTCTCGTCCGCCATTTGATTTGGTGGTATATCTTTAATGCAGTCTAAACTCAGAATTATCCGGTTAAAAGTAGGAAGTAATATTATTTAAAAAAAATATCTCTAAGTTATGTGTACATAGCATAATGTGCACGTAACGGGTGTCGGGTGCTCAACAAGTCTGTCAAAAGTTTTTATAAAGTTATGATTAGTGTGCGATAGCAGCATTTAAATCGTTTGCTCACCTGTCACTGTATGCTTTAAAAAAAACGAATTAAAAATGTTGCCAAAATCAGTCTTTCGTAAAAATAATTAGAATGGTCATAAAAATGTCCACAAATCATAAACGTATTGATATTTGGATCTAGGAATGATGATGATGATGATGACTTGTAGTAGGACCTCTCACATGAGATACCAACCCGCGCGGACTCACAAGTCCGCAGAGTAGGTATCACCACCCTTCCTATTTCTGGCGTGAAGCAGTGATGCATTTTGGTTTGAAAGGCAGGGTAGCCGTTGTAACTATACTGAGACCTTAGAACTTATATCTCAAGGTACTGTGCTTATCAACCGGAATTAATTGGTGGCAGGATTGTCTATGGACCACTTAATAGCAGTCTGGCCCTGAACTTATCTACTCATCTATAAAAATAAAATACAAAATACTTGTATGTGGCATGAGTGTACTACTTGCTTGTTTGATCTGTTTTGTGTTATAGTAGCCACAAAAATTACAATGCATCAGATATTTGGTATGTGAATTATACAATTGATTAAGAGACTGTAATGAATTTGAATGTTAACAATGAGCTGATTGATCGCAGAAATATCACATTCTAACCTTAGCAACTTTTTTTTAATGCTGTGGAATTCGTTTACGGATACCCGGTCCAGGGGGGTAACGAGCCAGGTTATCCTACCTAAGCTGAGAGCCTTGAGAGGCTATTTCAATGTAACCTTAACTAGTAGGTGAGCTCACGGGGCTCAAACCTGACGACCTTGCAGTAAAAATGTATGACCCAACCAATCTTTAGCTTTCTTAGAAATATATATTAAATTATTTATACATCAGAATGTGTATAGTCAAAACTAAATAATAAAACAAAATTACTTAACGCTATTTTTAAAATTAAAATATACCAAAATCAGTGGTACAAAATATTCCATTTTAAAGTTGTTTTTACTGTGAATATGTCACTTAAATATTATAATTATAGGTTCTACTAGTTATATAACGGTGAAAAATAATGCATTTCTAAATGTATTTTATTTTATTTTATGGACATTATAAATTTTATGGATAATCAAATTAATGACCATAATAATTACAATTCTATTAACAAGTGTAAAAAGATACCTGGCTATTAATATTGGGTCAACACTATTTTAATTAATTTAGTCTTTATTAATGTGTAGAGCTTCAATATACAGATTAAACCAATACATTATTAATTAATATTTTAATTACTATTATAATATTAAATTTATATTAATTAAAATTTTATAATTTAAAAATAATATAATAATTTAGTTGTTATAATATTTTAATTATTAATTATTAATTAATGATATTATAAATACGAAATTAACTCTGTCTGTTACATTTTCTTGCCAAAACTACTGAATATAGCTGGACACCTTGCAATAGCCAATTCGTACATAGAAAGCTAGTTTAACATTAAAATAATATGGTATATCATTGAAGTCTTAAAATCTTACACAGGAATCCTAGCACATAATCAGTCTGTCAAGCTTTTGATTAAAAGGAAAGGATTCAATATTCTTATCACATACTTCTCCAGTATCTATATTGGTTTACAGAGTAAAAAAAATATTGTTAAACATTCTACATTCCTCTAGTATAATGCCCTTCACATGCCACTAGTGCACAGAAATCCTTACAACTGTACAACATTTATACAAAATAATATGCAAATAAGTGAAAATGCTGTCTGCTTCATGTACAGACTATAAATGACTCTTCGTCAATGTATTGCGTTTGTGTGCACATACTATTTTGAGAGTCACAATTTAAAAAAATGACTGGCTTTCCAATAATCAATAATTAATAAAATTAATTCATTTGCAGAAAAGTTCTATTTCATTCTAACATATTTTCCAATATTTTTATTAATTAAATTAATAATTTATTTGAATTTGTTTGCTGTCTAAAGTAAATTGTAACAGACTATAAATGAAAACAAAGCTGCTTAATATTTTTAATTTAAGAAGAAATATTTAATTTCGATTAATTTAGTTTCTTTAAATTAATGTTTAGAAATACTTTTAGATGGTGTTTCATTTAGTCAAATAAGCTTAACAATAAATTAAATTTTTATCATAACAATAAGATTTTTATGACGCTTACCATCCTATTTAAAAAGAAATTAAGTTATCTTACCTTAAGCGGTCTACAACAGCTTGTCGTTTGGGAGGTAGAATCATTTCCTCCATAGGCTGTAGCATATTAGGCGGATGCTGGGCGGGCGAAGCGCCGGGCAGCAAGCCGCCCGCGCCACCTCCTCCAACCAGATGCTCCACGGTGACGATTTTAGTTCACTTTTGTCGTTTCATAATGAAAAAGTCCTACCAACCGACCCTAAACACAAATTTCAAGTACTGCCATGCAAATGAGATAACATCGAGATAAAATAATTTAAGTTCGTCCTGAATCCTTTAAACCAAATATTCATGTTGACACTGCAGTACGATACCAACTACAGTTTTGGGTTTATTTTAGGATTGATATATTCATCTTTTAACAAGAACGTCACTGGCAAAAAGTATCTTTAAATTTTACGAATAAAGTCACTAACACTAAACAATTACGTTACAGAATCAATGTTCACTGATAATATAAAAGAACACAAAGCAACTGCACTTCTATTAAAAACCAAAAACATATTAAAGAGTTTTTATGATGGATTTAACTGTTCAAATTGAGATTTTATTAAATAGGTTTTTATGAATTAAACAGTTCAACACGGGCACATCTTTTCGGTTGTCGGAGTTTGACTTAACTTGAGTGAATGACAAAAGCACTAAGCAGCAAACGCCAAACCCAAACATCAACTTTACTTAGAGTTGACCAATGCCAAGTTGAATAAAATCGATTTGCCAGGATCGATGAAAAAAATTACAAAATTGTTGGACGGTTAAATTTTGAGGGATTGGGTTCTGTAGGTTGATGAGGGGCTATTTAAAAACACAACTGCTTCATTATAATTATATTGCAGATTGCTTGAACACTTTTACACCATTATACAATTATTATCTTTATATTTTTTATAAAACTATTTCATGTTTCTCTTGCCGTGTCTAGATGAGAAGTAATAACATTTTCTTACGAGAATACAATGATCTGTTTTTAAAACATTTAAAATTATTCCAATATTCGAAATCTAATCAAGTGTCAAGTGTTGCCTGCCATTACATTTATATACAAACTCCAACAAAAATTGATTTCGGGATTGGTGGTTCCATTTTGAGCCACTTTTCTGTTTCTATGGGACAAATACTTTCATGGAAAATCGACGGATACCAATTAAAAAAAATTCGAAAGTATGTGATTAATTATTCAAATTCACATATGTTTAGTATTGTGGTGGTAAGTTCCACTAAGAAACATTTTGACGTTTCCAAATTATGTACCTACTTATAAAATTCAGATATTAAGATGGTTCCTACGGTAAGCACTAATACCAGATTCGCGGTGCCACCTCTAGGTCACCCGACTAACGGGTGGTCGAGGCGATCATCGACGATTCGACCTCAGTACAACAGCCCGTCAGACTGCTTTCGGCGGTGCCGTTGGTGTCCCTGAATACTCCGCCGGATCAGAACCTGCCTGCCGGCTCGGAACATGACCTATAGCTAGCGAGCCGCACTTACTTGCACTCTCAGATCCCGTAACCGTCACCGGGGGAGATCACCTCATTTATGGACCAGTCCCGGGTTAAAGCCTTTCTCTGGCCTCCAGCTCGGCAGTAACGGATTAGTGCGGAGAGTGATGAGTTCAACAGAGGGATCTCTGTTGGACGGTTAAATTTGGGGGGATTGGGTTTTGTAGGTGAGGGGCTATTTAAAAACACATTCTTCATGGTAATATAATTATATTGTAAATACTTTGTACACTATTACACCATTATAATATTTTATTTTTATTAAACTCTAAGACAAATTAACTGTATAATCTACTAATTTCACTCTATTCACGCTCTGACCTTGTCTAGATGAGAAGTCATTGTCTTTTCTGAAGAAAAGACAATTATTTGTTTCAAACATTTAAATAAGCATTCCAATATTCGAAATCTGTAACCTTACATGTGTCAAGTGCTGTCTGCCATTGCTTACATACTCAAACTCCAACAATCTCTCGTTCAGCCGTCTCCATCTGCGAGATAACGGACTCGCTGAAGTCGAACGTCACCTTCTGAGACTTGTTGCTATCGATCAACGGAGCCATGATTGCTGGCAGCGACAAACCTTGGTCTATTAGTGAAACGAGGAAACAGCGCTGCCCTAGCTTATGGGCCTACAGTCCCTTTGCCTGTTAAATAGACGTTTCTCTAACAAAAACGGGCTGTCATTAGTGTCATTGTACCGAAAAAAAGAATTTGCTGTGAGCTGTCTGTGAGTTTAAAAAAGGAAATTAAAGTGAATTATACATTAAAAATGTTTGCAGTCCGTCCCAGAGTGGGAACATTCTATTTGAAAAGAATTTTATCCCGTTCAATGACTAATGTAATAATTGTAGCCCCGGGATGTGAAATGATAACCTCAAGACCAACGAATGGTTAGCAGTTTGAGTTAAGCCTAACGCTGAAGTGTAGTAGTATTTCTAAAAACGATTCATTTTCAATTACAGTTTTCTTCGCATCCAAATTAAAAGAATTCCAGCACTTTAGTACTGTAACTGAAAAACAAAGCAATGAAAGCTTAAAAGGAAAGTCTGAAAAAAGAGAATTTCAAGCCGAAACGAGAATGTTGCTAGATATTGTAGCTCGATCTTTATATTCAGATAAAGAGGTTGGTAGTCCAATTTTTATTCTAAGGTGAAAGGACTTGCAAAGCCTGTCATTGTACCTATTTTGTTTCTGTGTTTAAACATTGTATTTTTTTTAAATATGATTTATTTAGTTTTTCTTAAAGATTAACTTTTACTCATGTGCTATTAGAAAAATTGATTAAGAGACTGTAATGAATTTGAATGTTAACAATGAGCAGATTGATCGCAGAAATATCACATTCTAACCTTAGCAACACAAGCTTCTTTTTCTTTTATTATCAGTGACCATGATCCTGAGTTGTTGAAGAACTTTTTAAGACTTAGAATAACAAACAGAAACTTACTAGTGAAAATTACTAAAAAAATCTTGTTATACACTTAAATTTTATGATTAACACATACAGTATGCGTATATGAAAGCATTAAATGAAATTGAGACCGTAAAATGTAAATGAACAATTCAATAATTTTCTGACTTGTTTGATTTAGAATATTGGTTTGCCTTTTGAGGAAAAAAGTTCGATTCTCGATCAAGGTAGTAGTTGCACTGATTTAATAGTGATATATGATCAGCTTATTGTTAGTGCTACAAAATATTAAAAGTAATGAATTTCTATGCTCCTTCAATGTTGAAATTGTAGTCTGGAACTTCTTGCCAAAGACTCATGATATACCACACAATCAAAGAACGAATTCAATCCAATAGCTTTTTTGTGGCACTAAATCAAAAGATACAATTAAATAGATTAATAAAATACTGAAATTCAATTCAAATACATAGCAAACAGTAATACTAAGATCCAGTTGGAATTGAGCCTTTCAGTGTCAATCATATTATGTCTTTTGCAGGTATTTATTAGAGAACTAATATCTAATGCAAGTGATGCTCTTGAAAAATTCAGATACCTGAGTGTAAGCTCAGTACCAGAGTCTGGAAACCTAAAAGAATTGGACAGACCACTTGAGATCAGATTAACAACCGACAAACAAAATCGTACAATTACATTCCAGGTAAAATTGAATTTTTGTAGAACAGCTGATATTATTTACAAGAGTTTTTTACGCGTATTTAATAAAGCCCTATTATTATTTACATAACTTATATTCTATGATATAGGAAGATATAACCCAAAAAGTGGTTGAGGTCAGACAGGCAGCCAGTTATAAAATTCAATGTCATTTGATTCATGTCATTGTCATTTAATTATACTCCCAGTATGCACTTATAGACAAGGGCATTGAGCATATTTTGATGTTGTTGCAGACACTGTTGGATGTTAAATAATAGTCCATGTAAAGCAAATACTTTACAAAAACTACAAAGTATGTTAATCACACATTTGCTCAATATTTTTGAACTCATATTTATAGTTATAGTCATATTTATTTACAAACACTTTGCATGGACCATAACACAACATAACTTTTACAGTTGAACCTCCTGTTACACATGTTACATTAAACGCGCAATTAAACAGTAAAAGGAATATTGATAATAATCATAATTTTGTAAGATGAACACAATCAATAAAAATATTTTAATGTCTATTCAAGGACTCTGGTATTGGTATGACGAAAGAAGAACTCACGCAAAATTTAGGAACCATAGCACGATCCGGATCAAAGTCATTCATTGAAGAAATTAAAAAACAAGGTGCTGAACAAGCCAGCTCCATAATTGGGCAATTTGGTGTTGGATTCTATTCTTCATTTATGGTGGCTGACAAAATAGAAGTATTCACAAGAAGCAGTAAAGGCGATTCACCAGGATATCAATGGTCATCAGATGGGTTAGATAATACTTAAAATATTTAAATTAAATATTTTTACACTTACAACATAAAACTTTGCATTTAGATTGTATTAAATTTAATTTTTAATGTAAATTTCACATAGTTAATGTTCAGTGTCAAAATGCCACACCAAAACCAAATCCTTTCTAGGTCAGAAAATATATACTTAAATTTTCATGTCTTCCAGATCTGGCACATATGAAATTCAAGAAGCTGATGGAGTTGAAATTGGCACAAAAATAGTTGTATATTTAAAAACAGACTGCAGAGAATTTGCAGATGATGATACAGTAAAAAGTATGTTCATTTAAAAAAAACTATTTGAATCTCACGAATGATATTTATAATACAAATTTGTTCTAGGTATCATTAAGAAATACAGCAATTTTGTTAGCAGCCCTATTTTTTTGAACAACGACCAAGTTAATTCTATTAAGGTAAGATTTGTAATTTTTTCTTTTAACAAAAATAAGTGTAACTCAGATTAATATATGAAACAGAATTCTTAGAATTGGTCCAGTAGTTCAAGTACGAACTACATTCAAAGAACCAAAAAAAAATGAATACAAGTTGTAAGGATATTTCCCAAAGGTAAAGAAAGATTAATGGGCTATTTCCAAAATAAACTAAAATGAAAATTCTTTTGTTACTACACATTATTTTCGAAAGGACCTTGTGCATTAAAACATTATTAAAATATAAATTTTTTGATGAATGTACTGTTATTATTAATATTTCTGATTTATTTCAGCCTTTATGGCTATTTGAACCAAAAGAAATAACTCAAGAGCAACATATTGAATTTTACAAATTCATCAGTAATTCATATGACAAACCTCGTTTCACACTTCACTACAAAACTGATGCGCCATTGAGTATAAGATCTATATTGTATGTGCCAGAAGGGAAGCCTGGTCTCTTTGAACTGTCACGTGATTCTGATGTAGGAGTAGCATTGTACTCCAGGAAGATATTGATTAAAAGCAAAGCAGAAAATATACTACCTAAATGGTTGCGATTTGTTAAAGGTGAGAAATTGTCCTAAAATTAATTCAAAAGAATATTCAGAAGATCATTAAAATATTTCATTAGAGGTTTCTGGCTCATCCTCATTAATATAATAATTAATAGTGACATAAAAAATCTACTCTGTCAAACAAATTATGGAATCCTTTACAGTGCGTAGTAGGATACATAAATTTTTTTCGCCTGTTTGTTAACAGTCAAAAACTACTGGACCAGTTTTAATGAAGATTTTGCCATTTAAAGTTAATAACAAAGCTAAAAAGGGTGGGCTCCTATTTATATTTTTTATTCTGCATCCCTGTGTCAAATGGAACTATGGGACTTATGTTTTTACTTTATTTTCAGGGGTTGTAGACTCTGAAGACATTCCGCTAAATCTCAGCAGAGAATTGTTACAAAACAGTGCGCTTATTACGTAAGTTCATAGAAACAGCCTAATCAGTTTTTATTATATTTCAAATCATCCTGTATTTAAATAAAGTAGAGTACTGTTTTTGCTGTAGTTACACACTAAATTATAACAAAGATCTCATCAAATACATTAACCACTGTATAATTTACATTACAGTAAACTGAGAACAGTCCTAACAAACCGGTTTCTGAAGTTTATGGTTGAAATGTCACAGAAAGATCCTTTGCAGTATGAGGCATTTTACAAAGACTACTCCATATTTCTGAAAGAGGGTATAGTTACAAGTCAAAGCCCATTGGAAAAGGTATAATCTTATAAACTATTATAAAAGTATTATTTAAGTTTACAGTCAATAAATCTGTATGATAATCTATCTCTTATTACTTCAGGAAGAAATTGCGAAATTATTACGATTTGAGTCATCGAAACTGAGTAATGGTCAAAGAACTTCCCTATCGGATTATAGTTCACGACAGAAAGATGATCAAAAGTCAATCTTTTATCTAGCAGCTCCTAGGTATGTTTTGCTAAAAACACAATATAGACTACTAGAACTTTAACATTTATTCAAATGTATTATTACACAATATTAAACTGTTAAATTTTAAAGGTGTTGTTAGTGTGGATTTTTTAATGAAAAATGTTTTATTTCAGTCGAGAACTTGCAGAAACATCGCCATACTACGAATCACTTAAAAAACGCGATATCGAAGTATTGTTTTGCTATGAAATGTATGATGAGTTGGTGTTGTTAGAACTCAAAGAATTCGGTGGTCGAGCTTTAGTTTCAGTTGAAAACGACATGCAGAGAGATCCACTAGATAAATCGGAATCTATTATAGGTAACATAAAAAATATATTTGTATAGTTTTCATTTTGAAATTAAGCATTAACATAACAAAACCCTTTTATTATACGCTTTATATTAGCTTCACTTTCTTTTTATTGCTTATATGGGTGGACGAGCTCACAGCCCACCTGGTATTAAGTAGTTACTAGAGCCCATGGACATCTACAACGTAAATGCGCCACCCACTTTGAGATATAAGTTCTAAGATCTCAGTATAGTTACAACGGCTGCCCCACTCTTCAACCCGAAACGCATTACTGCTTCACGGCAGAAATAGGCAGGGCGGTGGTACCTACCCGCACGGACTCACAAGTGGTCCTACCACCAGTTAAATATAGGCTACGACTAGGTTTTCTGCGTTCGTGACCCTAACGTACGTACGTTTGCATGTTTTTTGCATGCACGTTTAAAAATAACCTACACTAAAGTCTAAATAAACATTCAAGTGATTGTCGAGACATTAATATTAAAATTTCAATTTTTTTTTTTTAGGCAGTGAGGGCCTGCAGCAATCTCAAGTGGATGAGTTAATCTCTTTTCTGAAAACGAACTTAACTGGGAAAGTATTTGATGTGCGCACAACGCAGAAGCTAGATTCTCATCCTTGCGTCATTGTCGTACCAGAAATGGCGGCTGCGAGACATTTCATTAGAACACAAGCTCAAAACCTCACTGAGGAGAACAGATTTGCCCTTTTACGACCACAGTTAGAAATAAATGCTAAGTAAGTAACTACTGAATCAGAACAGAGACAGTCTAATCATAAACAAGCAAAATGTTTTCTTAAGGTGTCTACGTGGCTAAATGATATAGATATATACACAAATACAATATGAGGAAAATTTAATTAATACTATTAAAGATACAAATACAATTTCAAGAAGTACCTATTCTGTTCTTGATTAATAATTGCGAAAGTAAACACTCAGAAATTTCTTTCAAATTGCGATTACATTATGGCCCCTTGACATTAACCGACACACACACCACCTAGTCACGTCACGCATACCGCGTAATGGTGGACTGGTGATGAATGGTCTATACTCTATCTCAAATGCATAGCGAAAGCTTTTCCGAAGTTTTCCGCAGCTTTATTTAATAATATTAAAGCTTTCTACCATAGTTTTAATTGTCTTTTGTGTCTTACCAGTTTTATTTTTTATTGCTTAGATGGACGGACAATACTCACGAGCCACCTGGTGTTAAGTGATTACCAGAGCCCATAAACATCTACAATGTAAATTAATAAATTAAAATACTGGTATTATACCTCACGCTGGTACTTCACGCCTGTACAAAAAGTTTTACTTTATAAAGCACAAGTCCGGCCTCGCCTGTTGTACTGCTCCCACATCTGGGCTGGGGCTCCCAAATATCAGCTAGTTCCATTTGACTCCATACAAGAGAGAGCCGTTCGCATTATCGATAATCCCATTCTCTCGTATCGTTTAGAACCTCTGGGTCTGCGGGGGGACATCGGTTCTCTCTGTATTTTGTTTCGTATGTTCCATGCGGAGTGCTCTGAGGAATGGTTTGAAATTATTCCATTGTTTTTACCAACTCCTCGCCCGCCACCGGAGTAGAGTTCATCCATACTACCTAAAACCACTCCGTTCATACACAATACGTTTCCAAAGCCCTTTTGTGCCACATACCATTCGGCTTTAGAATAAGCTCCACTCTACGGCGTTTAGTGAGGGCTATGATATCTCTATCTTCAAACGAGGCTTGTGGAGAGTACTTTACGGTAGGCAGCGGTTTGGCTTTGCCCCTGGCATTGCTGACGTCCATGAGCAACGTTAACTACTCACCATTAGGTGGGCTTTAAGCTCGTCTGCCTACAAGAGCAATAAAAAAAGGAAAAAAATGTAGATTAATTTTTTTTCGTTTTTTGGCAGTAACATAAGAATTTGAATAATTTACTACCTATTATTGTTCAATATTAAGAAGGTGCAAGTAACCGTTCATGATGTCGGTATTCACGTTATATTTATTTAGCTTATAAGTAATTTTAAATCATTAAAATATTCGTTTCAGGCATCCAATTGTGAAAAAGTTACATAAACTGATGTCGACTGACAAGGAACTAGCGAACATGGTAGCTCAGCAGTTGTTCTCCAACGCCATGGTGACGGCTGGACTCGTCATGGATCCGAGAAATTTAATAACACATATAAATGATCTTCTAGTCAAGGTTTTAGAAAAACACTGATTCTGATTGTATTCTGTTTGTAGTTAATAAAATGCATTTAAATTTAGTGTTGTTTCATTTAAATTTAAAATGTTCACTGCTCTACTATTCATAGTACTACATACCATCATCGGACACCATAGGTATAGAATTCTAAATAAAACAACCGAAGCATTAGGGTATGTGTTTTGTGGCATATTCATCTAGAACACGTGTTGTCGGTTTGCAAATATAGCTAATTGCACGAACAACAATAATCTGTTTGTCCACAGATATTTTACCTATAGTAGAGTTAATTTGTCCGTCCAGTTTGGATCATAAAAAATCGGAACGGTGAAGCGAGTATTTCGCTCTCTCTTCCACTCACGAGCCTTATGGACGGGAATAGTGATGTGTATTATTGTTGTCGATAAGCGCTATCGATAGTGTATTTAGTTTTGTCATTTTGTGGGTTAGTGATAAAAATGAAAGAAAAAACACTAATCGAACACTTATACCACATATCGCCGCAGCACGTTAACGAGAACGGCAGAAATTAACACTTTGTAACTTTTCGAGATCTATTCTTATTTCAGTGAAAAATTTTAACACATTGTTGATAACAACACGTGCAAATATTATTTTGAATAAATTCTGCCGTTTTGATACAAAACAAAGGAGTAGCCATTGTGTCACTAAAGAAATTCAGAGAACCAATGCATAAAAACACATTTTTCTTCGACGTAATGTACTATAATTTGCAGGTAAGTACAAATGACTCTTAACACAACAGTGTCTCACCACTCTTCGTATACTACCCGCCGCCACGTACCTGCCTTCGATGACCCATTTGTTTTTATCGATAATATGGCGTTGCGCCCGCGCAGCATGCTCACCACCTTAGCCGGGCTATGTTTTATGACCCAAACTGCACGGACAAAATAATTCTACTATAGTTCATATAAAAAGGACGGCAATGTTTTTTTTTAAACTCACATGAGTGAACGAACTTACAGCCCGTCTGGCGTAAAGTTGTTACCGGAGTCCATAGACACCACAACATGAATGCAATCACCCATCTTTAGACATGGGGTCAAAGTTTTAATATTAGTGTGTAGCGACTGTTCCACCGTTCGAAAATGACAAAAAGGTACAAAGAGTCGAGTTTCTGGATAAATTATTACACAGCTCCTAAAATCTTGAGATTTTGCAATGCCAGGGGCAGCGGCTTGGCTCTGCCCCTGGCATTGCTGAAGTAAATGGGCGACGGTAACCACTCACCATCAGGTGGGCCGTATGCCCGTCTGCTTACAAAGACAATAAAAAAAAAAAAAAAACAATCTAAGAAAACAAAAATTGATGATTCTAAGGGACGAATCCGATATAAAATTTAAAGATTGAAGTTTGATGAAATAGCATTAATTGATGATAAAAAATAATCAATAAATATCGCTATTTAAAAAAAATTATAAAAAAATCTATTTTAGTTTTACGAGCTTAGTTCCCTTTGCCTGTCCAATTCTATAAAACACAGCAAAAAAATCTAGTGTTGCAAATGGCATCTGTTTTAAAATTAAAATTAAACTGAAAAATAAAGTTAAACTGAATTACTGAATGGAAGTGATGGTATAAAAGCGTTGATCAAAAAGACACACATCGCCAGTAAGTCAAACTTAAATTACTTTTTAAATTTGTATTCAATTAGAGCCTCTTTCTCCCTCCGATTTACATACAGACGAAGTAAATCCAAACAAACGCTTTGCAAATAGCTTGTTTCCTCGTTCGTTTTGTTGGTATTCTTTCATGCGAATCGTATCGTTTTCCCGCAGACATGAGTACAACTGAAATTAATAAAATAGAGTTTGAGGATGAGAAGACGTTGGATAAAAAGGAAATTGAAGCCGAAGAGAAAGAAGTTATGCTAAAAGCCGAAAAGGAAGCGGTTGATGACTTTGCGGAACTAAGAGCTGAAGCAGAAGGACCTGTAAAGGCAGCTCTTTCTGGTGATGTTACGGAACAAGGACGTGAAGTCAAGCCGAAATATATACCTATCGGGGCCATCAAAATGCCGGGATTTTTCACGAAAAGTTCTGAGAAATCGAAGGTAAGTTTTGTACACATAGTATGTCTTCTTCTTAGTCGTTTGCACTCTTGGCAGAGTGGTTCTGGTCATCAGCTCAGGTAGTGGTGAGTGATAGAAGCTCTTGAAATGTGGCGCTGGACAAGAAAATTGCATATATTGTAGACGGAGTTCAGAACGAATCACTAAATTCTACAGTGACATGAAGCAGCCTCCATTGTTCACGGTCGCATTCTCACTTTCTTTGTACATGTGTTGCAATGGGGGGACATCTGAATGCAGTGCCTTGTGGTACAGGGCATGATTGAAGATATAAGACATTGTGGCAGATTACGATGGACTGACCAAATAAAAGCTCTAAAGTCTCGTTAACTAGTTCACAAGAAGTGTTATAGTATACGAGGCATGGTGATATACAATGTACAAATTATAAAATTACTGAAACTCTTTGGATCTTGGTTAATAATAAAAAATAACTCACTGACTTAACTTAACTAAATATCTAGGGGTAAAGGCCTATTTGGTTTAAGTAATTTTACAGCAGAGCCATTTAAAGCTTAAAATTTGGATAAAATATCATAATAAAAAAACTTCTTAAGCTATTTGAATGGAGTAAACTTAATTGAGCCTTTCACACCTCAATATGTGCTTGGAACAATAACACATGAGTGCTTAAATTTTTTTAAGTATCCTTTAAACCATGTTGATAACTACATAATGTGTATACTGTTTAACATCCAATAGTTCTTTAAAGTAAAAAAAATCTAGCCTAGCCTTATGATGTCTTGTCTCACAGCTTTAAATTATTTTTCTTACAGTTCTTGCATACATATAATATAATTTATAATTTCACAATATTTTTTCTTGACTGCATGTATAATTAACACTCCTCCATCTGTCTTAATTTTTTATTCTTAATCATTACTACTTCTATAGCCAATTGCTCTTAATCCATTGGTTTCCATTACTTGGGCCATCACTACCTGTGAAATATAAGAATGATATTTATGTACAAAAAACAACAAATGTCTCTCGATTGTTTTGTCAGTATTTTGATAGGGATGCTCATAATGGTTTTGTCAGATATATTGAATAGATCTTAAGCAATATTGGAAATTCAAAAATAGCTTTAAACCTGGATTAGGTTTAAAGCTATTTTTGAAAGACATTTGTATTCTTTTGTATATAAATATCAGATAGAAATCACTAGACTTCTTTAATGATTTGAGCAATGCTGATTTTATTTTAGAAAGGGATCCCAACGGGAAACAAGTGAAAGATGAAGTTACCAGGTAGCACAGTACAAAAGATACCTTGTATATTGAATCTTTATCCTTATAATACTTGTATATGCATCTTGAAATAATATTCCTCCAGATGAATAAATATAAGTACTGATATTACAAATACTGAACGATCAAGGCTTATTAATTAAAACACAAGTTGCAGTCATACAACCGTATCAGAAGTTAATTATTAATTATTTAAAGCCTTCACTACATGAAATGTTGAGGGGTGGTTTGCAAATTATTACATACCTGGTATTTAATTTTGTAGAATTTTAATTTAATATATACTGTTGCACATACCGTGCATAATGTGGTTTTTTCACCATCATATCTCATCAGGGATTATATTTACCTGACTTAGTGTATATTGGAGTAACTGAAGGGAAAGCACTGTATAGTTAAAGAAGATGCCTGGGCAAGTCTTGTCCTTATTCATTTATTCATCCAAGCTACTTACAATAGATAAAAAAAATCCTTTTGAAATGTGTTAGAAATTATATGTATGTTTTTCAAGCCTTGTTCACTTTGAATATTTTTTTTTATAATAGGTAAAAATTTTAAATAAAAGATAGTCAGACCAGTGTTATTCAATAAAATTCCTCTAACATAGCTAGCTGTTCACATATTAATCCATTAGAATTCTTAACACAGTATATTTTCTGATACTGTATCATCAATAGATTTATTTTGCAATGATTGCAGGATGAAGAAGAAATTCAGAAAGAAACAGATATCTGCAAGACTGATGAAACTTCGAAACCAAAAGGTCATCATTTGAAATTCTTGCATTCTTGTCCGTTGACTAAATTTATGCATCATCCAAAGAACGAAAATGGTTAGAGTTTATGTAAATTACAATTATCTTTGAGTGCTAAGATTATGATAAAAATATATATGGTTATGATTAAACATTTATTAAGATGTATGTATTGATCCATTTCGCGGTCCAATAACATTGTTGGACATATGCTGTGAACACAATGTAATGATTGGAGTTAAATACTATATCTTGAAAAATAAATAGATACTAGTAGCATCAAATCAGAATACATATTTGAATATTTAGTGTTTCAATAGAACAATTTGTATCTGATTTTAGGATATAAACACTGGCATAGTCACATTGCTCAATATGAGCACATTGGGAGTCTTATTCTTATTACAACAACTTTAAAATAGGCTGCCATGAATAAACATTTGGTCTGCCAACCAATATTCAATGCATCTAAAAATGAGACTATGATCCAGCTCTTGATCAATAAAAATTCAATAACATATTAACTAAAATTACAGATGAACACAAAGAACAGCAAAAAACCAAAAGAAGTATATTTAATATCAGATATCCAAATTTTTTCAAAAAACGTTCTCCGAGTACTGCAGAGGCCACACTAGCTTCAATGGAAACTTTGGATGATAAAATGGATACATCTAATGATGGATTGGAAAATGTAAAACTGGAACCTATGGTAAATACTGTCAAAATATAGATACAGGCAGGCAAACAACTACTCACCTGATCATAAATTTTTAATTTCATTAATTTGTTAATTATTTATTCGGTTTGTATAGTTTAGTTGTATATAGCAAAAAGGAAACCGTAGTTAAAAATAATTATTTGAGAGGAATTATGAGTGCCATGAAAAAGAAAAAGTAATAAAAAAATTACAAAAGCTTATTGCGCCTTGTAAATTTTCAGAATAAAGCAAAAAAACGACAACTTCAGTTCTAATTAAATTATATGTAAAGAATGTTTAAAATTAGTTTTATGGTTTAATTTCGAATACATTGCAGTTTTCGTGTTAACGGACTACTTCGTCGGAAATTATATTATTTATAATGGCAATAAAAACACGAGCTTAAACCGTAAAAACAGTTTTAATTATGTCTATGACTCGCGAACACGGAAATAAATACTATATGAAAAGAAAAATTCATATAGTCCCTATCAGCTTCTTTGTGGTTTTTGACAGAAAGTTATCTGTATGTCCAAAAATATCGAAAAAAATGGCGTTAACCATTAAAACCATTTAAAGTTAAAAAATTTTGAAACAAAAATAAGTAAAAGAAGCAAACCAAAACATATCGAATTGGGGACTGTAAACTGACAGATCATAAAATATTTGTTGTAGTGTCATCATCCAGGCCGGTAACAGGGTTATACGGTGAACGTTCGATTTTCGTTACGATTCACGCGTAAATTCGTTATAAATAAACAACTATAACATTTCAATTTATTTAACAGGATCCTGAAGATGGCAAAGTGGCCACTAAACTTCCCTTGAAAGAAAGAATTCGACAAAAGAAATTTATCATTGGTAAGTTTTATCTTATCATAATTAAATTGGAATTAGTAATTGGAAATCTGCATACTGATCACCTAATTGAAGTGGTTACAGTGGCGCTCGTAGACACCAGCAGTCCTAGCTTCTGTCTACTGCAAAGAAAACTTTTCAAACCTTGTGTGATTAATAATACCGATAGAATACTGAACAGTTACCCCGATAACGCTAACAATCCTCAATTTCTCTGTCTGTTGATAATATGACTTACCTTGTCATTTGCTGTTTTATTTAGACGACATTGTGGTGTGCATTGTGGCGCTCTTAGTGGCAATGTCGGTGATCATTGGAAGCTTGATTGGAGCTTGTGTCGGACCGCCAGTTGAACGACCCTTGCGTTTGGGACGTTATATCACCGCGTCTACCGGCTGCGGACCCGTGGAAGGGTATGTTTACACATTCATCTTTTTTCATATCTGGATAATGTTATTACATTATGTTCACTAACAATTTTTTTTTTCTTTCAGAATATTGGATGAAGGTGTTTACAAGTTCTACAGCATTCCATATGCAGTTCCTCCAATAAAAGAGAAACGGTTTACCTACGCACAACCATTAAACAATTTATCGCTATGTTGGAATGAAACTTATCAATGCCACGTGCCTGGGCCACTCTGCGTTCAGTTTCTGGAGAACGGCACTATTACTGGCGAAGAAGACTGCCTCACGCTCGACATTATGACGCCTCACGTCAGGTACGACTCACCGTTGCCCGTAGTTGTACTCATCGGGGCTAACACACTTGCTGGCGGAATAAGCCCAGCTCAACCATCAGCTTTGTATGCTCGGACCGAGGAAGTTATTTTTGTGCGCCCCAACTTTAGACTAGGACCTTTCGGTTTTTTATCTCTCAATATACTATCCAAGTCAAAATACCCGCATACCTCTGGCAACTACGCTCTTAGCGATTTGCTGGCTGCACTTCGTTGGATCCATTTAAACATTAATCATTTTGGAGGAGATCCAGAAATGGTAACCTTACTTGGTCATCGAGCTGGAGCGACATTAACTGCCGCTTTGACGACAGTCTCCGGAGCGCACAAGCTGTACACCAGAGTTTGGCTGTCTTCACCTTCTGTAATATTTCCCGGAGAAGTTCTAGAGCAGTCTCAGAAGAACAACGAACAATTCAGGCAGATGAGTAAATGTAATGATGCGGATTGTCTGAGACGTGTGTCCAAAGAAGAGCTGTTGGCGCTCACGCCTGATACCTGGTTCGGAAATAATTTTGAGACGTTGCCCCGGACTGACGAAATTCAACGGTCTTGGTTAGTCTTGGACGGAGAGATGTTACGTATTCACGCGTACGAAAGTTGGCTCGATCAGAAGACTGCAAAACAATCTGGTAAAGTAAAAGTTTTCAAACCGATGGTCTTCACCACGACCCTGCATTCCGGCCACTCAGTTACTCTGAAAAACAAACATGTCAAGTGGACACCGGAGATCGTGGAAAAAATCGTTAACGACAGCGTCATCGGGGAGAAGAACTTGACCGCCGCCGTATTCACACATTTCAATAAGACTTACGAGGGTCTAGTAGAACTGATTTCGTCTGTCCGAACTCTGTGCCCGCTGGTGAGCCTGGCGCGGCTGCGGCTGTCGGTCCCGCTGTACGTAGTGCGGGGGGCGGGGCGGGGGGCGGGGGGGTCGCCCGGGCTGGCCGACGTCAACGCGGACGTCAAAGCAATTCTCGGTACTTTTGATTCCGAGATGCCCGAACAGCGTAGATTCATGGCAGTCATCCAACACCTGTTCTACCATTACGTCGGGCACGGCAAGCTGTCCGGTCCCGAGCCGGGCCTCGTTGCGATTGGCCAGGACCTGCTTCCTCAGCCCAGCCTTCCCGCGTGCGATCTACTCATCCGAGAGGACATCGTCCCGCGATACGCTCACGTCGATTAGCGAGCGGGAGCCATACGTGTATTACGCGATGTTGTAGAATAATAAGAAAAGGAAATGTGGCCATTTTAATGTTTAGATTAAATAACGAACCCCACGATTTTTTAATAACTTTTGTAACGTTTTTGTATGTCGTGCACGTGTTTAGTAGATAATTCGTGTTTTATGATGTGTTGTGTTAGCGCATAGATTAAATAAGTAACTGCCGATGATCAAATCCAAAGATTACAATGCTCTCAATTAGCAATTTTACTTACTCATATTACTTTATAAGAAATATTTTATCAACTACTTTGTGTGAGAATAAATTAGGTCCTAAGTTTATGGTGATTATATTCACTTGCTTTTATAATTATTATTAATGTAATTTTCTAAATATTTTTAATGTTATTTAAGGTTTGTGACTGGCTTAAGTTTGTAATGTTTGTAATCGATATTTTCGCCTTAAATTTGAGATTAAGTCTGATTATTCCAAAGAGATTTTAACTGTTTAGCTTTAACTGTGTTCACTGTGATTTGTGATCTCTGTGTTATTTGTGATCTCTGTGTAATTTGCTAGTTACTTCGATTCAAATAAGAAACAGCAAAATTAAAAATGTAACTTTAAATTTATTACCATACGGCTTGTATTTGCTTAAATTGCTTGTATTTTTAATTGTGTTACACGCAAATAGGCAGCACTATAAAACGTAATCATATTCTTTCGGTTACATGAAACTGTTTATTCGATGTCTAGACTGTGTTTTGTGTTTTTACTGTAATTGTTTTCGAAAACGACGACCTATGCCAAGTACGTCTTGGCGGTTTCAAAAGTTAATATTATGTTCTAGGTTTGACGCATGGCATGATGAGGTAAACGTTCTATGTTTTTCACATTGCAATGGAACAAGTAATCTATGACGGCTTCGAGGGAGCAAGAGATGAGGGGACAGGCACCTTCATTTTTCATAGTCTGCTCATATATTAAATCATTGCTACTTAATTGCTAGAAAATTTTTCATTTAGAGCTACTACTTTGTTCCGGCTTGGGAATTATTCTAATACACCCTGTATAACATGGTGAGGGTTCCTTACATAGACATCCTCGGTTCCGTCAATCTTTCCAAGAGATAAAATTGAGAATAATAAGTGAATATTTATAAAGTGCTTTGTGGTGTATGATATTCAAGGGCGTAAAAAAAAATCAAATGCACATCGTCGATGATATTATTATGTAAAAAAAATTAGAAAATCAAACAATCCCATCATTAATTTTTATTAACTACTAAGCCTAAAATTAAAAAAAACTGCAATGTAAATCTCAAAAGGTCTGGCAGAAGACTGAATTTTACGGAAATCTCCTCACGTTCGCATGCTGTAAACATATTGATTGGATAGTATTCTAATTGTCCAATGTATATAATTTGCAAGGTTTTGTAAATCCAGATAAATAAAATTGAATTCTAATCTTGGATATTTTTATTAGTACTCTATTTATTATAAATGAAAGGCTTTCATTGGTTGATTGTTGCTGAAAACTTTTTGTCTTGTATTTTTTACATTGAATTGTTATTGCTGGTGAACGAACTCAGACCACCACTAGATGATAAGTTGTTACCGGAGTTCATGGAAAACACAATATGAATACTTGGTGGCATAAGATATTTAAGTTTTTTTTTATCGCTTAGATGGGTGGACGAGCTCACAGCCCACATGGTCCTAAGTGGTTACTGGAGCCCATAGACATCCACAACGTAAATGCGCCACCCACCTTGAGATATAAGTTCCAAGGTTTCAAGTATAGTTACAACTCTCAAATATATTAAGTGTATAATCTATGGTTACAACGGCTGCCCCACCCTTCAAACAGAAACGCATTACTGCTTCACGGCAGAAATAAGCAGGGTGGTGGTGGGTAGGTACCGTAGGGGCGTGAACTCCTAAGAGGTTCTACCACCAGTAATGACGCAAATTATAATTATGCTGGTTTCATTTTTATTACACGATGTTCTCCCTTGTTGAGTACGTATTCCATTAGAAAAATAGGTACCCGCCTGGGATTCGAACACCGGTACATCGCTCAACACGAATGCACCGGACGTTCTTATCCTTTAGGCCACGACGACTTCAAACTGGGCTATGTCTACGGCTTAGTTCGCTCGTCGAATTCAGGAATTGGAGAATGCACCAAGACATGTTTCGGTCGACGGCGACTTTACGTAGTCCCGTCGCCTTGATCGAATATCTAATTAGCAATGGCCACGATAAATGGGTTATCGCGTCCCGCCGCGTTGTTGCGATAGCATTCTGCCGCTACCTTAAGATACTTTCTAGATTAAGTGTATAATCTATGCTTACTAGTTCTAAATTTAGAATGTCATGAAGATCGTAATTTTTTATGTACCACAGCTGCTGTATTGCAGAAACGATATTCGAAGACTTGATGATAATGTAGAATACGGAGCGCTTGGGCGAACACTACACTTACATCCGGCTATGGAATGAGCTCCCCTCCACGGTGTTTCCCGAGCGCTATGACATGTCCTTCTTCAAACGAGGCTTGTGGAGAGTATTAAGCGGTAGGCAGCGGCTTGGCTCTGCCCCTGGTATTGCTGAAGTCCATGGGCAACGGTAACCACTCACCATCAGGTGGGCCGTATGCTCGTCTGCCTACAAGGGCAATAAAAAAAAAAAAAAACATAAGTCATGACGGAACATATGCAAATTTTGTAGTCACCATGTTACGAAGGGGCAATTTACTTCGCTTGCAGATCATGGGGTAGAGTAGATCGAGTAGGACGCGGGTCGGTCGCGTACTATTTCGTTGTGGGTGCCGAATATCATCACTCTGTCTGGGGTGACGCCTAGATACTTGGAGAGTCAGGCCATTGGGTGACCAAAGATTTTTATAGAGGAAATGAAGTTACCGGAGTGGTGCCGGAAAGGCGATCCCTTTTGATCCTGGTAATATGGCTGCGTTTTGGTCGTATTCATTGGATGGAATTTCAAAAACATTAATATACGAATAAAAATGATTAGAATAAAATAAAATGACAACTAGTTTTTTAATAATTTATCACACCAAATAAATTAAACTAACAAATAAAAACTTAATTTTAAGCTAATGCAGTCTATAAAGGCACAATTGACAAACAAAACACATTTTTCGATAAATAGCTTGTAACTATAATAAATAAATAAAAAACTTTTCCTACATAAGTGTAGTTTTTACACGCCTCTAATATTAGTTTAAAACAGGTCGATTAATAAATTACACATTGAGTAGGTAGATAAAAATATTTTTGAGTTTTTCTTAACATTAATAAATTTTGAAGTCATAATGGAAATAAAAATAAGTTAGATAAATAATAAAGAAAAAAATAGATTAAAGATTTCGTTCTCTCAATGGAGATATTGTTTGCATATTTTCTTTGCCGACTTTGAGTGATTTTCGTAAAACTGATGGAGATTTCGGAGTGTATTGAGATTGTTCCAAATCTTTTTTCAACTTGTCAATAATGGAAGATTGTTTAGCAACAGTCATTGTCAATTCTTCATTTTCTTGGCGCAGCAGTGATAATTCGACAACCAATGATTGCTGATCTTGTATCTGAAAAGTTAGTATTATCCTTGATTTTTTTTAACCAAAATAAGAAGATAAACCACAAAAATTGTCGCCAAACCAGAAGATGGTCGAGGATTGCCAAATTATTGGAGTTTACTCCTTTAGAATCGATTTACATATATAGGCCCGGGGTATGAAAATTATGGGGACCAAAATCGTACTAGCATGTCACACGAAATGCGTTATGCGCATTTCGTGTGACATGCTAGTACATGCGCCGGCAGTCCGCCACAAAGCCTCGTACTGATCGCGCGTTTCTCTCATTATTGTATTTTCATATATTTGTTAGTCGTTTGTTTTGTGTCTCGTTAATTTGTTCATAATCTGTAGTGTATCGTGTTGTCGTAATATAGAACTATTTCTCGTATTGTTTCGTTTAATTTTTTATATCCAGTAAACTCCAGTCGTGCGTCGGAGCGGACACACACACTTTTTTTTTTAACGATCCTAATTTTACTTAAAAGCCTTGAAAAGTAGTAGCTAACTAATTAATCTAACAACGAGGTTTTTCAAAAATGCCACCTGGCTAATATATTTTACCTGTTGCTGATATCGTTCATTTTCATTCTCTAAGCGCGACAAATCCGCAGCGGCTTGCGCGAGCAACACTCGTGATTGTTCTGCGGCCGCAGTGGCCTGGCCTGCATGCTCTGTAGCCATTTCGCACAATACACGCTTTTTCTCGACCTTGAAAAGTGTAATTATTAATATTTTTTTGTAATACACACGAGTCGTCTATTATCAAAGGTGGCAATCTGTGCATTTGGACAAAAAAAATTATTGATATTTCAATACAGATTGATTTGAATATAATCGTCTCCTTCAAAGAATACGGTTCAAAACCTGCATTAAATAAAGGTTAATACTTAACCTGTTATTTATCTAAGATGTCGTTCAGAAGAGCTTTGTGACTGCCAATGGAATACAAAGTCAATAATTCGTTTTTCTGATTTACCAATAATTATCCAAGTCACATTGCCGGCTTTGATAATAGTCGACTCACACATCGTCTTCTCGCATTAAAACTGTATAATCTCAAAACTTACTAATTTTACCGGAGAGTGTTTTAAAGGTTTAACATGTAATTTTTTTAATATTAATCATATTTGCAACAATTTTTTTTTTACCAGTTACATCATGTCTTTTAAAGTAAGATAAACGTATGTATTAATTTTGTTAATAATCGTCAAAACATAGGTAAACTAAAAAAAAACACTAAAACTAAATTACGCTCTTTTGACAGTATTTATGAGAAAAATACTGGTGATACCCAATGTTTAAGCATATTAACTCAATTTCGAATATTTTTGGAAATTGTACACTTTTAATGCGAAAAGGCGACATATGCTTTATTCTGCAGCCTATTTATACTAAATAAATATACCTCTTCTCGAAGAAATTTAATTTGTGAATTTGATTCCTTTTTCAATAGCTCAACATCTTCAATGAGTTCATTTTTTATGGTTCCAAGTTCTCTGTATGCTTCTTTCTCGACATTTTGTAAACTTTCTATTAAGGTAACATTATGTTCCATAATACGAGTGTGTTCTTTGGTAAGGGCTGCTTTTGATTTTAGAATGTTAACTAGTGCTTCTTTATACTCATCACACTCTCTGACAGTGTTGTTTAGAGTATTTTTATACGTAGTTAATTCATTTTCTAACACTTCTTTTGCACTTGTTAACATCTGTACTTGGTCTTCCAATTGTTCTAATTCACTGTCAGATTCTCGCAATCGCAATGTTAAAACGTGTACAATATCTCTTGTTACTGACAAAGATGTTTCAAATTTGTTTTTCTCTTTGATAGCTTTTTCCACTGCAAGATTTAATTTATTCTTTTCATTTTCATAATTAATAGTTTTCTCAATTAGCTCATCTTTTAAAGTCTTTATTTCTTCAATAAAATTAAACTTTTCAGTTGACAATTCATCTTTACAATTTTTCAAATTGTTCAATTCCTGTTTCAAATCTGAATTCTGATTGTTGGTTAAATCTAAAGAATATTTTAACTCTTTTATCTCTTGTTCCAAATATTGTATAGTTTTCTCTTGCTGCGAGCAATGCTCTTGAATGCTTTGGCTCCGCTCCTCAAACTGTATTTCACATATTTTAAGTTTTTCACTAGCAGATTCCTCAATTTGTTCAAGTTTCGCTTTCATTTCCTGTTCTTTAATAATCAACTGACTATGGAGTTGTTCTAAAGCCTCACATTTCTCTTTTAACATTTGGTTTTTCAAGGATTCAATTGATGCATTATGTTTTGTTTTAAGATTTTCTTGATCAACTTTACATTTACTGATAATGGCTTGTTTTTCTTCATCCAATTTAGTCTTTAGAGCTTCCAATTCTATTTTGTACTCTCTCCTGATACTTTCATTAGCTACCAGTGCCAAAGCATGGTGTCCCTTAACCATCTCCAATCTCTGCTGTGTTTCAGCTAATGTTAATTCATTGTTTGTCAATTTTTCTTGTAAATCTTTACACAAACTATCTCTTACAGTGATCACTTCTTCCAGTGATGACAATTCCATCTGCTTATCATACACTTCATTGTCAAGTGCTTCACATTTTTTTTCAAGTTCAATAATCCTACTTCTCATATCATTTATCATGGCAGAAACTTTCTCAGTGTCTGTACCTTGAACAGCATTATGTTCCGTGTGGCAATTTGTGTTATTAATTCTAAGCTTAGAAAGTTTTCTGTCAATTTCATTGAAATCAATATTGTTATGAGATTGCCTAAATTTAGTTGCAAGTTCTTTTAAAATTTCTTGAAGTTGAGCTATCTCATTTTTGTAATCTTCTATTTGCTTGTTATACTCACATATGGTTTGGTCCTTATTTCTGAAATAAAATAGTATTTAATTATACTAAATAAATTTTAAGATCAAGTGAATTTATCAGCTAATTGAAATAATTATTTACAAGACTCACCTTATTTCAACATCTTGTGCTTGAACTAATTCATCCTGTGGTAATATTTTATTTTTGGGACATGTTAATGTTTTCTTAATGCTGCTGTTAGGAGCTTTGGTAATTTTGAAAGCTTTGGGCTGAAATTAATGAACTCGCTTATAATTTATATTATGTATGTACATATTTTATACACAGTAATTGATGGCTTTTTCATACATTTCATTATAAAGACTGAAACCCACAACTGTATGTGCACAGTAATGTGGTAATATTGTCACTAAGTTAAAAAAGAATTACTACCTAGCTCATTGCCAAAAATTCTTTTAAATGCAGTGAATAAGTACATGAGCTAGGGCATTTAATGTTACAATTACTACAATTAATATTGAGCATTTAAATAATGCTGACAGTACCTTTTTTCCCTATGTATTTATTGGTAGTTTAAGGGGCTATTCCAGCTTCTCGCAAACATGATATAGTACCATAAAGCTATCTACTCATAGAAGAAATTTATAATAATTTTGCAAAGGAGCAGGCCAAGTATGTGGTATTTACATGTTTGTCCCAAACAGGGAACTAGCAATAAAAACACAATGTAAAAAAGTTTAAACAATACTTACTGTGGCAAATTTTAATGATTTGCTACTTTGGACACTACTACATTGAGACTGCCCATCGACTGGTCTAATAGAATTGAGTGTGTTACTGCGACTTTTGCACAAACTTGATGATGTCTTTGTATTAATTTTAGTACTTTCACTATCTAATTTCTTATGTACATTTGTCTTCTTTTGATTTTTCTGAGCAACTGGAATTTTAAAGCACTTTTAGAAACAGGAATCAATAAATTTGTGGCTTTAACAAAATAAATTACAGTACATTTATCACACTCGCTGGTCTAGCTTGGTAGGTTGGATCGCTCTACTACCGGGTCCAAGTTCGATTCCCAGTCTGAGTCAGTAACTTTGTTTATTCGTGATACATATTCTTGACTCATAAATGTGTTTCCAGTGCCCATGGTATAGTAGAAAATCGTATCCGGGGGCCGTTAAATGTGGAAAGTTTATTAGTTCTATTCATTATTAAACTGTAGTGAATAAACTTACCAAGTGGTTCAAACCGCTTAGCTTTTGAAAACATGCTGAATATATTTGAAGAATCGCGTTCTTCGGAAATAGTTTTCCGGAACGACGAGAACGATCTGTTAATGTGTTAAATTATTAATGAATAAAATTGATTTCGTATTACATATGTATATAATTAACTGTTTAATATATGGACAGTTAATTATAATACCTAGCTTATAAAGTTAAGAGAAGGAATTTGACTTGGACCGAAACCGAGAACTGAACAGAACTGCGATGTGGCGCGGGAAACTGGACGGTTGGTTTTATGCATTGACGCTTGGTAATAATAAACAATAATATCTATTCAACAAACGAACAGCTGCAACGAACCGTTAAAATACGTTCCGTGCCACGCAGAATCATCGATTTTAAACAATAAACGAGATTTAAAATCAGAAATCTAAGTCAAATTATTCGACTGTTTGATTTTGAATTCACTTTACATTACACATACATAGGGCATAATCCTTTGATAGGGCCATATTAAGTGTATAATCTATGGATAGGGCATAAAATACTGCGTGGCAGCACCAAAATTTGAAATTAATTTTTTTATGTTATAAAATATTTAACTAAAGAGTTCATAATTTTTATCTGCAACATTTCGAATTTCGTTTTAACGTGCTTAAGTTAGAATTAGCGTCAATAAGGCAGCGTCATTGGCGAGCAGTTAGAATAGCCCCTTAGGCTACGAGCGAATAGGTGGGAGAAACGGCCGATGGGGGATGCAATTATATAGATAATATGTATTTTGAATTGAATTACAGTTGATTCCGGTACTGTTTATGTAATATTCCATTTCGATAAATCCTCTCTTCTCCCTCCCGTCGTGGCCGCCGGTAAATACATTCCTGATCCTGCGGACCGAATGGTAAACAGTCGACGTCACCCAAAACACGTCATCTCGGATCCTCCCGATCCACCAACGGTGCAGGTACTCCAAGCACCGGTCATCGTTCTCGTCGAACCCGTCGAAGGGCTCGGCGAGTATATTAACCCACAGACACAGCCCACTGAGTTTCTCACCGGATCTTCTCAGTGGGTCGCGTTTCCGAGCCGGTGGTAGATTCTGCGAAGCACGGCTCTTTCGAGGGTTCGGGTTAGCAACAACGTCAGGTTTGAGCCTCGCGAGCTCACCTACTCGGTCGGTGACGCTGATATGGTCTTGAGAGAATATCAGCTTAGGTAAGAAAAAAAATGTAAAATTGTAATTACCTACATTTGTGTTATGTTGTGGCGCCACGTGTCTAGTTGTAGTGTTGACCGCGGGAACCCCCTACTCTGACGGGTTTTGACCCCGGACGGAGATCGGACGTCGGGTGTAAGAGTGCAGGGGAGTCGTTTAGTGCAGTAGAGCCCTAAAATTCCTTGGGCCCGCGGTCTGCTCCCAACACCTTGCAGATCGTCAAGTCCCACATACCCCGCGCGCCCCCAAGGCGCGGGAACCTCGTAGGAGGTTCGGCCTCCGCGCCGAAAAAAAAAAGATAGTGAGTTTGCGAGGTGTATTAGTTGTTTATTTGAAAAGAACCTATAGGTAGTCAAGCAAGAATGATTATTATTAAAATGGCTACATCAAATTTTGCCCATTCATGTTCATTTTACCAACGCTGAGTTTTATTTTATTTATTTAGTAGTTATTACTATTTAATTAGTACCATAAGGACGGGGTAAGATTATTAACTTGCGACCATAAGCTTGTGAAAAACGATTTGTAAAAGACATAGACAAAGATAAGTTGTTAAAATTGGAATTGAGATATTTGTACGAAATTGAAAAGAAAAAGCTTTTATCATAGTTATGACATATATATATATATCTTTTAATGAAAAACTCCTTTTTTATTACCATTCTAAACACTTTTTTTATGACATTTAAACACACCAAGGAGGTAGAACTAAGTAAACCCAGGACTGAAGTAATATGTTCCTACTAAGGATTCTTAAGAAAAGTCATCATGGTCAAGAGGATAAGATACCCAACGCATTCCTAAAAGCTACATTATTATGCTAGTCACACTTCCTACAAACTCAAAGTAGGTATCAAAAGACTATTTGGAATGCAAGCTCACATCCTACATGGCATTAAGGGTTACTTACTGGTGACCTATTAGAGGAATTGAAGTCAAGACACAATCGTTAGCAATAACATTTTTTTATGTATATTGGAAATTTTTGTATTTTCGTTTAAAAACATCTTGACATTAAAGTACAAAAAGACCATAATTGAACAGAAAAGAGTGTTAATTAATTAAATTAAATTAAATGTATGTCAAAAACTTTATTGGAAAAATATCAACTAATTACATAGAGGGTGGTGGTGGGGGCACTGGTAATAATGGTGGTGGCGGTGGTACTCCCAACATCGGTGCTCCAGGAGGTGGAGGCAACCTCATGCTATGACCCTCCCACATTTTGGGATGGGGGGGAGGCATGCGTAACTGATCCATCTTAAATGCAAATTGCAAAAAGAACTGCTTTGTGTCCTTGTTCCAATGAGTCCAGAATTTTGAATCATGCTTTTCAACTTCTCTGCTAGGGACTTTAAATGCAATAGTTTCATAAGGCTCTGCTGCAAACAACAAATACTGCCATCTGCGGTCTGGAGGCTCAATCTTCTGTTCATAAGCAGACATAAATCTATGTCTAGGTATAACACCCTCTGCAATCTCTAAAAAAAATATTACACAGCATTTGAATATCTGTTCCTCTTTTTAGTATGGTTAATAAGAATTATTTCATCTAAATGACTTAAAATAAATTTTAAAGAGTAAAAGATTAGAAATATAATAACTGTAAAAGAAAACCTATTTAAACTACTTTTATTTCAATTTCACTTTTCATAATCATTGAAATGACTGTACCTGGATAATCTACTTGGAAGAGCAAGCTCTGCTGTCCAGTTTCAGGATCTTTCTGTTTTGTTACTCTGTAACCAGGTCTACCTATCTTCACAAATTTCTTAGGTTCAATTCTAGGTTTTTCCGGGGCAAGCTGTTGAGGCGCTTCTTTGGCTTCCTTTGCAGCTCTACGTGCCAAATTGGCTTGATGTTTCTTCCCTTGCGTGTGAGCCAAATAACTTCCCTCATTGTTATGCAGGGTTAAACAAAGTTTACATTCATAGGACCCTAAAAATGAAGTTTACGTTTGTGAAGTGAACGAGGTTAACATGTTGAAGTTATAACTAACGTTTATTACTCACCTAAATGATTTTTCATAAAATATGGATCTTTGTTTAAATCTATTGTTTCTAGTGCAAGCTGTCGTAATCTCTCCCGCCGGTCTCTGTTACTTTCCGACCATGACGCTACACCTCCTCCACCAGTTTTACCGCCAGGGCGATTTTGAAAATCCATTTTAATTAAAAGTAACACTTATTTTAAGCTTAAAATATTAATTGTCCAGTTGACAAAGTAGTTAAACATTGACATTAAATTAAATTGAAATTTGTAATCTGCTCTGTAATTAATCTACAAACCTAACCTTGTAACCTAACATGACATTTGATGACATGAATTGATTTTTTTTAAGGGATTTTATGACCTGGTTACTAAGACCTTTAGGTCAAGTCTTATTTTAATTTTAATGAAAACTTTTCTCTATATGGGCCGTTTTCCAATTACAGCACAAGAGCACATTATGCGGCATAATGCTCAACTAAGCTTTAGCATAATTCGGCATTGTGCGTCACTGAGTCGCATTATGCTCTGTAATTGGAAAACTACCATTAAGTAATGGTAAATGAAAAATGATATTATGAAATGAAATGAAGTTGATTATTAAGAAGCATGACATGAATCGAAACGAAACGGAATCTGTAATCTGAGACTTTAATCAATTGGGATGAAAGTAAATGAACTGATCAATTTTCTTCATTTTTTATGCTACTACAAACGATATGTTGACTACAAGCAAAATCTGCTGTAGTAAGCGCTTAAAGTATGTCTCTTGTACGAGTATGAAAAGTTAGTCGGAGACTATTTGAGTCGTCTATTATCAAAGGTGACAATCTGTTCATTTGGACAAAAAAATATTATTGATATGTCAATACAGATTGATTTGAATATAATCGTCTCCTTCAAAGTATACGGTTCAAAACCGGCATTAAATAAAAGTTAATACTTAACCTGTTATTTATCTAAGATGTCGTTCAGAAGAGTTTTGTGACTGCCAATGGAATACAAAGTCAATAATTCGTTTTGCTGATTTACCAATAATTGTCCAAAAGTCACATTGCCGGCTTTGATAATAGTCGACTCATTTAATGGAAATAAAACAACATGGATGTAAAACATTTGTAGGTGTTCAATGAAATTAAATGAAATAACCTCATTTCGACGAAACTCACTTTAACACATGCATGCACACGCGCGCTCATATAAACACACACACAACATCTCATTGAATTTCGTTTCCTTTAGTCATTTCATTCCATTCATTCCAATTTTACATTTCAGTTAATATTCATATTATGTCTTCCCTACAAAAGATTTGGCTGTATGAATTCAAAGTTCATGATTTGTCGATTGATTGCTATTTGACAGTTGACAGCTTTCAACAAACTTCTCTTCAATCCCCTTGCTCTTTTCTGTGTTAAGTTAGCCTACAGGTAGTACAGTTTTTCTTATAAAATCGATCTTAAATACATTAATCAGTGCATATTACTTATTATAAGTGTTATAAGTGAAGAAAAAAGTTATTGCGTAATCTTGTGATGAATATATTTCAAGAAGTGCTACGTTTTTTTCACTTGTATGTCTTAACCCAATAATTTGTTGTTTTAGGCGGCTTTCAAGATGTTGATGCCCAAACAAAACCGTGTTGCTATTTATGAGTACCTCTTTAAAGAGGGAGTCATGGTAGCCAAAAAAGACTATCATGCACCGAAGCATACTGAACTAGAGAAGATTCCTAACCTCCAAGTTATCAAAGCTATGCAATCACTCAAGTCCAGAGGTTATGTTAAAGAACAGTTTGCCTGGAGGCACTTTTACTGGTAGATATTTATTATGTTTCATGTGTTGTCTATTATTTGTCGTAATTTTCATACATTTAATGTAATGATACGATTCTCATAGAATTCTGTATCAACTACACTAATTTAATATAAACACTAATATTTTATACCTTTTAACAATTTGTTGAGAATGTTAAATATTGAGATTAACTTATATCTGTCAATCAATGTCTGTTGTTTAGGTGTGCAATAGAGTACACATTAATTATAATATGAATTGTTTGGCGCATCAAATTAATTTCACTAATAACTTTTTTTTTGTCAACCAAAATGACGAATCTGAAAAAAAAGCTGCTTACCTTCAGAGAAATACTAACCTTTAAACATCTGATGTTGTTGATTTTAGACATTTTTGTTTAGATCACTTACCTTTTCAATGGATTATTTAATTCTCATATTGTGTCTTGTGTGGTGTCAACCCATAATATCAACACTGCATCTCTTCTGGATTTCATAAATTGCAACTAAGGTTTTAGTGAAAAATGGATATTGGTGTTCTCTAAGTGTTCAATCTGATCTCTACTGGTATTGGGGTATTTTGTATTACGACTTCATCTGGGTTCCAGTTTGAGGGGAGGGGGACACCTGTTGCACTATAAAGTTGAGCTCATGTCTTAAGGCAAATGGCATTCTTGTTTATATTTATGGGCTCTAGTGACCTTTAAACACATCTGGGCACTAAATAAAATCTACTATTTCTTTGTCTAACCTTAATTTTTATAAATATTTTTTCTAAAAATTTTCTTCAGGTACCTAACCAATGAGGGTATTGAATACTTGAGAATATTCTTGCACCTTCCTCCTGAAATTGTGCCTGCAACACTTAAGCGCTCAGTACGTACAGAGACAGTACGTCGTGGCCCTGTTGGTCGTCCTGATGCCCCAGCCCGCTCTGCTGAGGACAGATCTGCATACAGACGTACTCCTGCTGCCCCTGGTGTTGCACCTCATGATAAAAAGGCTGACGTTGGTCCAGGCTCAGCTGATCTTGAATTTGTAAGTCCGATATTGTTGTGCCTGTTAATTGTAGACTGGATTGAAAAGTTACAAGCACCTGAAACATACAGTAGACTTCAGTAAAATCTTCTCCTGTTATCCGACATGCTTATAATATGAAAATACAAATTTATTTTTGTAAATCTTCATTAATGTGTTTGAACTGGTTGTATTGTATGAATATTAACTAAATATGTTGGATTACCTGGTACTCTTTTCGAAAAAGTTTTAGACTTTTTAAGAGGGTCTGTGACAATATTTTATGATCTGAAACAATCCTGAAATATGTTTTATCACATAACTACAGGTCCCATCGGGTTAAACCAACGAAATTTGCTTGTTTTGTTGAGAAGAAAGCATGTGTGAAACCAGTTTTGTTGCTTTGTGTTTTATTATATTTAAATATTAATTGCCTAAATTATTCAAAAAGAATATTTCTATTTGCAGAAGGGAGGCTATGGACGTGGCAGGCCTGCTTCATAATTTAAGCAATAAAAAAACTTAAAATAAGTCAATGGTGTTTTTTTGTATGGAACTAAGTTTTGTATTTAAATATACATTTCATAATATCTGATTGTATCTGAAAGTGCAATGATGGTCTGCTGAGCCTTATCTTACTGAACCATTCGGGCCATGAGGGTCACCTGTGAGCCTCTTGAGAGTTCGTACGTAAACACTTCACACGTAACCTACGTAAACAAGCTACAGCTTGCAGCTATAAAACAAATCGCGTACGGAAGTGAGCCGCGAGGCCTTTAACTGAGCCAAATGTCTTTGTTTTCAAATCCAATAGAAAGTTTTAGTTATTTTAAAATGTCTTAAGAACTGGCGCTAAAAGTCGCTAATTGTTACCTTCCGTGCAAATTATCGAATTGAAGTTGATAAAAATTACTAATTCCCTGATTTTGGCTTGGCCTGAATGGTATAGTACACTAGGCCCATTGGTGGGCCACAGCATTCAGCATGTTAAGAAACTAGTGTGAGTTCCTTCTCAATTCTTGTAAGCAATATAATAGTACTTAACTGCCTCATTGATGTGATTAGTGATTCTTGCATAATATACCGTGAGCTTATTCTAGTGATTGCCCGATCACCGTCCTCGTCGAATCATTTTTTTTTTTTTTTTTTTTTTATGATTGAGAGATTACTGGTGGCCCGAAGGCCTTTCCAGTTTCACCAGGACAGGTGGGCGAGCAAAGGCTCAGCCAAGAGGGGTGGGATTTGCTAACAACTGCCCGAGCGCCTCCGAAGGAGACCTAACAACTCAAGAGCAATTGCTTCGCGAATGAATCTACTACCGGATAGCTCGTCGAACCCGTCGCTTGTGACGAAGGGCTCGACGAGCGAATTAATTCATAGACACAGCCCACTGAGTTTCTCGCCGGATCTTCTCAGTGGGTCGCGTTTCCGATCCAGTGGTAGATTCTGCGAAGCACTGCTCTTACTAGGGTCAGTGTTAGCAACACTCCGGTTTGAGCCCCGTGAGCTCGCATATGTTAGGGCGAAGCTGAAATAGCCTCTCAAGGTTATCAGCAAAGGTAAAAAAAAAGCTAGTGGTTGGCATGATTCGTTGTACATTGCCTTTACAGTATTTCAGAATACAAGAAAAACTTTAGATCTAGGAACGAAGAGCTAGGATGTTGGGTGGTTTAAAATATGACCTACTAGGTACCAATAATTTGCAAGTTTTGTGGGTTTGATTTTTGTAAGACATTAGCCCTTCGTTATAAAAGTCGTGTGAACTCGCGTTGAATATTCTTTGGAATGTAGTTTCAAATATAAGGGTGGTCGATACGTGTACACCACGTGCTTTGCCTTGTGGGCTTCAAACACTACATACGTATACAAAGCAATTTTACAGTTTTAAAAAAATTATTAACCATACTAATATTTTATTGCGAAAGTAACTGTCTGTCTGTCGCGCTTTCAAGCCAAAAGCTCGAAACTACTGAACCGATTTAAATGAAATTTGGTACACAGATAGTCTAGAGCGTCAGAAAAGACATGATGACTATTTAATGTTAATGAATTTTTAATGCGAAAAAGGTAAGGGGGGATAAAGGTAAAGGGTTGAAAGGGGGGGATGAAAAGCTGTGTGGAAGTAATTTTTTAAGCTTTAGCTCAAAAAATGCTGTGGATTCGAAATAATTATATATGACAGTTTGACAGGTGGTAGGACCTCTGGTGAGTCCGCACGGGTAGGTACCACCGCCCCGCCTATTTCTGCCGTGAAGCAGTAATGCGTTTCGGTTTGAAGGGTGGGGCAGCCGTTGTGACAATACTGAGACCTTAGAACTATATCTCAAGGTGTGTGGCGCATTTACGTGTAGATGTCTATGGGCTCCAGTAACCACTTAACACCAGGTGGGCTGTGAGCTCGTCCACACATCTAAGCAATAAAAAAATAAATAAAAAGAGTAACATAGGCTATCTATAATATAAAAATGAATTGCTGTTCGTTAGTCTCGCTAAAACTCGAGAACGGCTGGACCGATTTGGCTAATTTTGGTCTTGAATTATTTGTGGAAGTCCAGAGAAGGTTTAAAAGGTAGATAAATATGAAAATGCTTGGAATTAAATAAAAATAACAATTTTGTTTTTCCTTTGATGTCCCCCCCGTCGTACGGATTTCTTTGGTTTGTTTTAAGTTAATTTTATACAAAAGCTTAGGTCTTTTGTTTATCGATTGAGGCACTACGAAGTCTGCCGGGTTAGCTAGTAATTTATAAAAATGTTGTGCGAATTACCCAAAATGCTAAGTGTCAAATAAAAAGAGAAAAAACTGCCATGTGCGAGCTATTTTTGAGTGCGTCGTAAAAACCGTTTGAGTTACTTATACCATATTATGTAAAATGGAAATGTTTATCATATAACTATCGTTTATTTGTAAGCCATTATCGCCAATACAGTGGACCATTAATTTAAGAAGACGAAAGATTAGATTTTTTGTTTATTACCTACGTTCTTTTTTAATGTGTTTGTTACTGTCAGGACCAGATTTGTATAAAAGAATATTCAATAAGATCAATAATAAATTACAGTCCTCGAAGCGAAGCCAGGGCGGGTCGCTAGTTACTTAATAAAATCCAAAGCATAATTGTTTTATGAACGTAATTTATTAAACTTTGTCTACACGCTCATAATGTTTATTCAAGAGGTAGCTATTATTTATAAAAACAATTCAAGCTGAGTAAACTGGTGGAGGGTCTGGTTTCGGGAACTCTCCAAGCCGATCCATGTAGTACTGATGGGCGCGAAAAGGTTTCAGTTCCCATGGCACCTGGTCTTCCATGTGCGTCAAGGTGACGCCCAAATCCTCAAGGGTGGGCACGCCGATCACCACATTATCTGAAGTAGCTTCCTGTAATTCAAACCATTACATTATTTCGACTTTTTACAATGTCTGAAAATTCAAAGCGTATTTTGTGTGATATGCGCTGCGTTTCACAGAAAGGAGTGAAAATTTTAGTTACATCTATAGTTAAATTTAAATTTATTAATAGGGCCGTACAGCCACGCTGTCATTATCATTTAATGATAATGTTTTTCAGAATATTGATTTGCAGACATTATTCGTGCGACACCCGTCTAACGTTGGTAATACTATGAAATACTAGCTGTACCCGTCCGCTTCGCTGGGCATTTAAAATTAACATTATTTCTCACCCCCACAAAAATTCTCATCATTAACGCCCCCGCAACTGGTGTAGGGAGTCCAACACTAATATAAATATTAGCCTATCCAGTAAGTACATGTACTTTCTACATGGATACCAAGTTTCAAGTCAATCGGATGCACAGTCCAGTAGTTATAACGGAACTGCCGTAAAAACCACTGTAGATTTATATATTAGTATAGATTTCCTGAAACATGACAGGGTTCAAGTCATCCGGATAAACCAAATATTCTAATCATATATAGAAGATATATATTTTGATTGTATCAGATAAGTTAATTTTAATTACCCTTTCAATTCCTTCCCAGTGAAGATTTCCGAGTGGATAAGCTGGTGAAATGGCGTTAACCAAAGCAACTTTCAGGGGCAGTATCGGGTCGTACTTCATGTCGTAGCGAATGTATCCACCCCATTTTTCGTCCTTCCTCATTAGTTTGTAAAACCAATCAACCAAATCGGCAAGTAAGTAGCGTTTTGGCCTGAAAACACATTAAGGATTGTAACGTTTTTTTTGTTTTTGTTTTGAACGAACTCACGCCGCGCATGGTGTTAAGTGGTTACTGGAGCCGATACATCATAGCATGAATGTCGCCAAAAACCTTGAGTAATGAGGTCTTAGTCTTAATTGTTTAGTATAACAGTTATTCTAATTACGAAGTCCCATGAGACAGATGTTACTATTATGTTCTTGTATGTGTGAATTAATTGTATAATGATTTAGATTCATTGTGTATTTTTTAAATGATATTTACGACCATGAACAAAAAATTATTATTATTTCAAATTATGCGAAACGTAAAGAGTTATGCGCGCATGTGAGTGGCCGTCAAACATTCATTCGCAAACTTAGCGGCTGTGCAAATGGGTTCAGTACTCAATTTGCGAACCCGTTTGCGCTTCCTCCTACACTTGTTTACGAATGTCTCACGAATTTCTCCTCCTTTTTAATTCGTCAATAGAACATTGAAGAGAAAAAGAGTTTTGAATTCTTTCCCAGATATCATTAACAGCCATGCTGTTTTTATGAGATTTCTTTTGATGAAGGTACGCTACACTGTAGACGTCACGATCTATGAAAATAGCGAAACGTCCGTTGCCTTCGCAATCCTGGGCGCAACTGGTCACACGAATGTGTGGGAGACTACGCGAAGGTTCGCGGTTCGCGCGCTTTGATGTCTGTTAAAAAACCGACACAGCTTGGAAAACCACGAATGCAGCGAAAACTTTGCATAATCATTTGCAAATGTCGTCCTACACTTGCGGGTTTGTGTATTCGTGCGCATGTGAGTGACCAGTGTTACGTTCTAAGAAGTTTCAAAAGGGACTTTGTAATTGGAATAGAGTATAGCTCATCCTTCAAACCAGAAAACAAGACTGCTGTAATTGTAAACTATTTGTATTCTGCGTTTAATATTTAAGATGGAACTCACCCAACGGCTTGATAGACTTCACATTTAGTGTCGTCGTCGCGCGCGGCGTTCACGATACCCTGAGCGACGTCCGACACAAACACAGGCTGTTTCACAGTCGCTAGTCCGTTTTTATAGAGGGGCATCAGGTTGCTGTGAGATCGCATCTTATTAACTAATGACCTGAAAATAGTTGCAGTATATCGGTATAGTTCGGTAGGCCCGTCGACATCCACGACATGACGGTGACACTTCGTCTTCTCGCATTAAAACTGTATAATCTCAAAACTTACTAATTTTACAGGAGAGTGTTTTAAAGGTTTAACATGTGATATTTTTAATATTAATCATCTATGCAACATTTATTTTTTATTTTTTACCAGTTACATTATCTGGCTTTTAAAGTAGGATAAAATTATGTATTAATTTTGTTAATAGTAGTCAAAACATAGGTAAACTAAAAAAAAATAAAACTAAAACAAAACTACGCTATTTTGACAGTATTTATGAGAAAAATATTGGTGATACCAAATGATCCGCATATTAACTCAATTTCGAATATTTTAGGAAATTGTACACCTTTAATGCGAAAAGACGACTTGTAAGCAGACGAGCAAACAGCCCACTTGATGGTGAGTGGTTACCGTTGCTCATGGATGTCAGCAATTTTGCTTAGATGGTTGGACGAGCTCACAGCCCACCTGGTGTTAAGTGGTTACTGGAGCCCATAGACATCCACAACGTAAATGCGCCACCCACCTTGAGATATAAGTTCTAAGGTCTCATGTATAGTTACAACGGCTGCCCCACCCTTCAAACCGAAACGCATCACTGCTTCACGGTAGAAATAGGCAGGGTGGTGGTACCCACCCGCGCGGATTCACAAGAGGTCCTACCACCAGTAATTACGCAAATTATAATTTTGCGGGTTTCATTTTTATTACAAGATGTTATTCCTTCACCGTGGAAATCAATCGTGAACATTTGTTGAGTACGTATTTTATTAGAAAAATTGGTACCCGCCTGAGATTCGAACACCGGTGCATCGCTCAATACGAATGCACCGGACGTCTTATCCGTTAGGCCACGACGACTTCGAATTCCTCGGGAACAATAGAGCCGCGAAGTATCGATGAGTACTTGTTTGAAGAAATAATTCCGAGGCCGCATAGTTAACTACTATAAAACCCCGTTTACCGCTGTTTCGGTTTAAAGCTCTTTGATTTGAATTCTAGGAAAAAGCATTTCACTAGATACTAAAATACAAGTGATTAGAAGTTTAGATACTAGTGAATGTCAATGTCAAATTGCTGCTGCATTGAATTTAGAATTTTGAATTCAACAATAAGGTAGAAAATTGGATATATAGAAGAGACTGAATGATCTGAAGAATAACTTAAAACTGACTTAGAATTTTATTTATTTTTATATGTATGTATGTGTATACATTTGTTAAAAGTATCTTGTTGATTTAGTTCTAAAAAATATAATTAATCATTTAAATCGTAAAATACCTGAGCAATTTTCTAACAATATTCCTGTAACCCCTTGTTGTACAGCTGTCCCACATTTCAAGTCTGAGAGCACCTACTCGCTTTTAATAGATGTAAGAGAAGATGCTTCGCTTCGATACCTAAGATGCTTCGCTTTAGCATTGTGAACAGTAGAAACGGAAGCTCATCATATATTACTTTTTGTTATTATTATATTTGTTATTGTAGCTTATTTTTTTAATTTTAACTAAGAATTTTACTCAATCAAAGACAGAATATTTTGAGATAAAGCAACAGACCTATATTATTAGGTGATTCGATTCTAACCTCAAAAATCTGTCTTCGGAACCATAGATGTCTGATGCTCGGATAATAGTGGCAGTTGGGTATTCCTCTCTGACTGCACACTCTCCCAAATACTTGCTTATTTTCCAAGCAGACGGTTTCTTCAGGACAAGAGGTTTTGGATGTTCTTCAGCATTTAAATAAGACAGATGAATGAATCTCTCAACTCCTTCTTCTCTGCAGATTCTGTTGTAAATATTTATCCATTATAACATCGTATTTCATGACTAAACTATAGTTCTGAGTACACATGGCTGATGCATTTTATTTCAAATCTGTTTAAAAGCAAAATAATTGAACATATTTATAATTTAATATTTTGTTATTATTATTAACAGTTCGACTTTATTTTAGTTTTATATTTCTTTGATCTTTGGTTAACAAAACAAACCTGGCAATTCTTCTTACGCCATCAACATGAACATCATTGTATTTGAAATTCTTAGTTTCATAATCTCGTCCAACTAGATTGATGACAACATTAGAGTATCGGACCGCTTTTGCAATAGACTCCTCATCAAGGAGATGGTAAGGAGTAAACAAGACCTGGCCTAAATCTCCGCACACTTTCAACCTTTGGGCATCATAGAAATCGCCTCTGTATGGTAAAATTAACTGCAATAGATATTCAGGTTAATCTAAAAATCCTGTCACTTAATATATTTATCAAAAAATGTTTAATCCGGTAGAGATTTTGATCGTGATCATGACATCACTCAACAAAAAAATGTATATTTAAAAAAAGAATTATTGCATAAAACATGAACAGAAAAATTATAGCATAAAGGCGAAAATGTTTATTTATGTCCATATCCATATTTAAGAGTAGTAAATGTAGGGGCAATAATCTTCTTTTTTTGATTAGATAGGTTGTTAAATGAGCTCATATCTCACGAGGTTTGAAGAGGTTATGGGACCCCTAATCATCACACTTGAATCCTTTATCCACCTTGCACCAATTATGCAGGAGAAATTTCGAACTTGTGGCCATTAGATAAGGATTATTTATTAATGGATTAAAATATTAAGATGAGTATCCTTAAGGTTGGTTCTATGGATACTTTCGTATATGGTATTTCGTATATATTTGCCTTTAGACATCTGTTTAATTTAAAATTTATTTTTGTTTGCGAACATCGCATTCTCTTTATATTTGCATGCTGTACTGGTATTTTTGATAGGCAGAAGACTCAGATTCAAAAGTATTTGTTCTTACCTGGGTACCAATTTTTCCCAATTTGTTGCACACATAGCGTCCGACAAATCCGGTGCAACCGAAAACTGTGGCTACGATGCCGTTAAAGCTACTGCGGCCACCAGTACCTCGCTTATATGCTGCAAGGTTGGGTTTACGATCCGAACTGTAGTTAGCGGCTTTGATGTACACAACACTCATAGACCCATTCAAATCTGAAATTTTATGTGAAATTTACGCAATTTCATATTATTTATTATACATTTTTTATCTGTACATAAACAGCTGAATGTCATTATGTAAGACTAAAATATCGTGTCAGATTTATTGAACAATACAATCTGTACTCACGAAGTAATTTGCTAGTAGCTTGAGTTTTTAGTGCTATCGCAGCCATTTTATGGCTTAAATATTGTGATAGCTCTTATTTATACAGTTGATAATACTCCCATTTAAAATGGACAAACTCAATGCGAGTGTGTATACAATATTACTCAGAATATTTCGAAGGTAAAATTTGACAAAAGATTGACATTTGATAATAATGATAGTAGTGACAGTCCTGTCAAAGCTATGTTCCGATTTGCACTATGAGCACTGCAACGGGTGACATCAATTTAGTAAAGTGCGAAGCCGTTTCTTTACAGTTAGCTATACTGGTTACCGCTTAAAGGGAACGCATTACAGTATACTGTCATTGATATTTTTGGCATTGTTCAACAAAAACGACTTGACCTAAAGGTCTTAGTTACCAGGTCATAAAATCCCTTAAAAAACAGTGGCTTAAACATAGATTATACACATAATATTAAACTTATTGTCATTATAATAGGTAGTATTAAGTATATACATAGATATACATAATATTTGATTAAGTACCTTTAAAACTTTAAAGTCTTTAAAGCTACTTAGACGAACGTGCTACTCCGATATTACAATACGACCGACGTAACTTGGCGAGTCCGAACTTCGCGCAGAAGGCTGCGCACAAACGTTTTTAGGAACCAAATGGTGGTATGAGCAACGTGCGTGGGGCGGAGGTCTAGGCTAGGGATTGACTCTATGTAAACACAATCGTCCCTTTATTCAATCAAATATCACAATCGATTTTTATCGGTTTGGAATTTATTGATTTTTGTTTATATGAGATAATGAATGAAAGAGATTTACAAACATATTGAATGTTGTCGTTAGTAAACGAGACTTCATCTTTAATAAAAAAAAAAACTAATAACACTTTATTTTCTTGGTTGAAAGACATGATTTAGTTGAATATCAGTTATTTATCAACAACTACTACAATAGGGACTGTTCGTGAATATTTTAAACCTCCTATAAAATGGAATATAAATATATATTTTTATATAAATTTTAATCAATTTGAAAAAAAATCGATTAAACAACATCCTCAAACACGCATATTGGACATCCCTTTTCTTGACATCGTATAAATTCGGTAATTCTCGGTATGCGGTAATGTGTCTCACTCACACGCTAGCATTAGTGTCGTGTTCGTGTCGCTATCTCTGTCTTGAGTACGGGCGGCTACAAAAGTTTTCATTGATTTGTTATTATTATACTGTTTTTGTTTAGTGCTCAGTTTTTTGTTTAGTTTTAAGATTGTTTGTGTTTAAATTTGTTTTAGTATTGAGTGTCCCTTGGCATTTATACTATTCGTTAACAAAGATGCCACCAAAGCATAATAGTGTTTTAAATCGACGGCCGACAAACATAATTTTTGATTTTTTTTTAAAAAGAAAAAGAAGAAGGCGTAAAAGATGTTGACAGTTTTATTTAGAGTTGCTAACGATCTGGTGTATCGCAACGCACAGTACAGCGGATCGCAACTGAAGGCAGTGTTGGGCTTACTTTCCAATTAATTTAATTACGTTATTTTTACCGCTTTCTGTCTTAATTTATTATTTTTTTATTACCTCTCTTTAATTTATTACGTTATTTTTATAGCTTTCTCTCTCATAGTGTTTTGATATTCATTTTATTTGTACTTGGTCCCTGTATATGGAAATTTTAATTCGTATTTTGATTTAAAAAAATGAATGCTAATAACACTTTTTTTTACAAGTGTACATGCGCGAAAGTTGACCTGCGGCTATATTCAGACTCGCCAAGTTACGTCGGTCGTACTGTACATTAGGTGTCAATATTTGCATTTGATAATTCGATTCTAAATTTCTATTTAAAAACTTTATTGATATTGGTAAAATATATTAGGTGTATAATCTATGTATTGGTAGTCTAATAAGTTAATTAGAGTGTACACTTTAAAATAAATAGTGAATAAATTTGAATTACAGACCAGAAAATGGATGAAATGGAAATTGATGACCTGAGAAATAGTAAGAGCTCAACAGAGATAACAAATATTTTACGGAAATTTGTTAAAGACGTGAGTGAGAATAATTTATGTGGATTCTTTGGTATATTGGTAATTCAAACAGAATGTTAATCTAATAATCTAATTTTCTCAGAACGAAAAAACTTTCAAATTTCCTGAACTTACGAAGAAATTTAACAGAGTTTTACTGTGGACAACACTTTTTCAACACCTGCAAAATGATGCTTTGGTTTCAACACATGCACTATGTTTAAAAGCTTTAAGGATTCTTAGGTTTGTGTTAACTAACAATAATAATCTTTTTGAAATTCTACTGACTGTAACAATTGGAACTGGAATAACCATTCCTGAAAATCCATGTAGTAGAGCTGGTGATTCTGAAAGAAGAAAATAGGAAATAGGTAGGGTGGTGGTACCTACCCATGCGGGCTCACGAGACACCCTTCCATCATATTTTTTTTAATAATAGGCATTTTAAAATAATTATAATTCAATTGATATAAGAAATGTATAGTCTCGTGCGAACAAGGGGGAATTTGCTGGCCTGCTTTTGCTTTATGCTGTGTGTACCAAAAATACATTTAACATGATAACTCTCATTATTGATTTAAGTAAAATAATTACATATTTGTCTCTATAATTATTCACTTTTGATAGTAACTAATTACCATTTCGATTTTCGGAATGGTCTCTTGAGACCCTGTATATGTAGGATGAAATTAAATTTTATGTATAATTTTAGCCGTGACCAAGATGACATTGAAAATGTTCTATGTGAACGATGGGTCATAACATTAATCGACAAATCAGGCTTGTTAGAGCCTATGGAGTCTGCTGAAAAGAATCCAACTCTATTAGTTGTGCCCTGTAAAGAAGTAGCGATTGAAGCTATGAAGTGTTTGTGTAATATTACGTTTAATAGTGAACTGGCTCGTAATGTTTGTGTAAACACAAGAATAGCACATGGGCTTATCACACGAATGAAGATATGCAAACACATTCCTTACAAAAAAGAGTTAATGCAGTATGATATGAAATTGATCTTCATACTGACAGCATTAATAGAAAACATAAGGTTGAAATTTAGGCACGAGGATGGTGCAACGCATATGATTAATTATCTCAATGAAATATACTCTGAAAGTTTACAACCTAGTTCTGAAGAGGCGAGTGTTAGTGCTAATTCAGAAGATGCTCCAAAATATTACTTCACTGTAAGTTTTTTAATTAATGTTGGGAAATAAGTAGTTAACCTAGCATGTATACCTAGTTATAAGAAAATTTTAAACATGAACACTTGTGATTATTAAATGAAAAATGTTGGCTAGTAGTGCCTGTCATATAACATTAAGCTTATGACAATCTATTAAAATATGATTAACAGTTAATGCTGTTCATAAGGTAAATTGTTCATCAGTGATATTGAATACTTTTAATTAAACAAATAAATATACAGGGTATTCCAAAACTCAATGAAAACCAGGTGAAAGGCAAAGTTATACCAGAGAAAAAAATCCTTGTCATTTAGTTAGCACTATACCATTAAGTAATTGAAATTACAAATCAATGTAATAAACATTGCTAATTTAGTAATTAATATAAATTAAGTTTCATTGCATTATGGATTACAAATGTTATCATTAAATTTTGGGATATCTTGTTTAAAGAAACAATCTGACATGGTTGTAAAATTTTCTTTTAAAACATGAATAAAGAAGCATTTTTACATAAAATTAAAAAGATTAAATATTTAAATTCTCTTACAGGATGAAGATCGAGTAATTGTGTGTGAGTTATCGAAGGCTTTATTTAACCTCATAATATTGCCTAATGAAGATACTCCCACAACAGAGAAAGAGAAACAACAATTTACAAAATTGGTGGCTGTGCTTGGGAAGATACTGACTGTACAAACCTCCTCCAAATCAAATGATTTAGATTTAATCAATAATATTGTTAATCTACTAACAAGGTATTATATTTTTGATAACTATTAAAACAATTAAAATAAGTTTAAAAGATTAAATTATAAAAGTTTATTATTTTTTAAATGGATGGAGGGGTTCAGGGTGCACCTGATGTTAAGTGGTTAGCGGAGCCCATAGACATCTACAGCTTACATGTCAACAAGGTGGGTACCTTGAAACATGAGTTCTAAGGTCTCAATTTCTAAAGTACAATGGCTGCCCCACCCTTGAAATCAAAATACATTATACTGCTTCATTGCAGAAATAGGAAGGGTAGTGGTATCTACCTGTGCGGACTCACAAGATGCCCTACCACTGGTAATTTTTAACCACCAGTTCAATGTTTCTACTTTCAAATTTCAGCATCCACACACTGTTTTATATGTCCCTGACAGAAGAAATTGGAGACAAACAAAAGCCTGACCATATTTATGAAGGTAGAGATATGACTTCACTGGTCATACTACTTCAATTTTTGAAACATCAGCTAACTGCTAGCGATGTAAGTAATCCAATGTTATTACAAAATATATTATAGGAAAGTTAATGTTTCTTGTAGTTGTCAAAGTTAATGTATACTTAGTTGCCTCCGCTCGACCATCGACGCGGTGATGCGCGTGCACGCCCTCTCTGATGAGGCTGTCGGCCGGGGCGGGGTTGCACTGGCGGTGTCCCTGGACATCGCCAATGCGTTCAACACCCTGCCCTGGTCGGTGATCGCAGGGGCGCTGGAGTATCACGGTGTCCCTGCGTATCTCCGTCGGCTGATCGGGTCCTACCTCGAGGACAGGTCGGTCATGTGCACCGGGCACGGTGGGGCGGTGCTCCGCTTCCCCGTCGAGCGCGGTGTCCCACAGGGGTCGGTCCTTGGCCCTCTCTTGTGGAACATCGGCTACGACTGGGTCCTGCGGGGTGCTCTTAGCGCTCCTCTCCCGGGTCTGAGCGTAGTTTGTTACGCGGAGGACACCTTGGTCGTGGCCCGGGGTAGGGACTTGCGCGAGTCTGCCCGTCTTTCCTGCGCGGGGGGGGTGACCTTCGTCGTCGGCAGGATCCGAAGACTGGGTCTGGAGGTGGCGTTCGATAAATCCCAGGCTCTGTTGTTCCACGGGGCCTGGAGAGCGCCGCCTCAGGGGGCCCACCTCGTGATTGGAGGCGTTCGCGTCGAGATCGAGGCGACCGGGTTGCGGTACCTCGACCTCGTACTGGACGGTCGTTGGAGCTTCCGTGCTCACTTCGAAAGATTGGGTCCCCGACTGATGGCAGCCGCCGGCTCGCTGAGTCGGCTATTGCCGAACGTCGGGGGTCCCGACATGGTGGTGCGCCGCCTCTACACGGGGATGGTGCGGTCAATGGCACTTTACGGGGCTCCTGTATGGTGCCACGCCCTGACCCGTGACAACGTCGCAGCGTTGCGACGTCCGCAGCGCGCGATTGCGGTCAGGGCGGTTTGTGGGTACCGCACCGTCTCGTTCGAGGCGGCGTGCGTGCTCGCCGGGACGCCTCCCTGGGACCTGGAAGCGAAAGCGCTCGCTGCGGATTACGCGTGGCGATGTGATCTCCGCTCCAGGGGGGAGCCGCGTCCCGGCGCGGCGGAAGTTCGAGCGCGGAAGCATCAATCTCGGCGTGCCGTGCTCGAGGCGTAGTCTCGCCGCCTGGCGGACCCCGCCTACGGGCGACGGACCGTCGAGGCGATCCGCCCGGTCCTCTCGGACTGGGTGAATCGCGACCGAGGACGTCTCACCTTCCGAGCGACGCAGGTGCTCACGGGACACGGCTGTTTCGGTCGCTACCTGCACCTCGTTGCCCGGAGGGAGCCGACGCCGAAGTGCCACCATTGCAGTGGCTGCAACGAGGACACGGCGTAGCACACGCTCGCGTACTGCCCCGCTTTCGTGGAGCAACGCCGCGTCCTCGTTGCAAAAATAGGACCGGACTTGGCGCTTCCGACCGTCGTGGCTGCGATGCTCGGCAGCGATGAGTCCTGGCAGGCGATGCTCGACTTCTGCGAGTCCACCATCTCGCAGAAGGAGGCGGCGGAACGGGAGAGGGAGAACTCTTCCTCTCTCTCGGCGCCGTGCCGCCGCCGTCGAGCCGGGGTCGGAGGAGGGCGTTTGTCCAGCTCCGGCCCCTATGAGGAGGCAGTCTCCTCCCGGTGATGGTCACGGGGCGACCTAAGGGGGTTGAGACTGCGCCGCACGCTACCGTCACTCTAGCGCGCTGGCACCAGGAGGACGGGACGACGCGTCGGCGGCTGCGGACTGCGATGCGGTCCGCATTTTCGTCGTCGCTGTCGTCGCCGAACATACTGTGGAAGAGCAACCCGGTCGGCGGTGTATCGCGTTCCGACCCGGCAGGCTGGTTCTGGCCTAGCGGGGTATCCCAGAACACCAGCGGCATCGCCCGGGCGGCCTGGTAGGGCCGCCGTACCGCGGAGACTGACGTCGTTGGTCGTCGACTATCGCCTCGACGACCCGTCGGTCGGGCGTCCTCGGGGTGGCGCCGCGTGTCTGGTTGTAGTGTTAACCGCGGGAACCCCCCTACTCTGACTGGGTTTTGACCCCGGACGGAGATCGGACGCCGGGTGTAAGAGTGCAGGGGAGTCGTTTAGTGGGTGGGCCCTAAATTCCTTGGGCCCGCGGCCTGCTCTCAACACCTGCAGATCGTATAGTCTTACATACACCGCGCGCCCCCTAGGCGCGGGGACCTCGTAGGAGGTACGGTCCTCGGCCCGAAAAAAAAAAAAAAAAACTTAGTTGCCTCCCCATATATTTCAGCATACTTAAATATTTGTATTTACCATAAAGTACTTGGTTTTTAAAGTTATTTGAGCACTATCTGAAGTGTGTTAATTCGTGCCCACATGTTGAAATTTTTGTTTATGTAGTCCGATCTTCATGCAACATACCATTAAAAATAATTTACTCAGTTTTAACTTTCAAGTTAAATGATGGTATTCATCAATTATAAAAAAGTAAATATTATTATTGTGCTCAATGACATGCAATGGGAGAGGTCTATGTCCAGCAGTGGACTGCTATAGACTGATGATGATTATGATGAAATATTAATATGACACTTCCTATAAAAGGTGCTAAGTTATTTCTATATTAGAACCTAGAACCACTGCGTTCATCCACAGTGCGATTCCAGAGATCTTTTTTGCCATATACCATCTGGCTTTGGAATGAACTCCCCTCTGTGATGTTTCCCGAGCGCTATGACATGTCCTTTTTCCAACGAGGCTTGTGGAGAGCATTAAACGGTAGACAGCGGTTTGGCTTTGCCCCTGGCATTCCTGAAGTCCTTGGACGACGGTAACAACTCGCCATCAGGTGGGCCGTTTGCTCGTCTGCCTACAAGGGCAATAATTTTTTTTTTTTTTTATAGGAGGGACAGAACCTGTACGAAAAACTATCTCCGATATTGACGGTCCTCAATAAATGTGCCCGTGTACGCGTCCAACGTAAGTTCCTACGTAAAGCCGTGCTGCCGCATCTCCGCGACGTGTCGAAGCCCCCCGAGCAGGGCGACGAGCTGCGGAACCACCTGTGCCGGCTGCTGACGACGCCCGTCACCAGCGTCAGGGACTTGGTAGCGGAGTTCTTGTTCGTACTCTGCAAGGAAAAAGGTACCACTGATGTCAAGTATTTCATTCTTAATTCTGTGTGCTTAGTGCGAGTTTTTTAACTTCTCGATCGCGTAAAAGTTAACTAAGATTTGAATGGAGTTGGAACAGCGCCCCAAGCGGCAAACGAAGGGAAGCTTTACGGTATCGAGAATTTTAAAAATTCGCACTAAGCACACTGAACACATCTAGCTTTTTTTTATTGCTTAGATGGGTGGACGAGCTCACAGCCCACCTGGTGTTAAGTGGTTACTGGAGCCCATAGACATCCACAACGTAAATGCGCCACCCATCTTGAGATATAAGTTCGAAAGTCTCAAGTATTACCTTATATATATATTATAGCCGTTGTACTGTAAAACTGAGACATAGAAATCATGTCTCAAGATGGGTGGTGGCATTTACATTGTTGATGTGTATGGCCTACAGTACCCGCTCAACACCAGGCGGGCACTGCGCTCTTCGACCCATCTAAAAGAAACAATTGAGTACTCCATCATTTTTGTATTGATTTTGATGTGGATAAAAAATATACATATATTATATTCCATTACGCCGCAAAACATTTACCACTACGACTGGATGATTTCATTGATGCTTTATCATTATTAGTGTACATTATGTAGTTTAAATAAAATTAAAAACCCATTTGTTTCGTGGCCGACTTTTAGCTCCTTAATCGCTCAGCTCAGTTTCTAGAATTTTAAACTATCGAGTGTGCCTTGAGTACTGAGGATTGAGTTATTAAAACAAAAGAAATTAAATATTAACTATGACAGAAACAACGAAAGGAGATTTTAAATTATTTTGAAATCATATTTATTGAGTTACGAGTGGTACCTTTATATAAAAAAAAAAAAAAAAACTTAATGATACCATCCACTTGTAATATCGTAAAGTAGCAACAATGTTGCTTAAACCTTCACCCCTCGATATACATAGTTATAGCGCCAGATGGTTTAAAGGTAACTCTGATGACCATGAACAAAAAAAAAAGATGGGTTGCGAGTGGTGAACACTATTGCCAGTCCATTTACTTGTTCGTCCATCTTAGCATAATTCGACGCTTGAAAGGCAAACGTGACTAAGCGACGACGTGAAATTTACAGTAGACCAATTTAAAGTTGAAATACCTGAAAAAAAACCTATTTTAACGAATCTAGCTGTAGGATTTGAAATGATTTTAATAGACCTAGAAATAATTTTTTTTTGCGTATCGAATATGGATATTGCCTATCATCTATACTAATATATAAATCTACAGTGGTTTTTACGGATGTTCCGTTATAACTACTGAACCATGCATCCGATTGACTTGAAACTTGGTATCCATGTAGAAAATACATGTGCTTAACGGATAGGCTAATATTTATATGAGTGTTGGACTCCCTAGACCAGTTGCGGGGGCGTTAATGATGAGAATCTTTGTGGGGGTGAGAAATAATGCAGTTAATTTTAAATGCCCAGCGAAGCGGACGGGTACTGCTAGTTTATTTATAAATCAGTTATTCTAGGTTAGTCACGTTAGCCTTTCAAGCGTAGGGTGTGTATTGTTGTATCTGAAGGAAGTAATGATTGCGTACAGTGAGCCGCATGGTGAAGTACACTGGGTTCGGTAACGCGGCCGGGCACCTGGCGAGCCGCGGGCTGCTGGCGGGCGGGCGCGGCGCGCGGTACTCGTCCAGCTCCGACTCGGAAACGGAGGAGTACCGCCGGCACGCGCACGCGCTGGACCCCGTGGTGGGCTGCACGCGCCCGCCGCCCGCCGACCCCTTCCGCGGCATGACGGACGAACAGGTCACATTTTACTTCTTTTTTTTCCTACCTAAGCTGATAGCCTTGAGAGGCTATTTCAGTGTAACCATAACTAGTAGGTGAGCTCACGGGGCTCAAACCGGAGTGATGCTAACACTAACCCTAGCAAAAGCAGTGCTTCCCAGAATCTACCACCGGATCGGAAACTCGACCCACTGAGAAGATCCGGCGAGAAACTCAGTGGGCTGTGTCTGTGGGTTAATTCGCTCGTCGAGCCCTTCATCGCAAGCGACGGACTCAACGAGGACGGTGACCGGTGCTTGTGGTCACTCTACTACACAACCACGCTACTATACGCCATCATCATACAGTAAAAGCTCTTTATTCGTTAGGTATACATACCATGTTCCGTAAATGTGCCACGAATACAGAAACCGTTAATCCTAACAGGAAGGGTAATTTACATGTAAAGAAAAACCTTTTTTTATGTAGTTTCTATATAAAACCCTTGACTTTTTAGTGAAAAAAAAAGATTTTTCTTATATAGGTTGACTGAAATCTCTGTCATTGAGAAAAAAAGAGGAGTTCAGTTTTATTTAATTCAATAATACTGTGTAAAATTAATTAAATGTTGTTTTCTTAATGTTGTACAGAAAACACAATTAAGTATTTTAATATTGTTCAACCATTTTTATAATATTTCATATCCTTATATTCATATACGGGATTATACGTTCCTAGATGAAAAATTAAAAAACAAGTGCATATAACAGCGATATCATTTAACAACATATTTTAAAATAGGTGTAATAAGGTTTATTTTACTTTTTTATTAGTTTATTTGATAACACGTTTACAAAGGATATTCGGTTGGATACTTGCATATTGGAATCCTCTTTATCAGTGTGTGTACGTACTGATGTACCGATTTGATCCGTGAATAAAGAAATCTTTAGTCCTATATTTAAAATTCGCTAATTGTGAAAACGCGAATGACGAAAGCGCGAATAAGAAGCTTTTACTGTATTTTACTTTCAACATTTACATTATTTCAAAGATATTCTGTAATCAAAGCTAATTTTTTTAAGCTAAACCCCCTTTCAATTAATCATAAGATTCACGACATTTTATTTGTAAATCCCTTAACGTACGACGTCAGAATTTTAACTTTATTATAATAATGCTATTCATTTCTACTCTTTCTTTCAAACCAGTATGACGAGTATTGATTTTTTATATATATACGTACCGTACGTAAAGGTACGTACGTTTATATATAAACTTGGTACCTACCTGGCAATTCGAATAACTTCAAAATTTGACTAGGTATAAGTTGTATAATGTATAAGTTGTATAATGGCTGTAGAATGGTTGTAGAATTGTAGAATGGCTGCTGAGAATTCGCTCTGAGAAGTTGTTCGAGATCCCTTCGTCTAGTTTTAGGATCACGCCGCTCGCCAATCGAGCATGCTCGCTTACGGAGGCAATAAAAATAATAATTAAAATGTATGTAGAATAGGGATCGCAGCGCATAGAATAAAACTTCCCCTGTTCCAAAATCTACTCTTCTAATAATAATTAATAATTAACACTTTTATTACGTCTTACTCATTTTTCAACCGTCTTCGCCATCTTCCAATTCTCTGTCATTCTGCCTGTCATTCTCATCTCTCTTTCTTTCCGTTTTCTCTCACTCACATCTTAACGCTCCGTTTCACATTCTTTTCATACGTTCCGTTCTTACCAATCCTACATGTATTTTCTTTAATTACAGAAAGAGTACGAGGCTATGAAGCTTGTCAACTTGTTCGATAAGATGGTAACCGCCGGCGTGGTGAAGCCGGCGCGGGTCGGGGCAGACGGTCAACTGCAGGCAGTCGAGCACGTGCTCCAGCTCAGAGAGGATCTACCGAAAAGGACAATGTCTTAAATAAAATAAATCCACTTTTTACTGGTGGTAGGACCTCTTGTGAGTCCGCACGGGTAGGTGCCAACACCCCACCCATTTCAGCCGTGAATCAGTAATGCGTTTCGGTTTGAAGGCAGGGGCAGCCGTTGTAACTATACTGAGACCTTAGAACTCATATCTCAAGGTGCGTGGAGCATTTACGTTGTAGATGTCTATGGGCTCCGGTAACAACTTAACAAACAGGTGAGCTGTGAGCTCGTCCACCAATCTAAGCAATAAATAAAAAAAAATCCAAACTTTATTTTTCCAAATATCATGCCTTTTTCGTTGATTTTTCTAGGTTAATTTATTTAAGTAAAATCGTTTATTGTCTTACTGGGTGATTCGGGTGAAGTATACTGTTTATAACATAATCGATAAGTACAATTTTGATCAGTACATAAATTTGATTGTTACTCGAATTTTCTTGCTACCATAACGCTCAACATCACGACACTGAAGGTCTTCAAGTGAACAATCATCATGCAGCAGACCACACGAGTGTCAGTTTGAAAGGCGCGCTAATCGCTCTAAGGGCTCGTACACAATATCCGGCTGCTCGCAATTTATTAAATCTTGCTTCGTTATAAATGCCTTTAAAATGATTAATAATTCTTCAAACGTGTTTATGCTCATTCTAGTGCACCCGTTTTCTTTGTTTATATAGTCTTGAATATTTCAAAACGCTTGCCCTCGTGTTTGTAAATAAGAATGTATCCAGTACTTCTTGGTTTTTTCTTTTTCACGTAACGTGTGTAAATTTAGTAAATAGTTGAAACTTCTTTTACGTACATATTTGAAATTTTTCGTTTTCATCGTCGTGGTTGGTAATCGCAAACCGGTAGGTGAAACTCGCAACGTATTGCGGATAATCACATAGTGTGTATGACTCCTAACAATACAATTGAGACTTCGACCTCAAGGTGGGCGGCAGCGTCGAGACTGGGCTGCTATGAGCATCAATGACCACTTCATATCGGTTTGAAACTGGGCCGTCATGCGCCTATGGACGACAGGTAAAAAAGTCACCCAAAAGAGGCGAACTAGAAGTTAAATACTCTATTATATTATAAAGTATTTATCTTTAAAACCTTTAATCTAATTTATATTATAATATGTATTAATAAATTAATGCTACTAACAAAACTTAGCCTGATTCCTTTTTGCCTGTGATAAATATAATTTGAAAGCTTAAAGGGGCGCTTTATTCTGGTTTTTCTATAGTATCTGGTTATATGATTATGAATCAAGTTTTAATGACTATTTCTACATTAGATGTAAATATGAAATCCCGATATATATTTTTTTGTGTCCTTGTAGGCAGACGAGCATACGGCCCATGGTGGATGGTGAGTGGTTACCGTCGCCCATGGACTTCAGCAATGCCAGAGTCAAACCGCTGCCTACCGCTTAATATGTACTCAATAGCAGTGCGGATGTTACAAAAAGGTGTTACCTTATGCCATATAGATTTTATACAGCAGTAGTGGACTCAAAATGCCAAAGACGAATGAATGAATAAAATCTGTAAATGAATGGAAAATGTAAAGGTAGTGAATTATTTTCGGAAAATGTATGAATATATTATTTCAAAATGTCAGTATAATTTATGTTGTGGATGTAATGAACTAACCTAATTATGTAAGTACTAATTTAAAAAAATGTATTATAGATATTTTAAAAATAAGTAAAAAGTAAATATTTTATTGTGTAACATTTTATTCTACTCCAAGAAATATTTAATATGAATTTTTAGTACGTATTAAATGATAAAATAATATAAGCATTAATCATCTTCATCTCGGAAAATGAATTAATAACATCAAAATAATTTTATTAATAAATTAAAAAGAGTAATAGTATAGTTTGATACTTTTAAAGTATGTTTCCATTTGTATATTTACATAGTATACTGTAGTAGTATAATAGCCTAGTCACGCATAATTTATTTCATATCAACTAGAGTATGCTCGATTTCATGTATTTGTAATAACTAGTGTACGTATACCAATGATCGAAATTCGACCGTAATCACTGACACCTCAAGATTTATATTCATTTGCATTAATTATTTGACATCTTGAACATAAAAAATTACTATTTTCAGTACTTTTATTGTTAACATAGAACTCTTCAGTCTAATAAAGAAAACCAAATGAAAATCGATTGATACCTCCGCCCCCCCTACTCCCGACAGGGCTTCGCCCCTGGACCCCGGCTCGGTAGGTACTCCACGAACTTTCGGCCTGGTAGGAGAAAAAACAGTATGTGCACCGCGGGAGAAAAGTTGGACATTTCCTCTTTTCTCCCCTGGTGCACAATGTGCTATTCCTTTACCTGTTTATACTTGATTATATAGGTTCACGTCGTGTTAAATATGTTATTACTAGTAGAGTTTTCATAATTCTTTGATTTAAATTCCAACATTATAGTATTGTAAATCATAGTTGTGTGAAATCATAGTATATTGTTTCTAAGCTATATCATTGTTTTTAATTTAATATATATTATTAATGGAATAAAGATAAAAATAAAATTACGTTGTTTATTATTTAGATTTTCAGAATAATTAGTAACTATTAAATATTTAAAACGTTCGCAGCCTAATAAATATCACGCATGGTGTCTCTTAGGTGTGTTGGGGCAGCTACCAATTTTCCGACATCGACCGATGAAGAAAAATAGTAGGGGTGTTCAATAAATATGTAGTGATAACGATTTGGGATCAGGAAGAAGATTTAAAAAAAAAGGAATTTTAAGTTTTGTACAAAGATATACAATGTGTATAAACCTCAAAGGTGACTACGTCGAAAAATAATATAACATCTAATAAAAGATTATTGCGTCATACTCATCAGTTTTTATTGAACAGCTCTAGTAAGTCCCGTAAAAGTTCAGATTCAACTCATTGGTTTCAACTTTAATGTCACCACGATATTTTTGTCGAATGGTAATCATGTCTCTAACTCCGAGCCCAAAAAAGCTACAGTTGCGAAAAGAACTGGCGAACCAAACCCAGTGGGTTTATTCTAATTTATTTTTAAAGTAGGTTTTTATATATTTACAATTTTAAATAAAGATACAAAAAAAATTATGATCCGGCACAAACACCTCACTCCCGCATTGTTCCGTCCGTTTGTGGAATGTGATAGCGCGTTTTAAGCCCCATGAAGACATGTGGCTCGGAACCTCCCGGTCCATTCTCGGTGCTATAGACTCTAAGCACCGGTCACCGTTCTCGTTAAATGCGACGAAAGTTTAACGTGTAACCTAGTCCATATATTCAACCTACTGACTTTCTCTTTATTTATCTTCGTAGTGGGTCGCAATTACGTTCCGGGAGTAGATTCAGTAAAGCACTGCTATTGCTAGGGTTAGTGTTAATAATTGTGGCCTCGCCTACCGCGTAGCTGGAATAGCCTCTTAAGTTTTCAACGATTAGGTAGGGGAAAAAAGTTGTAAACCCCTATAGATAATCTCTCTCTTCAATCGGTCCCTCATTGCTGAGGATCGTGACTCCGTCCGATTCTGTCAACCAGCTGTCTCCGTCGATCCCGTTCTTTAGCTTGGTGGAGTGCGTCGATGACAGGTATTTTCAGTTCCTCCGCTATTTGGTCCGACCATCTGTTGGGACCTCTACCCCTAGGCCTTTCCCCCTCGATTTTACTGGTCACCACAAGGCGTTCCAAATTGCTGGTATCCCTGCGTGCAACATGACCAAAATCCCGCAATATTCTTAGTAGGCAGGTTGTGGATAGACGTTGTCTTCTCTATTTTTAAATGCTTGAGAACAGATGTTGGTGCAGCGGGCCGTCCATGGTATTCATAGCATGCGTCGCCAGCACCACATTTCAAAAGCGTCGATTCTCTGCCTATCTGCGGCTTGGAACCTCCACGTCTCTGCACTGTATAGAGCAATGGAGAAGACAAGGGTGCCGACCAGATGTATTTTAGTCCGGTGGGTAATATCACGGTCTCTCCAAATTTTGCTCAGTTGGGTCATTGCAGACTTTGCCATGCCAGTCCGTCTCCGTATTTCATATAGATAATAGCGTCGTGTGTATTTCCACCTCGACGTAGTAGCGTCTCCTGGTTAGAAAGGTAGGGTAACAGTTATACGATTAGAGCTGTTTTTGAGATTGATTCAACATGAGCCGTGTCTTTCAGAAAATAAGTCATCACAGCCTGGTGATTAACTACTCAAAAGAGCAGGGTGGTAGTCGGATGACGGATGTGTTAACCAATTTTATACTGAAGTTGAACTAATAATGTGAAGATGACAAAAAATGTTCACGACTTGAATATCGGCGGAATGGATGTAATATGCTCTGCGTAAATCCTATTCTGCCGTCTCAATAACTCCGACTGGGCTCCGGCCCGGTCCGGGATAGGGCGCCGGCTGTGAGCGGCAGGAGTTTTTAGTGAGGTTCAACTCCCACATAGCCCTGCGCGGATGGGGATCCGGCGATTTTCTCCAGTGGAAAAAAAAACGACTTGAATATGCTACAAGAAATGAGCTTAGTAAATGTGATGGCGCTGATAAACATGCATTAAAATATAGTCTAGTTGGTATAAGTAAAAAAAATACTTGTCAAAATTTATTTGAAAAATTAAAACGGTATAAGTTTATAATATTAGCCCAGGAAATTCAGGAGGCGTTAATTTTTTTAAGAAATGCAGATCAATGTTATATAAGTACTGATCATAATGCAACTCACGTTAATAATTACATGGCAATATCTCTGAAACAGTTCTCCGTTTACATATAAGAAGTATAGAGCTGGAATTCAAAAGGCTCTATATAGCAATGTACTTAGTCTATGTAGGGGTGCGTCAGTACGCGATCAGTTGATGCCGAGGGCGGGCGGTTCTGGCGTCCACATTACGAGTTCCTTTGTCTGCTAAAATTACTTCAAGATTGTTAAATTGCGGCGGTTTTATGTATAGTAACATAAGTTGTGAATCCCTGCCTGTTTATTTAAATGTTTTTTAATTGTAATGAGTGAATAGACTTGACATTCTTTTGTTTACAAGGGCTTCTGAAAAGCCGGATTAAAAATTCCATTTGGTTTCGTTTACATAACCCAGATGCTGCAGTAAAGTTAGTTCGATTTTTTTTTATGTAGGAGCTGTTCGAAAATGGAAAAACATTTCATATTGGAAAGCATATAGAATATTTAAATATGCACGAGACGGAAGCGTTGAGGTTTTTATTGGTCTTGGTAGTTTCTTTTGAGAATGCGATATTTGTTGCTGGTGAGTCCTTGGCTAAGTGTGAACAGGCTCCGGCGCACGCGCAGCCCACCGATGATCATTTCAGCTTGCGTATATCAGGCGAACCAGATTTGTTTATACCAGGAGAGCTGTATACCGGTAAAATACCTTTTTATTAATGAATGTAGATGTGACCGCTCACCTGTTGGCAAGCGATTCTCAAAGTCTGTAGAAAACACAAATTAAAAGTCGTCTCTTGCCTTGAGATCAGGCGCAGTTTACCAATTGCTCGTAATAGCTTACCTTTTACTTTATTTTATTTTTATTGCTTAGATGGGTGGACGAGCTCACAGCCCACCTGGTGTTAAGTTGTTACTGGAGCCCATAAACATTTACAACGTAAATCCGCCACCATTTTTTTTTCCGGCCAGGGGCCGAACCTCCTACGAGGTCCCCGCGCATACCTTGAGATAAGTACTAAGATATCAGTATAGTTACAACGGCCGCCCTACCCTTCAAATCGAAACGCATTACTGCTTCACGGCAGAAATAGGCAGGGCGGTGGTACCTACCCGCGCGGACTCAAGAGGTCCTACCACCAATAATAAACAAAACAATTACAAAGAGGAGCGCAGGGTAACTTAGCTGCCAAAATAGACATAACGCAGATGCATGTTCACAACACGCTCTGTCACAAATACTCAAAATAAGAAATACGAAATGAGTTAGATACGAAAATAAAGAAACGGAAAAGTGGTAGTTAGAAGAGAATGTGGTTGCACACTCATTTGTTTTGATGAAATATTGTTAATTGTTATCTAAGATTCGACATTGTGTTCGCACAGTTCTGTGACGTCTTTATTTCTGTCCGATTCCGATGTAATGTTTTTGTTACAGGCGTTACGCATAGTCATTATTTTCTTTTAATTTATAGTTAGACGAAATGGGGAGCGACAACATTTATGTTAAGGCGCCTATTGTTCTCGGTAACCACTCAATGTCGATCATTCCCGGTAAAAATACACTTCAGCTTTAGACTGATGTCTATCGCTAATTCTGTGAATGATTCTATTGAGGTGCGTTGGTTTTAGTTACGCTCCGAGGGGCTAACAGCGGTCAAGGCCCCAATCCGTTTACCGGCTTCAAGATATGGGCTGAAGTCGCGAGTGATTTTTCAAAAGACGAAACAGAGCAAGGAGACCTGAGAGCAACAGCTGACCCTCACCAGCCGCTGGGAGTATTCCAGGCTTACGATGCTCAGACTAAACTTCATGAATCCTGTGCTCCAGCCGTCGATAATGCTACTGCCCACCCTAAGACAGAAGTGCAGGTGAGCTCATCGAAATCTATAGTTATAGGTGAAAGTAGATATCAGTGGCAAATGACACCCGACTACTAATGAAGAAGATACGGGACAGAAATGAAAATCAACAATGCATCAATCAATTGAAACAATGACACTGTTAGTAAACATATAAATTCTTTACCAGGTAATATGGAATGCACCTTTAAGTGTGAGAGGAGTTTGCGTGCGGCTGTCTGCTCGTGTCGGTCCCACGCTGACCGCAAATAAATGGTCTGTTTTGGCTCGTAAGATCTGCCCCACTTCGGCTGGACCTTCTAGCCTGAATCGACAACCACCCATTGTTGAGCCCTGCTGTGCTTGTGATGAAGCAAAATATGAGGTAATGTTCCTTTAATATTCACATCAGAAGTTTTAGGAAAATTATTATTTCTTAGTTATAGTAAGTTGTTTGGTCGAATCTATGAAATTATTATAAAATGTGTTCATTTAAGGTAAATTTCGAAGGAATGTGGTCTCGCAACACCCATCCTCGTGAGTTTCCTCCGGAGAATGCTCATGCCCATTTTGGTGATATAATTGGCGCCTCACATACTGCACAGTACAGGGTCTGGCAAGAAGGTCGAGTAGCGACGACTGGTTTAAGGCGTCTCGCCGATGACGGCTCTACCACAGCCCTCGAAAAAGAATTAAAAGCAGAGGTACCAATGACCAATCCTATAAAAATTATACTTTGTTTCTTCAATAGGGGCTCTACTCCTCTTTATTTACTCTCAAAGAGAGTAATGTTTTCAAGTGTATTTGTGTTATATAAAATAATTGAAACTTTGTGCGTTTAAATACTTATTGTATTTTTAATGTAGTCTGAATTTTTTGTTTCACTTTATAATTTATTTTATTGTGCTATTGTGTTTTAGAGTGATCATATCCGTACGATAATCAAAGCCCGTGGTATATCGTGGCAGCAAGTGACGGGAACTGGCATTCCAAGTACGTTTGCTGTGTTTCGTGTAGACGCCAAGCACCATCTGGTATCTTTGGCTGCCAAATTAGCTCCTTCGCCAGACTGGATCGTAGGAGTTTCGGCGTTGGAGCTCTGCAACGTGAATTGTACATGGAGAACGTCGGCCTCACTGTCGTTGTATCCTTACGATGCTGGTACAGATAATGGCATAAGTTATACTGTGAGTAATGTAATTGAAAGTAATCATTTTGACTCAAGCCAAAAATACATTTGCTACACAGAAGTCAAACTGTCAAGGGCTCAATTCAGACTTTTAGCAGTTACGCCCTTGAAAGTTTTCATTTTTATTGTATAGAAGAAGCACGGTTGGTATCGGAACCTATGTGTTCTAGGCTTAAAGTCGTCGTGGCCTAAATGATAAGACGTCTGGTGCATTCGTACCTAGCGATGCAACGGTGTTCGAATCCCGCAAGCGATTGCAATTTTTTTAAATAAATTATGTACTTAACAAATGTTCACGATTGACTTCCACGGTTTAGAAAAAACATCGCTTAATAAAAATCAAACCGGCAAAATTATAATTTGCGTAATTACTGGTGGTAGGACCTCTTGTGAGCCTGTACGGGTAGGTACCACTACGGTGCTTATTTCTACCGTGAAGCAGCAAGACGTTTCGGTCTGAAGGGCGGGGCTGCCGTTGTAAACTGAGACCTTAGAACATGGGTGGTTAGAACATTTACGTTGTTGATGTCTACGGGCTCCGGTAACCACTTAACAACAGTTAGACCGTGAGCTCGTCCATCAATCAAAGCAATAAAAAAGCCTCAATTGTAGTATTATTGATCGAAGATTTCTTATCTCAAAATTTATCCCTAGAACGAATTGTCCAATTGCATTGGGATAGTGGCTATTATAATTTTCAAAACCTATCGCATCTAGATTTAGACATGTACCATGTCGGCTTAAAAAATGCTCTACTAATTGGAGTCACGCTAATTTGTCGGGTTTGACGTAAACTTCACTTGAGACTTTTTTTAAAAATTGGTTTGTTTACAGTCTCGTCGTATGCCAACGATTCCAGCGGCGCCCGTGCGAGCTCTAAGGACGGATTGGCCTCGCGATGTGCGCTCACCGTTTTTCAGCACGACCGGGGAAATGAGACCCTTTGCGCGCGTTCGATTAACCAGATTGCGTTTATATGAGAAGAGCTGTGATGTCACAGGTAAGTCGTCGAGTGAGAGATCGATTTTAATATGGTATTAGTTTAGAGTTTCATTCTAATGTCGTCAGTGAAGTCCTCATAACTCATAAGACACCTTTTTTTTATTGCTTAGGTGGGTGGACGAGCTCATAGCCCACCTGGTGTTAAATAGTTACTGGAGCCTATAGACATCTACAACGTAAATACGCCACCCACCTATTGTTACCACGGCTGCCCCACCCTTCAAACCGAAACGCATTACTGCTTCACGGCAGAAATAGGCGCCTGGCATGATTGTATAAAATATTGTTTTTTTTTTCAGTTAAAAATATATTTAGATAGATTTTTTATAAAGGCGCAATGAAGATTTATCATTTTTTCTCGCAACTATAACAAGAGCCCGGAACGGATCAGAACGTTCAAGAAGGTGTCGGTGCGGGAGGTTGGTGCGCGACACACGGGTGGGGTCCGTGGGGTCCGTGCAGCGTGACGTGCGGTGCGGGCCGCGCCTCCCGCCAGCGCGACTACGTCTGGCCGGCGCGGGCCCACGCTGAGGCTTGTCGCGTCCAACTCACAGATTACAAACACTGCCACGGACCGAGGATGCATTGCCGGTATTTCCAAATGTATCCTAACTTCATAAATAATGTTTGTGACGACACCGTATAGTAAACAAACAAATTTATCAGAACCTATCAGGTTATGAGAAACCAAGTCTCGACTGCGTCGTACTAATGATTATTCCACTATTGAAGCCGAAAATAATTTATTTACATTCAGTGTTTAGTTGAGAGGCTATAGTAATAAGAAAAAGCTGGTGCACGTGCGACTTGGTGCACGTGAAAGAAGTGAAACTTCAACGTACCTCGAGAAATAACATAAGCTCAGAAAGAAGTCGTTGCTAGTATTCGATGATTACCGAAGGAGTTTTACTTAATAATATTTTGAGTGATAATTTAAAACATTACTTTTATTTAAAATACCGCTTATGGTAAATATTTTAGAAACTAAGCTGTTCACATAATTGGCCTTGCAATGTAGTAGTTTATATGAAGTCCAATAGATATTGCTAAACTAAATAACGACCTAGCTCGCTTTGTCCTTTCCTCTCTCCACGGTCGAGTGGTTCGCGAGACGCTCTGTCTATTTTCTCACTCCCGCTCGTCCTAAATTGTATCTTTTCTCTCTAGCCGTAACCAATCTTTCGCGTGCTAAATTTTACTCTCAAACTCTCAACGCGCCTAAAGAAGTTTCACGTCAACAAATTCTCTATAAACACTACGAACTGAAATGCTATGAAGAATGTGTGAAGATTTTACATTTAATTGACGTACCTTTTGGTGGGCACTAGAGCTGTATCGGAATACGAGCCAGACCCAGCGGAGTCGAGCGGCCCGTGTGCGATGTCTCCGTGGTCGGAGTGGTCCCCGTGCGACGGGTGCGGGGTGCGGGCCCGCACGCGGCACTACCTCGCCCCGCGAGCGTACAAACGATGTCACATCGGCTTCCGCGCCCGCACTATACTCAGCCAGGCCATGCCCTGCGCCGAGGGACCGTGTGAACAGTTAGTCCATTTCTCTTGGAACAAGTTAAGGCGTTATCCAACCGCAGTTTGAAATGAGCTCTACGTTCGAATTTTATTGAATTAATTAAAATATACAGATACATTTTTTTCCTACCTAAGTGATGGCCTTGAGAGGCCATTTCAGCGTAACCCTAACAAGTAGCGTAATGAAATACGTACTCAACAAATGTTCACGATTGACTTCCACGGTGAAGGAATAACATCGTGTAATAAAATCAATGCCATAAAATTGAAATTTGCGTAATTACTGGTGGTAGTCCTCTTGTGAGTCCGCGTAGGTAGGTACCACCACCATGCCTATTTGTGCCGTGAAGCAGTAATGCGTTTCGGTATGGGGGGTGGGGCAGCCGTTGTAACTATACTTGAGACCTTAGATCTTATGTCTCAAGGTGGGTGGCGCATTTACGTTGTAAATGTCTCTGGGCTCCAGTAACCATTTAACACCGAATGGGCTGTGAGATCGTCCACCCATTTTAGCAAAAAAAAAAAGTAGATGAGCTCGCGGGGCTCAAAACTGACGACATTGCTAACACTAACCCTAGTAAAAGCCATTTTATTAATGAAGTCGTTCAAATATGACAATATTTCAACCGGTCTGTCAATCTAATTCATAAGAATATTTCTTAAAACTGAGAACAGCGGTTTTGTAAGATATCAATTTTTTTGTTAATCTGTCAAATTAATTAATTTATTTATTTTTATTTTTTATTTATACTTATTGTACACAAAAAGAAAATACAATAAAAACAGATTTAGAGAATGTCTAAATACTATGTACAAAGGCGAGCTTAACTCATTCATGAGTTTTCTTCCAGCAAACCATTAGCAGAGAGAAATACGATGTATAAGAGGGGAATAGTGTACAATATAAGAGCTATTAAAGCATGATTTTTAAACTAAGCATTAAAAAAAATAATCTAATAATTAATCTCATTTTCTTTTCTTTCAATGCATGTGTATTAATTACAGTTACTAGGTACATATTTTTTTTACGCTTATCAATTAATCTCGTTCTGTTCGTTTAACTATTAAATAGCGTGTATGTGTGTATAACTATTAAATATTTTGACATTTGGCATTTCTATTTTAAATGTTGAGTTTTTTTTTTTTGCTTTTCAGACCACCGCCCCGATACGCGAACATGTCGAGTTTCGATTGGTTTTTCGTGGTATGTGATTAATTAGACAATTAGGTACTAAAATATATTTATCCCGTTTTTAAAACGAAGTAAGAATATAAAATCTGTTCAGTCTTATACCTATGGGGTTTTTTGTATTCCAATTTCAAGTATCGGCCATGTTGAAGATTTCTAGAATGCAGTTTATCAGTAAATTAATTTAAAATCAATTTCATATGTATACCCGATTGAACGTAGATACAAGAAAGCGACTTGATAGAGCGTGGTTAAACGTATTTGTTTAAGAACATAATAATATTCGATCGATTGGGGCTTAGAATAAATACACTGATTGGGGTTAAAATCTTAGTGCCTCGGTTTTGTCCCCAACCCCCGCCACTTGTAAGTAATAAGGTCAGGTCAAACTTCTGAGACTCGTGATTTCAACTCAAAAATTACAACTATAACTATTAACGATCTCATCTAAGTGCATTTCAACTTATATAGAGCGCTCATTAGGAAGTTCGCTAATTTATTGTGGTATAGTCATAAGATTTGTTATGTGTCCAGAATTGAATCATGCCAGCTGACTACACCAGACATCTTATCTATAACAGTACGGACGACGACTAGCTATTTATCTATCAACCCACCAACCTGTACTGCTGGATATAGTCGTTCCCCAAGATTTACCACAATCACCAGTCCACCGGTCGCGGATTCTCACGAACTTCAATAATATATCGCGTAGAAAGATTACCTACGCTATATTTTCTGGTACGCGGTCACCGCTCGAGAACTTTTTAGCCTTTAGCAATCATCTGTTATGAGTAATATACCCTGTTCATTGGAACTTCAAACTCACAGTTCTTTGGGCTATGTCACTTATCATGATTTTCCTGCGAATCTCCTCATTCCTGATTCGAGCTTGCAGGAAAACTTCAAGCATAGCCCTCTCCGTTACTTTTTAGGTGATCTTGAACCTTTTGATAAGGCCTAAGGCCTAAGGCCTTTCTGACCGACCATAAATTTTTTTATTATAATTTTTTTATTGCCCTTGCAGCCCTTGAGCACACGGCCCACCTGAGGGTGAGTGGTTACCGTCGCCCATGGACTTCAGCAATGCCAGGGGCAGAGCCAAGCCGCTGCCTACCGCTTATTTTAGTATGCCAACTACCAGCCAATCTACCACTTTTTTTTTGTTTCTACCTATGCTGATTGCCTTGAGAGGCTATTTCAGCTTCGCCCTAACGTGTGTAGGTGAGCTCATGGGGCTCAAACCGGAGAGTTGCTAAACTGACCCTAGCAAGAGCAGTGCTTCGCAGAATCTAGCACCGGATCGGAAACGCGACCCACTGAGAAGATCCGGCGAGAAACTCAGTGGGCTGTGTCTATGGGTTAATTCGCTCGTCGAGCCCTTCGTCGCAAGCGACGGGTTCGACGAGGACGGTGCCCGGTGCTTGTGGGGCCTAAAAGCACCGTTAATGGATCAGGAGGATCCGTAATGACGTGCTTTAGGCGACGTCGACGGTTTACTATTCGGTCTACAGGATCGGGTATGTAGTTTCCAGCGGCCACGACAAGAAGGTTCTAATGTCGTGTCGCCTTGTTAAAGCGGCGCAGCGATGCTGACTGTAAATACTTACTGACAGAGTCGAGCTCCAGGTCATCGTGAAGATCCACGTTCCTCAGGAACCATGGTGCTCCGACGGCTATCCTGCAGAATCGGGATTGGGGGTTGAATCTTCCACAGTTACTTAGTAAAATAGTATATTTACTTAAATAGGACAATCCTAGAGGAGAGTGTAGAGTGACGTCATGGAGCGACTGGTCGCCGTGCTCGGCGCGGTGCGGGCGCGGCCGCCGACTGCGCACGCGCGTGTACGTAGTGCGAGAGACGCGCGTGCAACAGCTCATGTCGAAACGATTGCTGGCTCAGTGGAATCAACGTTTTGCCGAATTGCAGAACTTGGTAATTTAAATATCGGCTCTGAATCTTTATTATGATACAAAATTAATTTAAGTTTTTTTTTATTATTTTTTTATTTATTGCTTAGATGGGTGGACGAGCTCACAGCCCACCCGGTGTTAAGTGGCTACCGGAGCCCAACGACATCTACGACGTAAATGCGCCACCTACCTTGAGATATAAGTTCTAAGGCCTCACTATAGTTACAACGGCTGCCTCACCCTTCAAACCGAAACGCATTACTGCTTCACGGCAGAAATAGGCGGGGTGGTGGTACCTATGCGGACTGACAAGAGGTCCTACCACCAGTAAAAATTAACGCATAAACTACAAATTAATGATACAAAATGTTGGTCAGTGACCTTCGTAACCCGCGATGACTATTAGCTGTCAGGTGGACCGAAGAGCAATACCGTCTTTACCATAAGTGTACACGGGGCCCGTGCCCAGGGCCCCCATTCTCAGAGGGCCCCGAAAGGCCGACAATTTCTCTCACACGTTTATTCTCAGAACATTTTTGTCGGGCACATAACACGTTTTTCACAAATCAGTAGTCAGAAGGTATTTACAAGGCATATACTATGCCTATAATAGAAGATTTTGCTCAATAGAAATCCCGAAAGAAACCGTTATCGAAATCGTAACCAAAAAACCAGCAGTATTCTAATATCATTAATGACATATTATATCATACTGTATTTGATTACCTATAATAAATGGTCTCATACTCAGTAAAAAAATGTTATTATAATTCGCTGTTTTTACTTTCCAAAAGGGCCTCAAATTCTTGTGTGCCCAAGGGCCCCATCCTAGTTTAAGACGTCCCTGCCGAAGAGCCTTAGTAATAAAAAGTAACATCGAAAAGTTAATTGATTTATTTTTATATCTTATTGTTATCTTTTAGTCGAGTTTTTTTCTAGGAAGTTGCTACAGAAAACGTAACCGCAGAGGACCCAGAAATTGAAAATCTCGTAGAGGAACATCTAGAACGATGCCAGTTCACTTTGACTCAACAAGAGGCCTTTTGCGACGGAGAAGACAGAAGCTGCATCAATTTTAATTACTCTTCAAGTAATTTAACAATTTTTTTTTATTAATGATAAAGCTTTTTATTTTATATTTTAAAAGGTTGAGTACAATTTAAACGGTATCATCATCTTTAATGAATTTAGTTGAGTCAGAAGAATTTACTTTTATTATTGTTTTTATGATTTTTGCACAGCACGCAATGTAATACAATCTAAAATCAAGTGATACGCGAAGTCAATGGTCTCTTGTAACGCAGATTTTACAAAGTAGAACCTACATTAGCGTACAACGAAGTAGTGAGTAATGTTTACAGAGTGCTGGACGTGTCTAAAAAATAATATCTGATTACGAGACGTCTATGATTAATGGAAGATGTAATATTGTATTATTAATAGACGTTTGCAACACTTAAAATGTACTAAACATCTTAGCAGCGGTCACAGCAGTATTCCGTTGTACTTCCAAAGTTTTTTGAAGCCTTAAATATAATGAAAGTCTTATACGCGTGGTTTTTTTAATGCATAGATAGGTGGACGAGCTCATAGCCCACCTGGTGTTAAGTGGTTACCGGAGCCGATAGACATCTGCCACGTACATGCAGCGACCCACCTTGAGATATGAGTTCTAAGGTCTCAGTATAGTAACAACGGCTGTCCCACCCTTCAAGCCGAAACGCATAACTGCTTCACGACAGAAATAGGCGGGGCGGTGGTACTTACCCATGCGAACTCACAAGAGATCCTACCACCAGTAATTGCGCAAATTATAATTTTGCGGGTTTGATTTTTATTACAAGATGTTATTCCTTCACCATGGAAGTCAATCGAAAACATTTGTTAAGTACGTAATTCATTAAAAAAATTGGTACCCGCCTGCGGGATTCGAACCTCGTTGCATCGTTAGATATGAATGCACCGGACGTCTTATCCTTTAGGCCACGAAGTCTTCATTTTCTATACATTATTTATTCACATTAATAAACATGACGACTCTTATGTATTCGTTGTAGCGTAGTAAAGACATGATCCTCTAATTATTATAAGTGGTTTTCAGAAATCTGCAAGCTACCGATGTCGGTCGGCCATTGTCGCAGGTATCAGGAGCGTTGGTTCTACGACTGGCCCCGCAAGTCCTGTGAACCGTTCGGATACTCCGGCTGCGGAGGAAACGACAATAATTTCCGTGACAGAGATGAGTGTTTGAGCGTATGTCACAAGAACACCTCGGTAGGAAAGAAATCGGGTTCGTATGAAATACCTACTTCATATTTCAAATAGACTCATTAGCTATAAGACTATTTACTGATGGTAGGAACTCTTGTGAGTCCGCACGGGTCGGTACCACTGCCTTGCTTATTTCTGCCGTGAAGCAGTAATGCATTTTGGTTTGAAGGGTGGTGCAGCCGTTGTAACTATACTGAGACCTTAGAACTTATATCTCGAGATGGGTGGCGGCATTTACGTTGTAGATGTCCATGGGCTTAATAATCAATTAACACCAGGTGGGCTGTGAGCTCGTCCATTCATTTACGCAATAAAAATAATTAAAAAATAATTACTTTTTTTTGTATTAGCTCACATTGTCAATCTGAATTGTCGATATGACGATACAAACTAATTTGTAACATTCATTAACTGCTTTCGTGTTATCACCATTAGAAGTTCCAAAATAAATCAACGTACGTCAATCGTTAGTTATTACGAAAATTTTGTCGGTTCAATCTTATAAATTAGGTTGTAGTGAGATTTATCAAGATGAGTGGCGGGATATATAAATGGGGTGCATAGGCTCCAGTAATAACTTAACCTCAGGAGGCGATGAGCTGTGAGCTCGTCTGCATGTTTAATGTAATAAAAAAAACTCGGTTATGTCGTTGATAGTTCAGAAATTATGGTGACCTTACGATCAAATGGACCGTAATCTTCCACTCGGACGACAAAGAGTCTTTAGTTTAGATTGTTAAGAAGTTATCTTGAATGAAATGGACACATTAGTGCACAAAGCGCGTTTAAATGTACACTCACATTTTACGAGCACTTTAGCGACCTTTTGTGCACGTTACGGTTGTATAGATTCTTTTGTTAATTTTTTACACAGAAGCTGTGAGCGAAACGAGAATAAAAAAAATGAAAGCGACCCCTTCATCTGATGACAACGAGGTCATGTTGAATGACAAGCCAACGGTGCGCGGTAAGCTCAATTTTATAGATTATACTAGCTGTACCCGACCGCTTCGCTGGGCATTTAAAATGAACATTATTATTTCTCGCCCCCACAAAGATTCTCATCATTAACGCCCCCGCAACTGGTCTAGGGAGTCCAACACTCATATAAATATTAGCCTATCCATTAAGCAAATGTATTTTCTACATGGATACCAAGTTTCAAATCAATCTGATGCATGGTTCAGTAGTTATAACGGTCATTCCGATAGAGGCACCCGTCACGTGCGGACGTGCTCATCGTCCACTCGATCGCCCGGTCTTTGTTCGCCCGGCTTTTGTTAGCCCGGCCATTGTTCGCGCGGCCTGTGTTCGTGATACATCTGCCGACCAAGTGTGTTTCCTGGAAGCTTTTATTTGTTTTGTTTTAGTTATTTTTGTGTTCGTGGAACATTTGCCGACAAAGTGTTTTCCTGCAAGTATTTATTTGTTTTGCTTCTTTTTGTAATTTCTGTTTTGTTGTGCTTTTTCTTTGTCCTGTAGTAATCGCGCCGCATTGCCACCTGTGTTCAATAGAACCGCTCAGGTCCGAGAAGTTGGGGCCTCGCCGCAAGGCGAGTGTTTTCAAGACCCGGGGCCGCCCCACCTGGGTACTCAGCGATCATGGACGCTGTATTCGTGGAATTCCTCCGACTTCGTCACCCACAGCTCGCCTCAGAGTTTCTGGCTTTCAAGGCCAATCACACTGCGAGCTCTCTCGAAGACTCCGCCGTGCTCGCTGCTCCTGCGTCGCCTTCGTGCAAAGCGTCTACATCGAGCACCGCAGCCTCCGTCGTGCCTGCCGTTCCCGCGTCGCCTATACTGGCGAGTAAAACTACTGCGTCGTCCGCCGTGGCCACCGTTCCAGCAGCGCGATCATCCGCGGCCTCCGTCGCGCCCTCCAAAACTCCTGCTTGTAGGTCACCTGCGCCCGCCTCCTCGTCCTCCGACTCTGACTCGGAGATGGAGGTCGACCTCGCCCCCGCCTCATCGACGGATGGATTCACCCTGGTACAAAAGGGTAAGAAGCGTGCCGCGGAGTCTCGAGCTCTCGCGGCCGCTAAAATTAGCAAAGCCGCGAACGCGTCGCGCCCCCGCCCTCAGACTCCCGTTGCGCCTCCAGCCCGTGCCACTCCGTCGCCGCGACCGGTGGCGCAATCTAAAACTCAGACCCCTCCCCCGGTTATCCTTCAAGAGAAGGCAGCTTGGGACCGAGTTTCCCTGGCCCTTAAGGCCAAAAATATTAATTTTGCCAGCGCCCGTAATCTCGCCAACGGGATTCAAATAAAAGTAACGACACCCGACGACCATAGGGCCCTCTCAAGTTACCTCCGAAAGGAGCGTATAAGTTTCCACACTTATACGCTCCAGGAGGAGCGCGAACTCCGCGTTGTCATACGTGGAATCCCGAAGGAGCTAGATGCCGATCTCGTCAAGGCAGATCTGATAGAACAAGGCCTACCAGTAAATTCCGTGCACCGCATGCACACCGGCCGCGGTAGGGAGCCATACAATATGGTTTTAGTCGCCCTCCAGCCTACCCCCGAGGGTAAGCAAATTTTTAACATTCGGACCGTCTGTAGGCTCTCCGGTATTGCCGTCGAAGTCCCCCATAAAAAAGGCACTCCTAGTCAGTGCCATAACTGTCAATTGTACGGGCACTCTTCCCGTAACTGTCACGCGCGCCCCCGATGTGTTAAGTGTTTGGGCGATCACGCCACGGCCCTCTGCGCTCGCGACCAAAAAACCGCAACGGAACCGCCTAGCTGCGTCCTGTGTCGAACACAGGGTCACCCCGCGAATTACCGTGGTTGCCCCCGAGCTCCAAAAATAAATCGCCGCGTCGCCCGTCAAAACCGCCTCCGAGCTTCCGGCCCAGACATCAAAGCCACGGTACCCTCTGTGCCGAAGGCTAAGCCTGCTTTCGTGCCGGCGTCGGTGCCCAGCGTCTCGGCTTGGGCTAAACCGTTGCCGTACACGAACACGGCTACAACTCTCTCCCCCGCGACTCGTCCCACCCCCGCGATACGTCCCTCCCCCGCGACCTGCCCTCCGACCGCGTCCGAAAATCTCGCTCTAGCGATTGACTTTTTTCAGTCGATCAACTTTGAGCGTGTTAACGCTTTGGGTGACGCCATTCGCGCCGCCTCCACTGCACAACATTTCATCGCCGTTGTGCAAGAATACGCTGACGTATACGCGTCGTTAAATACGTACGTCCTCCCCTCACTCCGCCGGTAATCAATGGCGTACATTAGTAGAATAAAACCCTTATCCGTAACAATAGGATTTTTTAACGCTTACGGTCTCGCAAATCAACGTGATCAGGTTTGTGATTTTTTGCGTGACCATCAAATTGACATTTTCTTAGTGCAGGAGACCCTACTTAAGCCCGCGCGCCGTGACCCTAAAATCGCGAACTATAACATGGTCAGGAACGACAGGCTCTCTGCCCGTGGTGGTGGTACCGTTATTTACTATAGAAGAGCCCTGCATTGCGTCCCGCTCGATCCTCCCGCGCTCGCTAATATCGAAGCATCAGTGTGCCGAATCTCACTGACGGGACACGCGCCGATCGTTATCGCGTCCGTTTATCTTCCACCGGATAAGATCGTTCTAAGCAGTGATATTGAGGCGCTGCTCGGTATGGGGAGCTCTGTCATTCTGGCGGGCGACCTAAATTGTAAACACATCAGGTGGAACTCACACACCACAACCCCGAATGGCAGGCGGCTTGACGCGTTAGTCGATGATCTCGCCTTCGATATCGTCGCTCCGTTAACCCCGACTCACTACCCGCTAAATATCGCGCATCGCCCGGATATACTCGACATAGCGTTATTAAAAAACGTAACTCTGCGCTTACACTCGATCGAAGTAGTTTCAGAGTTAGATTCAGACCACCGTCCCGTCGTCATGAAGCTCGGTCGCGCTCCCGATTCCGTTCCCGTCACGAGGACTGTGGTGGATTGGCACACGCTGGGCATCAGCCTGGCTGAATCTGATCCACCATCGCTCCCGTTTAACCCGGACTCTACCCCGTCTCCTCAGGATACCGCTGAAGCCATAGACATCTTAACATCACACATCACCTCGACATTAGATAGGTCATCGAAACAAGTTGTAGCGGAGGACTTCCTTCACCGCTTCAAATTGTCCGACGATATTAGGGAACTCCTTAGAGCTAAGAACGCCTCGATACGCGCCTACGACAGGTATCCTACCGCGGAAAATCGTATTCGAATGCGTGCCCTACAACGCGACGTAAAGTCTCGCATCGCCGAAGTCCGAGATGCCAGATGGTCTGATTTCTTAGAAGGACTCGCGCCCTCCCAAAGGTCTTACTACCGCTTAGCTCGTACTCTCAAATCGGATACGGTAGTAACTATGCCCCCCCTCGTAGGCCCCTCAGGCCGACTCGCGGCCTTTGATGATGACGAAAAAGCAGAGCTGCTGGCCGATACATTGCAAACCCAGTGCACGCCCAGCACTCAATCCGTGGACCCTGTTCATGTAGAATTAGTAGACAGTGAGGTAGAACGCAGAGCCTCCTTGCCACCCTCGGATGCGTTACCACCCGTCACCCCGATGGAAGTTAAAGACTTGATCAAAGACCTACGTCCTCGCAAGGCTCCCGGTTCCGACGGTATATCTAACCGCGTTATTAAACTTCTACCCGTCCAACTCATCGTGATGTTGGCATCTATTTTCAATGCCGCTATGGCGAACTGTATCTTTCCCGCGGTGTGGAAAGAAGCGGACGTTATCGGCATACATAAACCCGGTAAACCAAAAAATCATCCGACGAGCTACCGCCCGATTAGCCTCCTCATGTCTCTAGGCAAACTGTATGAGCGTCTGCTCTACAAGCGCCTCAGAGATTTCGTCTCATCCAAGGGCATTCTCATCGATGAACAATTCGGATTCCGTACAAATCATTCATGCGTTCAACAGGTGCACCGCCTCACGGAGCACATTCTTGTGGGGCTTAATCGACCAAAACCGTTATACACGGGAGCTCTCTTCTTCGACGTCGCAAAAGCGTTCGACAAAGTCTGGCACAATGGTTTGATTTTCAAACTATTCAACATGGGCGTGCCGGATAGTCTCGTGCTCATCATACGGGACTTCTTGTCGAACCGCTCTTTTCGATATCGAGTCGAGGGAACCCGCTCCTCCCCACGACCTCTCACAGCTGGAGTCCCGCAAGGCTCTGTCCTCTCACCCCTCCTATTTAGCTTATTCGTCAACGATATTCCCCGGTCGCCGCCGACCCATTTAGCTTTATTCGCCGACGACACGACTGTTTACTATTCTAGTAGAAATAAGTCCCTAATCGCGAAGAAGCTTCAGAGCGCAGCCCTAGCCCTAGGACAGTGGTTCCGAAAATGGCGCATAGACATCAACCCAGCGAAAAGTACTGCGGTGCTATTTCAGAGGGGAAGCTCCACACGGATTTCCTCCCGGATTAGGAGGAGGAATCTCACACCCCCGATTACTCTCTTTAGACAACCCATACCCTGGGCCAGGAAGGTCAAGTACCTGGGCGTTACCCTGGATGCATCGATGACATTCCGCCCGCATATAAAATCAGTCCGTGACCGTGCCGCGTTTATTCTCGGTAGACTCTACCCCATGATCTGTAAGCGGAGTAAAATGTCCCTTCGGAACAAGGTGACACTTTACAAAACTTGCATAAGGCCCGTCATGACTTACGCGAGTGTGGTGTTCGCTCACGCGGCCCGCACACACATAGACACCCTCCAATCCCTACAATCCCGCTTTTGCAGGTTAGCTGTCGGCGCTCCGTGGTTCGTGAGGAACGTTGACCTACACGACGACCTGGGCCTCGAATCAATTCGGAAATACATGAAGTCAGCGTCGGAACGATACTTCGATAAGGCTATGCGTCATGATAATCGCCTTATCGTTGCCGCCGCTGACTACTCTCCGAATCCTGATCATGCAGGAGCCAGTCACCGTCGACGCCCTAGACACGTCCTTACGGATCCATCAGATCCAATAACCTTTGCATTAGATGCCTTCAGCTCTAATACTAGGGGCAGGCTTAGGGACCCCGGTAACCGTACTCGTCGAACTCGACAAAGAGGTCGACGTGCAACCTAACCCATGCATCAGCCCGCTGAGTTTCTCGCCGGATCTTCTCAGCGGGTCGCGATTCCGATCCGGTAGTAGATTCATTCGCGAAACAATTGCTCTTGAGTTGTTAGGTCTCCTTCGGAGGCGCTCGGGCAGTTGTTAGCAAATCCCACCCCTCTTGGCTGAGCCTTAGCTCGCCCACCTGTCCTGGTGAAACTGGAAAGGCCTTCGGGCCACCAGTAAACTTTCAATCATAAAATAGTTATAACGGAACATCCGTAAAAACCACTGTAGATTTATATATTAGTATAGATGTATGTACGTCGGTTTGTAAAAGTTGAGCCATTCATCCATTCATTCGTTTCTATTATCCGGGTTCACTTGTAAAGATTTTTTCTAACTCCAAACCACAAATGAATTTTATTCGTTTCCTCATCGCTGAGGATCATGACAAAAAGTATCAATCGACAAAAATTATGTCAATTTTAGTACTGTGATGGTGTGATTTAAATTGGATTGTACCTATAAACTCGTAATTGTTTACCGTCATTAAACATGTGAAATGAATTGAAGAGCTACGTAAGTCCGACGACTCGTCAATCGCGTAATAGGTCGCTCAATGCGAAAGATTATACGTAATATCTCGTTTCCTGGGTCCGTACTGTGCCCGCGATGCGCGGTTATAATGTTCAGATACAACGCGCGCTAAAATGGACACGTCTGCCGCGTCAGGCGTCTTAATAGTCTGTGCACTGTGAACAAAAATTCGCCAGGTTTGAGCCCCATGAGTTCACCTACTTGTTAAGGCTACGAAGACATAGCCTCTCAGGCCTATCTGCTTTAGTAGTATTAGAAAAAATGACCTAAAGGGCGGTTTCATATCAATATTATTATATTTTATATTCCGCTCTCGTCACCGCTACCGCCACCGCGCTGATCACCGTACTGTGGACTCACACTCGAAATTGGTTAATAGATAAATAAAAAAGTATATTACTATCGAGACAGCACAAATTGGTCTTGCTAAACAGAGGATTATATAGTACATAACTGTTTTGTTTTTTTCTAGATTTGTGTTTTTATTACTGTCGAAAAAAAAGGAGCTACCTAATCTTATGTGATTACCTTCCTTTCACGAATATCCAAAGAAAAAAAATATCGTTGTAATACACTGCCGATGAATGCAGCCAATGGCGGATCCAGGGGGGGGGGGGTCATGGGGGTCATGACCACCCCCTGAGCTGGTTCCAGGATTTAGGTGGACCACTAATTGAATATAATGATTTTATTTATATATTTTGTCACCATACAGATTTTATGTAACTACATACCTTCAATATTTAATTAATTTAATATAATATAATAACTTTGTATAATGGCAAACGTCTGGGAACGAACGCATCTAAATTTGACTATATGACCCCCTCCTGGCTCCAAAACTGGATCCGCCCTTAAATGCAGCAGTTTGATATGACATAGGTGAACTTTCTTTGAGACGTAGACGACAGATAATGGGATTTTAAAACACTCCAAAAACGGGATCGTTCATGCAACATAGTCCTAAAGTTAAATTACGATTAGTCTTTAATGCAATGTTCTCTAGATTCAATGAAGTGTGCAACTGGTCCGTGGCTTGGATGGAGTAACTGTGTCGGCGACTGTAATTACGCTGTCAGACTCAACTACAGATTAGTATTGGTGAGTTCCGGTTTTTTTTTCTTTTCAGCTGAAACATAGCGAGTGCTTTCGAAACAACGGAAGATGACTTTTTAATTTCTGTTTTGCAATAGTGTATCGTAAAACATTTTAACGTAAATAGCAAAGCTTTTTTTGTAGATACGCCACTAGTATTCGTATAATAAACATTTTTTTTGTTGTTCTAAATATAGATTAGGGTGAACGTATTTATAATCTTTACCTACTCATGTCATAAGCGTCTATTCATGTCTTACATGCTTACATGCCTAGTTTTTTTTTTTTTTTATTGCTTAGATCGGTGGACGAGCTCACAGCCCACCTGGTGTTAAGTGGTTACTGGAGCCCATAGACATCTACAACGTAAATGCGCCACCCACCTTGAGATATAAGTTCTAAGGTCTCAAGTATAGTTACAACGGCTGCCCTACCCTTCAAACCGAAACGCATTATTGCTTCATGGCAGAAATAGGCAGGGTGGTGGTACCTACCCGCGCGGACTCACAAGAGGTCCTAGCACCAGTAAAAAGCCTAGTACCAAGTACAAGTAGTAGTACAAGTACAAGTAGTTCCAGGTACAATTTTCACGATGAGTGAATTACTTCGTACCATATAATTTGGTATCGCATAATTTATAAGCTATTTAATCTAATTGCTCGAGGAATTGACAGTCGTTATACAAAACGCTTGAGATATAAAGCACATAATAGATCGTCCTCATGTCTCACGGTGAGTGATACCATACAAATGCTGATGTTTTTGGGCTCCAATAACTACTGAAGATCTGATAGGCGGTAAGACCGACTGCCCGCTTAGACCAATAAAAATATATGTATATATGGTTTTCAGCAGCGTAAATCATTTAAATTTAATACTTTTTCCGGCATAGCAACTAAACTTTGTTGTGTTATTACAGAGTAAAGACTCAGGTCTAGGGACTTCATGTCGAAGGCTTGTGAAGAGTCGCTCCTGCAGGCCAGTCCAGTGTCGGAACGCTATTCTGGCTTCCACAACAGACTCGACCATCGACAAAGATAGCACTTTAAGTAATAGCTTAACTTATGAATAAAACACTTTGTAGACCCTCCTTAATTATTAATCCTTAAAAGTAATCTTTTATAATTAGAACTTCAAAATTTTATAGAAATAGTATCTTATACCTACAGACAAGTTCAGAGATATTGTGATTTATGACTATTTAACGTTATTATATCAATTTCAAGGAACTCATATTAGTGTTATAATAATTGTAGTTATTAATAAATTACATAGATACACCTAATAATCTAATTATTGACAACTGAGAATTCGATTTAATACCTCAACGTGACTCCAGTGACCACTTCACACCAGGAGAGCCGTGAGATCATTCACCCACCAATAAAATAAATAAACATGGCCGCTCTTAGTCTAAACGACTCTAGTTCATCGCTAAACGATTCAAAAATAACTCTAAGAGGTCAAGGTATTTCGTTAACTGTGTCAAGTACATGGCTACGTTATCTCTTAATCGAATTATCATTTGCATATTCAAATGAATTCCTGTTTCTATTTCATAATGTATAAATAAAATTATAATACTCCCGGCCTGTTGTCTATTTGTTTATTTAGTATTTTAAACGAGTGATTGAAAATGTCAACATTTCGACGCCATTTTACTAATCAGTGTTTGACGTACTGACCATAGATTATACACTTAATATATGTACTGACGGGAATATGTCGTCACTGATAAGGTTTTCTTACAAATTTAATAGGCATTTTACGAATGAAAAATCATAAGAGATTAAGATTATTTATTTTCACGTTGGGTAATTTCAATTTAACTTTGTACACATATATGTTATTTACCTATTACTTAAATAATAAGTTTTTAAAAACGAAAACTAAAAAATAATTTCCTTAAATAATACTGTAAAGAAACATCACAGTCACAATTTGTACAGCGCGTCTGTTTGAAGAATATCAAATAACCATTTTGATTCAATAAGAATCTCAACTATTATATAGTGTTGTTGCACCTTGTTGATTTATAAACATAGGAATAATTTTAAAATTTTACAATATAAATAGTGACTTAGTGTATCTTTCTACACTTGATTCAAATTAAATAATACGTAAATGATCCTGGTTGTTTATTCTTGTTAATCTTTGCTAAAAAAACACGAATTAAAAATTAATTCAAAACAATTAACTGTAAATTAATGCAATATATTGAGCAAATTATGACGTATTTCCAACAAATAACCTACCTACATAATAAAATGTCGTTTATTATGTAGATAGGTTATTTGACGTTAACGACAAACGGAGTTCTATATCATACAAATTCTTGTCAAGGAAAAATATGGCGTTGTCTTTGTTGTACATTACATGTTATTGTTGCTCGGTGATTTTATTACAACAATGGGAAATGAGTCGCTACTCGCTGTAGCATTGTGGCATCACGTACTATGTTTTTATTCATTTCACTTTCACTGTGGGCAGTTCTTTATTTACCGCAGCAAAATAGAAATTTCACCTTTAACAGCGATACTCGGACGAATTTCTTTGGTTTGTGATTGTGATGCAGTACGATTTTTGCAAATTGGTACCTAACGGGCGTGGGCTACAAATTACGATCATTATTGTAAGTAACAAAAAAAGCCCGTTTTCGCGCCATTATGAATGTGAAATGTCAGACGTATATAATTAAATCAAAACAACAGGCATAGACTACATACATCTCACTAAAAATATAATTCAAAAGAAAAAAAAAGAGTTGTGAATGGGTAATGATGGGAATTCGAGAGGTCAATTTCAATTTTTACATTTTTACTTCGAGGAGTGGTTGTACATTTAGTCATCCATTAGCGGAGGAGGGAAGCACTTATTATATGAAGGAGCTATGTTATACGATTTTCATAAATCTTTACATTACATTTCTTGGCAACCCGTTAAAGTTTAACATATTTAATTATGACCTAAATACGCACTTTTAGAAAAGCGCATCTCAGTATTCTAATTTCTTCTAAGAACTATTTAAAAATAATTTATTTAGTAAAAGTTACTTAAAGGCAAGATTTTGAGGATCCTTATTTTACAAATGGTTTTTAAATTCGTATAATAGGTGGTATATTTGGGGGTTCGCAGCAACGAGGACCGGTGCATTCTTTGACGCAAGGACAGGAACAACCTAAGTTTCCATATGCTATTAATTCCTTCTTTTCTTCTTCCGTACCTGTTTGAAAATGCTAATATTAGAAGGTGATCGGAGGCCACAGTTTGTCAGAACGTGCAGCTACATCGCATAAAGATTACTTTATGCCTATTATCATTTTTTGAAATTGCCTACGAAAAAGAATTACTGCAAATTTGATGATTAGTGATCACAATCGCTCATTAACCAAAAGGGTTTGGCCAGACTGCTACCTAAAATGGTATAACAATGTCTTTAAGTTTTCGAACCAAATTAGATAATTCACTGTCATAGTGCTTACCTCGTGATGATGTGAGCATGAATTCTGGCTGCAGAGTGACCAGCCCGATTCCGTGGCGTTTGAAAACATCACATACTAGAGCTGAATTCTTGAGATAATCCTATGAAACGAGAAAAAATATGTAGCCTTTCAGTACGCTGGTCAGCGGCGGATTTTACACCAGAGATTCATTTAGATCTGAGCAATCAAAGGTTGTGTAGCTTGTTTACCTCGTGCGTTCCATAAATGACGTGTGCCGTGGCGACCACCTTATCCCTGTGAAGTTGCCACACGTGCAGTTCGTGGATAGCGAAAACTCCTGGGACTCGGAGCGCGGCGGTTCGCAAGTCGCATGCTCCTAGACCTTCAGGCACGGTTTGAAGGAGCACAAGACCAGCAGAACGCACTGAAAGACAATACTGTTGTTTAATACAAAACTCCAAAGATAGTGTAAAACAAATAAAAATATATAAACATGTTATCCATATGCTCTATAGAAGGTGTGGAGGGATGATTTTAGAAAGGTTCCGAAAGCGGCGAATGACCACAGCCCTGACCCGGCATATGCAGCAGTTAACAACCATGCTCACCCTTGACTCGTCATTACAGATTCACCCGTTTGGGGCTGTTAGACACTACTAGTTCTTTTTTTTTATTGCTTAGATGGGTGGACGAGCTCACAGCCCATCTGGTGTTAAGTGGTTACTGGAGCCCATAGACATCTATAACATAAATGCGCCACCCACCTTGAGATATAAGTTCTAAGGTCTCAAGTACAGTTAAAATAAAGTTCGCTTGCTTCATCTAAGGCATAGTTAACAGTACTCGTCGAAGAGTTCGACGTGACACTTAACCCATGTCATGAGCTCTGCTGAGTTTGAAAATGGATCTTCTCTGGTGGTTGTGTTTCCGATTCAGTGGTAGATTCATTCGCAAAAGAGCTTGAACTATTAGGACTCCGTGGGAGTCTTTCAAGTAGTTGTTATTGAACCAACCCACTCGCGGCTGAGCCCTCGAGTTCGCCGAACCATCCTAGTAGAGCTGAAAAGGCATCCCGGCCAACCGGAATATATTTATCCCAAAAAAAAGCTGCTTCTTGAATTTGAGCGCAAATGGCAGTTTCCGCGTACGTATCAAAAACACACGACTATTGGAACACTTGTTTAATATTTTTATTAACTTGAAATGCGACTTGCGCTTATCGCTTTTATATTTGTTATTATTTTAAAATGAATTAGAGGAAGAAAGGACACGCTCAGGATCATGTTTGTGCCACCCGTGTAATTTTATAATACTGTTGTTGGTAACATAATAAAAATTCAATTACTGACTTAAGTTACATATTTCGAAGTGATTTAGCATCATTATCGTTTTAAAGAGCCGCTTGTAATAATTTTTAGATTATAAACATATAATTTCTTAATAGGGCTTAACTGATTATTTTTTAAATAAGTATTCTATTGGAGCTTACTTTATTTACCTTTATCTATGAATGAATTTATCGGTGTCGTCAACATAAAGATAACCTAATTAAAATGATTGTCTAAGTTTTACACAAATATAAAATAGCTAACAGACAATTTGCAAATGCTCACCGAGGATTCAATGAGAATAATTGTTTATTTACGGCAGACAATATTTACGTATAGTGACGTTTTAGAGTCATTTGTATGAACTTACTAGAATAAGGTTATTATGTATTTGCCAACGTTAAATGTTTCATTAGAGGCAATGAAATTTTACGAGAATAGAATTCGACTCGTTAAATCTTTGCAATAAAATTTGCAATTTGAGTGGTGCAATAATTATATATTTGCTTATAACACATTGTTCTTAGTCGTATACTGAATCACAGTTGGATTATAGTTTATTATACAATATTTTACAAAAATGAAAACCTGATTAATTAAAATCAGAATATCACCAATGTAGGCAGAGTCAAATAAACATGCATTATTAAGTACCTATATAACGCAAAACAACTAGTTAGATCTTCATAAACATTAAATGGGACTAAATGAGAAGTATCAGATAGGCGTTCGGGTAGCTGTTAGCAAATCCCACCCCTCCTGGCTGAGCTTTTGCCCGCCCAACTGCCTTGGTGAAAAAAAAAAGAACCAGCTTTCAAAGTAGCAGGTGAAGAAAGTATCAATGAAATCGGTTCACCCAGAAAAATATTTTGTGCCAGGGCACATAAAAGAAAACAGTCGAATTGAAAACCCCCTGCTTTTTTTAAAGTTAATTCGGTTGATAAAGTATTTGGTCGGTGTTTGACCTGTAGAGTATACTTACTGAATGGATAGTTGAATACTACGAGAACGATAGCAGCACACGCAGACAGGGCTGGGTCCGCGATACGAGAGGCCTCGTGTTCCCACTCTGCTGTGAGACCAGCCGCTATCACGAACAGACTGCCTTGTATTAGAAAAAGTATGCTTAAAAATGTGAAACGCATTCATGCTTTTTAAAACAATCCGAGACGAATACGTATGTGATATTAGTTATTTATTTCGGTAATTCGAGTAGTAAATCCCGATCATGCTTTGCTTTGACTAACGCTCTAAATGTAAAATGTGAACTCTCGCTACCAAGTTCAAATTAATGGCACTAGAATTCCGATCAATAATATATGAAGCGATTGTCATTGCAACTTGCATAATTGGCAACAAAAACAACAAATATAGAAGATGAACAAATAAACATTTGTTGTGTAAATATCGCGTTTAGGTATATTTTTCATTGTTACTTAGCAACATTGTTACGTTAACTTTAAATCAAAACAAATCATAAAAATTCAAATACAAAATTCCTCAAAGCTGTTTAATATTACATTTTGCTATGCTCGATAATAAAATTACATAGGTTTAATTTACACTAGCTAGCTACCCGTATTATAGGTAATAGTTATTATCACGTGGGTGGAGATCCGTGCTCTGCAGTAAGATGAACCTGTCCCGTATTTCTAACCTATGGTTGAAACTATTTCCATACCGAATATCTTCAAAATCGGTTAAGTGGTTTGACAGGGAACATGTAACAGACAGAGAGTCAAAAATATACCTAATAAAATATCGCTGGTTTGTGTTCCTTTACTTGTCTAAAGTAACCCAATTTCAATTTTTTATAATTTTGTTTTCATATGTTTTCGTTAGGTAATTACAATCTACTCTTTTGGCGGATACACATTTATTTATGACTACGGAGCGGAATCGTGCCTACGAGTATAACGTAGTTCAATTAAAGCAACACGTGTCCTAGATTTGCTACGTAATAAAACATCACCTTCATTCATTAAGATTGATGGGTTAATAATACGGCGCGATGTCGTTATTGGATATAAATGACAGATTTGAAAACACGACGATCATAGCGTTAAGATACGTAGTAATGTTCATATAGTTTATTTTTATTTTTTATTGCTTAGCCGGGTGGACGAGCTCAGAGCCCACCTGGTGTTAAGTGCTTACTGGACCCCACTGCTACCCACCTTGAGATATGTTCTAAGGTCTCAGTATAGTTACAACGGCTGCCCTACCCTTCAAACCGAAACGCATTACTGCTTACCCGTGCCTACCCGTGCGGAATCACAAGTGGTCCTACCACCAGTAAAAAGCAGGTCTTTAATAGTTTGATTACGAAATAGTCTTAATATATAAAGATTCTGTTCTGGTTACAATGTACCTAATAAAAGTATTGTTACTAAGTGAAATTCGAAATAAAATCAGTCTTTCAAGGCTTCATGAGTGTATGTTCTGTTACTTATTTGAATTGACAGTTGCTGTGAAGCAATTAGGTTTTATTTTTATTACTCAGTTAGGTGAATAAGCTTATCTGAACATCACACAGTGAATGTCACCGTCCAACATGAGGTCGAGGTTCTAATTGAATTATTGAACGGCTGTCCCAACCTTTCAAACGAATGAATGTGTTAGTGACAGAAATAGATAGGATGGTTGTACCTACTCTTGCGGACTTAGAACTTAGAACTCGCCGTACCATCGATAGTATCGATCGTAACGTTCGATTTTAATTGAGTGACACCGTATTGCGATTTGTAATACTGTGTTGGTCTTTTACCACGATTCTGGCACTACATTTTTAAGGTTGGTTGGGTTTTCATTGGTTTACATGAATATAGTAATAAATAAGATATAGCGCTATATTATAAACAAAACTATTTATACGTTTTAATATAAAACTGTATAGTATTCGAATGGTCGGAAATAATATATTTTTTTTTATTGCTTAGGTGGGTGGACGAGCTCACAGCCCACCTGATGTTAAGTGGTTACTGGAACCCATAGACATCTACAACGTAAATGCGCCACCCACCTCGAGATATAAGTTCTAAGGTCTCAGTATAGTTACAACGGCTGCACCACCCTTCAAACCAAAACGCATTACTGTTTCACGGCAAAAACAGGCAGGGTGGTGGTACCAACCCGTGTGGACTCCCAAGAGGTCCTACCACCAGTAATTACGCAAATTATAATTTTGCGGGTTTCATTTTTATTACACGATGTTATTCCTACACCGTGGAAGTCAATCGTTAACATTTGTTGAGTACGTATTTCATTAGAAAAATTGGTACCCGCCTGCGGGATTCGAACACCGGTGCCTCGCTTCAACATGAATGCACCGGACGTCTTATCATCATACGAATGTACCGGACGTCTTATCATCATACGAATGTACCGGACGTCTTATCGTCTTAATATACCTAATGGTAATAAAAAAACGCGAACTTAACATTAGTTTTAATTATTTCTATGACTCGCGAAAACCCAAGAAAATACTATGGCTATAGTAGTAGTCATACAAATCTCATAGTATCAAATTATTTACTCCATCCACAGATTTTAAAATAGGTAGATAGGTATTCTACAAAAAAAAAAACAATTTATGTTTTTTTAAATTATTCAAGTCTCTCAATTAAAGAATCAACCATACGGTTGCAACGCCGCCCAAGGCTGTTGCAAATCTTAAGTATGAAATTGTTCATAATTGATTATTTTCTAACCGCCAAGTTAATTTACTGTCAATAAAATTGTTCATTGAAACTGCACGCTTCGTTTTACGCGACAAGCTACTTGAATTCCGTTGTAGCTTACTTGCAATATCAGCAGGAGCGTGTGCCAGGACCGGTTCCCCTGAGCCAGTCTTCAACACCACACCACCACCTTCAGTGACGCTCAGTCGCCGACTGTAGCTGAGTTCACGACCTGTTAATATAAATGTACATTAATCACATTTTTACATACAAAGTTTGGCCCGCCTGGTATCTGGCTACTACTGGAGCCTATAGGAGATTACAACGTGAATGGTGTTGGTGGTAGGGCGTGTTGTAAGCCCGCACTGGTAGGTACCACCACCCCTGACTACTTCTGCATTGAAGCAGTACGGCGTTTCGGTTTGAAGTTTGGGGCTGTTGTACTATGAAACTGAGACTTTAGAACTTATGACTCAAGGAAACAGCGTCTACGTCGTTGATGTCTATGGGCTCCAGTATCCACTTAACATCAGGTGGGCTGTAAACTCGTCCATCCATCAAAGCAATAAATAAAAACCTTGAATATGACTATCAAGTGACAGAAATGGGCCCGATGGTGATAGTTGCCCCTTTAGAATTTCCAATAATTACGCTAATTAAATCATTTTTACAGGACTTATTAAAGAAAGTTATTTCTTCATGGTTAGGTTATTTGTCGTGTGTTCAGTATGCATTGACTTGAAAAAACTTGGTAAATGTCTTCTAAATTAAAATTTCTCTAATCGGTTATACCGTTGATGCTTTTAAGATACATTCAATAAGTCCTTTCAGGATTTTATGAATTACCAATTAATAAATATATAGCAACAGGCCATAGTTTAACGAAAACTACGAGTTTCACGGAATTATTGTGCTACAATACCTATGTTAACTTCATTTGAACATTTTTATGATGATTATAAAAGTACATACTATTATTGTTGGAAGTAAAAAAATTTTAGACATAATATTGAAAATAAAACAAGTCCGCTGAGTTTATCTGGTCTTCACATGACTCTTTATGGTATAGATGAAACAGTTTATTTTGACATTTATGTTATATGCCATTTAAATTGTATTACATAACCTTGGTTTTGTATAACCAAGTAGTTTAATACAATTTCGTAATAGGATTTCATAGTATCAGTATGGTCATTCCGCGTTTCTCGAATACAATTAGCAAATCTTTCCTATTCCAAATCTGTAATCGCTGTCGACGTAATTCTCAAATCCGTTTAGATATATTTCATAATTTGTACGACTATGGGCATATTGGTAACGTTTTTGTCCCCAATAAATGCGGTGATTATGAGATCAGGTTTTCGTGTCAATTCGTTTATTTGTAACGCTGCAAATGTTAACAGAAAAATCGTGTAGGAGTTGACCCACTTAAAAATCTAGACCGTGTTCGTACATAAATGGTTGTTCTGTGGACTACTTTCGCGGACCACTTTGAACCATCTCATGCTAGTTGTAGAATTATTAAGCTCGGGTCTTAACTAGCAAGTTTAATTAACTAAGTTTATAAATCTTCCGAGTTTTGAGGAACATTTTGGATTAGCTCAAAGTAAAAGGTTTTGATAGAAATCGTTCTCTGGAATTGTTACTGTCCGCTTGATGAAGAGTAATTATTATTAGTTGCCGTTGCGTACTGCTACCGGACTTGATGAAGTTGGAAAGGCTTCCAACAACACTTCTATCCCAAAAAAGCATACTGCCTAAGACTCTGTCTTTATAACCCTCGTTTCGAGAGTACAAGGAAGCATCAACAATTTGCGGGTTGAGTGTTGGCTAAAGATCTTGAAGTCGAGATGGGCGTTTCGCATATCCTTATCTTTCGATAGCCGGCAGATAATCATCGTGTAAGATGGGACAAGTCCATTAGCTAAGATGTTCATCGCTTTGTAAACCAAGGAAGTTATTCTGGTAAGCTTAAAATCGTAAAGATTTGATCGATCTTCGGTGTAGAGTATTGCTTGGGTAAAAGTGCTCTTGAGCAATGTTCTATGAAGAGTCGTAAAAATGTTGTTATAACATTTTATATGGTTATTAAAGAAAATGACATCAATCATTATTCTTGTTATCAGTAATAATTTCGTTTTTTTTTATTGCTTAGATTGGTGGACGAGCTCACAGCCCACCTGATGTTAAGTGGTTACTGGAACCCATAGACATCTACAACGTAAATGCGCCACCCACCTTGAGATATAAGTTCTAAGGTCTCAAGTATAGTTACAACGGCTGCCCCACCCTTCAAACCAAAACGCATTTCTGCTACACGGCAGAAATAGGCAAGGCGGTGGTACCTACCCGTCCTGACTCACAAGAGCTCCTATCACCAGTAAAAAACAGTTTTATAATAAGTACTAAAGAAAGATAAACTATCTTATGAAATCTTTTAAATTTTGATTTCGTTTTTAATAGGTCATTCACGGCTAAATCTAACGTTTTTACTGTCATATATTATTTCGTCCGTGACCACAGAAACATTTAAGTATTCAAAAAATCGGAAATATTTGAGTAACAATAAAGAAAAAGCGTGATAAAACTGTAAAAATAGTTTTAATTATATCCACGAAACGTGAAAATCGAAGCAAAAATACTACCTACCTATATGATTAAATTTCCATTTTATTGTGTTCTGTCATCTATTGCGTAATGTAAACGTACTATTGTTTACAGCGATTCTAATCATAGTTATTACGTTAGTTACCCTCAGATACTCGTAATGTTTTCATAACAAGCTCCTTGACTTTAGCCGTGTAATGCACGATAACTAACAGGCAATCAAAGACAAGCATTTACCTAAGTCACAGGTATTATTTTATAAATATTTAATTCATACATGTTCGATCATGTAAATACAGAGAATGAGTTGTATGCAATGTGTTATTGAGTCTCTTACTGATTGTAATTTAATATTATCTAATATTTTTATTTTATTTTATTTTAAACTGATGCTTGATAAATAAATAAATCAGTAGGTTCAATCACTAAATTTAGAAGTGTCTCCTATTAGTAATCTAAAATAACAAATGTTTGTCTTTATCTTCAGTACTAGATTAGGTTTTCGTAGTGAAACATCAAGCTACTGAAGCGTTATCTTTGTAGTTTGGTATCATCCACAATTGAACTTATGTAGGTAATTAATATAATTTTACGTCGATAGTTTAATATTTTTAAGATACAGTGTTACTTTGAATTGATTAATTTTTTTTTAAATTAATTAGCTCCAACAGCATCCTGACCATGATGTTCGAGATTAGATGGACCTTTTCTCAATCATTGTAGAGAGGTCCACAAAATTTGCTCGTAATGGTCAACTATTACAATTGTATGTATGTATGTTGTTCTTTTCTTTTGTTACTACATCCTTACTATCTATCATCATCATCAATCAGTGTTACTAACATTAATATGGATTAATATTATCTGAAATAAATGAATTTAATAATAATTACTGAAAACTATGTAACCGATTGAAAACTTACCAGCAAGTAGCATGTAGTTGATTGCGTTAAAGAGCAAGCCTATTACAGCGCTGCCGACAATGACTCTGGGGTAGCGCGGTGGTGGCCCGTGCGATGAATGCACGCCAAGTTGCAGAGCATTCACCACTAGCGCTAGAGCGAAAGACGCGAAGAGCACGTGGACAGATAGCCGACCCACGACCTCGATGCGAGCCCATCCGAATGTGTTCCGCAGGCGACCTTCGCGACCGGTTCCCTCGTCTGCTCTTTCGTACTGCATTCAAAAACATGGTATTTGTTTAGTAACAAATTATTTCATAATAAGATTTGTTGCCTACTACAAATGGTCACCGTCCTCTTCGAACTCGTCGCTTGCGGCGAAGGGCTCGACGAGCGAATTAACCCATAGACACAGCCCACTGAGTTTCTCGTCGGATCTTCTCAGTGGGTCGTGTTTCCGATCCGGTGGTAGATTTTGCGAAGCACTGCTCTTGCTAGGGCCAGTGTTAGCATCACTCCGGTTTGAGCCCCGTCAGCTCACCTACAGTTAAGGTTACGCTAAAATAGCCTCTCAAGGCTCTCAAGGCAAGCTTAGGTAGGAAAAAAAAACTACAAATTTTTATTTATCATTTTTACCACCGCACCGCTGGCCACCGGAGTATAGTTCATCCATACGACCTGGAGCTACTGCGTTCATCCACAGTGCGTTTCCAGAGACCTTTTTTCCACGTACCATCTGGCTTTGGAATGAGCTCCATCCACAGTGTTTCTCGAGCGCTATGACATGTCCTCCTTTAAATGACGCTTGTGGAGAGCACTTAACGTCAGGCAGTGGCTTGGCTCTGCCCCTGACGTTGCTGAAGATCATGGGCGACGGCAACCATTCACCATCAGGTAGGCCGTATGCTCTTCTGCCTTCAAGGACAAAAAAAATATATGTACCTTAAAGGAAATAAGCGTTGTGATGAGTCCCACAAGTCTACACAGAGAGTGGCACGTGTCAACGAGTAGTGTTGGAGAGTTTGTGAAGTGTGATGCGAATAATCTTCCGCCGAAGCCGGCGACAGCCAACAGGAGGGCTAATAGTGATCGTGGTGGAGGCAGCCATTGTAACCATTCCTTCATTGCCATTCCGATGGACTTAAATCTGTTGAATAATATAAAATATTATGTGCGACCTTATAATTTAACTAGTGTTCGATCACACAATGAAATTTAACAAAAATCATCGACGCCTTAACATTTCCATGCATTTTGTATTAGATTGTGTTCTTTGACTTATTGATAATATATTTTCTTGTAAATTGGTATTTAATGGTATCAACAGCTCGTATTTGAGTAATAAACAAAAAATATATACTGAAAAACACAAGCGAAAAATTTCGGGACAGAGCTTTTACTTTTTTCTATTTTAATAAAGATCATAAAGACTATATCACTGTTCGCATTAATAAATTGCACCAATGACGTAGTGTTGAGGTAAGTATTTTGTAATCTGACAATGTTTTAAAATCGTTTAATACGGTGTCATGGATACAGCGACATCGTTTGTTACTGTTAACCGTTTAATTTTAATATTTGTTAGATGTATTTCGAAGAACACAAATTAGAGATACGGTAATGTCTGAACAATTGTTATCGAAATTAATGCGACCGCATTATCAATTAAGAAATTAACTTAAAACTTAACATTTAATTATAATTACAATCATTAAGTTAATTGAAGTAGTTAAACCTGTGTTAAGAATATCGAAACAAGCAAACTCATTGAGTATCACTTTGTTTATACAAAAGAGTTCGTAGCTTGAACTATATTAACTAGTTTAATGAGCACCAAGTACCACTAAGAAGTCTAACGAAAGTTATTATAACAAAAAAATACTTCATTTAAAATACTGTGTTAATTCTGTGCAGCCTGCCTTTTTGAACAGTAGTGTCGGAGTTTATTGAAATGATTTTTGATTTATTTGGGTATTTAATATGAGCATAAACATATATTTCAAATACTACATTACGTTAATTATCGCAACATACATCAATAAATCAACATTTCATTTCTTACCGCTGGATTTTAAGACACTGTCAGTCAATAAATAATCGAAAAATAATTCACTTGAATCACAGCGGGATATCGAAATGATTTATTCAATGTATGGAATCCATACAGCGGTCATCGCGTTACTAATGAGATATTTGTCAGTCAAATATATTTATCCACGTTACATTTTCGTGAGGACCATAAAATTTTCCGTGTCAATGAAAACACATGTACCTGTATGCAAATAAGATATGATAATCCCTGAGATTAATGGCTACGTTAATGATAAACGTTGTACAGTCGATCTTAAGATAAATTTTAGTACAGCTACTGCTACTAAGTAGTTAGCTAAATTTCGTTCCAGCAAGATGTCGTTCAATTTGAATCGTAATAGCCTATCTCCGGTATAATTCGAACAATAAAACCAATTTGTTTGTACTGTTGCGTTTTACAATTTGGATGTTTTTGTCTGTTGCTGCGTCTCGCGTGATGAGTCTTTGTTTTGTTCAACGACAGTTTCGGTTTCTTCGGTTTTCCGTGTAATTTCGTGCTCTATTTACTTATTATTCGACGATCCATATGTCCAAAGAATTGACATAAGTAGAATGTAAAGCACGGTACTATAATTGAACACGGTGTTGTAATGATGTGTGATCGTGGTTCATTTTATAGATTATTAAAAATTTATTCGTGATATTGCATATTGAGAATCCGCACGGATGAGTACAACGATATCCGGTTTTCCGGTTTTTAGGGCAGTGCTAGTACTGCCCTAAAAGCAGCAGAAGAGAAGCTCATACAAATGAGACTTCAATCCTATGTCTCAGAGTAGGCAGTAGTATTAACGTTGTCTTGTCTAGGAGACCAATGTATAGGGACAATGAACAAACATATTGTGAAATCGCCCACCTGTCCTGGCGAAACTGGAAAGTCCTGCAGGCCACAAGTAATCCATCATTTAAAAAATATATTAGAAAAGGCCCGTTAATAAATAATAAACGAACACGTCTTCTTCTATTTGACAGTAGCATTAATTGGCTTTGGCATTAACTGTATTTTTCTTCAAACCTCTACTTACTTTCTACAATAATGACTGTTATTGTTTTTTTTTTATATTATAGTCGTTCGGTTTTAAGAAGACTGGTTTCGATATTTTTCGTCACATGATATAACAACGTGGTAACAAACAAGGTTGTTAAGGTTAAGTTTTTTCATTGAGGTTGTTTTTAAGGGAACACATTTTGTCAATGTTATTGTCGGTTGTGAGCTACAAAAAAAGGGACATAAATATTTTCAAATCAAGTTTTGTTCCGCAAAATAATATTAGCTGTTAAGTTCTTGATACGAAGGGTACCACCCACCCACTGGGTGGTAAATGTGCCACACACCTTGAGATATAAGTTGTAAAGTCTCAAGTATAGCTACAACGGCTGGCCCAACCTTCATACCGAAACGCATTACTGCTTCACGGCAGAAATAGGCAGGGTGGTGGTTACCTACCCGCGCGGACTCACAAGAGTTCCTACCACCAATAATTACGCAAATTATGATTTTGCGAGTTTGATTTTTACTACACGATGTTTTTCCTTCACCGTGGAAGTCGATCGTGAACATTTGTTGAGTACGTATTTCATTAGAAAAATTGGTACCCACCTGGTATTCGAACACCGGTGCATCGCTCAACACGAATGCACCGGACGTCTTATCCTTAAGGCCACGACGACTATCGACTGATAGATTTAATGTAGACATTAGTGACAATGTTTACATTTTGATTACATAATGATTGATTTGATTATATAATGTATATCGATTAAAAATAACGTCAAATTTAAACTAAACTAAAACAATTGCCCCCGCACTATAGTTCTTAGTTTTATCGCGGGAAGCTACTATGATGAAAGCATTCGCCATATTTATTGTTACGTACTGGGGCATAAAGATCCTCGAGTAGAGACCACGTACTGGCAAACGCAGTGTGAGACGGCCACATATCAGAGGGACCGACGACCTAGTGAAAATCGCTGGGTCACGATGGATGCAGGTGGCAACGGACTATGACAATTATATCTATACTAATATTATAAAGCTGAAGAGTTTGTTTGTTTGTTTGTTTGTTTAAACGCGCTAATCTCAGGAACTACTGGTCCAATTTGAAAAATTATTTCAGTGTTAGATAGCCCATTTATTGTGGAAGGCTATACGCTATATAACATCACGGTAAGACCGATACAAGTGGAGAACCATTAAAGAATGTTTCAAAATATTTTCACTTTCAACGTAAATGAAGTGGGAGGTAAAATTTAGCGTTATGCCAAAGTAACTATTCCACGCGGACGGAGTCGCGGGCAAAAGCTAGTATACGAACTATAACGGCGATAACGGAGATATTGATTGTTAGTATTTAAAGAATCAAAATTTAACATTAGGCTAGATTAGGTGTAATTTTATATTAAAATTTAATAAAGAAAATGAAATGTATAAAAAGAAAACAATTTGTCATCCGTGACTAATAAAAGCGTAAAAAATTGGAAATAATACAGTGAAAAAAGCAAACACGAGATTAAACCTTAAAAGAAATTTTAATTGATATTTGTATATAATATGTATATATATATACATTTTTTTATTTTTTTTTATTAATTTTTTTTTTTACTCACGCAAATTTATTAATAGTTAACTATCAAATGAGCATTATAGGAGTATTACAAAATCGAATCAAGGACCAACTATTATATTTTATGTTCATATTGATTTATTTCTAATAACTAATGCAATTTCGGTGTTAGCATTTAATATTTCGAATATGTTTTATTACATATGTACTAAAATATTAAATTGCAGACCAAATAAAACATTATCGAAGACTATTAGGATATAAAGTGGAATACAGTGAACATAGTTTCTGCATTTATTATCCGTCTTAGTAACCAGTAGTAGTTAGTAACCACATTGATAAAGAAGTGAATTACCAGCAGACGTTAAGTGCCCTTGAGATTACAAAATATCAGACTTTTGGATACGCAATGTTTTATCGTAGGATTAACATTATAGATATTACATAGTTCCATCGCCACATTTACCGCCTCTATCAGCGGAATATTTTCTTTTCTATACTAATATTATAAAAAGGAAAGATTTGTTTGTTTGTTTGTATTGAATAGGCTCCGAAACTACTGAACCGATTTGAAAAATTCTTTCACTGTTTGGAAGCTACACTATTCCCGAGTAACATAGGCTATAATCTTATTTGAAAAAAAAAAGTGATCCTTACTAAAACTTAAATAATGTAACCCGAGGTGTAAAAAAATTATCTAACATATTCTTTACATCGCGTGCCCTGCAAAAACTATTGATGATAGAATAAAATAATGTACTACGACTTTGTAGAACACATTATTATTTACAAAAAATGTCCCGACAGCATATGTCTAATTATTATAGTTATGCCGCAAAACGACGTCAAATATCGTTGAAGTTTTTGTTAAAGACCCGAGCGGAGCCGGAGCGGGCCGCTAGTTTAAATATAAAATTAAACGATCGTGGTCTCTTTACGCATAGAAAGACAAGTAATGTGCTGGTTCAGTTGATTTCATTATGATTCAGATGAGTGAAATTAGAAAGGTCAGAGAAAATATAAATATGAGACGTTGGATTCGGGCGGTTGATCAGCACGCGTGCTAACGGTGTCGCGACTGTTGTCTACTACTGATATAGAAGTCGCGCACCGGCGCGGCTACTAGTTTAAAATATATAAACAAACACGCATGTTTCGAACGCGTGAATCTGCGCCCAAAACTATATTAATCATTTGCCCACATAACGCGATATTTTTATTTTATTCGAAACCGCCTTAACGACTCGGCGAATAACCTCGATTTTAAGTCACTGTAAATTTAACACATTTTATAAAATCATAATCGATATATGGGAAAAAAAGGGATACGCGCTCACCTTTATAATATACTTTTTGGCAGCTTTTATTAATTGGCAGCACGAATTAAAATAAAACTCTGCAATTATGTGACACACTGTTGTTTTGAAAACACAAGGCGGTCGCGATTCAGGCACATACATATCACTTGAAAAATAACTGATGTTTTTTCTTTTATGAACGTTTGAATTTTGCGGAGTCTTTAGTCGGTAAGGTTGGTACGGCGACGTCGTTTGCAATACTGAGTGAGTGAACGATGCCAGGCAGAGCGGCGGTGCGCGTGCGCACTCTCTGTTATCGATGAACTCCTCGGACCCGATAAGCGAACGAAACTGTTGAGGGAAAGTCATTGTTTAGGGAGTTTGAACGGTTATTGGCGCTTCCTCAAATATCGATCAGTGTGCTTAGTGCGAGTTTTTTAACGTTCTCGATAGCGTAAAAGTTAGCTCATATTTGTATAGAATGGGATCGTTTGCGTACGTTTGCCGCTAGGGGCGCTGTTCCAACTGCATACAAAATTGAGTTAACTTTTACGCTATCGAGAACGTTAAGAAACTCGCACTAAGCACACTGGTTACTATAACTTTTAATTCGAGCGACAGTATTGTTATTTACGTAGATGGGCGGACTAGCTCTTGTCCTACTTGGACTTACGTAGTTATCACAGCCTTTAGATACAACGTGAACGTAAATTATATTCAATAATAATAATAATAGCCTTTATTCATACAGTATTTCATTTACATATCTTAACTTTCTTTTTGTTAACAATTTAATTTTTATATACTTTATATATTAAAGTCTTAACTCTATCCTTAACTATTTAGCATCGATAACCCCGTCTGTATGTCATTTATTGACAAAGGCCTCCTCCAACCTTTTCCATTCCTCTCTATCTTTGGCAATTCTTGTCCATAAACCTCCTGCTACGGCTTTAATATCATCCACCCATCTTCTGGATGGTCTACCTCTTTTCCTCTTTATATTTACATCGGTATAATAATTGTTCTAGCTTCTCCAAGTCGGAATGCACGACTGTCTCTTTGTGGTAGAACTCGTCCGAGCTCACAACAACCAAGACTCTCCTAAAAATAAAGAGCGCAAATTAAAAATATCGCAGGTTGATAATTTATTCGATTAATTGTTGTTTACATGATCTATTTATTATTCGATTTATAAAACGCCGGTCCACGTTATTTCCTGTAATCAGTAAGTGCCTGATTAAACAGCATGAAACACGAGATGTGTGGATTTTTTAGTCGACCACCAATCAATATATGGACCGTTTATTTTGAAAGTGGTGTAAGTCCATTTTCTTTTGTTTCGAGAAAATTAAAGGTTACTATATTTGTTGATTTAAAAATACAGGCAAATCATATGAGGTCTGGCTACCTCTGTCAATTGGACTTACACCACTTTCATAATCGATGATTATGCAATTTCATTTACCGACCGATTTTAAGTTGTACAAAACATGGGATTTTTTCGAGAAATTAAACACGGACTAGTTGTATATAAAAATTTACATTAAATTAAGCATGAATTACGTGATAGCTCATTTTTCTCAAAAATGGACTTACACCACTTTCAAAATAAACGATTCATTATATAGCAGTTTTTTTTCACCACAAAAATATGTACGTTTTATTACAGTGCAGATTTAGAAATTAGTACGATACCAATGTATGTAAATTCTCAGCTAGACGTTATGAGTTCACGGCCGGACATCGAGCCGTTATTTAATTTTGTTTAGTGCAGACTCAAAATACCTCTATTCTCTTTTTTCCGATTGCGCTAAAGATAAAATTCAATCGCTGTCATGTGACTAAAAATTATTAGTTTCGTATTTTTGATTATACTTAATATTACTTGAACTAAAAATATATATGTTAAAGTTGTGCTTTAATAAATAACGTTATTTTTTTAAGAATACTTTATTTACTTGGTTTATTAACCTAACATCTTACTTACCTCTCATATTTTATTTAATAGTTTTATTCAGCCAAAAGACTTTATTATATATTTTTATAAAAAGGCGATTATGATTAGAAAATATCATTTAAAGGCGAAGAAGATTCTGCAAAAAAATTGCAAATGTTTTAAAATTTAACATGAAAGACTTAAAAAAAAAAATTGGTGTTTCGGCAACCTGACACTAAATCACAGATGTTTTGTCCGTTTGTTTGATCATTCGAAGAACACACAAAAACCACTGACCGATTTTTATTAAACTGTTGATGCAGAACTGTTTTCGCTTATACATACATTTGGCACATCATATATTTTTATGTTATGGAGACAGAATATAACTTTCTCAGAATATAACAAGATTTTTAAACTAATGTTCTAACCGTTTGTTTATTTATGTATATACATACCGAGAAACATAACAATTACGCGTACTGTTTATTTCTTTGAGAAATCTGTTCCAGCAGATCCGCGTTTATTATAAATTATTTGTTCCAAATTTCAAATTTGTTACGGCCATTTTTGTTTTTGTTATAATTTTTGTTCTAGTTGACTAAATTATAAGTAACGGTTGTGAATACAACGGACATCACCTACCTTCGAACATTTGTCAAGAAAATTTGTCGGCTAAAGAGGTTCAAAGCATATTTATAATTTCTATTTTTTTAACCCACCATTTTATCAATGGTAGGGCAGGTTCTAAGTCCGTAAGAGTATGTACAACCATCCTATCTATTTTTGCCTCTAAGTAATAACTTCACAGCAACGGTCAATTCAAATAAGTAACAGAACGTACACTCATGAATCCTCGGTATGAAAGACTGATTTTATTTCGAATTTCACGTAGTCACAATAGTTTTAATACATCGTAACCAGAACAGAATCTATACATTAAGACTATTTCGTAATCTTCTTTTTTTTTATTGCTTAGATGGGTGGACGAGCTCACAGCCCACCTGATGTTAAGTGGTTACTGGAGCCCATAGACATCTACAACGTAGACGCGCCACCCACCTTGTGAGATACAAGTTCTAAAGTCTCAGTATAGTTACAACGGCTACCCCACCCTTCAAACCGAAACGCATTACTGCTTCACGGCAGAAATAAGCAGGGCGGTGGTACCTATCCGCGCGGACTCACAAGAGGTCCTACCACCAGTAATTACGCAAATTATAATTTTGCGGGTTTGATTTTTATTACACGATGTTATTCCTTCACCGTGGAAGTCAATCGTGAACATTTGTTGAGTACATATTTCATTAGAAAAATTGGTACCCGCCTGCGGGATTCGAACACCGGTGCATCGCTTCAACACGAATGCACCGGACGTCTTATCCTTTAGGCCACGACGACTTAAAATATTAAAGACTGATTTTTACTGGTTGTAGGACTTCTTGTGAGTCCGCAAGGGTAGGTACCACCACCCCGCCTATTTCTGCCGTGGAGCAGTAATGCGTTTCGGTTTGAAGAGTGAAGCAGCCGTTGTAACTATACTGAGATCTTACAACGTATATCTCAGGATGGGTGGCGCATTTACGTTTAAGATGACTATGGGCTTCAGTAACCACTAAAACCAGGTGGGCTGTGAGTTTGTACACCCACCTAAGCAATAAAAAAAATCCTTGGTACCTTAAAGGGCTATTCCAACTACGCGCAGATGGGTTGGTCAGCGGACAGATTTTGCTAAAACTAACGCTAACAATACGTTCATCTGACACCCATAAAAATTCCGATGAAAATGTGTTTTTATGAATATTGTGTGGCGAATTCATAACAATAAAAATTCTCAGTATATTAAATACCGTCCTCAAGTAATAAAGAGGTATCCGGATAGCACGAAAACAACCGTGAAATATCATTATGACAAGAATTGGCAAGTATGTACTTATATAATTTTCCAAAAAAAATATTGGAGATTTTACTAGCGGCATTCACATTTGCTTTTATGTATATTATATTTACTTTGGATTATCTGCCATACTCTTCGAACAATAGACAATGTGGAATTTATATTATTCACTATGCAATAATATGGCTTATTGTTTCGTCATATTATATGCAACATTAAGAAAGACGTACTTTGTGAAATTTTGTAATGTAGGTAATTTATATTACTTTATGAATCTTCATCTGGTATGACTTCTTTTTTGTACTATTCCATTATTGTACGTGTAATACTATGAGCATTTTGATTTTGATCTTGTCTACGTAGCGTCATTCATTTTGTTTTTTTTATAGGTCCTGAATTGAGCTGCCTATTCTCTCATCGCAATAGGTGGAAGTTTGGCGATTCATATCTGTCAAAAAAACGGTGTCCGGTCTCCGATGTCTACTTAACAGATATTTGAATAGTTATTTCAATTTGTTATTTGATTAATTGGACAGCGTACATACTAGTTTTTCTATTGTAGCTAAAGAAAAAAAAAAATCAATCGCGTTAGCTAAGAAGTTATAAAAATTGGCAACAGTTGATAATCACAAATCGCAAGTTTTTAAAGACCTAACCAAAGACATCCGATACAGTAAACTTCTATAAACTGAAGTATATAACATTTTTTCCCTAAGGCACTTTCTCTTTTAGGTGTTGTGATTCACATTTATTTCCTAAATACTCTATTTAGCGATAGCAATCGTAAAATACAACAACAGTGGCCTGAAACCTTGTATTGTAACAATTATTGTACATTTAGAAGATAAACTTGAGAAGCTTCGAATACCAATATTCGGCCTGTAGGTCTACCCCCCTCGACCGGGTATCCGTAAATGGATTCCCCAGCGTTAAAAAAAAAAAAAAAAAGGTCTACCCTACCACTTGATCTACCAAGTAATTACATCTCTCCGTGGACTTTCTTTTCATGTTTCTTCCAATCTTGTTTCTCCCAAAACCATTTTTTTATTTACATGTATAGTAACAATAGTCACTGACAAAAAAAAAATATTGTAAAAGTATCGATTCGATAACTGAGCGTAATACATAATATTGTAACGGTTGAAATGAACCTCGGTACGGTTTAAATGAAGGTAACCACAACAATTTTCCACTTAATCGTTTATTTACATAGTTATTGAAGTACTTTTTCGTAAGTGGGCTACAGATAAATGTAATCAGTTGTAAATTACATTTTGAAGCATGTTACTCTATTTCCAAACGTACATACAATGTGACTAATGGTTAACATAATAATATATGTATGTACATATAATATATTGGTTAATATGATAACTATAACGTTAAAGCAAAGTGTTCTTCTATATTTTAATATTAGCGACCCGCCCTCGTTTCGCTTCGGAAACTGTAATTTATTATTGATTTCTCCACTATTTAATGGATGTTATTATACATATAAACCTTCGTCTTCAATCACTCTATCTATTAAAGAAACGCTATCAAAATCCGTTGCGTAGTTTTAAAGATTTAAGCATACATAGGATATAGGGACAGAGAAAGCGACTTTGTTTTATACTATGTAGTTCTTGCTAAAACTCTCTTAGGATAGGTACGAAGTTTTTATAATAACTAATCTGCGAAAAACTAAATAATAAAAATGATGGTTATGTATTTAACACAATTTTAAGCTAATTAATCTTGTACCGGTATAATATTAAAATTTAATTTTCAGTAATTTCAAGATGTCTGTGTTACATCAAATAAAGAGTACCTATGCTTCTTTTTTTTTTTTTTTATTGCCTTTGTAGGCAGACGAGCATACGGCCCACCTGATAGTAAGTGGTCACCGTCGCTCATGGACGTCAGCAATGCCAGGGGCAGAGCCAAGCCGCTGCCTACCATAAAGAACTCTCCGCAAGCCTCGTTTGAAGAAGGACATGTCATAGCGCTCGGAAAACACCGACATGCTTCTCCGAGGATCGATGAGAATTATTTTATTACTTTATATGAGATATTTATACACGAACAGGAACATCAGGAAAAATATAAAAATACAAAAAAGAAATTTAGTTCGGCTTGAGGTTACTTTGTATCTTTATTTAACGAAACTATACTCACTCATTATTGCTTTAACTCGAGAAGAACAAGGTCACGACTGATAGGTATACCGTTGATCCATTGCACGACGCATTTTTATTTTTCATTCAATAAGTTCCGATGCTATATTCGCATAGAAACTACTCCTCTTAGTTTCAGATTTGGCCCTGAAAGATACGTGAAATTAATCTGGTGCATTCCACAACAAAAAATAAAAATTATGTTGATAATATTTTGTCTCGTGTCTGAATGTTAACATTCTGTGGAATAGTCCGAATAATCTTTTAAGCCGATATCTTACCGTGTTTGGGGCCGCAAACAAAGCAATAAAATTTATCTACCGCCTAATCTAAGGCAATAGTCCAATAATCTGTTGGATTAATTGATATTTAGGTAGTTCTGTTATCACAGTAAATTTCTAATTATTGTTGTTATTATTTAACAAAACACACTTATAACTTTCGATTACGCATGTGTTTTGAAGCTTTGAGATTTTAAAAATCCGTTATCGATTGCATTGCATTGCCGAGAATCGTGTATAAATATGTCATACATTTGCAAACTGGTAACTTCGATCTCAGGTTGTATTTAAATATAACCTCAATAGACGTTAAAGCTACTTCTTTAAAAAGAAGAAATCATTACAGCAAAATCCTGTGTCAATGTCACACGATCAAACGTACTATGACAAAACAAAAAATCAACAAGTATAGGAATTGTACAACTGAATATATTTAGCAAAGTAAAAAAAGGAAAAAAAATACAAAAAGCATTCGAGCCCAAAAATGATGAAAACTATGGCGCCTCTGCCTATTATAGGTACATATAGTTTTTATTTATTAATTAAATCGTTTTATTTTAAACTAGCCGTACTCGCCCGCATCGTTGGGCCTTTAAAATTAACATTATTATTTATTGTCATTATTATTAGGGAGTCCAACACTCATATAAATATTAGCCTATCGATTAAGTACATGTATTTTCTACATGGATACCAAGTTTCAAGTCAATCGGATGCATGGTTCAGTAGTTATAACGGAACATCCGTAAAAAGCACTGTAGATTTATATATTAGTATAGATATTAACGCTACTTACCATTGAATTTGGCATGTCTAACGTAAGGTGTCTTCATTTAAAGCTGTTTTTTCTTTCGATCGCTTTAATTTAGTCTAGCAGAATTACTTCCAGAAATAAATTATTTATTTATTTATTTGGGATACAAACATATAGTATTTAAAAAAAATATAGCTAAAACAATAACCAAATATGTTTCCACAATCAAAGTCACATATAAGTAGACAGTGAACAAGAAGAGAAATTTAGAAATTTAAATTACAAAAAAACAAAAGCAACAAAATACGCACATATTATTTTATACATCAACTTACAATATAAAACTATAATACTTAACGGGCTGAATCACCTTATAAATATTTTAAAATAGCTTTTCTATATGCTACAAGTGACAAGCAAAAGATGACAGCATTAGAGAACTTAGCATCATACAACCTACAAGATCTACGGACAAAAGAGTTAGAAGCATATTTCGTTCGAACGTTATCTGATGCCAAAGCACCGATTCATGATCATTTTATCTGCTTGCTAGCCTTAATTAATTCGAGCATATCCCACATCCTTATGGTTCGATTTGAATGTAAATTCTAACTTGTAAATGTTAGGTATTTATTTCTTGGTACCTATAGAGTTTTAAAATTCAATTGTTTGCACAACCTTAAATAATACTTGGGACGTTTATTGTTTTAACGCTGCCTGCCGGAAATGTGGTATATCAGAAACTTTTAAAAAACTAATAAAAGCGTGTCTGTACAATTTAATTTGAAGATTGATATCAAATAAGGATTACAGTGTTTAGGTTCTATTTCACATCAAAACGGATTGAGTAATGTTGCTTATTCAGGCCGGGTATCTGGTCTCTTATTCAGTTGCATCACACCGAAAATTATAGTATTCTTTCAATGAATATCACTGTGTTTATAATTTCATGAATAGACCAAGCTACGAAGTATTGTTTATATAATTACGATGAGGTGTACCGGAAATATGAAACTAAACTAAAACTTATTTTTGTTCACGAATAAGTGTAACTAATACAAGTTTGAATATTGTATAATTAAGATTGCTTTAGGTTTAAATAATAATAATTTCTCATAACAACATAGTATTTAAGGTAGACTGTTAGAGAATGCCTATGGCATTAAGTCCGCCTTTATACTTTCTAGTATATGAAGTTATAAATAAAATAATAATATATATAGTGCACTTAGAATGAGAGTTTATGTAAGCTATTTTAATATACAGTAAAAAAATGCAATATATTATATACCTTACAAGCATTTTACATACATTATATTACATAGTAATTTAATTTACCACGAGTGTTTGCCAGCGGTTAGAATTTTGCTTGTACTCCTTTGGTTATGTTTTTAATTTGTTAGATATTTACGATATGTATGATATTTTTAATAAATGGGTGTTTTTCATTTAATATTTTGCGATAATCGCAATTAAGCCTGATACTGGATTTCACTGTTAGTTTTTCCATTCGCGGAACGTTCGGCCGATTGAGTTTGAAATCTTGTACAGCAGTTGGCAATTTCGTGAATGTTTTTATTATGGAATATTAATAATATTATTATAGCATATAGTACCTGTAGGTGATTTAAAAAAAAAAGGTTAATTTTATACGTTTTTCTATAGTCCAGCAAATCGTTTGTAGGCCTTGATGAGTCACAATCCGAATTGTTTATGCGACAGTAAGCTTTCATAAAAAAAGAGTCCCAGGCTTTTGTTTCGTGCTTCGCTCTTTGGCTTTATTCCAAAATAATGCAAACAAGCCACGACCGTTACTAGTTGCCGAAAATAAAGTTTATATTAATACCTGAAACTGTTCAACGCTGTCAATTTTCGTAGTTTTTTTTTCGGAGTTCAGTTTGATTACAATCAATCTCTGAAATACTCGTATATATGATACAAAAAATAAACATCTATGGTATAAATATAATTAAATATGAGACTGATATAAGACTAAAGTAAATAAGGGGATCTTTGTACGAAATCATAGTAAAAGGGTGGATCGGGCCGAGTGTTCGTTTGACTAATAATGCTTTAAACAACAATTTTAATTAACACATATTACTGTAATCCATATATCTGCTTAATGTTTATTTGTGGCTTATACATAGCTATATGAATGAGCCTTACAAATCATACAAACGGACGAAAGCAAGCGTTTGTTTAAACTACCCATTTCGAAGTGCGTCATCCATATTTATTTGCTATTTATCTTAACATTGAATTTATTTTTCTTTAGGTTTATTGTGAATATGTAAATGTTGTGTACTTTATAGGTAAAATGCACTAAGCGGTTTGCTTATTTGTCCTCTTTATTACCTGAAACTCGTTGTAATCTAAGTGTTTGATATGTATGTATGTATTTTAAATGTGATAAATATATATTTTTTTTTAATTTTAATTGATTGGAATGGAAGGCTTTATGGGTTCATGTTCAAATCTTACATTTGGATGTACATGACAACGGCCCATGTTGTATTCGTTTGCGTTGTTATTAGTCTTGGCTAACAGCTTGCCTAATTCTAATAATTAGTAGTGCTCTGAGGAATTGTTCGAGATGATACCGGCATCTCGTTTTTATCATCGCACCGCCCGCCACCGGAGTAGAGTTCATCCATACTACCTGGAGCCACTATGGTCATCCACAGTGCGTTTCCAGAGATATTTTTTGCCACGTACCATCCGGCTATGGAATGAGCTCCCCTCCACGGTGTTTCCCGAACGCTATGACATGTCCTTATTCAAACAAGGCTTGTGGAGAGTCTTAATACTCTCTCGGTAGGTAGCGGCTTGGCTCTGCCCCTGGCATTGCTGAAGCCCATGGGCGATGGTAACCACTTACTATCAGGTGGGCCGTATGCTCGTCTGCATTCAAGGGCAATAAAAAAATAATAATAATGAGATTAATCTTCAAGCATCGGTATCGCAGGATTCGACTGATGTATTACCACGACCACTCTGTCAAGAGTGTACGACTAGGAAGAAAAAATGAAATTAATAGCCACGTTAATTGATTTCAAACCATTTCGCGTCTCTCTGCAAAATAGGACCCGTGGTAGTCAAAACACTCTGAATATTGTTAGGCACTTCAATTTATCTATCTATCTAGTTGGTGTCGTTGACATTTCAAGCAGCCGGCCATTCACCAGATTCAACTTCGGCAACTACTAGGACGCCATTCGGTGTCAAAACAAAAAAACAATATTTTCCATATAGTGTTGTCAAATCTATGTATATAAAAGAAAGTCGTGTTAGTTACACTATTTATAACTCAAGAACGGCTGAACTGATTTGGCTGACAATTGGTGGGGAGGTAGCTTAGAGCCAGGAGAAGGACATAGGATATTTTTATCACGTTCCCGTGGGACGTGACGTGAAACGTGGTATAACAAAACGCAACTGATATGGAATAACAAAACGCAACTGACAGCTAAACGTAAAGTAGTCTGTGGTTAATTGAAAAAATAATAATTGACCTTGATAAAATCTAAAGTCTGCTCATTTATTGCCTCTAAGGCGGAACAAAGTTCGCCAGGTCACCTGGTTACCAATAACACAAAGTTTCCCGAAATTATACTGAAAAACAAAATAGAACAATTAATTACTGTTACCATTCTTACAAATAAAATTAAGGATATATGTTTGTATCAACATTAATTTCTTAACTTGAATTCTTTTGGAGAGTAAATTTATCTTTGAAAATTGCTGTCAACTTTTCGGTTTGTTCGCCAAGTGGCTTTCCGTGTATCTGACGGGAACTATTTGAACAGAAACGTGGTATCATCTGTGTGTGATTGAAGCATTATATGCTACATTTACTTTTGGTCTTTGCCCACTGAGTTTCTTGGCGAATCTTCTCAGTGGGTCGCGTTTCCGATACGGTGGTAGATTCTGCGAAGCACGGCTCTTGCTAGGGGCAGTGTGAACGACACTCCCGGTTTGAACCCCGTGAGCTCACATACTAGCTCGGTGAACCTAGAATAACTTTTTACTGGTGGTAGGACCTCTTGTGAGTCCGCACGGATAGGTACCACCACCCTACCTATTTCTGCCGTGAAGCAGTAATGCGTTTCGGTTTGAAGGGTGGGGCAGCCGTTGTAACTATACTGAGACCTTAGAACTTTATATCTCAAGGTGGGTGGCGCATTTACGTTGTAGATGTCTATGGGCTCCAGTAACCACTTAACACCAGGTGGGCTGTGAGCTCGTCCACACAACTAAGCAAAAAAAAATTAAAAAGAAAAAACCCTCGAGGTTACTAGAATAGGTAGGAAAAAAAAGAAAAAAAAATTGGTCTAATTTAACGATTGATACCGGTCGTTCGGTATTAGACTATCATGTTGATAATATGTAGAGAAAATATTTATTTTAGATAACTCGTTACGTTATTTGTGTTAGATAAGGAGAATGCACCACAGAAACGTGTGCAGCGACTCCCTATCGCTAAGCGGGCACAGTCTGCGAGCCCCGCTGTCAGACCACGGGTAAGACTCTTAAATTATTCTTTTTTATTTTTTATTGCTTAGATGGGTGGACGAGCTCACACAGCCCACCTGATGTTAAGTGGTTACTGGAGCCCATAGACATCCACAACGTACATGCGCCACCCACCTTGAGATACAAGTTCTAAGGTCTCAAGTATAGTAACGACGGCTGCCCCACCCTTTAAACCGAAACGCATTACTGCTTCACGGCAGAAATAGGCAGGGTGGTGGTACCCACCCGCGCGGATTCACAAGAGGTCCTACCACCAGTAATTACGCAAATTATAATTTTGCGGGTTTCATTTTTATTACACGATGTTATTCCTTCACCGTGGAAGTCAATCGTGAACATTTGTTCAGTACGTATTTCATTTGAAAAATTGGTACCCGCCTGCGGGATTCGAACACCGGTGCATCGCTTCAACACGAATGCACCGGACGTCTTATCCGTTAGGCCACGACGACTACAAAATCATCTAGTTATGTCTCGAAATTACGAATTGCTGCTCTGAAAAATGACCACATTGATTCGATTGAAAATACAATGACGTATTCCTAATTACTCATTAATTTATTGATATTTAAATACTACTTTCACGGTTTAATCTCGGATTATTTTCGTTTTGTTGTTGCCGGCGTTACGAATACAGTTTTCGCCTACCTAGTCACGGCCGATTAATACGAAATTAAACTGCAATAGTAAGTTTAATTACTTGTACGACCCGCCTCTTCAAATTAAAAAAAAACTGTATTAGCAGAGTTTTATTTATATATATGCCTATTTAACGGGCTCTTACCACAATTTTCACTTTCGCTGTTGCAAGCATCATGATTCACAGGTTAATAAAGTTACGTTTGTTTTAAGTCGATTGAAAAATAACTATCAGATTGTTTTCGTAAAGTATGATTATAATTTTAAGATTATGCTAGTATCAACGTGAATGAACTTAATTGTACCTAAAGATGAATGGTATGATAATTACGTTTTTTAATGTTTTTGTAGAATCCGGTTCTTGGAAAAAAACCTGATCAAAGAAGATGTCAAAGCTTATCACCACTAAGTGTAAGTTCATGCTAATATATTGTATCGGCTTGGCTGTTATAATGATTATAATACCGTTACTGGTGTACTGAATATAACTATCGCAAACTGTAATATGATAAGAAAAAGTATGGAATTAAATATTAAAATGTAAATACAAAAATATGTTTTAGGTATTCTTTAAATAAGGTATCTGTCGTCTCTGAACGTATCTGAAATAATCGTATCTAAATTACATACCCGATCCTGTGGATCGAATGGTAAACAGTCAACGTCGCCCTAAACACGTCATTACGGATCCTCCCGATCCATTAACGGTGCTTTTAGGTACCACAAGCATCGGTCACCGTCCTCGTCGAATCCGTCGCTTGCGACGAAGGGCTCGGTAAGTAAATTAACCCATAGATACAGTCCACTGAGTTTCTCGCCGGATCTTCTCAGTGGGTCGCGTTTCCGATTCAGTGGTAGATTCTGCAAAGCACCGCTTTGGCTAGGGCTAGTGCTAGCAACACCTCCAGTTTGAGCCCCGAGAGCTTACCTACACGCTAGGGTAACGCTGATATAGCCTCTTAAGGCTATCAGCATAGGTAGGAATAAAAAAAATAAAAAAACGATCAATACCAATATGTTCTACGTACTAACGAAAATACGTACTTAGTACATGCTCACAACTGAAATCCATAATGAAGGGTTTAACTAATTTAAAAAAATGCATATTTGTCGGATGTATCATAGCCCAGCGCGGATAGGTTTAGCCTCCATCCTAGCTGTTAATGGCGCGCTAGCTATTAACAGTCAATTGTTCTAAAATTCCTCTCTGGCCCATCTACCGGCCGCGTTCAATCATTACCCTAGCGCCTATTAAGTAAGTATCTAATAAGCGCTGCCATAATGCAATAGATTACATTTGTTACAAATGTAATAGATTTATTGAAAATGCCGAGGCCAGTGCCTCCTAACAACGCTGCGCCCATCCCGTGCACCACATAGGCAAAATCGCCTCTGTTCCTTCTGATTCGATGGTGAGGGGTAGCCGTTGGACCTGAAATATTGACATCATTGCTCAGTATAGGTGATGACATAATTATACGTTATGTTGTTTATAGGCTCAAGATATTTAACGCTAAGCGGTATTTTAGTTCGTTTACAAGCAAAAGCGAAAGAAACGACCCTTATTATGTGGCTTTTTTGTTGAAATGATGTTTTACAGCCTACTAGGAAGAGATTTACTCCGGAGGTTTTGGAACGACCGTTCACTCAAGGCAGCGTCTCTGCACCAGAAGCTGCTCGTCCCCTCGATAATTATTCGTTGGAGCATCTGCAAGCAGGTCTATAAGAGAATTTTATAATCGAAAAAATAGAACACATTTTCATTCATTTTCATCTACTGGTGGTAGGACCTCTTGTGAGTCCGCGCGGATGGGTACCACCACCCTGCCTATTTCTGCCGTGAAGCAGTAATGCGTTTCGGTTTGAAGGGTGGGGCAGCCGTTGTAACTATACTTGAGACCTTAGAACTTATATCTCAAGGTGGGTGGTGCATTTACGTTCTAGATGTCTATGGGCTCCAGTAACCACTTAACACCAGGTGGGATGTGAGCTCGTCCACCCATCTAAGCAATAAAAAAAAAATCATTTAATAAAAACGAAAATTCTAAAATATAAAATAAAATCGACTAGCATATTATAAAATAAAGTACTCACTTCATTTATTGGTTCGATAAATAAACAACACTGTAGGTACTTGTAATTTTTATTATCAAAATGTATCTAAACATTCGAGCGCTTATATTGAATTTAGCTCTCGATATTGAGTTAGTTTTTTAAAAATAGAGTTTACCTGTGCTTCCCATGTCGGCTTTGTAATATATTTATTTTCTAAAACCAATTGTGGTGTGTATTTGCAGTACAAATCGATAATGATCGTTTTAATTTATTAATTAAGGCGTAATGTCTTACATCTGTATGTTATCTTATCTTGCATATTATGTGGCTTGCATTGCTATGATCGACTGTTCTGTATCTTTTTGTAATTAAGTACTCATGCGTTCCGCTTTCAAGAGTTTGGTAGCCTTAATGCAAAAATATGAAGTCTTCGATTCCACGTTTTGTCTATGGACATCGATAACCACTTAATATAGGTCACGAGTTCGTCCAAATATATAGAGTAAAAAATATAATTTATTATAATTTAACAATATACCTAGTCAGGTCATAAGTATTGTCACACAGTAAAAACTTTTCTTTTAGAATGCTGGCCACAAAAAAGTTTATTGAATTCGAATTTCGAATTGTTCATGAAAATAAAAATGTATACTTTTTCGAATTTTACTCATTTTTAAATATGGAGTGGACGCTTAAAGAAGACCGTGTTGCAGTTATTGCGTTGCATCGTTGCGGTTACGCGCCAATTCAAATTTTTAACATACTGAAAAATTTGAATATAACCAAAAGATTCGTTTATCGTACCATCAAACGATACAATGAAGACTCTAGTGTAGATGACAGGTCAAGAAGTGGTCGCCCTCGGTCTGTTAGGACTCCAGCAGTGATAAAAGCTGTGAAGGCGCGAATTCAAAGAAATCCCAAACGTAAGCAGAAACTGTTGGCCCTTCAGATGGGGTTAAGCAGAACCACGGTGAAAAGGGTGTTAAATGAAGACTTAGGGCTTCGGGCATATCGAAAAAAAAACAGGACATCGTTTGAATGCTCGTCTAATAGACCTGAGACTGAAGAGATGCCGCGCTTTGTTGAAGCGGTACGCGGGAAAAAAATATCGGAAAATTCTTTTTTCGGATGAAAAATTTTTTAACATAGAAGAGAGCTACAACAAACAAAATGATAAGGTGTACGCACACAGTAGTGAAGAAGCGAGCAACCGTATTCCGCGTGTCCAACGAGGTCATTTTCCATCCTCGCTCATGGTATGGTTGGGAGTTTCTTATTGGGGCCTAACAGAGGTACATTTTGGTGAGAAAGGTGTAAAAACGAATGCAGTTGTGTATCAAAATATAGTCCTGACGAACCTTGTGGAACCTGTTTCTCATACCATGTTCAATAACAGGCACTGGGTATTCCAACAAGATTCGGCGCCAGCTCATAGAGCGAAGAGCACACAAGACTGGCTGGCGGCGCGTGAAATCGACTTCATCCGGCACGAAGACTGGCTCTCCTACAGTCCAGATTTGAATCCGTTAGATTACAAGATATGGCAACACTTGGAGGAAAAGGCGTGCTCAAAGCCTCATCCCAATTTGGAGTCACTCAAGACATCCTTGATTAAGGCAGCCGCCGATATTGACATGGACCTCGTTCGTGCTGCGATAGACGACTGGCCGCGCAGATTGAAGACCTGTATTCAAAATCACGGAGGTCGTTTTGAATAAACTTTAGTGTAATAAGAATCTATGTTTTGTTAAGTTCATTTTGGTATATGAATGGTTACATAATGAATAAATTTGTTTCAATTATTTTACATTAAACATGTGACAGAATTTATGACCTGACTAGGTACATATGTATATATTTATAGCTTAGGAAGGTAGTCACTTAATCAAGCTCTGAGATTTTGCAGATAAAGAAGTGGTGATGCCGCAATGTGTACTGTCGAAAATAATGAGAACCCTCGCAACTAAAAAAAGAGAATTTATCAAAATGCGAAAAAATTTAATAGCGCAGCAAGTGAGTTGTATATTGCGGTTTTTTTTTTACTTATACCTTACTTAACCTACTTCGTGGCTATAAACGTTAATTATTATAGAAAATATTTTGTATTAATCAACCAATTATTTCGTGATACGAATAATTTAACACATTTCGGTCATGTAAAGCTTTTAAATTTTAAAGATAATTTTGATTACTGGCAGTTTTATGTAGTACGTATTATATTTGAGTTAGGGTTATTGAATAAATAGATACAACAATTTTTCAAAGCTACCTTTTTTATTATTTTTTTATTGCTTATATGGGTGGACGAGCTCAGAGCCCACCTGGTGTTAAGTGATTACTGGAGCCCATAGACATCTACAACGTAAATGTGCCAACCACTTTGAGATATAAGTTCTAAGGTCTTAAGTATAGTTACAACGGCTCCCCCACCCTTCAAACCGAAATGCATTACTGCTTCAGGGCAGAAATAGGCAGGGTGGTGGTACCTACCCGCGCGGACTCACAAGAGGTCCTACCACCAGATTACTGGCAGTTTTATGTAGTACGTATTTTAGAATTTTATATTTGATTTAGGGTTATTGAATAAATAGATACAACAATTTTTCAAAGCTACATTAAATGTCTCACCGATTACACACCTCTCTATGCTTTGAATAATTCTCCAAGTCAGATTTCGGTTGAATTTAGTACATATTCTTTAGAACTCTCTGTTGGAGCACTACGCGATCCTGCGGGATATGGAGAGTCGCGCTGGTGTCGCCGCGGAGACGCTGGGTGAAGTCCGCGTGCTGTCGGTGAGCGGGTGGCCAGCGCATGATCTGCTGCTGCTCGTCAGAGACGACCTCGAAATGCCGATGAACTCTGAGATAAACGGCGTATTCGGTACCAAAATAATAAGCCTTATCATTTCTATTACAAGGCTTTAGATATGAAGCGCGTTATTTTCGAAGTATTGCAATAAATAAATTGCGATTCATTTCTGAATGGTGATTTTTTCGTGCATAATTCTTTTTTTTTTATTGCTTACTTGGGTGGGCGAGCTCACAGCTCACCTGGTGCTAGGTGGTTACTGGAGCCCATAGACATCTACGTCGTAAATGCCCCACCCACCTTGAGATATAACTTAAATTCAACTATATTTTACCCTATTTCAATTAGGTACGCATGTGCTACAACAACTCATGGCTCAGTTGAACCCGATACCAGAAGAAGTTTTAGGGATGGGTGCGGAACTGATGGCGAGACGTTTGGAGCTATTGAACTTCCTCCGAGGGAAACATCGAAGTGATCGTGCTACGTTTTCGACGGTAACTTTTTGAAGGTTGATTTTAAAAGTAATAAATGGTAAATATGGGTTTTGATAATCCTTTTGTCATCTTTTTGAAAATCTGTTGAGTATACGGGGGATCTTCGGTTATTTCGTTTTTATCTTCGCACCGCCTGCCGCTCTAATGTTTTTTGTTTTTTTTTCTACCTATTCTAGTAACCTCGAGAGGTTATTGTAGATTCACCGAACTAGTAGGTGAGTTCACGGGGCGCAAACCGGTAGTGTTTTTAACACTGGCCCTAACAAGAACAGTACTTCGTAGGGTCTTCCACCGGATCGGAATCGCGACCCACTGAGAAGATCCGGCGAGAAACTCTGTGGGGTGTGTCTATAGGTTAATTTACTCGTCGAACCCTTCGTCGTAAGCGATGGGTTCGGCGAGGATGGTGACCGGTGCTTGAGGTACCTAAAAGCACCGTTAATAGATCCGTAATGACGTGCTTAGGGCGACGTCGACTGTTTACCATTTGGTCCACCGGATCGGGTATGCCGCCCTAATAAATTCCATCCATACTACTTAGAACTACTACGTTCATTCCGTACGTTTCTTACTATATTTCCACGTAGCGTCCGGCTTAGGATTTTTTTTTCGCGCTGCTCTCTGAGCGCTATGACATACCTTTTTTGAAAAGAGATCAGCGAAGTGTACTCAGGAGTAAGCAGCGGCTTGACTGTGCTTCTAATACTGCTCAGACCATTAAGTAAAGGTTACAACTCAACATCAGATGGGCTGTATGTTCGTCTAGCTTCAATGCCAATACAAACAATTTGTCAGTGTGTTATTCAGATCGTAAATTAGCTAATTTAAACCTGTCAACGTATGTAAACATAACCAATAGCTCGAAATTTAATAATTCCAACTGACGTAGGTCATTCTTAACCATTCTTATTTATGGAAAACTGTATCAAAATATTATTCAAATTGAATAAGGTAGATAAAATTGAAAGCAAATAAGAGCATATTAATTTATTTAGTTGAATTTCATTTCGAAAGTAACAGTATGTAATTAAAATTAAAATCCCTTCCTCCGTTATTTCATTAGATATGAGTTTTGAATAAATTAAATTACTTAATGAATATGTTGCACAGAATTTGGAATGGAAAACCAGAAATACGGAATTCGACAATGACACCGAGAGATTACATCGAATGGTTGCCGGGATTGCTGAAAATTTAAAAGCTAAAATTAACTTTTCTCTGGAAATAGCCAAGTAAATATTCACTGTATGTAGTATAACGTGGCTTATAATAATCAATAAAATTATTTATATTACCACGAAGTAGCTAAATGTTTTTTCGACATTATTAACGTTGGTTCAAAACTTATGTTTAATAAAACTCTTTTGTAAAAAAACAAATATTTCAGAAGTAGTATTCTTATTGCTATGTATAGCATTCTTTAGTATATTTGATTTCGTGTTATAAGGACATCACCTTCTATAAAAAAAAACTTTTTTATAAAAAAGAATTGCTCTCGCTGGTAAACGTAGCAAGCAGTTTGAAATTTAAAAGCAGTCGTAAAGATATCCCTCACTCCATTTAGAATAATTGTATTATATTTTAAAAACATTGATTGTTAGTAGCCTGCAAATTATGTGCATTTATACACACACGTTACGTATGACTTTCAGATAATATTAAAATATAGCGGTCTATAACCAGTCTCCATTTAATTTATCCCTTATATAATTGATCCGATATGATCCAACGGCATTATATCATCATTTAACTACCACTACTAAAAATATGTTTCATAAATAGAATACCGTGGTTGGATCGCGACACTATGATAAAGAAAATAGAACGATTGCAAAAAGAAAATTCAATACTTCAACACAAGGTTGATGACACTTCTAAAAAAGAAAACGAAGAACCGCCTTGTCATCCAATCCAGTCTGGTTCCTATAATTATCAGGTCAGAGGGGTTTGGTTCGTTTAATTTCAAAATGGTTTTCTTGAGGAACTAAATGCTTTCCTTAAGGTGAAAGCTGCGTTTACGATAGTTTTGGTTTTAAGTGCACCGAAATAAGTCTATGCGCATATAGAAAGATTTAATTTCAAGATCATAGAGAGACATCAAAATCTATACTAATATATAAAACTACAGTGGTTTTTACGGATGTTCCGTTATAACTACTGGACTGTGCATCCAATTGACTTGAAACTTGTTATCCATATAGAAAATACATGTACTTAATGGATAGGCTAATAATTACATATATTAGTGTTGGACTCCCTACACCAGTTGCGGGGGCGTTAATGATGAGAATCTTTGTGGGGGTGAGAAATGATAATGTTAATTTTAAATGCCCAGCGAAGCGGACGGGTACAGCTAGTCTCTATATGTAAAAATGAATTGCTGTTCGTTAGTCTCGCTAAAACTCCAGAACGGCTGAACCAATTTGGCTAATTGTGTCTTGAATTATTTGTGGAAGTCCAGAGAAGGTTTATAAGGTAGATAAATATAAAAATGCACGGAATTACATAAAAATAACAATTTTGTTTTTCCTTTGATGTGTCCCCCGTCGGACCGTTTACTTTTGTTTGTTTTAAGTTTATTTTATATAAAAGTTTAGGTCTTTTATTTATCGATTGAGGCACTACGAAGTTGGCCGGGTCAGCTAGTAATTTATAATTTTTCAGGTTCGTTTGTTTAAAATAGGCACTGAACGAGGAACTGTCAAAAGAGCGAGCGGCGCGCGAAGCACTGAAGGAGGTAGTGGCATCAGCGGAGAGCATGCTGCGTGTAGCGCGCGCCCGCATCGCGACGCTGGAGAGGCAGCTCAAAGATACGAAGGCCGAATTCGAAATCGCGAAGAAGAAGCACAAAGACCTCGAGCAACTCGTAAACAGACTCGCAATCGAACGTTCACATGCGACAGTGAAGTTGTGACACTACATTCGATCCGACGACGGTCACGGATCGATTTTACAAAATTGATGCGTTCATGTAGTTTCTCGATTGCCATTTTGGTAGTCTTAACAATAAAATTTGACTCAATCGAAAGATGTATGTCAAGCAAATTTAAAAAAAATATATTTGTTTTCACGAATTCCATCAATGTGTAAGCCAGTTCATTCAAGATGTTGAAAATATTGTATTTGACTGACTCATTTTATTTGATGTCATTTCACGATTTTACTAAAATTATAATCGATCAGACAAAAATAATTATAATTTTAGTTAATGCTCGAAAGGCAAGAAGGAATACCAGTGGGATCCTTCGGCTTAGGGCGTTTGACGATGACTTCCTTACTTTTTGGAAGTCATAGAGCGGATTGTTAATAACGAGTTACTCAGTCACCTAGTCGACAGTTGATTTATTATTTTTGAAAATTCCTCTTGCAACACAGATATTTGTGTTGGTTACAGGATAGAAACATATACTCGAGTACGCTGCGTTGTTACTATTACTGTGTCTGAAATACCGACACTGATTTACAAACAACTCTCGTGTCGTATCTTCATAGATAGTATTGTAGCAATACAAATCAATAAGTTGTTGAAAAATAATACTTTTTTATTCCTTTATTGGGAATACTTAGAAAAATTGGTAGTGCTTTGATTGTAATTCCTTCTGCAGTACCGTCATCGCGAGAACAGTTACGATGCCAGATCAAAAAAGCTCCTCGAAGTCTCAAAAACCGGCGAAATGACAATAGAGACTTTGTCACGACAGCGAGATGCCCTTGAGCTTAGGTAATTCGACTAAGATTCGAAAATGATGTGGTAGTATTGTGTCTTTCATAAATACTTAGTAAATTTGAGCTCTATAGGGTTAAAGAGCTACGTGAGCAAGCAGAAGCGGCAGAACAAGTCGCACAATCACGTGTGTCAGAACAGAAGGCTCGCACCGAGTTCCTTCAGGCGAAGGTAGCAGAACAGGTGCCACTTTGATGTTTCAAATATTTCACAGATCTATATTTACTAGTGGCCACGCGGTAGTCGAAATTCGACTATAATTAATTGAAATTATAATTTTGTACACTGTTATGTTTCTATTGTCAAAGACTGTTATACTTCTATAATCACAGATTTCGCCAAGACTACACTTTAGACAATATTAATAAAGACAAAAAATATTTAATCTATTGTCAATTTAACCACAGATTGCAAAAAGTTTGACAATAAACAAATAGTATGCGTGCGTGTGTGCGTCAAATACATGGTAGTGTGCGTAATGTTTTTTTATTGATTTAATGTATTTTTTATGCATAATTTAAAAAAATATTAACATTATGCACTCCTTCTCTATATTCTTTATAAGTGTGACAAATTTCATACTCCTCCGTCGGCGCAATATTCGTAAAAAGGGGTATAAAATTTTTGCTTCACGTATTAATATATAGATAATTAGATCTTCAATAACATCAGCTACTTTAACTTTATTTTTATTTATTTTATTTAATATATTTTGAACACACCGCTGTTAGAAAAAACACGACAATAAAGATACAGAGTACAAGGGCACTACTTATTTCATGTTGAAATCTCTTCCAGTAGGCCCGCTTCCGTTTATATTTTTTAGGTTTATCAATTTTGTTGTCATTATCATTATAATATATTCATTAGTCATCTCTTTTAGGAGAAGAGTAAAGCAGTAGCCGAGTCCAAGGTTGTTGAGCTTGACGGTAAAGTGAAAGAGTTGGAAAGTCAGTTACAATCTTTTCGTGATCGATCGATCAGACTTGTAGATATGGAGCGTCGGCGTTGCCTGGAGTATGTTCCGTGTAAAGGTAACCTTATTTTATTACATTTCTAGAAATAATTATATATGGTAGTTATGCTGATTGATGTTGAAACCGCCGAATTTATTTATTATCTTTTTGTAGAAAACGAACCTACGGATAGAGAGACTGAAATTTGGAAAGAGCTGCAAATGACTCGAGGGGCATTGCTTCGGGCTGAAGAGGAGTTACGTCAGAGTCGCGCCGAGAAAGATAATTTTTTGAATTCACTGTCCAGAATAGCGGTAACATGCAACTTTTAGTCGAAGATTAAATAGTACATTGTGCACCAAGGGAGAAAAGTAGGAAATTTCCTCCCGCAATGTAAAATTGCAAAATGGCAAATACGCGGGATGAGATGTCCTACTTTTTTCCCGCGGTGCACATACTATTTTTTCTCCTACCAGGCCGAAAGTTAATGGAGTACCGAGCGGAGCTCGACTTACGAGCCATACGCCTAAATAAACCAATTTACTGAATTTTAATTTAGATAAACTACTACTAATTGAATAAGAAATGTCTGATAAACTCATCTTTGTTTAATACTTCGCTATTAAATTTTATTGCCTTTTGTTTATATCACTTTTATACTAAACACAATATTGCAAATTACCCGAGCACAACAATGGCGGAGAATTTTAGGTGCGTGAGAGGAGACGTAGACACTAACGCGCATGCGCACTTGTCAGTACCCAGGGAGGAAAAGTTACAATTTCTTTCCTGTACAGCGGGAGGAAAACCGAACTTTCGGCGTAGGTAGGAGAAAAAAAATTGGTCCTCAGGACGAGATTTCAACTGTGCGCTTATTTATAGCAAGGCGAAGGAACTGAGAGTTTTCAAGATAAAATGGCGACAGAGTTGCTTGATCGAGAACAAAAGATTGTTAAACTGCAGCAAGCTATTGATGAGCAACGAGAAAATGAGAAATCAATGTTGGTTATTATACTAAAGTTTTGCAGTGCTGAATAATATTCGGTGGTTAATTTGCCACAATCAGTGTTAATGTAAACTCTTTTTAGGGAACAGACTATGACACAATATGAAAATCAACTGGCAGCTTTACGTCTTGAAGTGAAACGATTGAGAAATTATGACTGTTACTCTAAAGACGTATCATATCCGGAATTACAAACAGAGGTAGGTAGTGTTTTCAGTACGAAAATATATTTTATTCTACATAGTTTCCAGGAATTAGTCATTAATTAGGTTGGTTAGCGGTTGATCCCGTGAAGTTTGGTAGTGATCGGTTCAAATACAAATCAAAGATCGGCCAGCAAAGCGGGGCGGTTTTGACTAGCTTAGTGATAAAAGTATAAAACAGTATTTACAGATATTTGCTTACAGATATTGGATTTACATTTGCAAGTCGAAACGTTATCTAGAGAAAGGACAGCGTTAATTACTGCTGCAGCTTCTCGAGCATTGATGCTTGAACGTCATGAGAGAGCTGCTGATCTATTCGCTCGCATGGTGCGGGCGCGGAAAGATCTCGCCGCTTTACTGGACGGACGGATAGACCCACCGCCCTTCGAAGATATCGCACACGCAGAGGTGTTTAATTTAACACAAAAATGTTCTATCTCCTCGCGAAAAAATCTATACTAATATTATAAAGCTGAAGATTTTGTTTGTTTGAATGCGCTAATCTCAGGAACTACTGGTCCGATTTGAAAAATTCTTTCAGTGTTAGATAGCTCATTTATTGAGGAAGGCCATAGTCTATATATAACATCACGGCAAGACCAATAAAAGTGGAGCACCGATAAAGAATGTTTCAAAATATTTTCACTTTTTAGGTAAATTAAGTGGGGGTAAAATTTAGCGTTATGCCAAAGTAACTATTCCACGCGAACGGAGTCGCGGGCATAAGCTAGTGCTTTTATAAAACATATACTCAATTTTAACAGATGTCCCGATCATTGACGTCCGTATGTGCAACAGCGGCCGACACGTGGACAGCTTTACGGGCTGAGAGAGCTCGGGTACTAAGACTAGAGAGTGCGGTACTTGCTCAAAGTTTGCAGTTGGAGAGAGAAGGGCTTGTTCGGACGCAGCTTGAGCGACGCAAGGCTATACTCGAAAGAGAATTATTACGAGCGAACCATTCCACATCGGCAAATCCTGTTGTGATGTGCGGGAACCCAAGTTTGGTATTGATAACTTTTTGTGTTTACAGTACGGATTCTAAGCTCAAATATTGAACCTAAAAAGAACAGTTACAACTTTGGGGTAGATTACAGAGTACCCGTTATTTTAAAGGGTAGAATAATCAAAATTTTGATTTAAAAAAGAATTAAATTTCATGTCTCAACATTAGGCAGCCTGTGCACGTCTGCTTACCATAGACAGGTGGTCGGTACCGGTGGCTGTCATTCCCAAGAACCAAATACATATACATAATACACGATTGAAATCTATTAATAGTGCAGTTTTTTAAACGGAGATCATAATGGTTGCGGAGGCTTAAATTTTTGTATATGATCCGTTATTATACATCCTTCATTACAAGATATACACAAAAACTGAAAAAAACTATTTTGACCCGATTCACCTTGGCTTTGGGGTGAATCAGGTTACGTATGGGGACAAAAGAGTTTTTCGATAGGGCTGGCAGTATTTAGTTGTTAGGTATGTACCTAACTTTAGGTAATTAGCTTTTTAATATCTGAGTTACAAAACTGATGACTAAATTAACCATTTAATATTTTTAAGCACTAAATAAAAGTCATTTTCAGTACAACACAGTTAAATCTAACAATTCAACAAAAGTATTGAGACATCCCAGATTTGTCCCTATTCTACTTCTAATCCCTATTCCCCTCAATCTTTTTTTTTATTTTTTTTTTATTGCCTTTGTAGGCAGACGAGCGTACGGCCCACCTGATGGTAAGTGGTTACCGTCGCCCATGGACTTCAGCAATGCCAGGAGCAGAGCCAAGCCGCTGCCTACTGCTAGATTCTTCTGTACTTCCTCTCCTAAAAAGCAAGATAATGAAACATAAATCGCGTTAAAGTTGTGTGGCCGAGGATTGTTGACCACTGCCATAGATCAATACATCTGTCTTATGTGTGAAAGTGATTTCAGGATTCAGATTTTTTTGGAAATAAACAAAGGAAGTACTAGTGAAACAAGTGTTTATAAAGGAAGTACTAGTGAAACAAGTGTTTATTGTACAAGCCACATTTAATGAAATATCATGTCAACTTTACAATTTCTTAAAAATAAAATTCTTATAAACAAAACATTTTTATTTACGATTGCTGTTCGATGTTTTGTTAAAACTATATTCTGTGTCCAGCAAATTTAAACATCTTACTTCTTATCTCATCGGGACATGGCCGTGACGTTAGATGATTTATTGGCAAGTTTTCTTTCGTCGAGTAAGGTAGGAGGCCTTTTAATGATGTATTCATCGTTGCGGTCGTAGAAGTAGAACAAACACTAGCCTCATTAGGTCCGATCCATTCGCGATTGTTAGTACTTCGTATAGCCTTCTTCAAAAGAAAATGGTCCCCTTTAAAATACTCAATCCCGTTTGGCCTACGAGTGTTTTTATTGGAACTGCCCATCACAATTTTTACGGGCGCAAAATCATTTTTTTCTAAGTCGGTCGATGTTTGACGATTGCTTTTATGTTTTTTGTAGTTTTTCGATTGTGTTGTAAAATGATTTACACCTAGTTTTGAATTCACTTCAACATTAGTAGCAAATGGAGTGTCTAGTTCATCTTCAAGAATTTTAATCAAATTATCTAAATTTTCTGGGGTTTCCTGATTGTTAAAATTCATTTCTGTTTGGCGTGATTCTAATTCGGCAATCCTCTTCTCAAACATATTAATTTTGTCTTGATCCTTTTTTCTGCGCAGTGATGCTTTCCTTATTTGTTCTTCTTGAGCCAAAATAATATTTTCAAGTTCTATTATATGTTTTTTTCTTGACTCAACACTATTTATCAAAGTATTTATTTCGGCAGATTTTTCTATTAGTTGATGACGATGCTAAAATGTAAAAAGAGCAATTCTGTCGTTAGTGTGGCAGAAAAAATAAATATTTTATACCAAAATATCAACCGTGCAAACATTAATTTGGTAGGCATATCGCTAACAGGCTGTCGATTGTGAGTACACTCGATTAAGCAAAATATCAATTAATTTACTAGTTAGTTTTGTAAAGCTCACGACAATGATACGTGCTCAATCTTATACCTATTTATTAGTTATGTAACTGAATCATGTTTACTTAAGCTAAAAATAAATTTTATCATCAATAAGAACCTCGGACCAAGGCCAGACTTTCAATAAATATCGAATAAATTATAGTAGTCCCCGCTGGAAACAGACCTCTCATATTTTTCCTCAAAGTGCGACTCTGTTCTACATTTCAACACCCTATTGGAGATTGACCTTTTTTTTAAGCCCACGGTTAACGGCTTTTTATACTTAGCTAACGTAATAATTACATCAATATCAGCCTCATTTCTCAATTCTAGCTTGTTATGGAGAAGATTTATTATGTTCATATGTTCTTCTTCCTTTTCATTTAACATTTTGATTACTTCCTCTTTTTTATTCAATATGTGTTCTTGTTCAGTCATGCTCTCTACAAGCCTTTTAATTTCGTTTTCTTTTGTCTGCAGCTTTTCGTCGTATTCTTCTTGCCGTTTAGTTAGCTCAAACAACTTGTCTCTCTGTTGATTAATCTGTAATACAAATGAATATCATAGAAAGTTTCATGCCATTGGATTTTTTTTTGTTTCCGACACAACCAGACTCACCATGTTACCAACATCATTTAAATTATCAAATGCACCAAATTCCCGCAACTGAGTTATTTGATTTTTGAGGTTCATTAGCTCTTCGTAGTATGATTTCATTTGCGATTCCCTAAAAAAATTATAGTAATCAATATATTTATTTCCCTAAATATATTACTGTATCCCTCCAAGCAAGGGTGGGCTTTGTAGTCGTCGTGGCATATAGAATAAGACGCCCGGTGCATTTGTGTCGAGCGATGCAACAACGGTGTTAGAATCTTGGAGGCGGGTACCAATTTTTCTAATGAACTACGTACCTACTTAACAATTGTTCATGATTGACTTCGACGATGAATAACATCATGTAATAAAAATTAAACCCACACAATTATAATTTGCGTAATGACTGGTGGTAGGACCTCTTATGAGTCCGCACGGATAGGTACCACTACCACGTCTATTTCTGCCGTGAGGCAGTAATGCTTTTCGGTTGAATGGGTGGGGCAGTCACTGTACTGTTAAAACTGAGACCCTAAAACTCACGTCTCGAGGTGGGTGGCGGCATTTACGTTGCAGATGTCTATGGTCTGTGGTTACCACTTATCACCAGGTGGGCCGTGAGCTCGTCCATCCATCAAGGTTATAAAAAAAAAGCAACACACGAGTCATCGCCACCACTCGTCACCTGATTTTTGGTAACTAGATAGTGATTTATTAATTATTCTCGTATAACTACTGATCAAATACGATTTGCCTTACATCCGATGAACAGAAAAAATTTTACGTTGCACATTAAACAAAATTACATGTTAATGCTTTAGATTGTTTTGTCCTGTATATTATGTGAACAATTGTGGGGTAGCAAGGGGGCGTGTAAATAGCCCTCCTGCGGCGGGAGCATATAAAGCGGGGTTGTAGAAAGGCGTGTAAATAGCCGTCCTAAGCGGTATGTGACAAATGTTTGTCACTTATAATTAGCGGAGCGGTAAAACTATATAGCGGTAAACAAAAGCTAGTAATCAAACTAAAGATATAAATTAAATACACATAAGCGAGCGGGCGGGCGAATGATTACACGGAAGCAGCAATAAAATGGCAATAAATTAAAAGAACTTGCACTCACCTGTAGACCTTGCCAGTGACTGTTGTGCGGGCGTCGGCGATGGATGCACACGGGCGGCGGGGGGGTGAAGCTCACGTAGCTTTTCGTAAGCACATGCACCACACAATATACAAGTGCCGCCATCTAGGCAGCTAGCGGTAAAGCGTGATCGATCGGGTAGAACCCCGCTTTGGATAGTCGCGGTAATTAGTTACTGACAAACTCCAAAGGTGGCGCCATCCCAATAATTCATTAGCATCCTATTACTAATCCGCGCGCAACCATCCTGCCCGCCTTGAAAGTTCGCAGGACTTTCAAAAAATATATAAAGATACTAAGATAGGAAACATAAAGCTTAAATAGCGGGAAGTTATTTGAAAAGAAACAAATTTTAATTAATAATAAGCCATCATGAATGTTTACGAGTAGAGTTGAAGCGGTTGATGACATGCGGTACTCTAATTTATTCTAGCGGTAGCGGATATAATTTTACAACTGGACGTTTAAGAAATCCAGATTTCGTTTTTACCAAAGCAACGCGTATAATGTTATCGACACCTGGATACACCTCTTGTATAACGCCAAGTGGCCAGCGGAGCGGTGGAATGTCATCTTGATGAATAAGAACTACTGTCCCAACCTTCACGGGGTTATCTGATGTACACCACTTCTGTCTGACTTGCAACGTATGCAGGTACTCTAATCTCCATTTCCTCCAATAGGAATTAACCAAACTATCTAACAACGCTTTGCGATTAGTTAGACTCATCTGATTTGCGGACAATTCAGACGCGGGTAAATACTGCAAAGGAGTGGACATCAAAAAATGTGCGGGTGTGAGAATTTCGGGGTTGGGATCTGCGGATAAAAGACATAAAGGTCTGGAATTCATAAGACATTCTATTTGATTCAACACAGTTAACATCTCTTCGTAAGTGAGAATTTGTGCGCCTATTACTCTATTTAAATGGGTTTTAACGGATTTAATGTTTGATTCCCATAAACCTCCAAAATGTGGAGCCCGAGGTGGGATCATCTTCCAAATGATTCGGTATTTAGTTAATTCATCATTCCATGCGGATATAAAATTATTTGAAACTAGAAGTTTGTACATTTCATCTAACTGAGCCTTTGCGCCAACAAAATTAGTGCCATTATGAAATAGGATAGCAGGCCCAAGAAGGACCCTGCCACCAAAGCGAGTTATTAATAATTTGTGACGGTAAAAGACCTCGTGACACACAATCGCTAGGATTTTCCTTACCATTAATATGAAAAAAGCGGTCAGGTGATAAATTCTCCTGAATTTGAGCGATGCGGTTTCCTACAAATATTGACCATCTATGCGGGGAAGATTTAATCCAAGAAAGAGCAATTGTAGAATCTGAGAAAGCGTATATAGCGGTGATAGGATGTAAAGAATTATAAGCGTTATAAATAAGTTTAACTAATTTTGACAAAACAAGAGCGGCACAAAGCTCAAGGCGAGCTAATGTAGTTATCTTAACCGGAGAAACCTTTGATTTTGAGCACAATAATCTTAAAGTAATATTTCCTGTGGGATCTGTAATGTGTAAATAAACAACGCAACCGTAAGCGTTCAAGCTTGCATCACAAAATGCAACAATATTTACTTCACAGTCTTTGGAAACTCCAATATGGCGCGGTATTGCTATAGTTGAAAGCAATGGAAGCTCTTTCACAAGTGAAGAGTAGCGGTAAATAATTGTATCTGGAGGTGTATCATCCCAGTCTATTTTAGAATTCCAGAGTTCCTTAATAAGCAATTTAGCGAACAGTATAACTGGAGCAACTAAACCAAGCACGTCGAACAAGCGTGCGACTAAAGATAATATTGTTCTTTTAGTGCACTTTTCGTTAGTGTTTGAGCTCGTCATAAAAAATGAGTCATTAGCGGGAAGCCACGCAAGGCCTAAAACTTTCATGGTATTATTAGCATCATCAGAGAAGCTTACAGAAGAGCGGTGCGTTTCTGGAAGGCTATTAAGAAAGGCAGTGGAGTTACTTGCCCATTTTGTTAAATTAAAACCTCCTGATTTAAAGAGTGAAATTAGTTGTTTCGATAGTTTGATAGCTGAAATATCTTCGTGTAGGGATGTGACGAGATCATCCATATATAATTGAGACTCAGCTACACTAGCGGCTTCCGGATAACGATAACATTCTTCTGATGCTAATTGACGTATAGTACGCATTGCTAAATAAGGTGATGACTTTAAACCAAAGGGCAGACAGTTAAAAGCGAAAATGCGAAGTTTATCATTTTTAAAGCGGTACAATATTTTTAAATATTTATGGTGGTCTGTGGTCACCCTAATGCGTAAGTACATTTGTTCCACATCAGCGCACAGTGCCACAGGGAACAAACGAAAGCGTAGTAAAAGCAAAAATAAGTCTGCCTGTAAATTTGGACCAGTATGCAAGACGTCATTAAGTGACAGTCCACTAGATGTTTTAGCACTAGCATCAAGAACTACACGTAGTTTAGTGGTAGTCTTGCTTGGGCGGATAACTGCATGGTGCGGTATATAATAACCGTTATCGGTTTCCTTAGCGGTGTCGTTAATTTCAGTTAAATAACCTTTACTAATGTAATCCTGTATAACGATATCGTAATCATCGCGGAGTGAGGGTAATTGAACAAACTTACGTTCGAGCGAAAGAAAACGGCGGTGAGCAACAGTATAAGACTTGCCAAGGTCAGCGGGATTTCTACTAAATGGTAACTCAACCGTATATCGGCCATCATTATCGCGGGTAATTGTAGAAATATATTTGTTTTCACACTCGGCTTCCTCAGGGCTAAGATGACGCTCATGAGGAATCTCCTCTAATTCCCAAAATTTATGTAAAAATGACTCAAGGTCTTTATGCGTTATAGATGAAAAAGTTTTATTTAAAGTGAATGCAGAATGAATTTTAGTATTTTCGAAAGCGGGTGGATTATCAATATAAACTGTACTAGATAGTCACAAAGAGGTATTATTATCATTTATAACAGAAAAATTATCATGTTGCGGTTTCATAATGCCGGTGTAACTCACTTCAGGTACGTCACCCATAAGAACATAACCGAAGGTTGTTTCTACGGCAGGTGGCGCTAGTGAGCCAGTATCTATACGATTACCTAAGTATATATATGGAAATAACTGAGCACCTAACACCATATCAATCACACCTGGAACGTTCCAATTTGAATCGGCAAGCGGTAAATTACGTATATGATTCATATTTGAGGAATTTATAAAATAAGCGGGTAATTTATCTGTAATACAGTCTACTACTAAAGCGTGAATATAATATTTATTAGGAGAAAATCTAGATTCAATATTTAAATAAACATATCCGTGAATCGGGCGAGCGGTTAATCCAATACCTCTAATATAAGAATTATTTAAAGGTATAATCGGTAATTTAAGTAATTTACAACAATTGACAGTTATTAAATTATTTTGGGAACCATTATCTATTAAAGATCTAACTATTTTACGTTCCCCTTTATTCGAGTGAGCGTATATTTGAGCGGTTGATAATAAAATATTACTATTCGATTTTATTTCCGAACTGTGAGTCAACGTGGTAGCGGTCGTATTATTTTGTTGTTGTATCGTTCTGTTAGAGTGTAAACAAGTATTCGAAGCGGCATCATGATGATCGTAACTCTGAACAACAGGTTGAGATTGAACCTGGGACCGACCGTAATCGGGCCGCGCGGCATCACTCGGAATTCCATGTACCTGCGACCGACTGACCTGCCTGTCCATATCAGCGTAGTCATCCGATGGACTGGGTACGCTTTTACTTTTTCGATTCGCCCGTTTATTACCAAAACACAACAAAGTATGATGATATTTCTTACAATTATTGCATGTTAACTTTGATTGACATGCTTTTAATGTATGCGATAAGCTTAAACAATTAATGCAACCCTTGTGCGATTTAATAAAATCATAACGTGCTTGCGGTGAAATCATATTTTTAAATTCATTACAACGATATAACTGCGTGTGGTGCGAGCTCGAGCAAAGATCGCACGTAGATAACGAAACCGGTTTGTTAACCCTTTCAGTGCGGACTGGGTCATTATAACTACTAGAAATAAACGATTTGTGATTTTTAGATTTCTCTATGTTACACTTCGGTGCAGAGCGTTCTAATATTTTTATCTGATCCTGTATGAATTTAATAAACATTTCAGTTGTGGGTATTTCAATACCACGAACCGATGCTTCAAACGAATGTAAAGTTTGAGGATCCAACCTTCTCAGTGAGCATTGTAATAAAATAAAATCAGTCAAATCAAGTAAATTTAATTGTTTTAAAGCGGCAATCGAAGATGAAATTTTTTCAATGAACATATTTAAACTATTTGCGGTAGGTGAACAATTTTTTAAATCTAATATATTATTCAGATAATGACATCCTAAAGCTCGTTTATCCTGATATTTACTAATTAGATTCGACCAAATAATATTATAAGTTTCACCTGTGGGTATTATACCAGCGGTTAACTTTAATGCACTATGTGTTAATTTGCCCATTAAATACTGCACACGTTGCGCATCAGACAGTTGCGGGTTATCGTGAATGTTAGCTTTAAAAGCCTGGTAAAATGTTTCCCATCCTTCAAGAGAGCGTCCGTCAAAGGAAGGAAGTGAAATTGTTGGCAATGTTATATTTATGGCGGCGGTAGTTCTCATTACATTTGACGAATTACCAATTGTAATTTTGTTACGAGCGCGTCTTACGTAATTATATAACGTGTCAAAAGACGATAAAGCTGCGTATTCAGGCTCAACTTCGGGGTTTTGCTTTAAATTTAAATCATTGATATCATCCAAATTGCTTTCAAATCTAACACGCATGTCATCAATCGATTCTGATTCGGCAAGAAAAGTTTCGATTAATTCCGAATCAAACTCCGAAATATTTTTTGATTTATTATATAAATCATTAATTTGTGCAAATACTAAATTATTCTTCGCGATAAGTTTCTTTAGTTGTCTATTTTCCATAATGAAGTTATGAAATAACTGACTAAAAAATAACACTAAATGAACTACGTTAATAAATATAATTCAATATGCGGTTACGAGTTATTATTAATAGCGATGAATGTAATTAACTTTTACATACAATACAATACTGTAACAAAATGGCGAATGGGGGTAATCATAAATTAATTCTAATTTTAATTAAAATTTAAGCTGGATCTAATCCAGGCTCGCAGGACCAAACTATGGGGTAGCAAGGGGGCGTGTAAATAGCCCTCCTGCGGCGGGAGCATATAAAGCGGGGTTGTAGAAAGGCGTGTAAATAGCCGTCCTAAGCGGTATGTGACAAATGTTTGTCACTTATAATTAGCGGAGCGGTAAAACTATATAGCGGTAAACAAAAGCTAGTAATCAAACTAAAGATATAAATTAAATACACATAAGCGAGCGGGCGGGCGAATGATTACACGGAAGCAGCAATAAAATGGCAATAAATTAAAAGAACTTGCACTCACCTGTAGACCTTGCCAGTGACTGTTGTGCGGGCGTCGGCGATGGATGCACACGGGCGGCGGGGGGGTGAAGCTCACGTAGCTTTTCGTAAGCACATGCACCACACAATATACAAGTGCCGCCATCTAGGCAGCTAGCGGTAAAGCGTGATCGATCGGGTAGAACCCCGCTTTGGATAGTCGCGGTAATTAGTTACTGACAAACTCCAAAGGTGGCGCCATTCCAATAATTCATTAGCATCCTATTACTAATCCGCGCGCAACCAAATTGTCTTCTTTGTCTATTTACTTATTGCTATAATGAACTGACCTTTCTTTTAATTTTTCTTTTAGCTCTTGTTGTTTTTCTTTTTGTTCTGCAAGCAGTTCGTCCTTTTTGTCTAAAATATCTTTTATCGCTTTTTCTGTGCTAAGTTTCGACTGTAACAAATTATATTTTTGCTATTGCATTTGCATATAGTAGAGCTCATTATTAAGCTCGTCTATTAGTATTTTTCTTAGGCTATGGATATTATTAACGTAAATTCGACCATTCTTGAGACACCAGGTCGCAAATCTGTGGACCAGTCCCACATATGCACGAGGACCTAGTATGAGGTTCGGCCAAAAAAAAAAGATTTTTGATGATTACTTTCGGGATTTCGCTCGCAGTAAGTTCGGTCAGATTAAGTATTGGAATTTTTTATAAGAAACATACCTTCAATTCGTCAATTTCTTCACCTTTTTCAAAAAGAAGGCGTTTGTATTCTTCTATTTCTGTTTTTCGATGCTCCAGATCAGTTTTGGTTGATTCTAACTCTTTCTGGACACACTGCTTAGTTTCTGTATTTGACATAGAAACGGTACATAATATGATAGAAGTCAATAAAATTAACTAAAACAAGTCTTTACCTAAAATGGATTCCTTTTCGTCTAATTCTCTGACTAAATCTTTAACACGCAATTCAGACTCAAGAAGATCAGTGCGCAAATCATCGATATTTTCTTGCAAAGTCTTTTTCTCTTCAATTGAATCATTGTATTTTTTCTCAATTTCTATAAGTTTTGCGATGTTCAGATTCATTTCATGCTTCATGTCTTTTATAGATTTGTTATACGACGCTGACAATTCTTCAAGACGTTTTTCTACTTCTTCTTTCCTAATAATGGGAATACGTTAACTGACTAGATTTGTTTTGTTTGACTTAAATTTTTAAAAGTGAATGCTAGTAGCAGATCTTACTCTGATTGTAATTTCTCTCGTGCTAGAGCTATATCTTCCAAATGTGTGGTGTTATCCTTAATGGATTGCGTTAGCTTGTTCAATTCTTGATCAAAGTCTTCTTGCAGCTTCTGATTCTGAAACGTTATCCAATTAAGTTAATCAACACATGGAGATGTTAATAGGCCAAGACCATCGTGACCTTCTTAAATAAGACATACACTACTGAAAAGTCCTACATATTGGTATAAGATCTAAGATTAAGGGATAAGGCTTCGTAAAGCCCTTAAAACATGCATAGAATCAGCGTCCTATCCTCATATTACATTATTATTTAATTCCAAAATTATTCTTGTCCTTCGCCCTTATTCTAATAAATCTTCTTGGTTTTACGGGTGGTAGAACCGGGTGGTAGGTAGGTACGGATTAGTTTGGTACAATCAAAATATCAATTTCTGACGCAAAGCATTTGTGCGTTCTTAATTAAGCAGAATAGATGCGATACAATACTGTGAAGAATTTCGCCTCGCGTTTCATGGCTGGCATTTACGTAGCGACATTAGAGGGTGCAAGTTAAACAACTGTTCGATCATGAGCTTGTGTGCTAATCTTATGCAACAAAAAAGTATTACCGCCCTAGCCATTTGATATATTAAATCAAAATTAACATATGCGTCTTCATATAATCGTATTTCGTAGCGACATTTACGAGTTGCGATCAACAAAATTCAGACCGTTAGTCTGCCGACAATAACAACAGTTTTTACGGTCCACCTGGTGGTGAGTGGTTAGCGTCGCCCATGGACTTCAGCAATGCCAGGCGCAGAGCCAAGCCGCTGCCTACCGCTTAATACTCTCCACAAGCCTCGTTTGGAGAAGGACATGTCACAGTTGCCAATGAGTTATTCCCTTTCTCTCTGACCTCAAATATGCTTAATGACTGAAGATTCTACCTGCTGATGTTGCTGTTGAACCGTACGTTCGAGACTCCAAGACTCAGAGCGAGCTTGTTCTAGAGCCGCTTCTAATTGAACGACACGTTCCACATTTGTTTTTAACTGATGTTCAGTCCTAGATAAGCGGTCCTTCATAATCGATTTCTTATATTTCTCCTCTTTCAATTCTTTCTCTAGTTCCTACCAAAATTAGATACAAATATTGTTTCACGTTCTATGTGGATTTCCGAATAATAAATATAAAGCAATTTTACAAGTTTTTACAGTATAAGTATTTACAAATGTATACCTCAATTTTGTTTCTATTAACATACGGTCTATGATGATCGCCGCTATGTATTTGTTTCCTCATTTCTGCGTTTTGAGTGTTCAAGTCGGATAGAGCACATGACAATTCCTTCGTCCGTAATTGAAGGGCCATTGTTTCGTTAGCGTTTTTTCTGAATACGTGTTAGTAAAATAAACTCCAAATTCACATGTAGAATTTAGAATAGTACATTGTGCACCAAGGGAGAAAAGTAGGACATTTCCCTCCGCGGGATAAGATGTCCTACTTTTTTCCCGCGGTTCACATACTATTTTTTCTCCTACCAGGCCGAAAGTTCATAGAGTACCGTGCCGGGGCTCAGGGGCGAAGCCCTGCGGGGCGTAGGGGCGGCGGAGCCCCCACATACTCAAAAAAAACAATTTAAATGTTTTTTAATTTTTAAGTAAACTACTACTAAATGAATAAGAACTGTCCGATGAACTCATCTTTTTTTAATACTTCACTATGAAATTTTATTGCCTTTTGTTTATTTCACTTTTACACTAAACACTATATTGCAAATTACCCGAGCACAACAATGGCGGAGAATTTTAGGTGCGTGAGAGCAGACGTAGACACTAACGCGCATGCGCACTTGTCAGTACCCAGGGAGGAAAAGTTGCACTTTCTTCCTTCTTCCCTGTACAGCGGGAGGAAAACCGAACTTTCGGCGTAGGTAGGAGAAAAATATATTTATTGATGTAAAAAAAAAACTTATATAAAACAAGATTTTTTGTTGCATACATTTCATTATTTAGTGAAATTAGATAAAAGAAACTTGAAAAATTTGGTATATGGTCTAAATTTTAGACTAAATTTTAGACCATATACTCTAATAGTCATAGGACTCTAAAATAATGAAATGCCTAAGAGAAAGACCAGGTTTAGGACCGTTGATTTTAGAGCGTTAATGTTCCAGCCTATGTGTCCTAGAGAGAAGATATTAATAATAAGAGAGAATATATTGTATTACTCCCAAAATGAAGAATGTTTTTTTTTATTGCTTAGGTTGGTGGACGAGCTCACAGCCCACCTGGCGTTAAGTGGTAACTGGAGCCCATAGACATCTACGACGTAAATGCGCCACCCACCTTGAGATATAAGTTCTAAGGTCTCACAGTATAGTTACGACGGCTGCCCCACCCTTCAAACCGAAACGCATTACTGCTTCACAGCAGAAATAGGCAGGGTGGTGGTACCTACCCGTGCGGACTCACAAGAGGTCTTACCACCAGTAATTACGCAAATTATAATTTTGCGGGTTTGATTTTTATTACACGATGTTATTCCTTCACCGTGGAAGTCAATCGTGAACATTTGTTGTGTACGTATTTCATTAGAACAATTGGTACCCGCCTGCGGGATTCGAACACCGTTGCATCGCTTGATACGAATGCACCGGACGTCTTATCTTTTAGGCCACGACGACTTCAAATCATAATGAAAGCTTTAAAATACCTTAAACAATCGATAATGTCGTTTATTTCTTTTAAAAACTCTGTTCTTAGCTGGTCCAAGGAAGCTTTTAACAAATCATTTTCTGCATTGAATTCTTTAATTTTCATGGTGAGAGTTTTCGTACTTATTCCCTAAGATGATAAAGTGTTAAATTTAAAATTTATTTTAAATAATAATTTTGTTTGTAAGCAAGGCATAGTCATAGGCTTAGGCATAGGCTAGTAAAGCTTTCGGCCCGCGTGATATACACTTTTTGTCGCGATGGCGTCTTTAGCAGTGAAAGAAAATATCGCCTATATACATTCTTCTTTAATCTACGACTACTAATGAAAGCTACACGAAAATCCGTACAGAAGCTTCCGAAATATAATCGAACATATAAACGGGGAAAGTAATTCTAAAATCGTTTGTTTATATTCTATTATTAACTTTTTATTACTTTTCTTCAATTTACAGACAAATTGGATCCTATTGTTTGATTACGTTATATGTATTGACGATGAGTTAAAAACAGTAACCTTTTCCTGTGACATCAGAGATTCGAACCAATTAATAATCTCTTTTCTTTTAAACAATGTTTCTTCACATTTATCAACCAGACTGTTGGGTATATTAAGTAATTTATTCACATCAAATGTTACTTTGTTATCTGTAACAACATTATCGTAACAGTAAAATTTTCAGAGATTCTCGATAGAGTTAATAAAAAAAAGTTTCATTTTACAGACAGTAGGTATAAAATCTAATGAATATTAGATTGTTTAAGTGTCAAAATAGACAATATACCTAGCGTACTGTGCTCTAGTGCCTTGGGTTCGCCTCCAGCACACAGCTGTAACAATTGTTCTGGACTTAATTTGGCAACGTTCATGATATGTAGCTCTTCTGCTGACGGTAAATTAACCTTCTGACCTAATAATTTCATCTTACGATGAGTATTTCGCAAGGACGCGTACAATTCCATTACTTGGTTCTGTGAAATGGTAACAAAACATTTTGTTGTAGTTAAAAGAAAATCGTATTATTTCGTTATCCTAATGTAAAATTTTTTTTTAATTATTATTGTTTGAAATTACATTTTTTTTTATAATTCGTACATGGCCACCGTATATTTTTACACTAGTTATTAGACATAGACATCATAACCACTTTGATACTGAGGTGCTCTTTAAGCTGGAATACATGAGTTCTAGTAGAAGATATAATCGAAGCGGTATTTCTGGCCCCAGGGGATTCACAACAAGGCAACCAGTATAGGCAGTATACAATCGTCTGAAGTTACATGTCGGGAATCCTGCCGCAACACATAGTTTAAAAAAATTACTAAAAACAACAGACATTAATCAAACCAAAAGTATTAAAATTATTCTTTTGCTATTTGGTTATTAATACGTGTAATTTTTTTTAAGATAGTCTTGAAGTTTTTGAAAATTACTTTATATATTTTGAAAGAATCCGTTACAGTGCTACAGGCCAAGTTAATAAAAGCGTGTTAATAATAATAAAACATATAGTTCGTTGGTTTGTTTCTTTGTTTTTGTAGCTAAACATCGCTAGACATTGTAGGGCGAATTTCGTTACTCTCATTGAAATATAAGATTACAGTTCTTAAAAAACATAGGAACGAATATAGCCTTTACAAAAATTTTATTTTCTTTTAAATTTGCACATTAAAGCCACAAGAAGTTTACTCAATAACAATGGAACAAGACACACCTGACGATCTTCAAGTTCTTTTTTTGATTTTTCAAAAGTCACCATTTTTTCTTGCCAAACAGTTTTAAGTTTAGTGATTTTGTGACTTTCAGATGTTATTGATTCTGCATATCGAAATAATTTATTACATTGTACATACAATGCTAAACTGATGATATGTTATTATTATTTACTTACAAATTAAAAACGTAAATACCTTGTTCGTTTAAATCTTCACACAAGCATCCATCAGTTTGGTTTTGTTGAATTTCAAGTTCTTCTTGCTTCATTATGTTATTCTAAAAGTGGACAGTATATGAAAAGTTTTCGGGATACGAAAACGGGTCTCTCAGAATTTAAAATAGTAAATTAAATGTCACCTGTGTCGGGAGTCCAAGGAATCTTAATGGATTTGATTTTGAAGAATTCCTCTGTAGTCAGAATGAAAATTGAGAACGGTTTTAAATATTTAAAAGAGAAATCAATAATTTTATAAAAAAATATAAAAACCTGAGGAACTGGAACAGTTATAACCGAACGTCCTGATTTATTTTCGTTCGTCACCCGCTTAGGTATCGTAGAAGGTCTCTGAGGATTGAGAGAACACACCGGGTAATTAATCATTGTTTTGAAAAATTTAAGGACAATACCAGATCTGGTAAGCATTAAAATAATTAAGGAAATGAAAATAGACGGATCCGTTTGAGTAACGGTTTTCTTTCCATAATCGCAGTCGATAGGGTTGGAATAATAACTTGTGGTCAAAGGAAGTTCAATCCATCTATCTTATGTGGGTATTTTGCTTATAAACACCATGACGCATGTGTAAAATTTCCACGTTTTCATTTAATGGTAAAGCGTCACCTTTGCAAGGACAATGGTAAAACGAAATATAGTGTTGGAGAAATTGTGAAAATATATTAATCGCTAATTTTATATCGCGTCCCGTTGTTAACAAAGTAGAATAATTTGGAGTCATTTCGCTCAGTCCGGGCATATAGATGATTGTATATTGTACCTACCACTCAATCCCACCTAAATGGTTTTTTTTATCTTTGAGAGATTACTTATGGCCCGGAGGCCTTTCCAGTTTTACCAGGGCAGGTGGGCGAGCAAGGGCTCAGCCAGGAGGGGTGGGATTTGCTAACATCTACCCCAGTGCCTCCAAAGGAGACCTAACAACTTAAGAGTAGCTGCTTCGCGAATGAAGCTGCTAACGACTCCCGAGCTAATTATTGTACAAAAGCTGTTAAACGATTTTGAATCTTGAAGCGCACTACTAAGAATTGTACAATTTGAATTCAATTAGGCAAATGAAATGTGAACACATACAACAGAACGAACAAACAAACAACGAGCAAATATTATTTTTTACATATACGAGTAATAGAAAAGAATTATAAAATTTCGGAACAAGGCTTACCTTTAGTGCTGGCAATAATTTTTCACGCTCTGGTCGTATTCTAAGCATGGGAATAGTATGTAGTGTCCTTCCAGGAACCATGCCCTGATCTCTTGTTCGATTAGTTGATCGAGGACGAGACTAAAATTAGAATTACATTCAATTAAAAATAGATCCAAAATCCTTGACGCTAAGGAAAAAATCGATTAAAACAAGAATGATACATTAGTCACGATCGTATTTTCAATGTTATTCATAGGTTTCGTTCTTTGATTTCCAGATGTGGATATTAATGGGATTTTACATTTGGTTGTCTGTTGTCTTGCAGCGGTGATAATTTCTGAAAAGAAATGGTGACTGGTCGTACACATTGTTCAGTAATTAAATAATTTCATTTACATTTTACTAATATATATTTTCAAACTATTCAAAGATTTAATTTTTTCGCACGGAATCAGTCTATCAATAATAATGGCACTGTGACAAATTTTTATTTTATTTGAGATTTTTTAATAAAAAATTTAACTTCTATCACCCTCTATTTTTGGTTCATCAGGCACAATGAGTGACATAATCATCGAAATAATCGCATTATGTATTTACTAAAATTTATAACTACGAGCAGTTTTTTTGAATAAATAAAACATGCTAAAACTAGAATTTCAGGATCCTTAATATAAAAGGAACAATTTCAACATGCGTCGTTTGTGTCAAAACAAATTTGATGGTTTTATATCATTTTTATTTCTTTGTAGACACACGAAAAATATCCAAAAAAGAAGAATTCAATACGAAATTTAAAGAAAAGTTTCTGTATCTTACTAATCACATAACTAGTTTCTTAAAACAATAATGTCAAACGTTTCAAATTAGGTAACTCATTTTGACGTTATCGTTATAATTTTCGAGGATTATGTAGAAATATTAATATCGAAAGAAACTAAATTATACACGTTTTTTGTTTAAATATATTAAATCAAAATGGACAACACCAGCAGAGTCTCTAGAACAAAATCAAGTAAGTCCGGTTCTATAGCAAATTTAGTTTATTTATTTATATAGACACACTACAGCAATACACACAAAACATTCAAGCTTAAAATTAACATGTATCAAATTAAGTACTGGTATGTGAGCCAGTTACAGGCATGTACAGCAATCTCTTATAACACACTATGCTTGTTGCTGTGTTAAATTTCATAGTAAAAAGAACTTTATTTAGCTTAATAGTTTATCTTATACCTTTAAACGAGCAATTCTTGTATATTAATATACCTATATATAATCTGAATCTCGGAAACGGCTCCAACAATTTTCATAAAATTTAGTAGGTATACAGGGGATTTCGGGGGCGATAAATCGATCTAGCTACGATTTATTTTCAGAAAATGTTGTTTTATTCGTGTTTTCAATAATCAACTCTTCCCGACATCTATTCGCGAATAATAATACTATTTTTTCTTAATTGAGGGCAACTAACAGCTTTAAAGACACAAGAAGAGGGCGTTATAAAAAAAACCGAGCAAAGTTCGGTCATCATCTAGTTTGTATTAATTCTCCAACAGACGGTCCACGGATCCTCCCTCGTCCGACAGCGGCGTCAGCTGCACGCGCCGCCCGGAATGCTACGAATCGAAATCTATCGTTGACCCAAAAACAATCACCAAATCGTGCTCCACCGTCGCCGGTGCCTTCGAGGGTAGAGTTTATTTCATTTTCAAGCGAGGTTTACTTCTTTAAACCAATAACACAATACAATAAATAAGTTCATTATTGCTTACAGACTGGAAAAGCTATTACGGAGCATGTTACGCATAAAATCGAATCAATATCAGATATGAAGGTTTGAATGTGAATTTAAAAGTTGATTGCGATTGCAATTATTATAGTCTTATATATATATTATTGATATTATGTTTTAGGTTCAAAATGAATGTTACATTGAACCGATACAGCCAGAATTAGACCGGGTAAGTTTAATATCAACTCTTGTTTGCATTGGTAGAGCTCCTGTTACGGCAGTCATAGAATCCGTGGAGCTCATAAACAGAAGGTAAATGTTTCTATCCACTTTGAGACTGAAGAAGACGTCTAATTTGCATTGAGATATCGGCTATTCTTAAGTTATGAATACATTACCATTTTATGGCTCCAACAAGTACCAATAGTTATAATGTCAATAGGGGAGTGAACACTACCTATAACTACATTAAAACTGTGACTCCTTATTACTGTAGTACTTTTATTTATTTAGTCAACTACGGAATCTATGCCACAGCCACAGCATACTGAGTCGTTTATTATTGAACAAATGGTTACGGTAAATTCTGAAGAAGAAATGGAATTGAAAAACGAACAAACCGCTCTTGAATCTGACAATAAAGAAAATTCTTTGGGTTAGTTTGATTGATAAAATGTTTTACGTTTAAAAGTATTAAATTTTTAATCGTTTTTCGATTCGTTACAGATTGTGAACCTGTACCAAAATCTGCGCCAAATAGCCGCCCACAAACTCCTAAAACTTTACAAGGCAGTCGGCCACAAACGCCAAGACCATTAAGTCGTCCAACGACACCATCGCTCCTCCAGCAATCGTCGAGTCGACCGAATACACCTCGGAGACCAACAACGCCTGTCAGGCCAAAAACCCCTATTCAAGCAACAATTGAAAAATCACGACAAAGTTCTCCTGTCACACAGGCTAGTCGGTTAAACAATACCAGACAATTAGATGAGATTAAGTCTACTTTTGTTTCCAAACATAAACAGTTTAATAGCATGAAAAAGGATTTGGATTTAAAACAGGTCTGTAATTAATGATTCATTAATTATAAAATGATGTTAGGTCACACACTTTCTTTCGCTTTTTTTTTGCGGATGTTCCTGTGAGTTCATATTGCACCATGCGAAAACGATACGTTAGCCATACTCAATTGTCTGTCCGAGTATTTTTTTTATTTGAAGCCTATTGCTATGTGAAATTCGGCGACGAGCGGAAAGGTAAATAGGTGGGTTCTAAGGCTGTGCGAACATTGCAAAAGTGGTTTTCTTCTTCTGAGTCGGTCTCTTCATTGCTGAAGGTCGTGTCTAATTTGAAATGTGGACCACTCGATGCACAATGCTTTCCTACGTCTTCCTGTTCTCGGCGGTCTTTATAGCCTCGGTTATTGGCAGGCCGGTGAGCGTCTTTACCAAATCAGACCAGCGGGTAGGTAAGCGTCCACGCGATCTTCTCCTGTCAACCTGAACAACTATCATCGATGTGGCCGAAGTACAAAAGTGGTACCGCTGCTAAAAATAGCTTATAGTTTCCAAAAAAAGCACAACCACCTAAATCTTTTATATTAACGCAGCTAATTTTATAACAAATTTGAATCTTGAATTTCTAGCAAGCTGTTTTGGAAGTGTTCCAAAACTTAAAATCTCTATATGAGCGTTTAAACAATGAAGGCATATCGGCATGCGGCGAAGGGTTTCTACCACAAGAGCTTATCCTTTTTAATGTAGCTGATTGGACTGCACAGGAAGTTGCACAATTATATCGTGATGCTATTGCATCTTCAACTCCCGAAAATGCGTTGGAACTTCTAGATGAAACTATGCCTATTGGTTAGTTACATTTAGAATAACGATTTGCTTATAATGTTTTTATCCACATTGTTTTTTATGGCAAGTGCTAAGTCAGGTCATGCCGAACTAAAAAGTAGATTTAGTATCTCGCAAAAAATGTACTTTTCGATTCATGAATGAATCCCTTTAAAATATGCGATTCCATTATTTAATGAAAACAAAACCAACTTGTTTTTGTTACAGATAAATGTGCCTTAGCAGAACTGAATAGCAAAGTTATGAATGTGTCAGACTGTTTTACAAACTTATGTCATAAGGCTTTTGCTGCGCGTCAAGAAGTTATAGATTGGGTCAAAAATTTGTTTGAAAATCTGGTTAGTGATTTTACATTAACTGTGTATAATCAAATGAATATCTACAGAAAATATAATTAAATATCCAAAAACTAATCTTACTGTGAACCAGGATCAAATAGACGGTGATATTTTGGAACATTTATCCCGGTATAACGATCAAGGATTTGAACTTTGTGGTACACTACGAGAATTGAAAACTCAAGCCGAAGATGCGGTCAACGCAGTAACTGATCTGTCAAAGTATGTTACATGAATAGCTATATAGGTTTATCTACATTTTTAAATACTTCGTTTTAGACTCAAAACATTTCAATACCATATTTTCCGATTTATTGTTTTTATTTGGTATTAACGTTATTATGTACCGAACTTTATTATTTATTAACTTTATTAGTTAATTAGCTTATTAGAGCTTTATTAGTTATAACCGAACTTTAGTGTTATCGTATTTTCGTATTTCTTGAGAGACATAAGACTTAATTAAAACTACTTTCACGATTTAACTCCGTGTTTTGTCGTTATGTTCGAAACTGGTGGTAAGACCTCTTGTGAGTCCGCGCAGGTAGGTACCACCACCCTGCCTAATTCTGCCGTGAAGCAGTAATGCGTTTCGGTTTGAAGAGTGGGGCAGTTGTTGTAACTGTATATAACTTATATCTCAAGGTGGGTGGCGGCTCAGGTTTGAGCCCCGCGAGCTCACCTACAAAAGTTAGGGTTACGCTGACATAGCCTCTCAAGGCTCTCAGCTTAGGTAGGAAAAAAAAAAAAAAAAAAAAGGTGGCGTATTTACGTTGTAGATGTCTATGGGCTCCAGTAACCACTTAACACCAGGTGGGCTGGAAGATCTTCCACCCATCTAAGCAATAAAAAATAAAACAAAGAAGCCTAAAAGTAATTTTAATTTAGTGCTAACAATAACATTAATTAAGAAAAAAAATCTGAACCGAAAAAAACCCCTAAGCGCTAACCAAGAAGGGTTTTTCCCTTGTTTTTTCCCCGAAACGTCAATAGCAAATGAGAAAATTTAATTTAATTTAAAGATAAAATTAGTAAAAATCTTGAGGTATCAGTAATTATAGTCGAATTTCGATCGTTGAACGAGTTTAAAAATAAATGGTCTTTAAATTTATTTTTACCATTGTACTTTATCTTCTTTTAATAAGGCGAGCGTGCCACGAACGAAGAACCCTGATAGCTGTGGGTGAGGCCCTGGTCAGGGAAGTTGCGAAACTGCGACAGGATGTTGAAACTCGTAACGTTATGATCGACGAGATTCGTGAATTACGTTCTCAATCTGAAAATACTAAAGCTCTTGAGGTAACCAAGCAAATATATAATTTAAACGTATTTCATTTGAACTCATTACTGAGGGTCGTGACCACCTTGGTCCAGTTTTTGCACTAGGTTCCTCCAATGTTGCCTGCATTCAGCCTGCTTAATGGCGCCCGGGACGCTGATGTTTGTGGCCTCCTTGACAATGTCCGTCCACTTGGTTGGCAATCTTCCTCGATTAATGAGGAAGCGACAAAGAAGAAGAGGAAGAAGAATTTTAAACTTATTTATATCATTATTGAATTATAAGCTATTGAAATTAACTAAATTAATATGAAGTATTCTTATTTATTTTTAAACTATTTAATTTAATACTCGTGGTATGGCGTCTTGTGTGCCCGGACAGGTAGGCACCACTAAACTGCTTATTTCTGCTGTGAAGCAGTAATGCTTTGCGGTTTGAAGGATAGGGCATCCGTTGTACTATAAAACTGACTGAGACTAGAACTCTTATCAGTAAGCTTATTGGGACACCTCAAGGTGGTGGGTGGTAGCATTTACGTTGTTGACGGACTTACCACGGACCATTAACACCAGATGGCTCGTGAAATGAAAAGTAGATACAAAATGCTGTATGCTGTAAATAAAAAGCATACGAACCACTTGATGGAAAAGAATATTTTTTTAATTTCCATAGTAGCCACACGCGGTTCACCTCATGGTGAGTGATCACAGTCGCTCATTGACTAACAATACCACGAACATAGCCAATACGATACCGTAAAATTACCATAGTGAATAGTCGATTGAAGACCCAATAAAACCATGTACTAATGTTAAAACCTTAGCGTGCCAACGACTCGTAACATTCTTTGATATTGACGTCATGAATCGACAGGCACTGCTACAAAACAGGACAGTTTTTTTTCTTTTTACTCTTTGTCCTACGATCACTCATCAAGACTAGATATGTAATATGAGTCGTAAGAGGTTCAGGTTAGAAGTAGAGCCATTACTCCGTTTCGCCTTAGTAGGACAGGACATCGGCTCTTTTGAGTCTTTTAAAAAAATGTACCGTAATAAAATTTTAGGAAATGCGGCACGAGTTAGACGAAGAAAGAACAGCGAAATTAGCAATAAAAGAAAAATTAACTACGACTGAATCCCAGCTCAGGCAGACGCGTAATCGTGTCGCAAAAATGGATAAGCAATTACGCGAAGCAGAGGCGAGCATCACGAGTCTCACTGGTACGGTGAAAATGCTAGAGGACCAGGTACAGCAGTACATCTCAATACAATCGAATACTGTTGGTTTTTTTCTTACGATTAAGCAGCCATATGAAATGATAGGTTATAGTTTCATTTATTCCTTTTGAAAGTCACAGCCATTAAATCGATGAAAATGACAATGGGAAGAAAGCCTATTTAATTTATTTATTTTATTGTATTCATACTTTGTGCCGTCTGTTATTTTAAACAATGTGTCATCATCAGAATTGACGTCATCGTCACTTGGACGTGGTGAAAACATTTAAATGAAAAACAACAAATCAATCTAATTTTTTTTTTTTTTTAAATACATATATTTTAGTCTGCTGTGCAAGCATTTCTTAGGCATTGCATACGACAGGTGGCTCGAACGAAAGTAAGTTTTCAATCAGCCGGTCCGGTGACCGTATTTTGGATAAAAATCAGTCTTGTATTAATCCGGTGTCTTTCCAACTACTTTAGTTTTACAGTGAACATTGAAACAATTAGCGAACATTTAAAAACATTTAGTAGATTTAATTTTAAAATTTTAATAGCAGTAGGCCGCCGTTATGCTGATATTCAATTGCTAAGCTAAGCGCAAATAGATGCGTTTTAGTTTGTCTATATTTGGTATGGCTGTGTGGTAACGGCCTCGAAAAAGAATACCTCACCTTCTCCTTCCGCGGGTGTCGTAAGAGGCGACTAATAGATTTTCCAGAGAATGGGCAGCAGCCTTCTCTGCGTATCATAACCTTCCACAAGATGGACGGACTACCTATTGAGGTTAGCGTGACTCCGCTGGAAGCAGGCAGCGTAAGACCCGTCGTTGTGGTGAAGCTTGAGGGAGGCCTATTTCCAACAGTGGACATCTGTAGGCTAAAAATAGTAGATATATAATATATTTTGTGAACCGGTAATGTAAAATATGACCCATGGGCAAATGTTTGAGTTACATTTTTTCCAATATATATTCTATTATCTTTTTGAGATTGTTCCACTTTTACTGAGCGTTTTTTGATATTTAGACTGGTTTTTATATGTTCAGTCTTCGCTTGAAAAGTTATAAGCACAAGGTGCTATTTTACTGGTGGTAGGACCTCTTGTGAGTCCGCGCGGGTAGGTACACCACCCTGCCTATTTCTGCCGTGAAGCAGTAATACGTTTCGGTATGAAGGGTGGGTCAGCCGTTATAACTATACTGAGATCTTAGAACTTATATCTCAGGGTGGGTGGCGCGTTTACGTTGTAGATGTTTATGGGCTCCGGTAATCACTGGGCATTGGGCGGGCTGTGGGGCTCGTCCACCCATCTAAGCAATAAAATAAAAAATAAAAAGTGGAAGACAAATTTTGGTTATTGTGCAGAGTCGTCAGAAGGAAGTGCAATTAGAAGCTCGTGCTCGGAAGTTGAGAGAATCGTTAAAAACTGGCGAAGTGACAACCTCTCAATTAATTCAGCAACGGGATTCTCTACAAGCTGAGTAAGTTTCGTATGACACAAACAAAATAAAAATAAGATTTTCACTATGCAAGATTTGGCATGTCGTCGAATACATACGTGACACTCAAAATGTTAAATGATAATTACTGCTGTTGCTATACAAACTATTTCAAGATGAGAAGTTGAATCACTATCTCACCTCGCGTTGGGGCTGTGAAATTTATGTGGATTTGAATTTAGCATTCCTTTCTTCAATGATTCATCTAAGCGATCGATTCGGAAATGGGATTATCGGCGAAGAGCAGTGTTGATCTACGCACATTCCGCCATCACATAGCGGCAGATTGGCGAGGGTGTTCCTTCGCCGTCGGCGATGCTCACACATGCATTCTCTGTATATCTCTCTTAGTCAAACTTCTTGGTAAATAAATTAGACCTATTTGAATGTTGTTTGATTTGAAAGATTCCATTTTGACTTGTAATAATTACAGAGTACTTGAATTTAAACAGCAAATTGAAAAACTAACAGTGCAGCACAAAAGCGCTATACAGCAGTTAGAGGAAGATCTTAAACAAACAAAAGGTGCGTTGCAAGAGCAATGCGAAATTACTAAAAGAGAAATTGAGTTGAAAGAAAGGACGGAGACTGAGCTTCAAGATAGTAGAAATGCTATCGAAGAGTTACAAGCTAAGATAATTGAACTAGAGAAGAGTAAACCAAATCCAGGTAGGTAGACTGCTACTATACTGTAGATCGCATTTAAGGGAAAACGTTATTCTTTAAATGTTAAATCATTTGAATTCAGTAATTTAGTAAAATTCATTAATTTAGTAATGTAATGTAAAGTTTGGTTAATAGATCTGCCGACCGAAAGAGAAATAGATCTGTGGGCAGAATTGCAAGCTACTAAAGAAACATTGCGAGTGACTGAAGATGAAGTAACGACTTGTAAAAGAGAGAAAGTTCGCTTTTTGGAAACGCTTACGAAAATCACAGTAATTATCTTTTATAATGATACATTGTTGAAAAAGAAAATTGTAATTTTAGGTATTTTTTTTCCAGTTTCATATTCCTGAACATTTTTTTACAATGCCTCAGAGGTGATTACGTTAAAGCTTTTTAATAGATAAATTACTTTACAAATGCAATAGCATTATTATAAATTTCAGGAGTCCGAAAACAAAATAGGGATTCAACAGAAGCTGGCTGCTGAACTTTTAAATAAAGAAGAAATCATTGGAAAGATGCAAATACAAACCAGAGAACTCATAAAGAACATAAAATTAAAGTAAATAACAATTCAATGTAAAATTCTTTAACTTAGCTGTTTGAGCGAACCTGTAGAATCACGACGTGACATGAGGTCAAAGTTTCAATTGCATTTTATGAAGGCTGTCCTACCCTTCAACTGAAAATCATAACTGTTTTGTGGTAGAAATAGGCAAGCATACCTCTGCATGCGCGCTTACAGTACACTCTGAAACGGGTAAATAATTACGCAAATTCAAATCAAATCTCGTATTAAATCACATATTATAAATCCAAATGGTATTTTCGTACAAAAAATAGACATCTGTAGAATGTGAGCTTTGGCGTGAGTCGCATCGCTTGGAGTCAGGGCTTCAAATCCTTGAGACCGTGACGACATTGTCAAAAAGTTGTTGTGTGTTCATCAAATCGATATATTGTACAATAAGCTTTTCATTTTACTATAAATTAAAAAATCTGTTTACCTATTTAATTTTCAGTGAACAAAAAGTTATACAGTATGAGCAATACGTCCGTGATTTGCAAGCACATAACAGGACAATCGCCAACTGTCAAGAATCGCCCAACGGCATAAGCTACCAGGATTTACAACAAGAAGTTTGTATTAGACCATTGGCGTATTTTTTTAGAGTAACAGATTAGCCGACGATTTTTTTTTGGATTTAACGGTAGCACAGCATTTGTGATTTGAAAGGTAGATGGTGCTACTTAGTTATTAAGTCATTCTCCAGTGTAAGTTACGAGATTACTTGAGGGGAAGGAGCCGTGCGACACGCTACATGACAGTAGTTTTACGGAACTCTCACAGAAAAGCGCCTGGATCGCAGTGTATCGCGTTCCAACTCGACTGGTTTTGGTTTACCCGAGTATTCCGGGACACAGCGAAACCACCCGAGGCTGCTTTATTGTCATGGCCGATGTAGAGTCGGCTGACCGTCTTGGGGAGAGCTGTACGTCTAGTTGTAGTATTGACTGTGGAATCGCCCCTACTTTACTCGGGTTTTGTCTTGGGCGGGGATCGGGACCTCGGTCGAGAGTGCATGGGAGGGTTTAACGTTTTACGATTACGGAATCCTTTAACGTACCTACCTACCATGGTCTGTTACGAACCGTATCGTTACAAAAGTAACTTTTCCACAGATTATGGATTTAAAAATGAAACTTCTCGATGTGGTTCATCGTAATGAGGAGTTGTCTGAAATTCTCGCCAAGAAAGACCAGGAACTCGAACAGCAAGACAAAAATTCACGAGGACAGGCAAGAGTTATAAAGGTTATTTTCTGTTAAAGTAATGATTTTGGTCAATTATAAATTATTGTTCTCGAAATTCATGAGTATGTCCATAGAAAGGTTATCCTGAAAGTCTAAAGAGTCGCTTGGCCACACTTTCGGTCTTTGCTACTCTACCGAGCTACCATTATTTTTTTTTCTAAAAATATGTAAAACGTGTGGTGCCTATTTATATTAATGGGGATCAATGTGTGTTTAATTTCTAATTTAGAGACACCTTATCAATTTACTTTATACTTAAGTAGTGTACTATTTTGCTCTCTTTAAAAAAAGGAAACGCACTTGAACTTTTCTATTTCTAAAAACTCGACGATTGTTTAACTTGACGTCTCATAGATTCGTGAGGAACTTATCAATGTACTCAAGAACAAAGAAACGGAACAGAGTCGTGAACTTGCCGCTTTGCAACAGGACCTTGAGCATCGTATGAGGATTGTAGATGAAGTGAGACGTTTTTGTTTGTTTTTTTCTTTTTATTTTTTTAACAATAAATATAAAGATATAATGACGAAAAGACTTGATAGGTTTGAACTGTGATATCGTCTGCAGGTACCTTTTATTTAGCTAAATATATGTTGACTGTTCTCTCAAGGTGAATAAGCAGATAGCAGCAAAAGCCGATGAAATTCAAGAGTTATTTGCTACGCTGGAGAATAAACAACAACAGATACATCGATTGGAGAAGATTGTGTTGGCTCTGGAAGAGCAACAACGTCGTGCTCAAGCACAGCGAACACGTCACGAGGAGAAAATAGCTGCACTCGAACATGAGCTGGCTGCTGGACTGAATAGAAAAGAACGGTAGCTAACTTTATTTGAAATTATTTTAATATTTAATATGTTATTAAGTACTTAATTACTGCGCATTCAGCAATAAGTAATAAAAATATTCATTCTTTTATTTTCAGAAAATTTTTATTCTTCTAAAAATACTGTGAAGTTTAGTGAAGGGTTGGAAATATATTTTTGTGTGTGTCTTAAAATCAAATTAAAGAAGGTGAAAAATATAGATGTTTGTTTTTGTTCATTAAAAAGAGGTCTTTACTCTATGAAGTGGCCGTTACGCATTTGAATTGTATGACTGGTACTTGACGAAGAATGGTAATAAATTGTAAATTGAAATGAATTTTATTTAAAAGAAAATCTATACATATATGATTCTATTTTTAAGTTTAGTCATATATTAATTGTTTTGTTTTCACTACCGTACATAATTTTGTATAAATACAATAAAAATACGAGTATTTAAGGACTACAGATCATTAAATTAGTTACGGTAAACGGTATAAATAATAAGCTATTATAATCTATCTATGGTTACGGTTGACGTAACTTTTAATGCCACGCAAACGGCTCACAATAATAGTAACGGAGACAAAGTGAACACTGTCAACGAACACACGACTTGTTATTTTAGTTGAACGCTTCCGACATGAATATTTTAATCGGTACCATTGGTACATAATTGGATTGATAGAAATAAAATATTAAATATATTTTGATTTGAATTAATTATTTTGAGAAAAATGACTGTGATTTCTGTGTACTAAGCGATAATTTTATAGAGACCTAATAAAGAGCAACTGTTAAATTGTAATGAACAGAACAAATTGTATTTTATCATATGTATGGGCATGGCATCATCATCGTCGTTCGTCACTTGTATTTGGCGAAGTAGAAAACAAACTTATAAATCTGTAGCAGTTTATTTCCTTTAAGATATTCTAAAGATCTGACCGGACTGGCGGTTTACGCTCGACTGCGTACAATACGTACCTTTTTTTGAGAAGGGTGGAATTTCGTAACAGCGGGTATTGTCCGCCATCAGGTATATTTTTAATAGCTCCAGTTTTACTGTTAACAAATCATCCTTCAATGCTGCAAACGTTAAGATTTAAATTGTCACTATTCGTCTTCGTGTCGACATGTACCATTTAACATGCCCATACCATCGCATGACGATACTAAGCTGGACTGCTTCGATAATGGTACCAATTATTTCATATTCGTCGTCGTGGCCTAAAGGATAAGAAGTCCGGGGTATTCGTATCTAGCGATGCAACGGTGTTCGTTCGGTCGTCATTCAACGGTTCACGTTTGACTTTCACGGTGAAGGAAAAATGAAACCTGCAAAATTATAATTTGCGTGATTGGCGGTATGACGTCTTGTAAGGCCGCACGGGTTGTACCACCGCCCCGCCTACTGCCGTGAAGCAGTAATGCGCTTCGGTTTGAAGGATGGGGCAACCGTTATACAGTAAAAACAGATCTCAGAACTCCTATCTCCTGGTAGGTGGCAGTATTTACGTTCTAGATGTCTATGGGCTCCGGTAACCACTTAATACCAGGTGCGCTGTGAGCTCGTCCACCCAACTAAGCAATAAAAAAATATATCATATCATTCAATTCTAATCTATTTTATTTCCTATGGAGAATCCGTAGATACGACGAATGATTTTTTTTTTTTGATGACTTGGCTTAAAAGGCCAAAGATCCAGGCCGTTAAATAGTTTAAAATATTGTCATGAGTGTCAAATATTATAAACGTCAAATACAGATAAATAACTAAGTGCTCTTTATTGGAAATAACATTATTTTGTGAATAAAATCATTTAATTTGATTGTTTCGTAAAAATGTCGGAACGAAAGGTTTTAAATGTAAGTAATGGTTTCTTGGTTTGTATGCGGGTGATATTGTAACAATTTAAATGATATATGTATAAACCTGCACCATGCAATGTTTCAGAAATATTATCCACCGGATTTCGATCCTTCGAAGATACCTCGTATGAAACTAGCGAAAAATCGTCAATACACAGTCCGACTTATGGCTCCATTTAACATGCGATGTGCTACATGCGGTGAATATATTTATAAAGGCAAAAAGTTCAATGCTAGGAAAGAGGACGTGGAGAATGAAGATTACCTCGGTATTAGGATATATAGGTTCTATATAAAAGTAAGTAGGGCAATGAACAAAACTAAAAAATGAGTTAAACAACTTAATTCTGTACTAATGTGAATTTTCCATAATATTAAAAATATATATATATAAATGTTCTATGGTAGCATATATGTTAAGTAGCATCATTTTATTACACATATGGGTGCATAAGCAGCCTTATGGGCATTAAATAGTGACTAAAGCATGTAGACATCACAATGTGAGTCCTTCCACCTTCACATAAGATATCGCCAAGGCTATATTCCTAGAATTGCTAATTTGCAAATCTGATAAGTGAATACTTCTAATTACATAATTGTTTTACACTCTATGCCTTTTTAGGTCTTTAAAGACAAAATAGGTATCTGCATTGTTCACAATGTGTTTCCACAAACCATTTTTGCAACGTGTTTCAATCTGGTAGAATTGACTCAGTATTGTACATTTGAATATTAGTTCTTTTTTTTTTTTTTTATTGCCTTTGTAGGCAGACGGGCATACGGCCCACCTGATGGTGAGTGGTTACCGTCGCCCATGGACTTCAGCAATGCCAGGGGCAGAGCCAAGCCGCTGCCTACCGCAAGTTCTCAAAATAGGTTTAAATATAGTTTATACTTGAAGGTAGTAGCTTTGTTTTGCCTGTTGTATTATACCAATCTTGATGGATACTGGCTACCCATTGCCATAATATGATGTGAATTAAAGTTACTTTCAAAATAATTTAATTACTATTTCAAGAGAATACGGAAATCTGTTTTTTTTTTATAGAAGAATTGTGTTTATTTGATTGTACCACTCTAGCTTCTTCTTTAAGACCTGGTTTAATTTTTAAATATCATTTTATTTCAGTGTACTCGTTGCTTGCAAGAAATATCATTCAAAACAGATCCAAAGAATACCGATTATGAGATAGAAGCTGGTGCTACAAGGAACTTTATGGCATTAAAACTTGCTGAAGAACAGGCCAAGCGTGAAGAAGAAGAGCAAAAAGAAGAAGAAGCCAATAATCCTATGAAGCTATTAGGTAGATACATAAATATAGCCTTGCCGTGATGATTAATCTGTATTTTAGTTTATTTGATTCTCAAATAGATTTGTGGATATACTTTCTTGGCAAGAAATGAAACCTTTTATCAAACAAACCAAATTTTTTTTGCACTTTTACAACTTGTTTTACATACCTGGGCCAGAAAGTAGTTGTATATTTTGGATTTTGGTTTGAAAGGTAGATGACTGATGCAATGTACAATTGAAAATTTGACCTCATGTCTTGAAGGTAGCCTTTCCCAAAGTGGGCGATAACACCCCATTGTGGGCGCTTGCAGACTTAAAAGGGGGCGGTACGAGACCCAGAAAAAAATGGGGGCGTTGTGTAGAGGCTTGGGAGGCGATTTGTAATTTCATCTAGGAGGACTCTTAGGCACCAACTGAGCTCTCACTATAGTGGTTTTTAAGTAGATAAAAAATGAGGGCGCTAAAAAATAATTTATTCTCAAAGTAGGCAGTAGACAAAATAAGTTCAGGTGGGAACCCCTGTCTTAACAACAACAAAAACAAACTGGACATCCCTAACTTTTTTTTATTTATTGCTTAGATGGACTGAGCAAGATATTTTTAATTTGTAATACTGTAATGTAAAAGTAACTAAAATAGAATTGTTTAAACTGCTAAAATGCTAAATTGTTTGTTTAGCCTGACTGCTCAAATGTTAATTGGTCTTGGTCTATAACATTAGTGGGCTTAAGGAAGTATTTTGTAATCTTTATTTGCTTGAAAAAAATAATCATAGAAGTATGAAATAAATAATTAGTATAGTCAACATTAATCCAAAACAGTCAATGAAACAAGATATCCAATATCATCTAATTGTTAAATAATCGTTAAGTAATCCACCGACTAATCTACATAAAGTCAAAATATTCTAAAATTAAAGCAATTCTAGAATGTAGGATATGTTTTAAACACTATTATTAAATCCTAAAATGTTTTCACGGCTGCACTATCATGATAGATGGCATTGCGAATTGTAGGAAATATATTAAATGTGAAAATTTTAAGTTAAAAATGATTTATAATATGTTTGTTTGCAAGAGTTATGAAGAGGTATGTGTTGCAAATAGTTTGAAATACATTTCTATAATATTCTTACATTTCTTAAAATTATTTTACAGAATACAGAACGGAGCAATCACGACAAGAAATTGAACAATTGGAAAATCTTGAGGAATTAAAGGAATTAAACCGTAGGCAGCAAGCAGTAGACTATGAGGGTATGTTAAGACAGTATCAACCAGAAACAGTTGAAGAAAGAAAGGCAAGAGAAGAGAAAGAAGATAATGATTTTATAAAGTGAGTTATCATCATTACATTAATAATAAGAATAAAATTACAATATTTTTGAAAACTACCTTGTATATAAGTTTGAATGCACCTCAATAAGTCATTTTATTAATTTGAAATTTGTTCTTTTTTGTTCTTTTTTATAATTCATTTTAAAAATATCTAAATGTAATTTGCATTATGGTAGAGAAAACACACATGTCTAATGAAAAAGACAAATATTATACATTCTTAGACTTTTTAGCACAATTAAAGGTGTTTGTTCTTACGATTTCAATGTGGGATACATAATAATACATATATTAGAATTATTTTGAACGTAACCACAAGCATCAAACAAAGCACAATGTCTATAGACGATTCCCGAAGAGGGGAATAAATTACATCTTATGCTAATACCTAGGCGGCACTGAAAATTTCGGGAATTAACGAAGTGACACAACATTACTATTTAAAAATGTATTTATTGCTTTTCGAAGTATTCTCCGCGAAATTTGACACATTTTTCCATACGATGGAACCAATCGCTATCCTGTAAAAACGGGATTGTATGATTTGATGGGGTTTCAAGTCAGTGCGAGCCGCATGAGCAAACACTAGACTTGTATAGGTCATGACTGGACGTATGCAAGTTCTGTAAAGTGTCACCTTAGACGAAGGGACAATTTACTTCACATGCAAATCATCGGATAGAGTTGTCTTCAATGTCAGATAAGCATATGGGGGCCTAATAAAAAGCTATCACTGTCACTCAAGCAGTGATAGAGGCATAGCCAATCCACTGTTGTAAAGCCTGTTTTAACAAGGATATATCAGAACGCTCTGAGAACAAATATTGGAAGGCAAATCATACCGTTTCATGGTATGTGGAAATGTGGTTCTCTAGGTATTAAGAAGGAATTGTTTAACAAATAATGCTATAATCGCAATGGTACATACAGTATATAAAATAAATCTTAAAAGAAAAAAAAAAACACCAAACTGCATTAATGCCTATTGAAACATATAAATACTAAATTACATTACAGTTTTAAATAATAAAGTTTTAATGTTAGCGAAAGAGGGATTAGGAAGGGGGAGGGGGCTAGCAAAGGGGGATGATTAAATTACACACAAATATTTTTTTATTTTCTTGCCCACTACCCCGTTAGTTTCTATTCTATTCTACCTCATATTGTGTCACTGCATTCACATTGTGATGTTTATAGTCTCCAGTAACCATATAACACAGTGGAGCATGAGTTCATTTACCCGTATAAGCAATAAATAATAAAATAAATACGATATTTTTTATAATTTCAGGTCAGTGAAATTCAACAATTGCTCTAAGAAAGTGGTTGCCGAAGAAATAATCGAAGATGTTATAGATGAAGATGAACCACCATCAAAATGTTCTAGAATTGAAAGCTTAACACAAAAAACTTCGGATAAGTCAGATAGTGTAAAAAAACATTCCTGGAATAGGAGTGTCGGTGGATTAATAACGAAACCGGCTCTCGCGAACCTCGTGAAGAGTAAAAAACCAGAAAGTGCTGAAACGTCTAAGTTCACTACAGAAGCACTTTCAAAGAGTAATAATGCTGCTGAAAGTAATACGAAAAGCACAAAAGATAAACCAGCGTCAGGGCTCTCATTATTAGCAGGGTATTCGAGCAGTGACAGTTCAGATTCATAGTGACCGTTACTTAAGTTGTGAAGAATCCCGTGGTTTTGGGACCAGCTCACACAGGACACTGAGTTATTAATTTGACAGGATGACAATAAAGTTGTTCAAAATCGTTTCTCGTGTAGTTTTAATTATTTCCTATTTACTATTGTTTCTAAGCTCGCCCTCGACTACATTTTGATACTTAGTAACAAACCCAGCAACTATGCCAATTTTCCTGTCAGGTAACTTTGATATGTTTTTGACAGGCTATCCTTACAGGTTATACTCTAGTTTTTTAGAAATAATTAATTGGCAATTGGAAATTGTCATCGCTTTTCAAGGTGATGACATCACCGTTGCCTTAAAAACCTTAACCTGTGACAAGGTACCGTAAAATGGGGCGATTAGGGACAAATTCCAACTTTATGAGCAATTTTAAGGTAGTTGTTGATGTATATAATGCTATATCAGGATCAAAATGATTGAGTCTTGGGGGCATCTTTGTTGTCCAATTTAAAATTATGCAACTAGCATTCCAGTTTAAGCAAAAAATGCAAAAATAGGTGTAATCCCTATTTACCCGAAAATTGCGGTTAATTGGGACGAAATGAGAAATTTGCTAGGGTTGGCACTACTTTTATTTTTATATATAGTTTTAATTAATTTATTTATTTAGTTGCACCAACATAGTGATCATCAATAAAAAAAATTTAAAAACTGACAAAAGTACATGGCAGACATCACCTCAATTATAGGTGCAATCGACAGTGCTGATATTTCTATCTGGGTTAAGAGATTAGGTGTGTCGGTTATTCCATGGATTAATCAGATGAATACCCCCACTCTGAACAAATATTAAATATTTTATTAAGTATTACTTAGACATTTTTGTCCACCTTGAGATTTCATTGATCTTGTTACATGTCTCTGCAAAATCGACTTACTTATATTAAATTGCTTATCTATTTCAACTAAAGACTTATTCCCAATTTCGCTTCGAATAAACCAGATTTTTAACAACAAATTTAAAAAAATATTGTTATAACTACATAGACAACCCTACAAACCTGTACCTATTTATACTTAGGTCGTTTCCATTTCACGTATTCTCATCCCAATTGACCCCTTTTTCGTTGTTATTTGTACCTAAGACGTCCCCAATATCCCCAAAAACAACAGATTTTTACATGTATTTTTATTTAATCAAATACATTAAAACCAATAACAACTGAGACTTACCTTTAATATATATGCTGGTTCAAACAATAAATAACGTTTATAAATCATAGTCGTCTTCTATTATTATCAAATAAATTAAAGAGAGCAAAGTTTCTAGCACTAAAATAATTACCACCACAGGAAGTTAATTTGAAACGCGATTTTTTATAAGTTAGCAGCTATTATCATGCATATTCAGAGTTGTTTTGTGAACTTTCAACATTCTACTATTAAACTGCAAAAAATGGAAGATTTTGCAACGAATATAAAACTTATATTGAGCGTCGAAAGATTTTCCCGGTTTTTTCCCGATTCGCCTCTCAATCCCTAAACGCCCCATTTTACCGGTACTCCTTAAATCAATGCCATCCGTTCATTAAAAAAAATCTATTTTTTCCGCAAAATAAGTATAATATGTCTGAAAACACGTTCGTATTCCTATAAACCGCATTAATAAGTAAAACTATAAGTTTTACCTACCCGTGTGGACTCACAAGATGTTCTACAACCAATAATTAGGTACATTTTGAAGTCGTCGTGGCCTAAAGGATAAGACGTCTGGTGCATTCGTGTTGAAGCGATGCACCGGTTCGAATCCCGCAGGCGGGTACCAATTTTTCTAATGAAATACGTACTCAACAAATGTTCACGATTGACTTCCACGGTGAAGGAATAACATCGTGTAATAAAAATCAAACCCGCAAAATTATAATTTGCGTAATTACTGGTGGTAGGACAACTTGTGAGTGCGCGCGGATAGGTACCACCGCCCTGCCTATTTCTGCCGTGAAGCAGTAATGCGTTTCGGTTTGATGGGTGGGGCAGCCGTTGTAACTATACTGAGACTTTAGAACTTGTATCTCAAGGTGGGTGGCGCATTTACGTTGTGGATGTCTATGGGCTCCAGTAACCACTTAACACCAGGTGGGCTGTGACCTCGTCCACCCATCTAAGCAATAAAAAAAAAACGCAAATAATTATTTTTCGGGTTTGATTTTTATTACACGATATTATTCCTTCACCGTGGAAGTACCTAAATCGTGAACAATTGTTAAGTACGTATTTCATTATAAGATTGATACCCGCCTGTGGGATTCGAACACGTTCGTTGCATCGCTCGACACGTATACACCGGGCGTCTTATCCTTTAGGCCATGACGACTTCTAATATCTCAAGGTGGATAGTTGCGTTGGGATGTCTATGAGGCTCCGGTGACCACTGAATGCTAGGCAGCTCATTCACCCTTGTATGCACACTGCCTAGTGGAACTAACATTACCTAAAATTGCCTACTGGCTAACTGAAACGCTGCGCAGGAAGAAGCTAGGAATGATCATAGATTTATGAGGTACCAAGATCGAGGTTAGTCTAAAAACGTTGCTGCTTAGCCAGGACGGATACGCAAACTTACGGTTTCAGCCAGGAAGCTTTTACAGCTGCTTAAGCGCTCTAAGGGGGGGTGAGGCTGCGCGGCGCGCTACCAGCACTCTAGCGCGCTGCTATGGAGTGAATAGAGCGATCGGTCGACGGTGTATCGCGTCCCGACCCGGCAGGCTGGTTCTGGTCCAGCGGGGTATTCCGGGACACCAGCGGCACCGTCTGGGCGGCCCGACGGGCTGCCGTACCGAGACGGCCGACGTTTCAGAGCCTTCGATTCGCCTCGAAGGCTCCGTCGGCTGGGCGTCCTTGGGGTGAGCCGCGCCGTCTGGTTGTAGTGTTGACCGCGGTAGCCCCCCTACCTCATCCGGGTTCTGACCTCGGAGGGGATCGGACGTCGGGTGTAAGAGTGCAGGGGAGTCGTTTAGTGGGTGGGTCCTAAAATCCTTGGGCCCGCGGTCTGCTCACAACACCATGCAGATCGTTGAGTCTCACATACCCCGCGCGCCCCTTTTGCGCGGGGACCTCGTAGGAGGTTCGGCCATCTACCCGGAAAAAATAATAAAAAAAAAAGGCCTAACACTTCAAGAGCAGCTGTTTTGTAAGTACCTACCCGGAATCGAGGACGGGTTCGCGACCTGCTTAGAAGATCTAGCGTGGAACTAAGCGGACTGATACTGTGGATTAAGGTTCACTTCGAATTATTCAGCAAGAATGGTGCCCCGTTCTTTGGACTTGTCTAGGGCGTTGAAAAAAGCTCCTTAACTCGGTCGTCAAAACTAAATACTAAATTAAACATCATACATGTAATTAGTGATTTTTTTTCTTAGATAACTAGTCGATTTTGTCAAATCAAATAATAATTCGAAGCTTATGCATTCTATCAAATTAGTTCTTTTTTTAGGATTGAAGGATTACTGGAGGCCCGGAGGCCTTTCCAGTTTCACCAGGACAGTTGGGCGAGTCGCAATGGTAGGTGTATTCCTATTGTTGTTGAACTGTATACTTAGAAACCTACGGATGGATGCTATTCCCGTTCGAATCTATCGTGTAAAGTAGGAGTATAGATTTTCCTATGCTTAGAACTTTAAAACGGTTTGATAGGTTAATAAAATAAGCTATAAGTACCTAAGCTTAAATAACTGAAGGAAAGAGGAAATTAATATTAATTTTACACTTCGCTAAACGATTCCGGAGATAGTACCTAGCAATTTAGTGCGAATACCAAAAAGTGTTAAGATAAATTTAAAAGCAAAAAAAAAACACGCTGTTCAGCAATTGATTTGAAAGAAAATTTAGTGCATAACTGCCGAAAAAGATTTAAGAAACGATTCAGAGTAGAAGATTAAATGTCTACGTTGAGCCAAATTGATGATTACGCTAAAGAACTTTTTCGTCTACCACAACTGTCTTTTTTTAAGTCCCTATAATATGTCGGATACAATTGAATGAGAATACAATTAAATCAATCTGCTACTTCTGGGATTTCATAACAAAAACATTACTTCCAGACACAACTCACAATCGGCTTATCGTCGGCTGTCAAAGCGCCAAAATTCCTTGATCCCCGCCCTTTGTTGGTCGATGCCTTCCATTTATTACGGTGTCAAGTGCATTCACACGGCGGGTTTACGTGGCGTTTTCTTGTTTCGTTCTACTGATCTATTACTATACAGGATGTTTAATTTTTTTAATTATTATTTTCTGTTTTAAATCGATATTAGGCTCACGTTTTGCCTGTTATTAAGAGGTGGTTTTGTGGGTGGAACTCATGGATATCAACGATAATGTCGAATAAACAAAAAGTTTCAAAGATGCGTAAATGGCGTAACAGATATATTTAGTATGGCCATAAGTTATTTTTTCCTAATATTTTTATTTATTTATTACCGTGCGGATCCGGCTAAGAATAGTTCCGCCCCCTTATCTTCCCAGGGGTGTCGTAAAAGGCGACAGGGGGATTTTAAGCGCAAACATCCAGCGACTTACCCGATTGGTAGCGGGCAATCTACCAACAAAAGCATTCCCAAGGAGGGTTGACGTCAGGCAGGCGGCCGGTCGTAAAACTTTGCCAAAACCTTCACAGCTATGAATACGAGGGCATATGATGAGAATGATAGGACTAGGGCGTACCCTGTAGGCGACGCGCAGGTGCAGCACCCGGCACCTGTGGGAAATGGGTTAGGGTTGTCGCATCAGGAACGGGTGCGACGTAAGACGCGAGTTCGTGAAGTAAGAATGAGGTATGCTAGTTGGAATGTAGGGACGATGACTGGAAGAGCAAGAGAAATAGCGGATGTATGTAAGAAACGAAGGATAAATGTGGCATGTTTGCAAGAGACGAAATGGAAAGGAACAAGAGGTAGAGAGATTGGTGAAGGATATAAATTCTTATATAGTGGGAGTGATGGAAGAAAGAATGGAGTTGGGATTATGCTAGATAGTGAGTTGAAAAAATATGTGACGGATGTAAGACGAGTGAATGATAGGCTGATGCTAGTGAAATTAATAAAAGATGATTTGATTATTAATGTTGTTAGTGCATATGCCCCACAATCTGGATGTGATAGAAGTATGAAAGAGAAGTTTTGGGTTGAGTTTGACTTGCTGATGATGGATATTCCTGACTCAGAAGAGATATATGTGGGTGCAGACTTCAATGGGCATGTAGGACAAAGGAATGATAGATATGAAAGAGTGCATGGAGGATATGGGTTTGGTACTAGAAATGAGGAAGGTGAAATGTTGTTGGAAGCTGCTTTGGCGTTTGATCTAGCAATAGCTAACACATTTTTCACTAAACGCAAGGAACATCTTATAACATACAAAAGTGGAAACTGCAACACCCAGGTGGATTATTTTTTGATCCGACGACATAAAATTACTTCTGTTAAAAACTGCAAAATTATCCCGGGTGAATCCTTAGCTCCTCAACACCGTTTATTAGTATTGGACTCTAAGCATTACATACGCAAACAAACAAGCAATTCCAAACCGGTCCCGAGAATAAAATGGCATATGATTGGGAACACAGAATGTGGTGAAAAATTTAGAAAACAAGTAGTAGATAAAATGATAGAAATGAAAGATTTGAGTGGACGAACGGTGAATGAATGTTGGAATGAAATGGCTGAGTGCATAAGGAATGTGGCAAAAAGTGTGTTTGGAATGTCAACGGGAAAGAAAATTAAAGATAAAGAAACTTGGTGGTGGAGCGACGACGTTCAAAAAGCGCTTAAAGAAAAGAAAAAGACCTTTAAGAAATTCCAGAACACAGATTTCCCAGATTTGGTGACGAAAGAGAAGTTAAAAACAGCATATAAAGAGAGCAAGAGGGCAGCAAAAAAGGCTGTAGCTATTGCCAGGGCCAAGGCACAGGATGCTTTGTATGAGTCACTAGAAAGACCTGAAGGACAAAAACACCAAGCAAGAGAGAAGGATGGAAGAGATTTTAACCACATTAAGTGCGTGAAAGATAGTGCTGGAAGAGTGTTAACAAATGATGAGGAAATAAGAGATAGATGGAAGAGGTATTTTGAAAGGTTGATGAATGAAGAGAATGACTGGAGTGGTGAACTGCAAAATGTTCCAATAAATACTGGGGTAGTAAGGGAAATAAGTATGCAAGAAGTACGAAAGGCTGTACAAGATATGAAGAATGGAAAATCTATTGGACCAGATGGTATTCCAATAGAAGTGTGGAAGTTTCTGAAAGCAGATGGATGCACGTGGCTGACTTTATTCTTCAATAAATTGTTTCAAGAAGAGGCCATGCCTGACGAGTGGTGCAAAAGTTCACTCGTGCCTGTATTTAAGAGCAAAGGTGACATACAGGTATGCGACAATTATAGAGGAATAAAGCTCATGTCACATAGTATGAAAGCTTGGGAGAAAGTGATAGCGAGAAGAATGAGAGATGAGAGTGAGGTATCACAAAACCAATTCGGGTTCATGCCGGGACGCAGTACAACGGACGCCATTTTTTGCCTGCGCCAATTGTGCGAAAAATATCGCCGTGCAAGTAAAAATGTGCACATGGTGTTTGTTGATTTAGAAAAAGCGTATGATAGGGTTCCCCGTGAGGTTTTGTGGTGGAGCATGAAAGTGAAAGGAGTGCCAGGGAAATACCAACGGCTTGTTCGAGCTATGTACGGTAGAGCTAGTACGTACGTACGCTCCGCAGCTGGCGATAGCGACGAGTTCAGTGTGGCGGTAGGCTTACACCAGGGATCAGCTTTAAGCCCTTACCTGTTCATCCTAATAATGGATGCCCTAACATCGGACATACAGGAAGAGGCGCCTTGGTGTATGCTGTTCGCCGACGACATTGTTCTCGTTGGAGAGGAAGGGCCTGAGATACAGAGGAGATTGGCAAAATGGAAAGAAAGGTTGGAAAACGTGGGTTTGAAGATCAGTCGAACAAAAACCAAGCACATGTTTTGTGATTTTGGTGGTTCTTCAGACTTCACGCCAATCGCCTTAGATGGTGTATCCCTGCCAGTCTGCTCCGACTTCAAGTACCTCGGCTCTATACTCCAGAACGACGGCAACATAGACCGGGACGTCACAAATCGAATAAACGCTGGTTGGATGAAATGGCGACAGGTCTCTGCAACAGCATGCGATCGTAGAATGCCCCTTCAGCTCAAGGGTAAAATTTACAAAACGATCATTAGACCTGTCGTGCTGTATGGATCTGAGTGTTGGGCGACGAAAGTTAAGCATGAAAGAGGAGTGCATGCGGCAGAGATGCGAATGTTGAGATGGATGTGTGGAGTGACAAGAATGGATAAGATAAAGAATGAGTATATCAGAGGAAGTTTGAAAGTGGCCCCGGTAAACAACAAATTAAGGAGCAGACGGTTAGCGTGGTATGGACATGTGATGCGTAGAGAGAAGATGCATGTGACTAGGAGATGTATGGAAATGGTAGTGCAAGGTAGAGGGGGAAGAGGTCGACCGAAGAAGACATGGATGGAGTGTGTGAATGACGATATGAGAGAGAGAGGAGTGAGTGTTGAGATGACGGCTGATAGAAGAGAATGGAAGAGAAAAATTAGCTGTGCCGACCCCACATAGTGGGATAAGGTGGAGAAAAAGAGAAAAGAGATTTTTATTTATTTATTGCCCGTGTAAGTTGACGAGCATACGGCCTACCTGATGTAGAGGTATTACCGTAGCTCATGGACGTCAGCAATGTAAATTGTACAATATATGAATAAGAGTCGGCATCCCAGATCAGCCTGTAGCTATACATTTTTTGTTTTGGTACCTGACTTTAGGAATTAATTGAACGGAAAAAGCCGTTTAATGCATTGATGACTGAAGGTTGGGAACAACGCGTAGGCGATTTGAGAGATACGGTGCCCCAACAAAATTTAATTGTACCAATTCTATGGCCATCATGTTTAGTACTTTTATAAAAAAATATTTATACATTTGCTATTTTTAAATGTTTACGTAATTTTATCTATAGTACCATGTTATTTTTAATAGGTTTGCGGTAATGGAGGGCCGCCCCTAAATATTTCCTGCTAACAAGTATTGATGACCACGCCCAGGGTGTCATTAACAAATTAGGATTTTTCCACTCACCGGGCGGTACCTGCAGATTCTTGTAACAAGGGCCCGAACAAAAAGCGCATAGCTCACAGTTCCGAGATAAATACAACTCGTATCCCGATTTTTTCGTCGGCATAAATATTGTTTTTTCATAGATGTAACGGCTTTAAGCCGACACGTCGACGTTCGATTCTGAGAAGTAGAGATGTCGCGGCGCCGGCCGGGACTCTCGCTAATAAATATAAGCTTGCTTGGGAAATATTATGTTACTCGACTTGGAATTTTTTTGGGAGAATGCGTGCGGCGGCGGCGCGTTCGCCTTTGCCCACTCGAGCCCTTGTAATGGGCCAGATTTTGCTATCTCCGAACGATAACGTAATTCAATGGAAATATTTCGTTGAAAAAACACTTAGCTATTTGATTATTAACGAAATTTTAATAAGTACGTTAAACTGGTTACATGACAGTAGTCTGGGCATCGTGAATACATATTATTATAATCGTTCACTTTGAGATATGATGTTGGAGTATCATTTGTATGCTAGCCTACTTATCCTTAAAATGCCGCGCAAATGATTTATAACAAGACGATGGATTGCCTCAACTACTGATTATTCCTTGATTTTTTTGTAAAATCATTTGAGGAATACTTTATCGTGAAAATTGCTCGTTAGCGTTTTTTGTTTTGTAAATCGGTGTACGCAGGCATTGCATGTTTCGCCGTAGTGTATTATTCGAAGTTTCAGTATCATTAGATTGCTTCGGAACTGAATTACGCAGGACGGTAGTACGATAAATTTATTATTGTACTAAATGGATGACCGAGCCATAGTCATCAGAACTTGAAGGTCGTCGCCCGCCTCGTGTCATGTCAAGTTATAATGACTCGCGGCAGAAGTAGGCAGGATGATAGTTTCTTTAATGACTGAAGGTTTACTGGTGGTCCTGAGACCTTACAATTTCACCAGAACAGATGGGCGAGCAAAGGCTCAGCCAAAGGGAGAGGTGAGATTTGCTAATAGCTGCCCGAGCGCCTCCGAAGGAGACCTAACAACTCAAGAGCAGCTGCTTCGCGAATGAACCTACTCCCGGATCGGAACGATAAGGCGATTATCATGACGGATAACGTTATCGAAGTAACGTTCCGACGCTGACTTCATGTGTTTTCGGATCGACTCGAGGTCCAGGTCGTCGTGTAAGTCGACGTTCTTCATGAACCACGGAGTTCCCACGGCTAATCTGAAAAAACGAGATTGTAGGAATTGGACGGTGTCTATGTGTGTGCGGGCCGCGTGAGCGAATACCTACCACACTCGCGTAAGTCATGACAGGCCTTATGCAAGTTTTGTAAAGTGTCACCTTGTTCCGAAGGGACATTTTACCCCGCTTACAGATCATGGGGTAGAGTCTGCCGAGAATAAACGCGGCACGGTCGCGGACTGATTTTATATGTGGGCGGAATGTCATGGATGCATCCAGGGTGACACCCAGGTACTTGATCTTCTTGGCCCAGGGTATGAGTTGGCCGAAGAGGGCGATCGGGGTTGTGCGATTCCTCCTCCTAATTCGGGATGAAATTAGTGTGGAATTTCTCCTTTGAAATAGCACCGCAGTACTTTTCCCTAGGTTGATGTCTACGCGCCATTTTCGGAACCACATTCCTAGGGCTACGGCTGCGCTCTGGATTTTCTCGCGATTAGGGACTTGTTTCTACTTGAATAGTAAACAGCCGTGTCGTCAGCGAATAAAGCTAACTGGGTCGGCGGCGACCGGGGAATATCGTAGACGAATAAACTAAATAGGAGCGGCGAGAGGACGGAGTTCTGCGAGACTCCAGCCGTGAGCGGTTGCGGGGAGGAGCGGGTTCCTTCGACTCGATAGGATGGTAGTACTTACCCATGTGGACACATAATACATATGCGCCACCAGTGCATATTACGCCTTACAAAGTAGTAAACGCTCATGGGACGAGCAAATCTAATGAATTGTTTGTCTTTTTGACTAGTCTAATGGAGATTCTAGTATGAGCTCAAGATCCGGTAATTATTTAAAAACAAGTTACCTATAGGGTCGTTCATTCATAATCGCAAAAAAGTATACATAGCTACTTCTCCATCATCTATCCATAGTAGTATCTACTGTTTAATTTATTTTCGATTGGAAATTGCGTGGTACTGATAGATTTCAAAAGGACATATCCAACCACAATTCTGCATATTTTTGCTGCGAAGCGATGCGTTTTGTTAGTCGTTATTGGAAGGCAATGAAGGTCTCTGACCCGCGTCTGAAGGTCAGCGGCGGCATTCTCGTTGAAGTGTCCCAGGCCTACCGAGGTTGGTCATAATTTCGTCTTCCCATGGATAATATTACAAGTTTAGTTATCGTACGACCGGCGCTTATTGAACAAAACTGCGCTTGCACCGGATGTCGTCCGTATTGATTAAAACGCCGCAAGTCATTGATCAAACTAAAAATAAGATTTATTAATGGACTCTTGGTTCAAAACTAATTGGTTCAATTCCGTTCATAAATTCATACATATATTTTGCTCTTCCATGTGAGTAGTATCCGAAACGACTAGGTACCACCATTCCCTCAATTTTTGCCATGAAGCAGTTATTCGTTCTGTTTCGTTTTTGAAGGATGATTCAGCGGCTATTGTATAAAATTGTGATTTCGAACTCATATGTCAGTGTGATTTTCAGCATCAAATTGTGTAGTCTATTGTTTCCGATAACCGCTTAGTCGGGTATTCGCTCAAGTCGGCCATGAGCTCTTCCGCCCATCAAGTACAATAAAGAAAGCGATTACATTTTTTTGTAATAATTGCCTCGAAATGTTTGTTAACGCTTCCTTAGTTAAATGACAGACCTAAATAAGTACCTTTTGTTGAACAAAGCATGCTAACGGACGATTTTAAGATGGTTTCTCCGTTGCACAGAGCTATATAACTGTAAAAATAATTTGTTTATGATTTTTAAAGCTAAAGCAAAGCTACCTTAAAATATTCTATTAAGTTCGTTTATTTATTTCTAGCTTACGCTAAAATTTTATGTAGATATTATAAGGGAGGTAATAAATTAATCTTTGTAATTTGCATATTATAAATCAAGTTTAATTGAATTCTATTCTTAATTAGTCTGTGTTCGGTTCTAGCTTACATAAGAATCTTTCTCCTCGAATTCCGAACATGAGCCGCGACCTACGACGTTACTGAACCGGGCCCATGTGTGCGTTCGGCGTTCGTTTATTGACACGTATCATCACGTACGCCTGGCTTAGTGCACTCACACAGTCACATTTCTGGGAAGACGTTCCATTCATAATTTTAACAACCACTCATTATACTCAGCTCGGAACGAGATGGGAAATATAGCCCTAAGGAATTAAAAAAAAAACCTTATCAACTCAATGCGGCGTGTTTGTGTCTACTTGGTACAATAAAATTATATTCTTTGAGTGTATTCAACGCCGTCTATATCGCTTCGAATTCCAATCTAGCACGCGCAATCTTTAATTTTATTTTCTGTTTTCGGTACTAGGAGCACACATTAGTACATTATTAATTAAGATACGAATAACACAGAAATATCTCCTACTCAAACGAGAAAACCAATTGAGCTATCATCAAAGTAGAATTCGATGTATTTATCGTCTAAGCAGTTTTGTCATTACTTCGTGTGTGGTACGCGGAGGTGCATTCCTTCATTATCTTTCCTCTCCAATACATATACAAAGGCGTGCAGATAAATGGAATGCGATTAATGAATAATGAACAAAAGATTCATTTCATAATGCTCAATGTACCCGTATTACCTGGCTTGAAGCCTTTGGTAACTGACGCCTTCACACTAAAGTATAAATAAAGACAAAAGTGTTTTGTGTTTAAATTACGGATGTTTCTACTATCCCAAAAATGATTTAAGTACATACATATATGAATTATTATTATACTATACCAAACTAGAAAATTCAAAGTAGTTTTAGTGTAGTAAAATCAAAATAGTAACACCGATTTTTAGACTTTGATTTGCGAGACTTCCATTAAAGTTAAGTATGACAGTCCCCCAACATTCCTGAACAACAAAGCCATACATCTACGACTAAAAATAAAACCTTCTTCGAAAAACGTACATATATATATATTCATTTTACTACAGAAAGGTCAGAAAAGTTTCTGCCGGGGCCCTATGATACCTTTTTTCCAAGTGCTATTGATAAAAACTTGGCGTCCCATTAACAATAAGATCAAAACTAGCCGCGCGCCACAATGGCCAGTGAGCCCAGATCAGCCTCCGACCGCTCCGGAGATGCTTCCAGGAATCGTGCCCTTTTAAAAGATTCAACTCATGATGGACCAGAATTTGTTGGCGAACTAGTATTTCTACATCACCCACTTCGGTCTTGAAGCTCGGTACATATTAGGTCTACTTTGACTACGCAATGTTTGTTAACAAAAACAAATATTCCTGTTAAGTACTGTAAATATCTTCTTCTATCTATATATATAAAAATGAATTGCTATTCGTTAGTCTCGCTAAAATCGAGAACGGCTGGACCGATTTAGCTAATTTTGGTCTTGAATTATTCGTGGAAGTCCAGAGAATGCTTAAAAGGTAGATAAATATGAAAATGCTTGGAATTAAATAAAAATAATAATTTTGTTTTACCTTTGATGTGTCCCCCGTCGGACAGATTCCTTTTGTTTTAAGTTTATTTTAAACAAAAGCTTAGGTCTTTTATTTATCGATTGAGGCACTACGAAGTCTGCCGGGCTAGCTAGTTTCTTATAAAGTTCGAAGCGTTAAATTAACGTGTTTTAAATGAATGCAAACGTGATATCACCAAAACGTATCAATTCATTTCCTGTGAAGACTATAAATAACCTGTTGCTATGGAACTCTTCATGTACACAATGTGTCTTTTGTGAAAAGCGGTAGTGTTGACGCAAAAAATCATGACAACTACACAAAGGTAATAAGATGATTTGATGCGGCCATTAGTGAATACCACCCGACTGCTCCCACGCTCAATTGTGTACTTGGGGTTTGTTGTAGCAGCGCCCAATAACTTTATGTTAAATAAAAAAACTATTTGATGTTCACAATTCATCGGTTGACCCGAGATTATTGGACATCCAGAAGAGTTTGGTAGACAAAAACTATTGCTTTTTTTTTAAAATGGCTTAATGGGCATTGTAACGTTGCGTGGTTCATATCCCATGCCATGGCGGGACGGTGAAGCGGTCTTATCAAACCGTTATCAAACGCCTGACAAAGTTTAAAAAAAAATTATTTCCAGATCATCTCCAGATTAAAACAAAACGTTTCTATGAAACTATACTAAAGTAAAAGTATTTTTTTTAAGTTGATCGTAAGTAACGACAAAGGAGTCTTGGTAGTCTTCACCGACAGGGTGAGACCCCCCGCGAGCCACGGTTTATTAATAACGAATGCGCTCTAATGTTTCATGTGGTATTAGAATTGTCTAATACCACATGAAACATTAGTAATAAATTCTTTCATTGGTAATAAATTCCAAATAACGGGTTTCGTGCATTTACTTGTTAAAATTAACACATACCACAAATGGCTTTTAATTAGGAGCTAAAATGGAAAACATATTTACGATATCGCGTCGCCATAACGGTTTATGTTTAACTGAATACAAATTTCGATTTTGTTCCCCCGATGAACGAGCTGAAACTTAAAGGACACGAGACTATTTTAGTTGAGAAAGTTTATGTGTGTTGTAATAATGTAAACGCAATACATACACATATGTATGTGTAATATAACGTATGGTATAGCTAACAAGATTCCTTGTGACTATGCAAACACTTGTGCGTGCCCGTAAAATTTATAACACAAACATACATACCTACATACTATGTATATTACGCCGTGGCGCTCGTCGGAAACGTTGCCTTCTTATTTCTTTACGTGTTTGTATGCATGCACGCACATAACAACATCTCTCTAGAAACTCTAGATCGTTGTTTTTCATTTCCGAGATTATCATGTTCATTTTATGAACAGTGATGTCGACCCTATTTTTTAAATAAAAATTTATGTTCCTTCCAAAGTCTAGAATAACCGGATACTACCTACGAAACGGTTCTAAATTGACCGGGTCAGAAACCATTCTTTCTGGTGAGACTAATTTTCTGTTTCGCAAAAAGCTAACCTAGAAACAGCAGTTGCTTATTTTTTAAAGATTAGAAATTAGCTCACTGTCCACTACGTTCCTCCACTTTTTCCACTTTAGGGGCCTCAATTGTGCTACGTAAGTATAACAGCCGTCCCATCCTTCGAATCTGAGTGCATGTTTGGTTTATTCCCCTTTGGGTTCACAGTACCACAAGTACGGAACAAGGTGAAACTTTACAAAACTTGCATAAGGCCCGTCATGACTTACGCTAGTGTGGCGTTCGCTCACGCGGCCCGCACACATATAGACACCTCCAACCCCTACAGTCCCGCTTTTGCAGGTTAGCCGTTTACCAGTGAATTCTGTGCACCGTATGCACACCGGTCGCGGTAGGGAGCCATATAATATGGTTCTAGTCGCTCTCCAGCCTACCCCCGAGGGTAAGAAAATCTTTAACACACAGACCGCCTGTAGGCTCTCTGGTATCGCTGTCGAAGCCCCCCATAAAAAAGGCACTCCTAGCCAGTGCCATAACTGTCAATTGTACGGGCACTCTTCTCGTAACTGTCACGCGCGCCCCCGATGCGTCAAATGTTTAGGCGATCACGCCACGGCCCTATGCACTCGCGATCAAAAAACCGCGACGGAACCGCCTAGCTGCGTCCTGTGTCGAACACAGGGTCACCCCGCAAATTACCGCGGATGCCCCCGAGCCCCGAAAATAAATCGCCGCGTCGCCCGCCAAAACCGCCTCCGAGCTTCCGGCCCAGACATCAAAGCCTCGGCACCCTCTGCGTCGCAGGCTAAGCCAGTGTTCGTTCCGGCGGCGGTGCCCAGTGTCTGGGCCTGGGCGAAACCGCTGCCGTACACGAACACGGCTACAACTCCCTCATCCGCGATTCGTCCCGCCCCCGCGACTTGTCCCTCTCCCGCGACTTGCCCTCCGACCGCGTCCGAAAATCTCGCTTTAGCGATCGACTTCTTTCAGTCGATCAACTTTGAGCGCGTTAACGCTTTGGGCGACGCCATTCGCGCTGCCTCCACTGCACAACACTTTATCGCCGTTGTGCAGGAATACGCCGACGTATACGCGTCATTAAATACGTACGTCCTCCCCTCACTCCGCCGGTAATCAATGGCGTATATAAGTAGAATAAAGCCCCTATCCGTAACGATAGGATTTTTTAACGCTTACGGTCTCGCAAATCAACGTGATCAGGTTTCTGACTTTTTGCGTGACCATCAAATTTATATCTTTTTAGTGCAGGAGACCCTACTTAAGCCCGCGCGCCGTGACCCTAAAATCGCGAACTATAACATGGTCAGGAACGACAGGCTCTCTGCCCGTGGTGGTGGTACCGTCATTTACTATAGAAGAGCCCTGCATTGCGTCCCGCTCGATCCTCCCGCGCTCGCTAATATCGAAGCATCAGTGTGCCGAATCTCACTGACGGGACACGCGCCGATCGTTATCGCGTCCGTTTATCTTCCACCGGATAAGATCGTTCTAAGCAGTGATATCGATGCGCTGCTCGGTATGGGGAGCTCTGTCATTCTGGCGGGCGATCTAAATTGTAAACACATCAGGTGGAACTCACACACCACAACCCCGAATGGCAGGCGGCTTGACGCGTTAGTCGATGATCTCGCCTTCGATATCGTCGCTCCGCTAACCCCGACTCACTACCCGCTAAATATCGCGCATCGCCCGGATATACTCGACATAGCGTTATTAAAAAACGTAACTCTGCGCTTACACTCGATCGAAGTAGTTTCAGAGTTAGATTCAGACCACCGTCCCGTCGTTATGAAGCTCGGTCGCGCCCCCGATTCCGTTCCCGTCACGAGGACTGTGGTGGATTGGCACACGCTGGGCATCAGCCTGGCTGAATCTGATTCACCATCGCTCCCATTTAACCCGGACTCTACCCCGTCTCCTCAGGATACCGCTGAAGCCATAGACATCTTAACGTCACACATCACCTCGACATTAGATAGGTCATCGAAACAAGTTGTAGCGGAGGACTTCCTTCACCGCTTCAAATTGTCCGACGATATTAGGGAACTCCTTAGAGCTAAGAACGCCTCGATACGCGCCTACGACAGGTATCCTACCGCGGAAAATCGTATTCGAATGCGTGCCCTACAACGCGACGTAAAGTCTCGCATCGCCGAAGTCCGAGATGCCTGATGGTCTGATTTCTTAGAAGGACTCGCGCCCTCCCAAAGGTCTTACTACCGCTTAGCTCGTACTCTCAAATCGGATACGGTAGTAACTATGCCCCCCCTCGTAGCCCCCTCAGGCCCACTCGCGGCGTTCGATGATGACGAAAAAGTAGAGCTGCTGGCCGATACATTGCAAACCCAGTGCACGCCCAGCACTCAATCCGTGGACCCTGTTCATGTAGAATTAGTAGACAGTGAGGTAGAACGCAGAGCCTCCTTGCTACCCTCGGATGCGTGACCACCCGTCACCCCGATGGAAGTTAAAGACTTGATCAAAGACCTACGTCCTCGCAAGGCTCCCGGTTCCGACGGTATATCCAACCGCGTTATTAAACTTCTACCCGTCCAACTCATCGTGGTGTTGGCATCTATTTTCAATGCCGCTATGACGAACTGTATCTTTCCCGCGGTGTGGAAAGAAGCGGACGTTATCGGCATACATAAACCCGGTAAACCAAAAAATCATCCGACGAGCTACCGCCCGATTAGCCTCCTCATGTCTCTAGGCAAACTGTATGAGCGTCTGCTCTACAAACGCCTCAGAGACTTCGTCTCATCCAAGGGCATTCTCATCGATGAACAATTCGAATTCCGTACAAATCACTCATGCGTCCAACAGGTGCACCGCCTCACGGAGCACATTCTTGTGGGGCTCAATCGACCAAAACCGTTATACACGGGAGCTCTCTTCTTCGACGTCGCAAAAGCGTTCGACAAAGTCTGGCACAACGGTTTGATTTTCAAACTATTCAACATGGGCGTGCCGGATAGTTTCGTGCTCATCATACGGGACTTCTTAACGAACCGCTCTTTTCGATATCGAGTCGAGGGAACCCGCTCCTCCCCGCGACCTCTCACAGCTGGAGTCCCGCAAGGCTCTGTCCTCTCACCCCTCCTATTTAGCTTATTCGTCAACGATATTCCCCGGTCGCCGCCGACCCAGTTAGCCTTATTCGCCGACGACACGACTGTTTACTATTCCAGTAGAAACAAGTCCCTAATCGCGAAGAAGCTTCAGAGCGCAGCCCTAGCCCTAGGACAGTGGTTCCGAAAATGGCGCATAGACATCAACCCAGCGAAAAGTACTGCGGTGCTATTTCAGAGGGGAAGCTCCACACGGATTTCCTCCCGGATTAGGAGGAGGAATCTCACACCCCCGATTACTCTCTTTAGACAACCTATACCCTGGGCCAGGAAGGTCAAGTACCTGGGCGTTACCCTGGATGCATCGATGACATTCCGCCCGCATATAAAACAGTCCGTGACCGTGCCGCCTTTATTCTCGGTAGACTCTACCTCATGATCTGTAAGCGGAGTAAAATGTCCCTTCGGAACAAGGTGACACTTTACAAAACTTGCATAAGGCCCGTCATGACTTACGCGAGTGTGGTGTTCGCTCACGCGGCCCGCACACACATAGACACCCTCCAATCTCTACAATCCCGCTTTTGCAGGTTAGCCGTCAGAGCTCCGTGGTTCGTGAGGAACGTTGACCTACACGATGACCTGGACCTCGAATCTATCCAGAAATACATGAAGTCAGCGTCGGAACGGTACTTCGATAAGGCTATGCGTCATGATAATCGCCTTATCGTTGCCGCCGCTGACTACTCCCCGAATCCTGATCACGCAGGAGCCAGTCACCGTCGACGCCCTAGACACGTCCTTACGGATCCATCAGATACAATAACTTTTGCATTAGACGCCTTCAGCTCTAACACTAGGAGCAGGCTTAGGGACCACGGTAACCGTACTCGTCGAACTCGACAAAGAGTTCGCCGTGCAACCTAACCCATGAATCAGCTCGCTGAGTTTCTCGCCGGATCTTCTCAGCGGGTCGCGATTCCGATCTGGTAGTAGTTTCATTCGCGAAGCAGCTACTCTTGAGCTGTTAGGTCTGCTTAGGAGGCGGTCGGGTAGCTGTTAGCAAATCCCACCCCTCCTGGCTGAGCCTTTGCTCGCCCACCTGTCCTGGTGAAACTGGAAAGGCCTCCGGGCCACCAGTAATCCTTCAATCATAAAAAAAAAAGGTTAGCCGTAGGAGCTTCGTGGTTCGTGAGGAAGTTGACCTACACGACGACCTGGGCCTCAAATCGATCCGGAAATACACGAAGTCAGCGTCGGAACGGTACTTCGATAAGGCTATGCGTCATAATAATCGCCTAATCGTTGCCGCCGCTAACTACTCCTCGAATCCTGATCACGCAGGAGCCAGTCACCGTCGACGCCCTAGACACGTTCTTACGGATCCATCAGATCCAATAATCTTTGCATTAGACGCCTTTAGCTCTAACACTAGGAGCAGGCTTAGGGACCTCGGTAACCGTACTCGTCGAACTCGACAAAGAGTTCGCCGTGCAACCTAGCCCATGCATCAGCTCGCTGACTTTCTCCCCGGGTCTTCTCAGTGGGTTGCGATTCCGATCCGGTAGTAGATTCATTCGCGTTAGTTGCTCTTGAGTTGTTGGGTCTCCTTCGGTGGCGCTCGGGCAGCTGTTAGCAAATGCCACCCCTCCTGGCTGAGCATTTGCTCGCCCACCTGTCCTGGTGGAAAGGCGTCCGGGCCACCAATAATACTTCAATCATAAAAAAGTACCACAAGTAAATACCATTGGAGTAAGAACACAAAGACGTCACTGTCCGGTGAATCGGTCAACCAGCCTGCGCTAATCAAAACTCTCACCAACCCACAATCAACATTTAAAAAAAACACAACTGACACAGGAAACTTCTTTATTACAAGTAATTTGATCTAAATTTGAAATGAACTATTTGTAAAGTTCAACAGTTTCCGATAAACAAGGCTTTCAAATATTTGTCTGCAAATAAAATTTCGATAGGTTAAAATTACATATCGTTGCCTAATACCGTACACGTATATCAATGGTTTATCGTTACATTTTGACCCATGCAACCAAATGCCGGCCAAATGATAACCACATGAGAAACTGACACCGCGTCCATCGATGGGAACTAGGCGATGGTTTTTACATGGACATTGATAATGCGAGTCCAGTAAAATCAAGATTATTTTACGTAAAGTCGATCAGTTGCCGCCGAAGAGTCTCCAGCCAGCCATATATTTGTCAGTTTCATTTATCATTGTCAATAAGCTACGTCTGTTCCCACGATAGTAATCTGAATACCGTATAAACGTTTGATTTACACGTCCTAGGAAAGAATGCAATTCCGCGAATAGCGTACCTACGTATTGCACATAATGTTCATAACTTTCACAACTTTCACACCTTTCGTAGAGTTTATTGTTATTTGACTAAATTGTACATAGAGAAAAATACCGTTTATAAATATATGAGTCTGCGATCCACTTATCGATCACCGGAACTCATTTTAAGTCATAACATGTAAGTTTCAACTGTACTATAGCAAAGGCAGTTCCTGTTTTTTCAAAAAAGCAATGCTGTGCTCTCTCCTTCAGGCTAAACACATGAATATTTCGTGAGAGAATATTTTTTTACTCCTTTCGAAGACATAGGTACCACATGGCACAATTTATGGTGGGTGGTTATTATCGCTCATTGACAAAAGCATAGACTGGAGACTCCTTGACTCCTTACAAATCATGTCTGATGAATACACGCTATAACCCTAATTTGATGTTAATTTTATTATTATCATTGCTTCATAGACAAACTCGTAAGCCAGCGTCATGTAGGTACGTATTTTTCGGTAAATCATGCCATAATGCAAATCAAGGTATAGTTGTAAAACTGAACAGGAGTAAACCGGTCGAAAGCATTATTAGACAGTGAATACTGTCTTAAAATAATTGGATAAACCAAATTTTGTAGTTTTAAGAATTGGATTAATTAATTGATCAGGATATAAGCATACAACGAAACTTTAAAATTATTCTTATATTTTACTTTTAGACGCTGAATTGAAACTTCTCCATTCAGTGGTCCCACGCTAAGATTTCCTGTATTATGTAAATGTTAATATCCAGAATCTCAAAGATATAACAAAGAAACCAACAAAGACCCGCAATCGAACCCGGAAACTATAGTAAATTAGTCAAGGCTGCCAACTGCAAATGGGTAATCGATAAAATAATCACAAACCAAAAATCCTATTCTATCTGTTTATTACGTTACTATCCTGTGGAACTGTTTACATTCTAATTTAAAGCCCATATTGATAATTTAGATAGTTTTGTGTTACAGCTGTGTTACACAATAATCACATAATTATAAATCCCACTCTACAATGTCTGGAACTAATGCTCCGACAATAACTGTAGCGAATGCATGACACGTGACCACTATTTGCCGCCGTAAAAGTATCAGCACACAACCAATTATAACATTTACTTTATGTTCCAATTGAGTCATTTCGCGGCCACCCTATGCGGGCCTTATTCGCAGAGTGCACGGGACTCGCAATTGATGGGAACCGCACCCAAATTAACGGTATTCTTCAAATCGTATAATATTTAATAGACTTTATTGGGTCTTGTCGATAAGAGTCGGGAAGGCGGCGAGACGGCTCGTATCCGGTCCCCGATACTGTGATAAACTCAATACCGATTATGCAAACAAAGTATGAATGGCCGTGTTATCATTGAATCAACAGCGAGAAAAAAATCATAAGGTGCTTCAACCCGTTTTCTGGCTACGGTCGTTTCAAGACGCACGGCATTTTTCAAAAGGAAAACGTATTTTTTTTGTTTTTTAGCGATTCAATGTACGAAATTCAATAGTTATACACTTTGAGAAGGCGGCACGACATGAGAACTTCTTGTTGTGGCCGCTGGGAATACCCGATTCTGTAGACCGAATGGTAAATAGTCGACGTCGCCCAAAACACGTCATTACGGATCCTTCCGATTCATTAACGGTGCTTTTAGGTACCACAAGCACCGGTGACCGTCCTCGTCGATACCGTCGCTTGCGACAAAAGGCTCGACGAGTGAATTAACCCATAGACACAGCCCACTGAGTTTCTCGCCGGATCTTCTCAGTGGGTCGCGTTTCCGATCCGGTAGTAGATTCTGCGAAGCACTACTCTTGCTAGGGCCAGTGTTAGCAACACTCGGGTTTGAGCCCCGTGAGCTCACCTACATGTTAGGGCGAAGCTAACATAGCATCTCAAGGCTATCAGCATAGGTAGGGGAAAAAAATAATAGTTATATTACATTTCTAAAACTATTTGGGTAGGCCCAAGCTACAGTTAAGCATACAGAACTAAATGAGTCCGAAGAACGACTATTAGTAAACCGCTGAAGAACAGGTAATATTCCGTGCACAATAGAACAATGATATCTGGCGCCAGCGTGTCGTGACAACAGACAACACAACAACACAACCGTCCCGTTGCGGTACTCTTCCGACTAATTGCCAAATCCTTGGTCATTGTCCGGCAGGTATCTTCCACCATTTTTATACCAAACAAATGTGAAGTAATATAGCAGGAAGCGTTTCTCTCTTGACTTTAACAATAATCCCAGAACAACACAATGCTCCACGTACATATTACTTTGCTAGTGTGAATTGTGGACAGGTTGATCCCTGTTAGGTAGTATTTTATTTGTGCACAATAGCTTAAAATATTGTTTTTGAAATAAACGGTTGATAGGTACCTTAAGGAAAGTAAAATATTCTTTAAAACTGACTCTGAAAAAAGAACTATTGTCGACTCTAAGACAGTCTTCAAAACTTACATCTCATGTAAATTACGTTTTTTGTTTATTTCAACATTATCGTCAGTCCCGTTTTTTTTAATAGTAAATAAATATTATAGAAGTTGCCTGTACTTCAAAGAAGACCGTGATATTCGGTTTGGAGTAAATGTTTTTTTATAATATTTCTTTCACGATCTAAATGTTTGCAAGCATAATTATTCTTTAAGAAGCTTACATTCGAGGAGAAGATGTCAGTGCCAATGGATAACCTCCTTCTCTATTCAATTGCCCCGCTGCCTTGATCGTATCATGGCTATGACTATCTCTCTGTTAATCCATGCTACAGCAATTTTAGTCTACATGCACAACTTCCTAAGCAATAGTATTCGCAGCCTTCCGAAATAGATAGTGTTCTCCATACATAAAAAAAACAATATATATAAAGTTTCATTAAATGCTGCGAATTTAAAAGTGATTAAAAACCATATTAAAGTTTTAAAATACATTTGTGTCGATAATTTTAATTTACTAACTTCCGCTTAAAATTTTTAGTTACTTATTTATCTTCGAAACATTTTTTGTGCATAAACTGCGATTCCTTGAAGTGCACAAAGCCATGAATGAACTTTAAGCCCGTCCTTTTGCATAAGACAATGTACTGCGGCATGTGGCCCAAAGGGCGAGAGGCACATGTGCCATACGCACTCATTCATTTTTGCTATTAATGATCCATTCATTGGTATTGTCTTGCACATGCACCGGAAACGGCAATGCCAAGGTCCAACCACACACAACGACAAATTAGCAGAAACGTTTGTTGTGTGCGGCTGATAACATGCGTCGTCGTCGTCTGGAACAACACTAGCGTTTTGTTTTAAAACAGCTGCGGAGCTTTGATATTATAATCCAAACGCACACTGAAATTTGAGTCATCTTCGTATTTCATTTGTTAACTTTATTGGGCGGCGAAAGGCTAAATAAAATCCGATTAACTAAATTGTTAACGTTTTTTGGTACCTGACGAATTTTTTGAGAATGTTAACCGTTGAAGTCTTCGTGCCTAGTTATAAAACACATATTTTAATATTATCATGACTAGTTTGATATATATTTTATACATAATTATATAGTTTTTTGTAAACCTACGAACAATAAAATATTTTTGATTTATAATCAATGAAATAGGTACCTATATCAATTTAGTGGAGCAGTTCGAGATATTTTACTTTTTAATTTCTAATACATACTTGTTAATGGTAAATGTTGGAATTTTACTAAAGGAACTATCACGTATTATTTTAAATATAAAAAATTCAAAGGGCTTGTTCGATATAAAAATGTATGAGTAATTACAAAAATGGAAGACAGAGTCGACAATTTCACCTCTACGGCTATGCATTGTTTGAAAACTGCTCCAAGATATAAAAAAAAAAAATCAACAATTTTACTGGTGGTAGGACCACTTGTGAGTCCGCACGGGTAGATACCACCACCTTGCCTGTTCCTGCCGGGAAACAGTAATGTGTTTCGGTTTGAAGGGTGGGGCAGCCGTTGTAACTATACTGAGATCTTAGAACTCATATCTCATTTACGTTGTAGATGTCTATGGGCTCCGGTAACCATTTAACACAAGGTGGGCCGTGAGGTCGTCCATTCATGTTAGCAATAAAAAAAAATCGTCTAGGGGGAAAACAACTTACTTTCAATTGGTGCTAAGTAAAACTACGATATATGCCTACACGACCTCAGTTTCTTTCATCTTATCATAAAAAATAAAAGAAAAGAAAAAAGGTTGTATGTGGACGTGATCTGTGGTTCGTGTTCGGTCGGTTGATAATACGTCATTTGTGTTGTCTCTTATTCTACCGCCTAACCGTAATGTATTATGGTTCTTATCGATAAATAAACTCGAGCGCCGTGACTTACTTTGCCACATTATACATTTAAATTGTTTACTACAGTTTGAGCTTGCCAAATAAAACGTAAAGTAGCTGACGAAGTAAGAAACGTTATTGAATTTCCGAAAGCTTTCGTTTTTTATGTTATTCATGGAGCCGTGCCATGGACATCGAATGAACTAAAACATTCTGGATCAAACTCCGACTTCAAAATTTCTATGCTAACAAACATAAGCCTGAGCAATAAATTCGAAGGATATTACAAATATTTTTGGACCAATCCACTTTGAGTGATGTGGTATGACATAACAACAGGCTATGTGTATTAATGCTACCGCCATGGAACAACTTGATGCAACTCTAAAAATGACCTCTTGTGAGTCGGCACTGGTAGGTACCACCACCCTGCCTATTTTTGCCGTGGAAGAGTAATGCGTTTCGGTTTGAAGGATGGGGTAGCCGTTGTAACTATAGTAAGACCTTAGAACTTACATCTCAAGGTGAGTGGCGGCATTTAAGTTATTGTCTATGGCCTTACCACTTAACACCAGGCGGCCGTGGTATGGTACACCCATATATGCAATAAAAGTGAAGTAAGTGACGTGATGTGTCAAATTTTGATGAATTCATTTCTGTGGCCCTGCCTTCAAGTCATTCAATCCCGTTTTTGCAGGATATCCGTCGAAGCACCATGGTTTCTAAGGGATGTGGACCTCCATGATGACCTAGAGCTTGATTCCGTTACTAAGTATTTACAGTCGGCATCATTGCACCACTTTGAGAAGGCGGCAAGACACAAAAACCCACTTGTCGTGACCGCCAGAAATTACATACCCGATCCTGCGGACCGAATGGTAAACAGTCAACGTCGCCCTAAACACATCATTACGGATCCTCCCGATCTATTAACGGTGCTTTTAGGTACCTCAAGCACCGGTCATCGTACTCGTCGAACCCGTCTAATGATGTAAAGCTTGACGAGTAAATTAACCCATAGACACAGCCCACTGAGTTTCTCGCCGGATCTTCTCAGTGGGTCGCGTTTCCGATCCAGTGGTAGATTTTGCGAAGCACTGCTCTTACTAGGGCCAGTGTTAGCAACACTCCGGTTTTAGTCCCGTGAGCTCACTTAAACGTCAAAGAGAAGCTAAAATAGCCTCTCAAGGTTATCAGCATATCAGTAAAGTAATATCATATGAGATGCATCGTAAGTGACCTGATTCAGGTAAACAATAGATATTAATGGATTTCAAGCCACACTTATTTGTACAAAGCTCATAAACCGACAATGATTTTTATAGTCAGTGCAGTGTGCATTTCTGAAGTTTGAAATAATGTCGCATTCACTCTCCGATAATTCAAGTACTTAAATTTTAAGAAGGTGGTAGCATTAAAGTAGTACGAACTATGTGGATGTAGTAATTTTTAAGTTTTTAAATCGTTTATACTGCCATCCATACAGAGGCTGAAGTCCTAATTTTTAATAACACAGACCGAAAGCCATACATCACAATATACAATAATTAGTGTAATGTATGGGCTTACAAGACCTATCAGTTTCAAAATTGTAATATCAATTGAGTTGTTATAAACAGTATGTTTGCAGCCCTGGAATGTGGAAAAAATAGGCAGCATGGTGACAGACTTTTCTTTTGATTTGCCTACCTATCTGCGAATAGCTTCAAGGGGCTATTCTGGTTTTACCATGACTAGTGGGCGACCCTACCGAACTCAGCCTGAAATAATTTACTAACATCTGCCTTAGCAAGAGCAGTACTTCGCTGAATCCGCTACCGGATCATAATCGCGACCTATTAAGAATCCGGCCAGAACACAAGATGTTGTGCTTTGTGGATTAAGTTACACGATAGCCGGTGCTGTGAATACCTAAACACACAGAGATGAATCGAGAGGATCCACACAATCCACAATATATGTGGAGCAACCGCGGTTATTCGCTATCGCGTCATAAGGGTCGCGGGCGTAGTTTACAGCGGCCGCGATAAGAGGGTTATCTTGTCGTGCTGTCTTACCCAAGAAGCCTTCCGACGCTGTCTTCACTTACTTACGAATCGGTTCTAAGTCTGAGTCGTTGTGAAGATTTAAATTCCTCCAAATTCACATCGCTGCGACACTATCCTACAAGAATGGGGTTGTATTACTTTTAGGGTGTTTTTGTGGGTGTGGGCCGCGTGAGCGAACACTGAAATTCCATAAGTCATGACCGTACGTATGAAGAATGTCGCATCGAAGTACGTATCTTAAATCTTGTTATAAAATATGTATGTATATAAGTTTAATAAATAGTGGAAATTATCAGTTTGTGTAATTACTAGGCACGGGTGGGACAGTCAATATTCAGTACAATTAAATTTTCGACCTCATATCTCAAAGCTGCATTGCGTGGGGTGCATTCAAATTAATAATTATCGATGCTGGAGGTCATCGATAATTAAATTAAGCACTTAACACCAGTTTGACAGTTAGCGCGTTCCCTGTCTTTCAAAATTGGAACCAGTGTAATTATTTTACAGCTTTTGAATTCACATTTCTTTTTTTTTAGTAATGCTAGTTGAATTTTTTAAATCCATTGTTCACAATATTCTTAAACAACAATACAATAAAAATTTAATGAAATGCTTTTTTTTACTATTTAGTTTATGTTACCATTAACTGAATCGTGATGAAATGTCAATGCATCAATGCAGGCGTTTTAGCGGCAGCTACGAACCGCGTAGCAGACTTCTTCGTAGCCAGCCTACGGAGAAACGTTCAACAGGCGTTTTACGTGGTTAATATGTTAACTTCTGAAAATATTTGTTTATTTTGTTGATTACGTGACCAGCTTACTATAACAAAAAAACATTTTAAAGACAAAGCAAAACGTTACGCTATTTAATCAAATGAATTAGCAAAATTTTGTTCATTTGACGATCATTGAAACTCGAGTCGTCCTTTCATAACAAAATCGACCCATATTCGTAGAAGATTTAATAAAAAAAAAGAACCAGCAATCATATGAAATTCCTCCCTTCGCCTATCAATGCCATAAATTGTAACGTTAACATCGGTTATCCTGAGCTGAGCCACCCATCGCGAGGCTTTCAGGCGGCCGACACGGGCGCGGGCAACTGATAATTGACTCGTCGGACTAGTCCGCGTCCGGACACCCCTTCCATAAATATTTCCCGATCAAATTATTATGCGTTCTAAAAAATGCCACGAGCTCGATTCTCAGAATACCCGGACGAGGGCGGTTCTACAAAGCCGACGAAGAAGACGCAACCATTGTAAGGATAGCGGGCACGAGCGAGACACCTGCTCAATGGAATGAGGTTGAGGCACAGGCTCGGCACGGCGAGGCGACGCGACGGCCCAAACTGTGAGAATTACAAGGAATGGATTTATTTATTGATCTTGCTTGTTCCGTTATTGTGAACGACTGGCTTAGTAAATAAATAAACGTTGCTTTTATCATCTCAGGATGGGATGTTTAATTTGAGAAAGTGGGAACTGGGACCACGAAGTTTTCATGTTAAATAGGCACATCCGCAGAGCTTTTACCTAAGCGTTTATCCAAAAACTAGCACTACGTTACTTATTGATACTACAAACACGGACCCGATGGACATCTGTTACGTAAAATAAATTTCTCCAGCGTCGTGTGTCTGGAACAACTAAAAACGTAGCTTGCTTAGTTCACCGATGCTAAATATCAAGAATTTTCGATAAATTTTAACCGGTTCGTATTTAAAATGTCTCGTTTTCTATCAGTAATAATATGTTTTATTTATCATCAGATAATCGAATTAATCAACATTCAACAAAGTTTTATCTCTGCACGCGCGCTTCTATTTATCTTACGCGCTCGGTACCTATTTCTCATTGAGTACGTTGCTCTGTGGTGTGGTGTCAATATTGTTAATACTAGCAAGAAACATAAAGAGAGCAATTCTGTTTGCTCTGCGCCTTGGGAGCACGATGCTAATTACAAGAGAACGACATATTTGCGACATGACGTGATCGCCAAGCGAGTCCTTACTCTAAACCCCAAGACTACTAATAAATATTCGGACAACTTTAAAAACATTATACGAACTTAACTTAGCTAGAAAAGGCTGTCTTGAAAAAATAAACGAATGTTAATAATTTGTTTTAACTGCAATTCTATTTTTATACAATCAGAGGCCGGCTTAAATAAGCATTATAAATAGTTTTTTTTAAGTAATCATAAATATACATGTTTTGATGGTGTTGTAGTTGGGTGTGATTTTTTTCTGAATTTCGCAACTTCTGTTCGTTAATAGAGCTATTGTAATACTAATTTTATTCGTGATCTGAATGTTTAGATTTTATTGTTAGTTAAAAATGAATTTAATTCTAAATGAGAATCAACCACTAGAGGTCGTTGCTGCCTAATTTAATGTTTCGTCTAATATTAAGCGGAAACACTTTTTTTTTGTGGTCAGGTGGAAATCGCCGGAATTCCGCCCTCCACTGGGGATGGACAGCGGAGCATGTCGGAGTCGAACTGACTAAAACCTTCTGTCGCTCAACAACCAACGTCCAAACCTCGCATGAGACAGAACTCATGAAGAGACAAAGGGGGGAAAGTGAAGCGCTTAGTGCGGAGCACATCTCTCCCATCACCCTCCCCCTCGGGACACCGGACCGGCGGTCGTCGGTGCTACGACCACCAGCCCTCTCGGTCGGCAGGCTATCCGAAGCCCGCCTAGATGGCGCCGGTTAGTATGAGCTATCCTACGGAATACCCCGCTGGACAAGAACCAGCGTGGGTCGAGGATAGCCGACCTTCCATCACCCGGATGCTCCTGCGTAAAACGCGTGCAGAGCAGCTTGCACGTCGTCTTCTTAGGCCCCCCTCGCCGGTCCCCAGACTGACATGAGAGGGGGACCCGAAACACTTAGAGGGCCAGGGCTTGGGCGAGATCCGCCTCCCTGGCCCCCGCTCGACGGCGGCGGGATTGTGCGTCTCTCACGCGCCCCGCCGCCTTCTTCTGCGAGATGGTGCACTCGCAGAAGTCGAGCATCGCCTTCCACGACTCGTCGTCGCCGAGCATCGATGCCACAACACTCGGCAAGCGGAAACCATAGGCTAGATTTATTTTTATTGGCATGAGCAAAATAGGCCCACCTACCCCGCTCTCTCTCACTGACACAAGATCTAAACGCAGAGGCGTCTCTGAAGCTAGGGAGGGCTAGCTTCAGAGAGACAAATGGAAATCTCAATCAAAAATTTATAAGTTTTGTTTGTTTTGTATTTAATTTATAATATAATTATCTATTTTCAGATTAATTATCATTACATTGATTTTTAATTAAATACTTAACTCAAGAATAATAATGACAGGATCTTAAAAATGTTTAAACGTACCTATATAATTTAAGTTAATGATTACATACTTGTCGCCATTAATACGATTTTATTAGCTCGGTTGCATGTTTGTAAGTAACGAAATCTTTGTATGTCATTTTCACCGACTTCAAAACGTCCGCTAAACTTGAAAATTTGCACACGCTTCAATGACCAAGGATAATACAATAATTTTATAATCGATCTAATACCCTGACCAGTATCGACAGAATTATAAAAAGCTAAAATTAATTATTACTATAGTTGGGAGTGTTTTTTTTTATATTTTTATAGTATATGTACATTATTTTTGAAATGTTTTGTTATTAAGGACCTAACTAGTAGGTATTATGTGATCGTATTTCTATATCATTCTAATCTGTCTCCAGACTCAGCGCGGCTGTCAATAAGCCTTACAACTATTGTTTCAGCACTTTATTAACTATGATATAGGTTGTTAAAACCCAGAAAATACGGGTAATTATTATCTACTACATTAAAATATGTATAAAGCAATTATTATCATGAACAATATACATTATTATGTACATACTTAATGTTAAATAACATTTTTTATAACCTTCAAATATCTATCTCATTTAAAATTAAATTGTGGGTGGAGTATCCTTTCAAAATGTTCTCTTTTTATTTAAACGGGTTTCATCAGTAACACAACATGACGCTCTCTCGGCGTAGGTAAGGAGATATCAGATCGAGCTAGAAATATGGTATCATCCATGATAATTTTTCGAGCTGCGTTTTAATTTGAAACTCAAACAAAAATTTTTTTTTTTTATTGCTTAGATGGGTGGACGAGTTCACAGCCCACCTGGTGTTAAGTGGTTACTGGAGCCCATAGACATCCACAGCGTAAATGCGCCCCCCACCTTGAGATATAAGTTCTAAGGTCTCAAGTATAGTTAAAACGGCTGCCCCACCCTTTAAACCGAAACGCATTACTGCTTCACGGCAGAAATAGACAGGGTGGCGGTACCTACCCGTGCGGACTCACAATTTGCGGGTTTGATTTTTATTACACGATGATATTCCTTCACCGTGGAAGTCAATCGTGAACATTGGTTGAGTACGTATTTCATTAGAAAAATTGGTACCAGCCTGAGATTCGAACACCGGTGCATCGTTCAACACGAATGCACCGGACGGAAGTCTTATCCTTTAGGCCACGACGACTTCAAAAAATCCCTATTCTAAATATTTAAAGGTAATAGGATTTCATGATAAGATTACAATTATATGGATGAGGAATAAAATAATAATTCAAGATATAGACGATTAGGAAAAGCTTGTATAAAAACAACGCATTCCTCTCGGTTCAATGTGCTAAATTGCTTAAACATAGCTCTGGCGATGTAACACAATATGATACTTGGCCCAAATCGTGTCGGCGTGCTCCTTCAATTTGTTGAAACTGAATTAAAGAGCGGAGATGTCATAACGACTAATTGTGTCATAAGTTGAGTCATCTATTCACAGTCACAGACAACGAACACGGCTGGGTCATTTGAAAAAAATGCCATACTTCAATTAGCCGTTTAATATGTACATGTTTTTGTTGCTCACAGCCCCAAGCCGCTGGTTACGACTAAATTCTTTTCAATATTCGTCTAGAGAACGATACCTTTTTGAGTTGCGGAAATATCAAGTAGGTTGGTGCGTTGCAATCATGGATATTATCTGTGAACTGAGTTCAGTGGATTTAAGTAACACGAATGAAACATCTTTTAATGGATGGATGATGCTAAAAGAATGTGCTGTCATCGAGAATCGCTTATAGTCAATATTACTTTTAAGGTTATTCGACAGAAAACTAAACTCATCGACATAACTCAAAGAGTCAGTAAGGTGAAGTGGCAGTGGGCTGGCCATTATGCCGTAGAACTGACGATCGCTGGAGCAGACTGGTCCTCGAGTGGAGACCGCGCAGCGGAAGACGTAACGTGGGACGCCCCCTGGCTAGGTGGTGCGATGACCTCCGAACGGTGGCCGGCAAGAAGTGGATGAGGAGAGCCGTAGACCGGGCTCAGTGGTGTGGATTGGGAGAGGCCTATGTCCAGCAATGGACGACTGTAGGCTGTTGATGATGATGATGAAACAAAATGGAGAAGAAACTCGAGAATTTCGTGATTTGTTAGATAATACACATACTTTTGAACTGCAGTCAATATCAGAATATAAAAATTAACTACCTAGGTTCTATCTGTGCCGATTGTTAATTCTAAAATTCTTCGATTAATTCTTAAAATCATCTGTTAAAATTATAACAAAGCCTACCTGTTGTAATCCTTTTATTGCTTAAAGTTGTATTTTAAAGCTTTTTTAAAAACATATTTCATAATCAACAAGAATCATAACAAATATTATTTTAAGTGTAAAAATGTAATATAATCATAGCTGGGAAATCATACTATATTTTCTTAGCTAATATTATCATTCTTTGAAGTAAAAGTCAAAGTTCAGCGTGCTATTGAAAGGTGTATGTGCGGAGTTTCTTTGATAGATCAAATTAGAAATAAAGAAATGCGTCGAAGAACCGACGTTTTTTTTATTGTTTCGATGGGTGGACGAGCTCACAGCCCACCTTGTGTTAAGTGGTTACTGGAGCCCATATACATCTATAACGTAAATGCGCCACCCACCTTGAGATATAAGTTCTAAGGTCTCAGTATAGAAAAATTGAAAAAATATCATTGTTGAAGCCAATTACGTTTCTCGTAAATTAAGGTCCGTTTGGAATACCAAACTCACTTCTCACATCAACTGCGCTAACCAGCGTCTTCAATTGAACTAAATTACATTCCCTATTCGGAGATCCGCCCAAGATAGTTCTCTACTTCCGACACAATTCGTTTCGAGTCACCCGTTGCGTCACGTTGCGTTTCGTATGGAAATATACACAAATGCCATATAATCAGAGCCATGGCTGTGAGAATGTTACGCTCGGAATGTCTAAAAATTAGCGATCCGCGTTCAAAATAACCTGGAAGATTCGGTAAGATGATACTATATCAGAAAAGCCGAACATTAAACACCCAAGGTAGAAGGGAAAAGACCCGCCGGCCGGCCACCAAACCGTTGGTCAGATCAGATAACTGCGCTCACTGGACTCTCTGTTGCGACCGCCCTAAGGGAAGCCGAAAACTAAAGGAAATGGGAGCTGATGGTACAAAGAGCCACAAAGGGCTTTAAGAGACACGTTCAGCAATGAACTATGCGACTAAGAAGAAGAAACACATAAGGGTGAGTGCGTTTGATAACACGAAAATAGTCTGCTACCTGCTGTGCTAGCATGCAGGGGTAGGTTCTTTCATTGTCTAAATTTATATCACCATCCTACCGATTTGTGCTAAGTAATGAGTTCAGGCTTTAAAAGTGCGACAGTTGTTCTAGTCGTTATATAATTAATGTCGCCCTATATCTTAAGGTTGGTAGCGGCATTCACGATATGATATCTGTGAGCTCCAGTAGCCACATAACACCAGATAGCCTGTAAGCTGTAAGCCTGTGAGCAACAATAAAACAATTATAAAATACCAATACTCCACAATTTTTTATTTATTGCTTGGGTTCTTGGACGTGCTCACGGCCCTTCTGGTGTTAAGTGGTTATCAGAGTCCATAGACATCTACAACGTAAATGCCGCTACCTACCTTGAGATATAAGTTCTAAGATCGCAGTTTTTACAGTACAACGGCTGCCCTACCCTTCGAAGTGAAACGCATTAGTACTTCACGGCAGAAATAGGCAGGGTGGTGGTACCTACCCGTGCGGACTCAAAAGATGTCCTACCACCAGTACTTACGCAAAGGTTTGATTTTTACTACACGATGTTATTTCTTCACCGTGGAAGTTAATAGTGAAGTACGTATTTCATTATAAAAATTGGCACTTGCCAGCGGGATTTTGAACACCGGTGCATCGCTAGATACGATTGCCCCGGACTTCTTATCGTTCAGGCCACGACGACTTCGAAAGTACACGAAGAATTTTGTTTTAGTCAAATATTCCATCATTTTGGGTCAGCTTTGGGGGAGGCCTACGTCCAGCAGTGGACTACCGCAGGATGATGATGAAGCCTGTAAGTAAAGCAAACAACCTCCGCTGTCTAGAACTTGGGCTAATCTTATGCGAGCCACTAACTAGCAAGTCAGTTTCCACGTACACAGCAACATACAGGTGTTTTAAGTGCATTTAGATATTTTTTAAACAGGGTTCCCATCGATCGGGGCTATGACTAATTAATAGGTTACATAACAATTTGGTGGTTTTGTTGTTAACAGGCAGCCAAAAGTAGAAAAAGCAATCAATTCTCGTAGGAGGCGTAAAGTGCAGCCGCGGCGACGAATGAACATTCCTTTGGTTGTGACGGAGAACGCTAAATGTGGAAACGGCTTCTCTTAGAATAAAATTAACTTGGAGGGAATACGTTTTGTATCCACATGCAAAGGGTATCATAGACTAACTGAACATTTAATTAAGATTTATTTAAAAGTTAGTGTGATGAAGCTACTTTGGTTTTTGTGAAATCAAACATTTGCTTAACTTATTTTTTTTTTTATGTTATAAAAAAATTACGCTTACCACATAAAGACTATTTTTATATATATAAAAAAAAAACAAATATCATGTTTTCTCTACATCCAAAAATAACTTTGTCCTTAAGTCAAATAATAAAAATACTGATAGAATATATCCCCTTTCCATATGATCCTATCTCATTATTTCTTCAGTAAAATTTAACCGTTGTTTATGTAGAGACAATGTATCTACAGCGTTAAAATTTCGAGAATTTCTTTTTTTCTCCATGTTAGGCCGTGAGAATGGATCGCGTGCAGTCGCCACGTCTCATTAGGTAAATATTAAGATATATTCCTCTAACACAAACAGAATTCACTTTTGTTTTGAACTGTAGTAGACTAATCGAATTTCATTCTAAATTAATATACGCTAATGTGAATAGAAATGTTTTATCAATTAATTAGTCGATGATTTTTTTTTACATTCCTTTAATGTTTTTTTAGTGCGAGTCTTTTTTATATTTATGTTGGAATTCTCCAAACATACCTATGGAACTTGTTTTGTAACAATACTCCATTTATGTAGTTTTGAGCCCAGTTCATTACCTCAGGATTAAATTTGATGTAAAACACAAAGGAAAAACTAGCAACCTGTAACAATGCTGACGTACGAACCTATGCATAATTTGTTCCGAAAACGTATTGAACATTTATGTGTGTACAGTCAGTATCACAGCATCGAATAATATTTATATAAGAAAATGCAAAAATGTACTATGTAATTACGTAGGTATTTAATAAGACATTATTTGTAATCAATCAATTAGTCAAAATGGGGCTAATAACGGTTTTTTAAGTAAATGGAGTTGGCATTAGGAATATTCAGCAAAAAAATTGCTGCAGAAGACAGGTGGGCATAAAGCTCGTCTGGTGGTGAGTGGTTACTGTCGCTCGTGGACCTCAGCTAGGGCACAGCCACGGAATAGCTAAATAAGGTTATAAATAAGGTTACCTTATTTATCTATTCCGTGGGCACAGCCAAGTGTAACTACTTACCAGATAAATCTTTCAGCAATTTACATAAAAAGCACAAACATATTTATGGCACGGTCCCAACGATACACCGTTTTGTTAAAAGTAGATTAATTGTTTCGAAAAATTATGGCTGAGTACCCTATATATCTTGCCCTTCGTTTGGCTGCTAGTAAGGCCTGTTATAACCCGGTATTTATCTAAATGCCTTAAAGCATTCGTTTTGTCTGAACCGAATTAAAATACTATTGAATCTTCAACCTCGCCATTCTAGTCGGGTGGTGGCCTTAACTCTGTGATGTCTGTGATCTCTGGTAACCATTTCATACTAGGTGGGCCCTGAACAAGTCTATCTATATAAAGTTAAAAAAACTAGACGAGAATGTGCGCACAAGAAAATATGTTCGTCTATTTAATTTTGTTGTCAGTTCCCAAGGATGATATCTAATCAGTAGGATTTACCATTACGATTGCGGTTGTAAGACCCGGGACGTGTCCCAACGGTTCTCTCACGCGTTTTCCAACTAAATTAAATATTTAGAAGAACAGATGAGCTTCCTTTACGATAACGCTCTCTCACGACATTTTCTGTTCCATTGGAATGCTCTTAATGTTTACTTCATTTGTTTGTAAATTATGGAACTTTAATTATTTAACTTATAGAGTGGTGGTATCACAAGACTGACCATTTCAGGGTTATTCATGGCACATGTATTAGACATATTCATTATCCACGTATATTTGAAGCACGATTTTTTAGCACGTAATGAAAAGGTCATTTTCGAATTATTTATATGTATATTTAAACTGTTCACTATCCTGTACCAGCAGACAGTGAGGTATGTGTCAGGAGACAGTGATAGTTGAATTGATAAGAAGCGAGTACTCCAGGAGGGTGGTCGGCGGCGCACCGCTTTGTCGCATCTAGCTATGCGCACTGTCAACACGAGGCCTCCACATACTACAGACAACACAGTTTTTTATGCGCACATGTGCGCCGGGCTCGAGACAGACCGCCCAGACCACAACCCCCGACAAATATTTGTCTTCAATTCTAAAACGCTTAGAGCCTCACGGCTCTTCAAATCAATAAAACGGAACAAGTCAATCCAGTCTACCTACACACATTCTTCAATGAACACGAAACGAATTATCAACGTAATTCTCAATTTTTAAATGATTCATATCTCTATAAGTTTATACGTTCTTCAAGAACTAGACATTGAACAATTATATACACGTTGGTCCGTAAACATGTGACGGTTTCCATTAATAATGAAGGCCAATGATAGGACGACAGCATTCCTCAGTAAAGACGAATCGTATTGGTAATAATACCATGCCCGTCAAACTCTATATGAATAATTAGTCTATCTAAGGCTAAGCAGCATCTTAGTAACGATACAATCCATTAATTGACCGGACCTGCCGCTGAGCGAAAAAAAATTATATCTGATAAACCTGGTAAGTGTTTACTGTTTCTCACGAGCCGCGTCCAACCCTCAATGGCGCCTCGTTGATTGATAGTACCTTTGTTGACCTAAGCAACGTGAGGTTCAATCAATGAACTACCTTATTTCTATACCATAAAGTTCATAGTGTATTTGCATTTATGATCATATTTTAGTTGAAATTCCTCAATGTGTTTTATAAAAATAAACCTTATTGTTATGACCTAAAATATAAAATTGAATGTCTTCGATGATAATAGACTGGCCATTCAAGGAATTCTGCACCCTCATAACATGTACCTGTCCGCGGCCACCTCCAAAGGCGGCCACAAAAAAAAAACATAATGTTAATTTGTTACATCGGAAATATTTATGGTTTTAATAATAGCTTTGTTGTGATTGTTCAGTTTTATTACTGAAAATCGTCACTGGTTTGAAAACAGTGCGTTTTCGGTAAAACCGTTTTAAGTAAAAGTTTTGTTTTTTTTCTTGGGAATAAAAAGTCAGTGCATGTATTGAAGCGTAAGAAGACGATGCGAGCGAGGCGGGAGAGTCGGTCGGGCGTTCCCGCGGCGACCGCTCTGTAATCCCATAGTCGGTGTCAGCTTACGGCGCCTCTCTCGCCGCCGCAATTATCATATTCCACCTAAACACTTAATATTGTGCACGCAATTTCAAAAATAACTCTCGTCCGGCCCGACCCCAATCGTCCTTGATTTATAGTGTGCGGGGCGCCGCTACTTACATGTTTTACAAACGCGAATAAAGTACATTATAAAATTGTGAAATGTTGCATTGCCGAGCCAAATGTCAATTAGTATTTATGTTCGTCCGGATAAAATATTAAAATACATAATCCCGTGCCTTCAATAAATATTTAGAAATAACACTGATAATTCCACAATTCGACAAAGCATTACTAAAACGACATATCGATCGGTGATTTCATCATCTTATTTAGGTTGCTTACACAAACTCGCTTATTTATGTGCCCTCGAAACAAGAACACAATTTATGAATCAAATGTATGAATGAGTTAGCGTCTGGCGCTGTGGCCACGTGTCGACGTTCTCACGCCTTCCGACTGTGACTGCTTTTTATCGGAGCACCATTTTTCGAAGCGATGTGTCGCGTGGGTTACATGTGCGGATCCCTCGAGGATCGACCCCCCCGACGTACCATATGGCGCCATCTCGCTAATTACTCCATCGTCTAACGCACTTACAGCGATCATACAACGCTCACCTAGAGCTAAGAGTCAATGACTCTTCAATGACGCTTAAATTATAATATAAATTATCCGTGCTCTCCGTCGGAAAAGAAACGAATTAATGACATTGAAAATTCTACTATTGCGACCGAACTTGTAGGTAGGTAGACGGAAATAAAAACTAGTCACAATAAAAATAGATACCTAAGACGGTTTGTATTCATGCGTGCAAATTGTTTGAATCAGCAGCAGACGTTCGCCTGAACAAAGTTAATGGTAAGTTTTATTTTTGTTCGCCATTAGCTTAACAAACGAGCATCACGACTTGAGACCTGATTGGTCCGAATCTCAGCCAACATAATGAATACTTCAATTTGGACAACAAAGACTAAACTATGGATCTATATATTATCTATATATTAATACGTGAAGCAAAAACTTTGTATCCCTTTGTACGAAAATTGCGCAGACGGAGGAGTATCAAATTTTCCACACTTATAGAGAATATAGAGAAGAAGTGCACAATGCTAATATTTTTTTAAATTATGCATTTGTAATACATTAAATCAATAAAGAAAATATTACACACACTACCATGTATTTGACGCACACACGCATTCATACTATTTATTTATTGTCAAACTTTTGATATTTTTCTATGGTGTAATCTTGGCGAAATTTGTGATTATAGAAGTATAATAAATAGTCTTTGAAAATAGAATAGTGTACAAACTTATAATTTCAATTAATTATAGTCGAATACCGACTACCAGGCGACCACTAGCTTACATTATTACATGTAAGTATCTATGTTAAGGCATTAGAAACTGTAGGCGAAAGCTGTCGTCGGCAATTATTGTTTTACGTTGAGGATTTACAATGTACAGTAGGGAAAATGACCATATTAAATTATTAGGTATGGACTACAGTAATGCCACGAGTGTGGTCACCCAACCGGCCTTCAACGCTGACAGCTCTATTTCAAGCTTCGATTGAAAATGTACATGCTTCGATCAACAATAGCAGCTGTTGACCGAAGTGTACATGTCATGGTAATGGAGTTCATTCCAGATACTGATGGTAACGACGTTGCCCAACAATTCCTTGAATTTCCATGAGGGTTATGACATTGTAGTAAGATTAAAAGTACAAAAAGCATGGTCGCGAACTCTGCTCCGGTGGCGGGTGGTGCGATGACAAACAGAGACGCTGGACACAAACAAAAGCATCTTGATCTTTTTTTTTATTGCTTAGATAGGTGGACGAGCTCACAGCCCACCTGATGTTAAGTGGTTACTGAAGCCCATAGACATCTACAACGTAAATGCGCCATCCACCTTGAGATATAAGTTCTAAGGTCTCACGTATAGTTACAACGGCTGCCCTACCCTTCAAACCGAAACGCATCACTGCTTCACGGCAGAAATAGGCAGGGTGGTGGTACCTACCCGCACGGACTCACCAGTCCTTGTACCACCAGTTGCTTTGTATTTACATTGAGATAGTTTACGTACATACATTATATTGTGATGCCCCCTGGCCCTAAACACGTCATTACGGATCCTCCCGATCCATTAACGGTGCTTTTAGGTACCTCAAGCACCAGTCACCGTTCTCGCCGATCCCGTCGCTTGTGACGAATAGCTCGACGAGTAAATTAACCCATAGACACAGCCCACTGAGTTTCTCGCCGGATCTTCTCAGTGGGTCGCGTTTCATATCCGTTGGTAGATTCTGCGAAGCACTGCTCTTGCTAGGGGCAGTGTTACCAACACTCCCGGTTTGAGCCCCGTAAGCTCACCTACTAGCTCGGTGACTCTAGAATAATAACCCCTCGAGGTTACTAGAATAGGTAAAAAAATGCTTCCTGACCAACACATTAACAGCCCACTGAGTTTCTCACCGGATCTTCTCAGTGGGTCGCGATTCCGATCTGGTGGTAGTTTCTGCAAAGCACTGCTCTTGCTAGGGTGCGTGTTAGCTAATTATCTCGGGTTGAGCCCATGAGCTGACCTACCCGTCCGGACGTAGCTGAAATAGCCCCTTAGGCTACCCAGCAAAAAAGTAAAAAAGATCACCATTCTTAAAAAAAAACTATGTCTCTTATATCTACAATTATTTTAGTAACATAAACATTTCAATTTAAATTACTAAAAGTATAGTAAGCTTACGCTTTAATATTTAACTAGATAATCATCACACAGGGCAATCATTATAAATAATACAATTTAAGGTGTCTCTAAGCGGCCGCGGGCATATCGTGCCGAAAATTACTAACATTAAGATCTTGTTCTCATCTCTTACTTAGTTATTATATCGCTTTTTTAAAAGAAATTAATAGGTTTGCTAATGCATAATCGAAACATTATCTAGTGTGAAAAAAGTTTTTTAGTTATGTTTGTGAGCCCGCACGAGTAGATACTGTCGTACCGGTGCCTAGGCGATCATCATCATCATCATCATCATCTGCCAGTCTGCAGTGTCGAGGGATTCGCCTTGTCATCGCGGACTGGGTGAATCTTGAGCGAGAGTCTCTCAGCTTCTGGGCAAATATTTACTATACAGGTTTCTTCAAAAAGTACCTGCATCGTATCGAAGGATCGTGTGGCAAAAAACTTCACGTAAGTCTACTCGGATGTGCGGGAAATGACATTAACATTGATAGTATACTGGTTTAGATTTACAGAAATCAGTGAAAACATTGCCGATACTGATGGTTAAAAGAAAGCAAAACAAAACAATTAACTATACTATTACGTGTATTTGATTAACTTACAAAATCACACAAATATTCCAAGTTAACAAGTTGAAATTAACATTGTCATGATAATTGTCGATAAATCAAACCATACCCAAGGTTTTGAATTCTTTAAGAATAGTCTCTCGCATGAACTTCAATTGGCATTTATTGGCAATCATTGGCATTTGGTAAAGCGCGATGCTTGTGACAAATCGACACTTTTTTTTTTTTTTTTTTGTCAGGAGGAAATCGCCGGACTTCCGCCCTTCACTGGGGATGGAGGGCGGGGCATGTCGGAGTCGAACCGACTAAAACCTCCTGTCTCTCAACAACCAACGTCCAAACCTCGCATGAGACAAAACTCATGAAAAGGCAAAAGGGGGAAAGTGAAGCGTTTAGTGCGGAGCACATCTCTCCCATCACCCTCCCCCTTGGGACGCCGGACTGGCGGTCGTCGGCGCCACGACCACCAGCCCTCTCGGTCGGCAGGCTATCCGAAGCCCGCCTAGATGGCGCCGGTTAGAATGGTCTATCCTACGGAATACCCCGCTGGGTCAGAACCAGCGTGGGTTGAGGATAGCCGGCCTTCCATCACCCGGATGCTCATAAAAGATGCGCATAAAACGCGTGCAGAGCAGCTTGCACGTCGTCTTCTTAGGCCCCCTTCGTCGGTCCCCAGGCCGACATGTGAGGGGACCCGAAACACTTAGAGGGCCAGGGCTTGGGCGATATCCGCCTCCCTGGCCCCCGCTCGACGGCGGCGGGCCTGTGCGTCTCTCACGCGCCCCGCCGCCTCCTTCTGCGAGATGGTGCACTCGCAGAAGTCGAGCATCGCCTTCCACGACTCGTCGTCACCGAGCATCGATGCCACAACACTCGGCAACGACAAGTCGTTTCCTATTTTTGCGACGAGGACACGGCGCCACCCCTCCCATGCGGGGCAGGCGACGAGCGTGTGCGAGCGTGTCCAAGTCGCAACCACAATGGTGGCACTCTGTCGTCGGCTCGGCTCCGATCCGGTGCAGGAACTCACCGAAGCAACCATGCCCAGTGAGCACCTGCGTGAGCCGGAAAGTGAGGCGTCCTCTGTCACGATTCACCCAGTTCACAAGAACTGGGCGAATCGCCTCGACGGTCCTACGACCAGCCGAAGGATCGGCCAGCCGTCTAGACCATGACTCCAGTACGGACCGCCGAGATTGGGCCCTCCGCGCTCTGACCACACTGGGGCTGGGACGCGCCACGCCCCGTACACGAAGGTCAGCCCGCCACTGATAGTCAGCAGCGAGCGCCTCCGCCTCCAGGACCCAAGGCGGCGTCCCAGCCAGTACACACGCCGCCTCGAAAGAGATGGTGCGATAACCACGGATGACCCTGACCGCGATGGTGCGTTGCGGCCGTTGCAGCAGCTTCGCTACCCCCACGGCCAGGGACTGGCCCCACACGGGCGCCCCGTATAGGGCCATTGATCGCACCACCCCTGTATAGAGACGGCGCGTCACCTGGTCAGGCCCCCCAACATTGGGAAGGAGCCGGCTTAACGCGCCGGCCACCCCCAACAAACGAGGGACCAGATTCTGAAAGTGAGCACGGAAGGTCCAACGACTGTCTAGAATGAGGCCGAGGTACTTCAACTGCACCCCGACCCCGATACGGACGCCTCCAACCACGAGACAAATCGACACTAACAGCTTCTCGGCGAATAGGACAAACTATACCGACGTAACAACATAAATAAAAATCTACCTATGTTACTACCAACCCTAACACGAAGGGGTCGAATTCTGAATTGTATTGTACAATGGCTACCCTATGCTTCCCACTAGAACGCAATTGCATCGTGGCAAACCAGTTGACGGCAGTAGAATGGTGGTATAACACAGAAAGCGCTGCTGCTCATTCTATAAGGACTCCTTTTATTTATTATTAAATATATGGGTGAATGTGTGCATGGCCCACCGGTTGTAAAGTAGTTACTGAAACCCGCTCCCACCTTTAGTCATGAGATCGAAATCTCAATAATCTTTATTAACGACATTTGATAAGATTAGTGTATTGTCTAAAATATCTCGTGGGACACCTAAAAGGCTTCCAGTAAGGAGCTTGGAAATCTTAAGGATAGTGGTTAAGAAATATGTACATATATCCAATTTGTTTATAATGTGAAAAAAAAAACTGATTTTACTCATTTATGCAAAGAAGTGAAGTGCCTCTTCATTGGCCTTCGTAGGATTACTCGGACATATACTGGTATATTATATGATATCATACATAAATCCACTAATCCCTAATATCTAGGTGAGCTTCATTCATTCACTTGGTACGACTCCAAACGACGTTCTTCCCTGAAATTTTCTACTCATAAAAGAAATTTCCATTGCTTACTCTCTCACTACTTAAGTTTGGCTTTGGCTCACTTTTAAAATGTGGCTAAATTTGCGTTTGGTTGAAATTATAATTTGAAAGTCTCTCGTCTTTTTCAAAAGCACAATATTATATATCATTGCTGCTATATAATTTTTGCTTTAATACTTACTTTAATACTTAAATCTGTTCTTCAATATTGCTGACAACACTGGTTTTGTGCACGTGGATTTATGACATTTATTTATTTGCACATTTTGTATAAATTTCTTTTAACTGACACGTTCAATTTAATAATTGTGTTATATGTTTTTGTGTATAAATAAATAATTAATTAACAAAATTTTCGAACAGAAATGTGAAATAATTAAATAAATTCTCGACACTAATAGAATAGTTACTATTCTCATGACTGTAGCCGATGTGATTCAATTTTCCGAGCACTTTATTTGTGACAACGAAAACCGGATTCCTTATAATTGGAACTAAGGCATACCTAACAATTCAGTTCACAATAGACCGCTTAGTTCGTTGTTTGCCATCTGTCGCTCAAATGTGGGGTCAATATCCTCAACAAATGTAGCCTTGTTCTTACACTGTTAAAATGTCAATAAAACATTTAAATTCGTCCTATCTAATCGTTGTAGTTACAATTTTAATTTATCTAACGTTATCAAATCGCTCATTAAAATGTTTATTCATATCTGAAAGTAGTTATCGAACACTTTTAAAAATCAAATTAATTATAGACTTCACGTTGATTGACATTTTCATTAGGTTTCATTGCCAGAAGGTACCTAGCTAAAATGAACTAAATTCCTACTCGCGATTAGCTATTATCATGGCAACAATTCATCGCTTGTGTACTTTCCAATCTCAAGACGTCAATAATATTATGCCTTTCAGTAAAACTGAAAACGCAACGGTATCTGTCGAAGGTTTGAAGTCCAAATCGATCAATATAATCTTACAGGATATCGCCGTTTAAAAATGTTGGGAAAGACTCAATTATAATGTTGGATTTGATAAATACGGTGTTACTTAATTCATCAATCCTTAGGATATTATACAATGAACTTACAGTTTTTTTTTTTTATTCCTACCTAAGCTGATAGCCTCGAGAGGCTGTTTGAGCGTCGCCTTAACTAGAAGGTGAGCTCCACGGGGCTCAAACCTGATGACGTTACGAACCCTAACAAGAGCCGTGCTTCGCAGAATCTACCACCGGATCGGAAACGCGACCCACTGAGAAGATCCGGCGAGAAACTCAGTGGGCTGTGTCTGAGGGGTTACAGTTGGACAAATTATAAGGAAGAGATCAACACTACTATTATCACATGATACTACACAGATTTTATTTACAAAAAATATTGGTGTTTCCTTACAACAATGACTTCGAACACTAGGGTCTAGGCTTGATCCGGTTCGGTTTGCATAAGGTACATTTCAATAAGGAGCAATAAACAAAGCAATTTGTTGGCGGTGACAGTCCCGGACGACATGAACGCAAGCGTCACGTCTCCAAACGACGGTTACCATGCGTTCTAAATACTGAGAAATTTGATTACCATAAAAATATCAAATTTTTTTAAACTTCAAAAACATTCGAAAATAAATGTACTTCATACATTGTTAGACGTATTAATATTTATCTACCTATTTTATTTGCTATCATGGCATTTCGGTTTATATTGAAATATCTTGTTATGAAAAACGCTTAATGAAAGCTAATTGAGTACTAATTAATCGTTGGTAAAAAAATTATTCAAACATCTGTAAACAGTAATTGAATTTCATTTGTGCAGGACAAAAAACGGTTCGTTGTGCTATTTATGATTCAAAATTCGTAGGGCCATCGATAGCGCACGCCATCATTACTGGAATCAACGTGACACGAAATTTATTGTAAAATTAAATATGCATCGCTATGGCAAAGTCTTGTACCGATTTTATTCGTTTGTTTTAATTCTGTAATTGAATCTTTTTCTAAAGCTCTTTATGCACTTGTTCAAGATTGGATATCTCCAACGTTGCACGTCTCCTTGGGGTGGAGCCGCAAGTCTTGTTGTAACGTTGACTGCAGGAACCGCCCTACTCTATCCAGGTTCTGGCTACGGGCAGAGATCCGACGTTAGGCTTCAGAATGCAAGAGGAGTCGTTTGGAGCGGTAGGGGCCGTCGTGGGCCTGCGGTTTGCTCCCAACATCTGCAGACCATCAAGCCCCATATACCTCATAGGTTTTCACAATCTCCTTAGCAAGACTGACGACTAAGCACTATTTTTACGGCTTAATCTCGCATTTGATCATTTCATTTTATTTCTAGCCTTTGGAGGACGTTACAATTTTCACCGTAAAAGCTAATTAAATTAAACTGTAAAAGTAGTTTTAATTGTGTCTGCACCTCGCGAAAACCGAAGAAAATACTAAGATTGGCGAAGCATATTAATACGATCACGTAGATTCTTGTATTTTCTAAAGTTTTAGGCATCATAGACATATTATGCTTAATAAAATAGTGCAATTGAATCTCAGGTTTATTATATTCATTCGGTTAAAATAGATTAATTGATAAAAAAGTATTATTGACTTCTTTTTCTCCCCTCCATGGTGTTTCCCAAGCGCTATGACATGTCCTTCTTTAAAAGAGGCTTGTGGAGAGTATTAAGCGGTATGCAGCGGCTTGGCTCTGCCCCTGGCATTGCTGAAGTCCATGCGCGACGGTAACCACTCACCATCAGGTGGGCCGTATGCACGTCTGCCTACAAGGGCAATAAAAAAAAACAGGATCTTGCAGTATGGTAATCTGCTCTATTTTATTATTTACATTGTCATGAGTGTCACCCTACACGAGGAGCGTAACCGGTGCTTCCTGCGGTCAAACTCAATTAAAACTCATTGTAGGGCCGTGCGAACTGCCCGCCGCTTCTTGTACGTGAGCATCTAATGCAAGAAGAAATGCAGGCATAATAGCTTTATATATTTTTACTAGCTGACCCGGCAGACTTCGTAGTGCCTCAATCGATAAATAAAATACCTAAATTTTGTATAAAATAAACTTAAAACAAACAAAAGGAATCCGTCCGACGGAGGGACACATCAAAGGAAAAACAAATGTGTTATTTTTATGTAAATCCGAGCATTTTCATATTTACAAATAATTCAAGACCAAAATTAGCCAAATCGATCCAGCTGTTCTCAAGTTTTAGCGAGACTAACGAACATCAAATCATTTTTATATATATAGAAAGATAGATAGATAGATAAATTAACAATTTTTTAAAGTTGACGGGTGGTAGGATGACTTTTGATTCCGCACGGGTAGGTATCACCATTTTGTCTATTTCTGTTGTGAGGCAGAAATGCGTTTTGGTTTGAAGAGTGAGGCAGCCGCTGTATTATTAAAATTAAGATTTAGAGCTCTTGTCTCAAGGTGTGTGGCGGCATTTACGTTGTAGATGTCTATGGACTCCGGTAACTACTCATCACCAGGAGGGCCGTGAGCTCATTCACCCATTTAAGCAAAAATAAGGGTTCTAAAACTTTCTCAAGGTCAAAATAGTTTACAATTTATTTACGTCTTTACAGTTGCAATCAGAAACCACGTGATATCTTGAATCGAAGTTTTTATTCTGAAAATTGACGATTCTGTTTTGACGATAAACTTCATCCTAAATGCTCAAAGAATAGGTTAACTTAAAAATAATAACTCTTTGTTATTTGGAAGTTATAAAAGTATACGTTATTAAGACATAAAATTTTAAAGCACATGCATCTACGTACGCTACGGTAATAAATAAATAAAAAGGATTTTTTTATATCTTTATTGGTTACGACTGAAGTTCTCATTACACTACTGTTTAGCTGAGGCATAATTTAACTAAACTTCAAATGTGCTTGTTAATGTCCTGTTTTATTATTATTACTTTGGGTTGACTGGCCTACACTACTAAATATGCGACTTATACTAAAAAAAAAAAATTACAGTTATTAAATCCCAACTAAAAGTTGCCGTGTAATCATTTGATGCAGGAAGTTGAGCTCTTCCGTAGTCTCAAGCGATCTTTATTTGCACTTCTCAACACACTAGAATGGTAATAACAGAAAGTATTTGTCCCTTTTTAGTTTAAATAATTTTAAAACGTTCACAACGCGAATGCCGCCACCGTATTTGAAACTTGAGGTCGTTATATATTCAACTCTGTTGTTGAATTGGCTTTCAAACCAGAACGTAAAAGTACTTCACCACATAAAGTAGTTAGGTGTGAATAGACTTTTGTATAATGACAAGGTCTTTCACTGTTGAAGTTAAACCACGTATACAATCTTTAGGTGGATCTATATCCAGCTAAAGATTGACATGGACACTATTGTCAGGCGATGGCGAACTAATGGCACGCTATTTAATTATTTGAGCACGTCAACTATCGAACCGATTTGCACTTTAGTACAAAGTAACAAAGTCCACTATAAAAGATTAAGAACAAACGCGGTTGAGCTTACTTTACGAAGTCCTGTTTTAACCAAAATATTCATATTTCTTTAAAAATAAGTAACATTTAATGTTCGGTTTGAAATAGTTTGGCGCACGACTCCAATTTAGAATGGATTCAGCAGGAATACCTTTACCAGAATCCAGGACTGTGACATATTTCTTACAGCCTTAATGTATGCTATCTTATACGTTTAAACGAGCAATTCTTGTATATTAATATAGCGACCCGCCCTCGCTTCGCTTCGGAAACATTAAAACACACATGACACCAAAAAAAAAATAAAAAAAATAAAAAAAAAAGTAGCCTATGTTCATCAGGGACAATGTCGGCTTCTAATGGAAAAAGAATTTTTCAAATCGGTCCAGTAGTTTCGGAGCCTATTCGAAACAAACAAACAAACAAATATTTCCTCTTTATAATATTAGTATAGATATACTTATATAATCTGAATCTCGGAAACGGCTCCAACGATTTTCATAAAATTTAGTATATAATATACAAGGGATTTCAGGGGCGATAAATCGATCTAGCTACGATTTATTTTCAGAAAATGTTTTTTTTATTCGTGTTTTCAATAATCAACTCTTCCCGACATCTATTGGCGAATAATAATACTATTTTTCTTAATTGAGGGCAACTAACCGCTTTAAAGTCACAACAAGCTGGCGTTATAAAAAAGAAACCGAGTAAAGCTCGGTCATCATCTAGTTTTTTATTTAAACTGCAACAACAGAAGTCGCACTAATGTTATTTTAATTTTAATTACGTGGCAAGCTGAAACATTCGTTAGTATACAGTGCCAAATCTATTTATTTTCGGTACAATCATAATGAAATAGTTACAAAAAGAATGGTTGTTTTTTTTTGTTTTTTCAAAATCAAGTCTTTTCCACAGAGAACAAACCAGAGATTTTGCCTTTGCAAAAAAAAAAACAAAAAGACTAAAGAACCTTACATAATTGCTTTTTTTTGTTTAAAACACTGCTAAATAATATTGTTCTTTTATAAATAGCACCTTCATATATCAAAGTTCACCATTTCTGGTCAATATACTCACTTAAAACTTAAGTAAATGTTTCTTAAAGGCTTGTCTAAGATGCTACTAGAGGTTTGAAAAGCTAAGTTCATGATATCCACGAGCGACGAACAAACATTACCCTGGTCGTTCGAAGGCAATAAAAAAGTTAAGTTATTTCTTTCAAAAACAGGCGTAAACAAATTGCACTAAAATTGTTTACGCCTGCAATTGCACTGAATTAAGACTGTAACATATTCCAACGCATTCACACATCACTTGTTTGAAATAAAACACTCAATTACATGAGTAATGTCCGTAATATTCGTGCAGTAACTCTAATAACTGTATGAATTGTTAAGATAACGCCCCCATACCGGCTGCGACCGACATTGCGAATTGATAAGAGTTTATTTTTATGTAATATACCGATTCTCTAGTATGTTACACTGAACGAATTATCAAGATTGTTTTGTTGGCTTTTATTGTATTCAACACAAAATCGTAATAAAATGGATATTATAAAATTTAAGTTATCAATGAAATCAAAAATGTTTTCATTCTTCAAATGATCTCTTAAAGACGTATTTCTTTCAATAGAATGATGCAAGCTTCACGATTAGTAAGAACGGCGCTCCGCTTTGGCCGGCTCGGCATTACAGCAAGAAGTGTATTCGCACTGACTAGACGTGGGGCCCGCGTTCCCTGCCGTCGTCTGGTATCGACTCAAGGCTTCCGAGTCATTGCCACGATTTAGTTGCAGGCCGTTGAATTGCTTCCACGAGAATATTTTGAAACGTTCAAACATAACTTTGAAATCTAATTTTGGAATTTTCACAAAATAATACAAACGATGACCTTAAGTCGAATAGGGAATAGTTTAGCATATTATTATCAGGGAACGATGATAATTTGTTGAGCTTAGGAATTACCTGGTTTTAGATATTCATAAATCGCTCACGGAAGATAAAGCGAAAGTTGAAGCCAATATCCACGCGTCAGTTGTTTTCTAATTGTTACATTGTAGAAATTTAATAGAGATATTCAATTCATATTAAGTTATCTTTTTTATGTTCAACTTGTCAAAGTTCAACAGTATCAAACTACTCGTTCTCAGATCGGCGTGTAATTTGCACATATAAAAACAACGTAACATTAAATAACAATACGACAATTTGTATTTGTACCTAATCAACAATCATATCCCTGTAACACAGTTTATTTAACCGATAAGTAGTCTTTTTTTCTCTTGCTTCCGCATTTGACCGAATTGTATACCGTCTGAAGTTGTTGTAATTGAATAAAACTTCTCAACTACAGGAAGCGAAGGTATATATTCAGTATTAAATTGCAACAACGACAACTATTATCATTGCCGCTCGGCAAACGACATCTTAAACCGCAAACTGTATTTTAACCTCTAAATATGCAGTTAACACTTCAAATGTGTTTTTCCTTGTTGGACAATTCGTTTCAATATATATTCATAGAAACATTATGTTTTGATCTGTCTTATTATTAGTAGTTCTTTTGCATTCATTCCACTATCTTATCTTACAAGCTCTATAGCATCCTAATATTGCAATGTAGGAAGCTTCATAGGCGTGAGAAAAGAAATGCTACATGACACTTCTGTGAATGATTATGATTTCAGCCTTTGATTATATACACGATTTCAGCGTTGTATTAAATTTGGTATAAGATGTAATTATAGCTCTCTAGAATTGAGATATATGTAAAACATACAAACAAAATCTTTCCTACTATACTTTCAGTAAGAATAAAACGCACAATCCTGTTCTTTTATAAATAGAAAATACACAAAGCAAATATAAAACTCGCTTTACAGGAGTTCTCCGAGACCCGATAAGAAAGCGAGTTCCCGAAATAGAGGCCTCTTTTATTATTCAAGGAACCGATCCGAACTGGTTTTGTGGATTCCGAGGCGCCTAATTCAATTCAAATCCTTAAATTTCTACCCACACTCCCGTCTAGTGCGTAGAATGAAGAAAAAGAAACCCTATTGCTTAAACTATGCTAGCACTTAACTTTTATCTTAGTCCCTAGGGACTGGGCGGACAATTATCGTATACTTCAACCCTTGGCATCGTTTGTGTCAAATCTAATTTCAACACACAATTGAAATCGAATTTAGGTTATTGATATAAAGTCATTAATAGCCAAGGCCACCCGTGGTTTTCCTTTCAATTCCAGCTTTATCAATAGGTTACTAATTGAGACCTCTATCCTCGTACAACGATTACGAAAACAAGGAAATAACAATACAATGTAAGCATCTCATGATTTGGGTGTTATCTTTTGCATTAATTTGGTGCCCTATTCCATAAAGTTATCGACATCGCTAAGGAAGCATCTGCCGAAACCTTGGACTTCGATAATAAGCGGCAGATAAACGTAATCCTTAGGGTTCACGGCCACGCTGCGGGGGAACATGAAAAGAAGTCGTCCTCCGTAAATTTAACCACATGGCTCATTTTGTTGTAAATTGTTTCATAATAGCTTTACAGGATACAATGAACTCTGTATCGGGAATCATATTGCTGAAAATAGTTTAGATAACATCTGATAAATGTAATTAACGTTTTTTATTAACACCAAATGTTACAAATACATATTTTTCAATATTTATCGAAAACCGTTTTTGAACCGAACAGACAGATTATGTTGGCGTTGAATTTTTACAACATCCTGTTTTTTATTGGCTTACACTGGCTGACGTGTAAACGGATTATCGTTTTGCTCTCGCTATGTCATTAACAATGTTAATTGTATATAAACTATATAATCGAGTAAAAGCCACACACAGTCTGGTCTGGTCTCAAACTAGCATTCCCTATACACTTAAATACATTAAAATGTATACTCAGATAGATATAAATCGCGAATTTATTATTGTCATGTATACTATATGTATATAGCTATTTATTACAATACTGACGACGTGAGCACTCGTGAACATATTTGAATTTTATTTTCTATTTAAAAAATGGGACATCCATTCTACAAGACGATAGATATTTCGATTCCAATTAACTAGGTGAGGCGCGCCATTCGAGTTCGTGTGTTCGGTAATCACTTAATGCCAGATGGTCAACCAGTATGTCCGTGTACAGAAAATTAAAAAAAATAACCTAAAATTACGTAAACAGCGATATTTTATCGCTTAATATCGTCTGGCTTCAAATTAGTTGTTTATATTGCATAACGTTGCGTTGTTTTTTGGAACCTCTAGGTCTGCGGAGGGACTTCGGTTCCCTCTGTATTTTGTACCGTATGTTCCATGGGGAGTGCCCTGAGGAATTGCTCGAGATGATACCGGCATCTCGTTTTTACCATCGCACCGCCCGCCACCGGAGTAGAGTTCATCCATACTACCTGGAGCCACTGCGGTCATCCACAGTGCGTTTCCAGAGGTCTTTTTTGCCACGTACCATCCGGCTATGGAATGAGCTCCCCTCCACGGTGTTTCCCGGCGCTATGACATGTCCTTCTTCAAACGAGGCTGTGGAGACTATTAAGCGGTAGGCAGCGGCTTGGCTCTGCCCCTGGGATTGCTGAAGTCCATGGGCGAAGGTAACCACTCACCATCAGGTGGGCCGTATGCTCGTCTGCCTACAAGGGCAATAAAAAAAAATCAATTTCATATTCAAAAAATATTCAATGATACAATAAAAAATGTGGCTGGTTATTATTAGTAAACACATAAACGATGTATTCCGGATTGTTAAATAGGAAACAGCATTGTAGTTCCTTAATGAAATCAATTAAATAGACGAATTGCTCGTTCCCACGATGACGAGGCGTTAAGGCATTAATAATGACCTACACTCGGTCATTAAATACTGTGTTCAACTACGTATCGAAAACTTCGCCCGGCTTTAACTTGTATTAATACCTATTGAAGAACCGGTTGCTTGGTTCCGATGGCTCTGAACGGATCAAAGACACTGATTTCAATATTGTACAATATTGGTAAAACACACACACACACACACACACATATTAGGCACTGTTACGTAACATTTTACTGTTTTTCAGATAAAATCGAATCGCAATTTAAACATTTTATTGTTAAATGCAGTTTTTAAAACATTATCTGCGATGAATACTGTTAGCTTGCTAATTAATTGGCTAACTATTGGCTATTATTGGTTATACACAGACAACGCCTAAAGTAAAATTTTACATTTTTACAGTAATGTAAAATTAAATAGTAAAGCCACTTTAAATATTATAATATATTTAATTTCACTTTATTTATGATATTAACGAAGGCTTCCGATAAAATAGAACAGTCCAAAAAATGTTATTAACAGTCGTGGATGCATAGAAAAATATCCGTCAAGTTTCAGAAAAATAACTGATGTTTTTGTGTGCGTGAAGTCGTCGTGGCCTAAAGTATAAGACGTCCGGTGCATATCTTGCGTTACACCGGTGTTCGAATCTCGCAGGCGGGTACCAATTTTTCCGATGAAATACTTACTTAACAAATGTTCACGATTTCACGGCGAAGGAATAACATCGTGAAGTAAAAATCAAGCCCGCAAAATTATAATTTGCGTGATTACTGGTGGTAGGACCTCTTGTGAGTCCTCACGAGTAAGTACCACCCTGCCTATTTCTGCCGTGAAGCAGTAATGCGCTTCGGTTTGAAGGGTAGAGCAGCCGTTGTAACTATACTGAGACCTTATAACTCATATCTCAAGGTGGGTGGCGCTATACGCTGTAAATGTCTATGAGGCTCCGGTAATCACTTAACTCCAGGTGGGCTGCGAGCTCGTCCACCAATCTACGCAATAAAAAAAATTTAAAAAAAGTGACAACAGTAATGTCACAAAAATAGATGCACCAAAAACATATCACATAAGAAACGCATGGTTATCATTTATCTAATCTGTCATTTATTAATCAACATGGCAATTTGCATGTATTTTAGTTCCTTGAATTCGATTTTGTGTTTGAATTGCCGTTCCTATGCAAATGCTGAATCATATCCATAATTAATTTTTTCTAAGAAATAATATTAGTAAAGAAGTTTAACATGTACTAATAACGATAATTCTTGATAACGATGAAGCAATAATCATAATAATAATGAGACTAGTAATAATAAAAATGTGGTGTCGTGGGACACCAGGTAGGAACGAAGTTCCTACGGCTAATGTAGAATCGACACAATTTGCAAAAAAAAAATCGTGCTCAATCTTATGTAGGTTTTCTTGATTTTTTCTCTTAAATTTTGCTGATTAGTTTTTATTTAAGTATAGGAAAGTATTTAGGAAATTCAGTATTTTAGGAAATAATAAATTACGTAAAATAGAAAGAGAATGGATGAGAGAACGAAAAGAAAGAGGGAGAAAGAGAAAGGTATTATACACTACTCGCTTGTGTATGCGACTGTCGCGCCTGCGCACGTCTCATTTAACGGTTTTATTCCACGCACTTTTTTCCACGGATTTTTTCTTACGGTTTTACTATCACATTTTTTTCAGTTCGGTCGCGCAGCAAAATCCCTATCCCCTCCAAGCCTGCCGTAAGGAACTTCGTTCCAATAAATAATTACTAATATAAAAGTACCTTACCTTAACTTTCCAAAATTCCCAAAAAAAAATTGGAGTTTTATTGTGTTGGTTGTTGTAAAATGATATTTTCTTTCATAGTATTGCTAAATCAAGGTTGTAGTAACAATATGTAAGTACTTAACTACTAGTTTCAGGAAAAGATATATAATTCAAAACGAGCGTTTTTTTATTGCTATACGGCTACGGAATATCTCATGGTATCCATGACACAATCGTCATCACAATCACAATCTCAAGGTGTGTGTGATTCGACAACGGTCGCTAAAATTATTTTATGCTTCCGGTATTATATAATAAAAGTAGATATATTTGAAGGAATTATTAGTGGACCACCTTACATTAAAATTACTATAAGATATAATCATAGATATAGTAACACACACATAAATTAGGTATTTATACAGTTTTTATGGCTTAATCTCGATTTTTTTTATTGTCATTATAGTATTGTTGACGTTTCGAGTGCTTTACTGTTTTAGTTGTAAAGGAGGACAGTAAATAAAGCGAGATAAAACTGTAAAAATACTTTTAGTTACGTCTACCTATTGCTAAAACCGAAAAAAACTATTGAAGATGTTAGATCGAGCTCTGACAGCACCGGTATATCTTACTCACAGTAAAATCAAAGTATAATCGAACTAAAGAGATTAAATTAGAGTTAATTACGAATATATTGAGATTAATTTGCAGCACATACACAAGCGTGCGTCTAAATATCATTTGGAATCAGTTGAAACTAATCGAAAAATTTGCGAGCCATAACACGTTACCATATCAGACACTCAGAGCGAATCGGGCCTGTAACACGCTACGGAAAGCTCAAAATAACCGGAACATTAAGTGGCCAAGTACTTATTAATCGGACAATCATTTGGAGACAAAACATTTTGGACCGTACGCGTTTCCCACGGGGCGGGTGCCGACGAATATTCCGGTTTTTGCCAACTTGAATGTTTGTTGTCAAATTAATCTAAAGCCACTTAGTATGCGCCATTGGACTAGTCGAACGACTATTCATTCATAACGGTTGGAATGCTAGATCGCTCGTGGGCTGCCTCGACCGACCTTCGCGTCGGCCGGCGAGCAAAAACTGTGTGAGCCATCATGAGCCGGCGACAATTATGTCGACGTTCCGGTCTCTAGTACATTACATACTCCATTCCATGATTCGATTTTTGTGTCGCGTTTCTTCTTTGTTCTCACAGCATAGTCGCTGCAAAGGCAATTAAAAAAAAAAACATCTTTATTACCTACTTACTTAGAGTATACATACTATATGTATACTCTAAGATTACCTACCTCTAATGTGAATGTAGTTTTCTTATAGGCTATGTTCATTGTGTACTGTGTACTGTCCAACTGTAACGCAATAATTTTGCTTGAATATAATATAAAAAGAAATAAAAGAATAAAAAACAATTCTCAGAAATATGTAGAGATATACAATCAGATTAAATTGCTCGCACGCATTAACCATAACGTCGTCTCACAAGACTCGGTGGTGGCCATTTGTAAAATTATGGAACAGTGACATCATGTGAAACAGTCACCGGTTGTAGTACATACCTTCTACGGAACATTGATGAATTTGAAAATATATTTTGAATTTTTAATATGGAATATCAAAAAAATAATTATATGCCAAAAAGAAAAAAAAACGATAGAAACTCAATCGGTTACGAATTCAAATTGAACGGTTGAATTCAAATTTTCAAATACATTTTATTATTCAAACTAATTGTGAATTCTAGACGGCGAAACGTGTTCGGTAACTTTCACATTAATTTTATAATTATTATTACCCAGTATATTCAGATTATGTCTGTTGCTAGGCTCGTGCTACACAATTACGAGTATATTAGTGGCTGACATTTCTGCGTTATCGATCAAGACAATCAGTTCTAAACCAAAAACGTTTTTTTATAAGCATAGAGGTTAAACGTGAACTGTTAAAAACAATAGTTATTTTATATATTAAATTAATAGCTACCTTGGACTTTTTTTTCCTACCTATGCTGATAGCGTTGAGAGGTTATTTCAGTTTCACCCTAACGTGCGTAGGTGAGCTCACGGGGCTCAAGCCGGAATGTTGCTAACACTGGCCCTAGCAAGAGCAGTGCTTCGCAGAATCTACAACCGGATCGGAAACGCGACCCACTGAGAAGATCCGGTGAGAAACTCAGTGGGCAACCTTGGACAATGAATTAGTCCAGCTATTCAAAGGGAGAACATTGCCAGTATCTTCGGAACCTTGCCTAAAGGGACTCCTTTCAATAATATATTTTAGTTATTAAATTATTGTTATTATTATTATTGTTCTTTTTTAAGGTTTTTAGTTTTAGGTTCATTGTTAGAATTGATTGCGGTAATAGATTGTATATTTCCAATTAATTTAATATGATTATGTATATATATACTTGAACAAAGTATACTTTTCGTTTAAATTATAACGCACTATTATATCATTACTGGCGAGCCGCTCAACATTTCCACTTGTACATTATTAATAGTTATTTATCTATATATGTATATGTAAAATTGCTGTTCGTTAGTCTCGCTAAAACTCGAGAACGGCTGGACCGATTTGGCTAATTTTGGTCTTGAATTATTTGTGGAAGTCCAGAGAAGCTTTAAAAGTTAGATAAATATGAAAACGCTTGGAATGAAATAAAAATTATGTTTTTCCTTTGATATGTCCCCCGTCGGATGGATTTCTTTTGTTTGTTTTAAGTTTATTTTATCATACAAAAAAGTTTAGGTCTTTTATTTATCGATTGAGGCACTACGAAGTCTGCCGGGTCAGCTAGTTTGATAATATATATTACTGAAATTTTAGAAAGAGTTGTAATGGCCGAGTTCGGTATGCTTCGTCGCTGAAACCCATTGGCACCTCCGCGGTGACGTCACTCCGGACGCCGGCCGCTCGATCAAGGACAGTAAACATTACCAGGTCAACGCTCGCTGCTGTCTCTAGTCAGTTTTTTTTTTATTTGGCCATGACTGTTTCGTTGAGTTGTAAAAAATCATCCTCGAGAGGCCCTGCCTGCAGTTAACGTTCATTGAACACGTAGATATAGGAAACCGGACAATTAGATTTATTATTAATGTGTTTTTAGCATTAATTTTACGCGTATACGTTTTCTGAAAATCTCCTTTTATTCGATTTATGAAATAAATTCAATTTTATTATTTAAAAAATATATATATTTCTATTAAATTCGACAGACAAACGGCTTCGGTTATTATATTAGGTATATAAATAGCAAAGTGAATGTCATTGCGTATTTTAATGAGTTCGAAGTCTCAATTGCCTACAAAAGTGCGTTGCCGGCTTACAAAACGCCTTACTGCCGACACACAAAACAAGAAGCAGCGAAAGCTTAGTCAAAGAGTATCTTAGACTGCTACTATAACGGACGGTATACTGGGAAGTAGGAAGTGAATGAATGATTAGCCTTTTAGCCTTTTATCAGATCCATATTACAATTATATGATTAAATATATAGAAAATTTATATTTATTATTAACCTTAATTTTCATCTTTTTTAATTCTTCTTTAATTATCATCTGCCCTTAATAAATATACCAAATTTCGAGTTAATCCAACGTTTCGAAGGGGGGTCAAAATCGTGTTCAAAGATTCCCATATAAACCTTAATCTAGTCTTTTATTTGAATTTTACTTATTTTCTGTAGATCTGTTTCCCAATCGACAAGGGCCCCCTCCAACCTAGTAGGAAGTAGGAAAGTAAAATCTGAATAATAATCGAGCAGACCCTTATTTTAATATAAAATCCATTTAGTGCATCTCATAGATAATACACATAAATTAGTTATAGATAAGCAACTCAAGCATTCAACAAAATTGGTTTCGGGCGTCGGCCACTAGATGGCTTCGCTTCGATTAGTTTCTCATTGTTCCTGTAGATGGCAGCCTGTAACTTATTACCTATCCTATATTTTATTATTAATGAAGGATTTTGTAAATTTTCAGAAACTACAAATTGATAAAATTTAATCAATTTGTCTATAACACATAAAGACTTGTATGATTTATATTTTATTTTATTTTCTGTGTTAAGTTACACAAAATGAAATGCCTTAACAACATATAAGTTTAGGGCATCCGCTACAAGATGTCGCTAGTTCCCATACAAAAAACATTTGTTTTAAAGTGTCACAATTTCAGAGCCCTGGTGCATATGTCTGAAAAATGATGAGAAACATCCGAAAACTAAAACCCTGTATACCTAATCTATTTTACAATTATATATACCCCTCGGGATAACTTCACTCCCTATCAGGATTTTGAAAATAAGGCTTGGCAAAGTCAAATCCCCTAAAAACATTAATTATCGACGGCTACGTCAAGTGGGAAATCAAGGTTTCCTCTGTCGGTTAGTTCAGTGGACGTTTTTCGTAATTATGTGGCGTACTATATGAACTATTTAAAGATACGAATATCTTAAAACAAGTTCCACGTGATTTATCTTACGTTGACTGTATATAGCAGAAACGATCCCACAGTGCTTGAAGTGCCAAATATCCATTTTCTAAATCATATAGAGCACAAACCAACTAATAAATATTCATGTGAAATATATTATTTTTGAGGGGAAAAAATCTAGCTACGGCTTCTCTTTAATTCGTCCATTAGAGTAGTTGTCTAAGATTTTCAGATTATCTGACTTTCTGATTTTATCTAATACGAGTATTAATTATACACACCTGGTGTTTCTGCAGAAGCAAAATGTAGGTACCTATTGACTCATTAAGTTTAGTATTTGTGAGAATATACAAATATGGGGAAACTGAATTAAATCGCAAGATATGGCTGCTTAGGTTACCGCAAAACATACATTTTAAATACCCATTTTTTGGCAAAAAGGATTTCTGAAAATTATTAAAGCACTAACTAAGCTAAACTCAAAAAAGGAAACGGATTGATATAGATTGTTAATAGCGTTATTAGTCAACCGGATTAGAGTGAACAATAGATCAATAGGATCTGGAGATAGGTTTACTGATGGTAGGTATCAGTTGCTTCGAAGCGATTCTTATTGTTTCATTAGAAGAAATGATGTGTAACTGTGTATATTATAAAGCAATTTTATTATTAATTTATAGCTTATTTACTAAGCGATATTTTCTCTCTGACTTCTTTAAATTAAAAACTAGATAATATGAACTATTGTTTTGCATCACAAACAAAGTTTTTGCCCAATTCCAATCTGCAGTAATAATAAATGTATCGCGATAAATTTCAGTCAACATACTGACACGGAGAACTGTGAACTATTAAATATCGTCTTAACGATTTCCGGTCTTATTTCGCTAATTTTATATCTCTTAGGTTATCAAGATAATGATTATTTCAATTAAAATATATCTGTAAGTCAAATGTCACAACAAGCTGTAAAAATATTTAGATAATTAAAAGAAATACGTACCTAAAGTATACTAATTAAATGTATGGTCGATAATGTTTCACTTGTTTTATTGTTCTGAATAAAGAGGACACTCCAATTGTTTCAAGCTAAAAATTATGTGATGAGTAGTAAGGAAATACATAGTTATTGGAGACTAGCGACCCGCCCTCGCTTCGCTTCGGAAACATTAAAACACACATGAAACCAAAAAAATAAAATAAAAAAAAGTAGCCTATGTTCATCAGGGACAATGTCGGCTTCTAATGGAAAAAGAATTTTTCAAATCGGTCCAGTAGTTTCGGAGCCTATTCGAAACAAACAAACAAACAAATCTTTCCTCTTTATAATATTAGTATAGATGTACATATTACAAGAGAATGTTCATGCAGATACTGAATACCAAACGCTTATTTTTTAACTTCTAAATCATTATTCAATAGGGCTAAAGCTAAAGTAATTATAATAAGACACCATAATATCCAAAGCAGCTTAGTTCGTAATAACAAACATATTTCTGAATTGCCAAAGTTTAAAGCAACAATGTTGATAAAGTTTCGAGAACCGAGAACGATAAGGTTAAATGTTTTTATTATAAAACATGAATATACGTAATAAAATACGTTTCGGATGCCTTTTCAAATATGCTTGTATTTCATAAAACATAATTATATCTCAATGAAGAATATTCTACAAAATTACTGTACTTTTGTCTTTTCATTCAGTATTTGCTTTCACCTTGAGTAATTCCCTCGAAATTTAATTCGTTCTTTAAAATTTCGGTTTCATCTTCCTTAGCCCACATTAGTCTACTACTGGGCATAGGCCTGTTACAAACTCACAATATACGCCATTGAATCTGACGGTATCCTTTCGTTGGGCATTACAGAAACATCACAGAACAAGATGAAATATTTGTTCGAACTCAGTTATTTATTATACACTATTAAATTACCATAGGTGGATGCACTGGTTTAAGCAGTTAGAATTTTGCAACAATATTGCCGTATCCAAAATAAACTTTATTAAAAGCGTAAATATATTTTTCGATCGTATTGTTCACGTGTGCCGATACGTATTTCAAATACATATCTACAGACACGATCAATTAAGCACATTTAGTAATTGTCTACAAATTATAGTCGATTGCGTAATATTCATGGGCTTCTTCAATGACCCTTTATGGCCTGTCATTTCACGTTTGTTTTGTGCGTTTATCTACCGTTAATATCCAAATCAATAAAGTTTTGAAAAAACATTACTTTGACAAATGGCTTTTATGGCTGCAAGTTTGCAGTCAAATTCTCCGCCACCCATAGACGTAAGTAGCCCACTAAGTTTCTCGACGGATTTTCTCAGTGAGTCGGGTTTCCGACCCGGTGGTAGATTCTGCGAAGCATTGCTCTTGCTAGGGCCAATGTTAGCAACACTTCCAGTTTGAGCCCCATGAGCTCACCTACACGCTAGGGTGAAGCTGAAATAGCCTCTCAGGCTATCAGCATAGGTAGGTAAAAAAAAAGATTCTCCGCCACCAATAAACACCCGAATTAATTTTGTGGGCTTGATTTTTATTGCACGATGTTGTTCCATCGTCTTAGAAGTCAACGTTTGATTCGTTAAGGAATTATTTCGTTGGAAAAATTTGTAGCTGCCATCGGAGTTTGCATACCGGCACTGTCGCATCGCTCGATACGAGTACATCGTGCGACATGTATCATAGATCACGAACTGAAATTTTAATTCAATAAAATTCAATTCAACGATGACTACCTAGTGCGTGACACGCCTAATCAATACATAAAATCATAGGTGCTAAAATCAAAACTTGTTAGGCAGCAAACAACGGGAGTTCACTATCTTTTTTTTTATTGCTAATTGGGTAGACGAGCTCACAGCCCGTCCTGATGTTAAGTGATTACTGGACCCCATAGAAATCTACAACGTAACCTTGAGATATAAGTTCTAAGGTCTCAGTATAGTTAGTTAGTATCATTATTTTGTCACGCCTAGATCGAATTTTAGGTTTAGGTTTGGCTTGATACATTTAGGTATAAAGATGGTGCTACCTTCACCCCCCGTTTTTTTAATTATATTCATTTTTTTTTAGCTCATCTATCTAATCTAACTAAACCTAACTTACGAACGACCTCTTTATATTATACTAGCGGCCCGCTCCGGCTCCGCTCGGGTCTTTAACAAAAATTTCAACGATATTTGACGTAGTTTTATTTTTTTAAATAAAAGAACACTTATTGCGGCATAATAGTTAGACATGCCGCGACGCTTTTTGTAAAGAATAATGTGTTCTACAAAGTCGTAGTACATTATTTTATACTATCATCAATAGTTTTCGCAGGGCACGCGTTGTAAAGAATATTTTAGGTAATTTTTTTATACCTTGGGTTACATTATTAGAGTTTTAGTAAGGATCTCTAATTTTTTCAAAAAAGATTATAGCCTATGTCACTCGGGAATAGTGTAGTTTCCAAACAGTGAAATAATTTTTCAAATCGGTTCAGTAGTTTCGGAGCCTATTCAATACAAACAAACAAACAAATCTTTCCTCTTTATAATATTAGTATAGATTATTGGTCAGCGCATGTAGACTTATGTCTTATGGGAACGAGCAACGCTATAACATTGGTATTTATTCCTTTTTTTTGATATCTATTCATAAAAATAATTTACATTCTCCATTAGTTTTTACGCCGATGGCTTTATCACTTGTACTCTGGCTTGGATACTTTTCACAGCCTTTTTACCACGTGTCTTTAATTTATTATTAAATTAATTTTATTCTCACTATATTTTCGCTTGTGCACTGATAATAAAATGTATAATACTCACCAGGGACGGAAGATACGACATCCAACACGCATATAATTAGTAACATAAATACTGACGATTATCTTCTTAAACCATGCAACATTTTAACTAGGAAAATGACCGTGTTTATCTGCTAAGCTCTGCACTAAGCTTAAAGCTCTACAGAAGTTTCTGAATAAGTCAGCCAAGTGGAACGTTAACATTGTTCGGCTTCAGTTATGATTAAATACCCTATAATTGGATAGCCCATCAAGAAAGGACAGCCATATTTTTGTGAAAAAGGTATTTATTAAGGGGTAAAGCATCGACCCAAATATATCAAAAACGATTTTTGTAAAAGTCTTTAAAAACCTCAAAAACACCACGTTCCGTAAACAAAAATTATCCTTTTAACAAGATTTGGTACCTTGTCTTTGGTCATAAAGGTCGATCCACATAGTGTGACTGGAAGAAAAGTTTCTGAATTCATCAAATCTAAAGACTGGACGTCATCTAGTTCCGTTCTTAAATCATTATACTTTGTGACTTTTAGATAGTACGTTGAAAGCATTACATATAATAGGTTGAGGGAAAAGTTTCATCGCATTTTTTAAGAAAATTCACAACAGTTTCTTATATAGTTTATTTACATTTAACTAAAGTATGTAGGTACCATTTTGTTCGATAACTTTTTGCCATCTTGTAGGTAGGGACATGATCCCATTGCTATAGAAATTTTGGGGCTTCTGATCAAAATACCGCGACAATTGGTTTTGGCAGTCCTTTCGTGATGTTAACCTGACACTGACTAAAGAATTCTGAAGAGACCGAAACAGATGGAAATCTGAAGGTGCAAGGTCAGGACTATACGGCGGATGCATTAACACCCTGCAGCCAAGCGCTCTAAATTTTTGCTGAGTGGCTGAATTTGATGTCTAGCGTTAGCATGATGAAAAACCACACCTCTTCTGTTGGTTAATTCCGGCCGCTTTTTTCACTGGTGGTAGGACCTCTTGTGAGTCCGCGCGGGTAGGTACCACCACCCCGCCTATTTCCGCCTTGAAGCAGTAATGCGTTTCGGTTCGAAGGGTGGAGTAGCCGTTGTAACTATAGTGAGATCTTAGAACTTATATCTCGAGGTGGGTGGCGCATTTACGTTGTAGATGTCTATGGGCTCCAGTAACCACTTAACACCATGTGGGCTGTGAGCTCGTCCATCCATCTATGCAATAAAATAAAAAATAAAAATAAAATTACTTCTTGCTTTAATCTCATCAGCTCATAATAAATAATGCCTTTCAAATCCCACCATACACGCAGCATCACCTAGTTGCGAGTTAACCCGGGTTTCGCCACTGTCTGTGAAGCCTGACCGGCCTTTGACCACGACCTTTTTCGCACGTTCTTGTCGTACGTGATCCACTTTTCATCACCAGTTATCAGCGTCTTGAAAAAGGGTGCGATTTTTGTAGTAAAATTTTAAATTGTATCGAATATCTTCATTAGATTCACTCATCTTGACAATACGAAAAATAAATAAGAATCACACATTTTCCTAATTTGAATTTGGAATTATCTTCTTTAAAATTTAAACTTTTAATAAACAAAACCAGCCAGATACAAATAGTAGGTATAGCCAAAGAGATTTTATTACAAGCTCATACATACTATAATGCGAAAAGACTTTTTCCCCAACCTATTATTTCATTCTGCTGCAGTGTATTTTCCCATGAATAAAGTTTGTGTTTCAATCGATTGCAACGTTTAAGGTTTGTCTATACAAATATTATAAAGAGGAAAGATTTGTTTGTTTGTTTGTTTCGAATAGGCTCCGAAACTACTGGACCGATTTGAAAAATTCTTTTTCCATTAGAAGCCGACATTGTCCCTGATGAACATAGGCTACTTTTTTAATTATTTTTTTTGGTTTCATGTGTGTTTTAATGTTTCCGAAGCGAAGCGAGGGCGGGTCGTATTAAAATAAATTAAGACAATTCTCAATGAGTCACATAATTTTAAAATGTTGTACCCACACAAAAGTATAAGCTAAAACATGCTGCAGAACGATAATGTTTCGTGTATCAAATAAAAATATTTACGGCAAAACACGCGGCGTATTAAAAAGCTGTAAAACTTTTTATCAAAAGGAGCTTGCTTTTTTGTTATTTTTCGCTGTACTTATTTCAAATTTTATTTATTCATTTTACAGAGAGCCTATAAGCATACTTAAGTTACTTATTACCTTTAGTAGCGGTTCGGCCGACCAACAGTCCCGGTTGCATTCCATTTCGCCGCGTTCCATTCGATGTTGCTGGGCCCACAATATATTCCCAAAACTTAAGGGAATTAAGTGTTAGAGCAGTATTTTATGTTGATACGAAATTAATGCATGTTTGTATTGAATTAGAACACAACAGACGTTCATACACCTTCAGTGTTGAAAAGTCTTTTAAGACCTATAATTACCTATATAATTTACGAATATGTATCACAGTCTAATTTGGTACATACTTATTGAAATTTAAGTTTCTCTAAATCGTTAAAAAAAATTAAATTATTAGTTTTATATTAATATTGTGTTTTACGGTTATGGCATTAAAATAAAGCATACGTAATCTCAGCAACTGTGACTCTATACTACAATATGCTGTGTCGGACTTCTAAGAAAGAACGATGTCCCGCTCGCACTAGTAACAGCACGTTGTTGCCGTGTTTTGAAATTCTGTTCATTGTTCTGCTCATTTCAATACAGGCAAGGAACTAAAAACGTATCCGGTCAAAGGTCTAAAATATTTCTGTGCCTATTATAACTCAAAGCTATTCTTTGTTTTTTTTTTTTGCGGAAATAACAATTCACAACTCACAACCCAATTATGTGTTCACGTTCTCAATGTTTTCGTATAAGGTACTATTTAGATCACTATTGTTAGGCAACAAATACAATAAATGGTTTATGAGGAGTACACTAAAATTGGCAACCTAAAGTGGTGCCCATATTCCAAAAACAAAAGGGAACAAATTCTTAAAACTATATTTCAATTAAAAATGGATATTTTTATGGTGGTAGGACTCGTTGTCTGCCCTTACGGACAGATTCCACCTTCCTATCTATATAGGTACTTCGCGAAGCAGTCATACATTCCATATTTAAAATGGTCAACCATTATAATTTAATGCAACTGAAATTTCGCTTGCATATATCAAAGTGGGTGGCATACGTACATGTAAACAGAATTCTATCTGTTTTATGCGCGTAGACATGAATAAAATCAGGGCCTTACATTATTTTGAACACGACCACAAGCGTATCCGCTGCAAAAAAATTCGGTGAAACAATAAAAGTGTCACCCTCGCACTCGCGAGGTCTATTGATGGAAGCCGGGCAGTCGATGATTAATGGCGCTGAGTTATAGCGCACTTCCTGTGCATTCGGCCCTGCAACCATAGCATTGACCAAGTCTAAGTTAAGCCCAGTCAATACATCGCAACACGTTCCCCTTCAAAAAAACCGTTTTAGAACAGGAATTCTCAACATTTTCAATGCCATTTCATCGCATTAGTGCGGACTAAGAATACGAAGTAAATATATCTTGGCTGTTGATTTCCAAAGGAACGTCACCATGGGCACAGACTACTCAAGAATTTGACCATTTTCATACAATGAGTTCTAAAATGTTCGTATTTCCTAAAACAAATTATAAACTCACTTCACTAACCGTGCCTTGCGCAGCTACCTGTGGATTCGAAAAGTACATATGTATCTATTTTTTTAAAGTATGTACTTTCCAATTCCTCGTTAATATTTCTTATAAATTCGACCAAGCGATGTGGTTAAAAACTATTGTAATCACCAAGTATTTTGGGTGCATTTTTGAATTAGAAATATGCTATGATTTAACAAAAACGCCCGCGAAATAGTTGATCGACCTTTTACAGCCCGCCACCAAAGAGGATTTAGAACGGCTTTTTGCAATCAAATTGGTGGAATGTAGCGCAAAACTTGTACGATATTTAGTGTCATATAAATTTATTGTTTTCTACCAATTATTGAGATATTAAACATAATTAATATTTATAATACATATATACATCTATTCTATCTTAGTGATTAATTTATTTTAAAATGACTATGCATGGTGTAAATTCGATTTTAATCAACTGTCATCTCAAGTTTTAAATTTACTTTATGTAATTTCAGCTTTGTTTCGCCCTTTTCCGGCCGCGACGGGGCAACGCATAGTCGCCCGAAACATAGATCTTGTCAGATCCCCCGGATTCACTCTCGGTGCTTTTAGGACACTCAAGCACCGGTTACCGTCCTCGTCGTGCTCGTCGATTATGAGCGAACTAATCTGGAGACACGGCCAACTGAGTGTCTCGCCGGATCTTCTCAGTGGGTCGCGATTCCGATCAAGTGGTAGCACTGCTCTCGCTAGGGCTTGCTTTAGTAAATTCTATCAGGTTGACCCCGTGAGCTCACCGTCCGGGCGTAGCTAGAATAGCCTCTTAGGCTACCAGCGTGTCGGTAAAAAATAATTGTTTCGTGTAAAGGCGTGAAAAAAGCTAGTTGTTCCCAAATTTAATTTAAACTAAAATTATACTAAACAAAAAGAAAATAGGTTGACGAAAAGAGGAGAAAAGGTCTTTGCTAAATTATCAACATTGTTATATAGAATAGGTTCATTTTAAAAATGTGTGATATATAAATTGTAAGATAAATGAAATCTCATATCGGTATTTTTCATCAGTATGTATTAAAATTACTGCTTAAGCCAACCCTGACTGAAATTTGAAATCAAACTATAAAATTTCAAAGCGATCTTTTCCTTATTTTTTCTTTAACTTCGGATAGTTAAAATCAATGGATACCAGACACATAAAAAGCTATTAAGTTTTTACCACGATTGCGGCTCTGCCACTGATTTTCGGGTCGAAAACCTGAATCCGTTTCAATTAATCGCGAAAAGTAACTTTTATTCCGCAGATAGATGGTAATAGACTATATTGTAGGCGTTATATTGCATCTTGTGAATTGCCATAAAGTTTGGTCCAAATCGGTACGTAAACTGAATTAAGTACATATATTGATGTAAAATTAAAATGTACTCCAGAAACAAGTAGATCTTAGACAGTTTCTTTTTAAGAAATGAGAGGTTGTACTTAAACGTTTCTTGTTGAAAGGGACTTTACCCACTGAAGTTAAAAAACTCCCCTAGGTAATGAGGCGATTCGGCCGTAGATATAGAAGAACACAGTCGTTCCAAGAATATGGTAGACTGAACCATAAAATTTTGCAATTAAGAAAACGAATTGAAGAATAAAAACATACAAAAAAGGTATATTGACCAACTCTGTACTGACATACAGCGATAGTACTGACATATAAAAAAAACTGTTGTCGAAAAATGCGGCAACACTGATGATTCAATTTAAATTCTAATTGTTGAATGAAACGAGAAGATGAAATTTTGACAATAGGTATTACATATTAGTTGTCAAAAAAGAAATGGTTTGAAGAGCTTAAATAAGTTTAATGTTAAATTTTGAATTGAATAAAGAATAAGATCTCGCACTTTTTGATTTTCAAACTGTAGGTCTATTTCTACCATTTACAATAAATTTTCATGAAATTGTTTAATTTTAATTACATAATGTAATTGGGCCTGGAGCGGTCAATAGAAATAAAAAAACGAGACTTGGAAGTTGGAGTGAGATGTGAGTGAGCAAGAAATATGTTATGTATTATTATTTGGACGCCGTCGAATGGGAGAAACCTGCGTGCGGGCCTCACTGGCACCGCCCTGCCCCCGCGCCGCGCTGCTCCGATCATATGTTCGGTCGGCGGGCGAGTCTCGCACCGGCCGCTCACTGCGACTCGGGCGCTCGTCGTCGTCGCAACGCTACGTGCAACACTCCGGCGCTCGCTCCCGACCGATCAGCTGTCGAGCACTCCGCGCAGAACAAATCATATCCTTCGCGACGCGTACGTGACCGTTCGGATAAACATGGAGCTGTTGTGCGCGGAACGCGTCAGCCCCGGCAGTGGCGAGGGCGCACCGCGGCTGCCGCAAGCTGCTGCACCCGACCCGGTGCTGCTGCGCCGCCGCGTGCTCGACAACCTGCTGCGGACCGAGGAGCGCTATGCCGTCACCGCTAACTACTTCGGCACTGTGCAGACCGAGATCACACCTCACATGCGCCGTCTCGTCGCCGAGTGGATGCTAGAGGTGAGCGCACCCGCGCCGCATGCCGCACCCGCAAACCAACACTCGTGCCGCTGAACGCCATTTTGTCTCGTTTCCCAGCCACGTGTAGGTAACTCCAGTCTTGGACATGACATCCACATCAATGATTTCGTATGCTCCCTAAAACAGTTACCATATCGGTAAGAACTAAGTCGCACTGTCTTCCAACTCAATATCCGTCGAGTTCATGTCTGTGCCTATCATTCAGTGTTCCATTTATGATTCGAAATAAGTACTACTAAAGGTTTTTTCACTATCTAGGTTTATCAACGTTTGTAAAATCGGAATTCGGGTTACCAAATTTCACAACTAGAAACTGTGACGTTGTTTACATGATCAGCTGATTGCATTCTTGTATCAGCAGTTTCTTATAAGATTTTTTATTCTTTTTTTGCTAGTAGGAAATATTAATTAACTAATCACTTAACCGAGTGAAGTGGAATCATGACAAAATAAATACCTACTCTAAAACAAAAAGGCTCATAATGTTCGTAAAGCGAAGGTAGGTACAATGATATCAAGTTAGCTGCGAGGTGACTGGAGCGATGAGAACCGAGGGGCCCCCGTACGTAGCGCGAGCGGGCGCGGTCGCCGACCGATGCGACTCCGTGCTCGTTCTATTTGAATAATCAGCTGATTTTGACACGCACACAGCTGACGCTCCGTTGCGCACTTATCGTTGATACAAAATAAATAATTGACAGGGCGTATAAGATTGAACTCGTTGGGACACATCTAGTTCAATATTCGAACAAACTTAACATACGATCATCTTCGTTTTTAATATGCGTTCAAAGATACATTACTATATTATTATAGTTTATTCGTTTAGAATTCTTAGATTAATGAGATTAAGTTTAAATAGGTATAAAGTAGATAAGTTAGGAGAGAACGATACCGGCTTACGAAAAGTATTACCTAGTCAGCTGTTTAAAAGTCCACGTGTTCAAGCGACTAACTCTGCGCCGGCGGTGCGCGCTGACGTCATTCAATGAATGCGCTGCTATGGCATGGCGGCGCGACGGCGCATGCGCGACCAAGTTACCGGCACCTCGTGGCTACAACTAAACAAGTCGCATACCAACATTTCAGCACAAGCAGACCGAATCGTTCCTCCACGACTGTAAGGTCAATGACATCTTAGACTTTAACGTTTAATTTTCAAATAATTCTGACTTACATATTTATAAAGTTTCAATCAAAACTTCAACAACCTCACGGGAAAACAAAATCTGGAATGTTGCAATTTTAATATGCAGCCCAATTCCGACTTCAACCTTCAACCTTAACTTAATTTCATTGATAAATATCTAAAACAATGGACGTAGTGTTCTCACAATGACTTAATCGACTTCAATATCTACAATGACTGTGTTGAACCGGTGAGACCGAGAATAAGCGTTCACAAAGTATGTGAGACCATTTGAGTCGGCTCGTCGGAGGCCCGGAGTCGCGTTACAACGACACCGTGCGAAACTATGCAGGGAACGTACTATGTCCATACATCAACCGCCACACATAACTATCTCTATTTGTGTCCTTACCTACCAGTTTTTTACTGAATCTCTACTCACACATAACAATCAAACGTATTCTTGACACACACGACGTTTTCATTTCAAACCTACACGTTTAACGACAATGATATTCTTAATCGGTCTTTGACTAAGAACCACAACTTCAACCTACTTTAAAGAAACGGTCCGTGATCGATAAGAAACGTAATAACTGCAATAGAATAGCATGTTGCGTTGTATTTATCGCAATATGTTTATTTTCATTTAATATAGGTTATCAGGAATTCCGGGTGATAAACTAAGCAGCGGCCTCGGTGCGGTAACACTAAAGCGCTCCTGAGAAATATTAACGTTAACAAATGATGTATAACGGTCGTTCCTTTTTCAGGTATGCGAAGATCGCGGCTGCCAAGAAGAAGTCTTTCCACTGGCGATATCGTTCCTGGATCGGTTCTTGAGCATCTGCGCGGTGGGAAAAAGTCAAGTGCAACTTTTGGGCACAGCCTGTCTACTGTTGGCTTCCAAACTCCGTGAGCCAGGGTCGTGTGCCCTCCCCGCCGACCTACTTGTCTTCTACACCGCAAACAGCATCACCCTTACCGATCTTTGCGTAAGTTCTTATCATTTAAAATTTTCAACAAAAATACGTCCGATTTTTTTAAAGAGATTTTTTGACTTGGTAACTAAGACCTTTAGGTCAAGAATACGTCCGATTCACAGATTAGAATACAGAATACAGTATAAAGATCGAAGTTTTTTTTAATTGTCATTGTAGGCAGACGATTATACGACCCACCTGATGTGGAATGGTCATTGGCGCTAATGGACGTCATGGATAGTACCTCCTTCGGTTTTTGCGACTTGAAGACATAATTAAATATCTTTTTACGGTTTAATCTCGCGGTTTTTATTGTTATTATATTCTTCACGACTTTTCGAATACTTCACAGTTTTCGTGGTCGCGGGCTACTGAGATTCGTCCGTCCTAAACCGTAAAATTAGTTATAATTACTATGACGTCATGGATGTCGTGAATGGACATCAAACTGCTGATTATCGCTTATTATACTGTAATAGCATATCTTGATGTGGGAATTAAAATTATAACAGAAAGGCTGTCACTCGTACTTCTTCTCCTTATAATAATAATAATAAGCCTTTATTGCTGACCGTTAAAAAAAGATACCCTGATTGCGGGCGTGCGCCATACAATGTCTGGCTGTGAGAATCTTAAGGTATTTGTATTTCTTCGTGTGAAGCAACAGCTGTCTCATTAGTGATGCGGTTTCGTGTGGGCAGGTTTTTCCATGGCAGCCGCATGCAGTGGTTTTTAGCAGCGCGTGCAATCATCTTAGAGTGATTTCTAAAACATTCGCGAGCTGTACATCCGCGATAGATCGGAATTTCAGATTTAAAACGGTAGACTAATTAAATAGACAACAGATTAAACGTCTACTCACGTTCAATGTTTTAGAATAATTTAATTCGAAAACTTGGGTATTTACTCGCTTTTTACTGTGTATATTTAATTACCGACTGATGCTGAGGTATTGTTATTACTGGTAACCGTTTATCCGGTAGTTGAAGACAAATAAAATACTTTGGCTGCATCGAGTTTTCGATTTAGATAATTAAGAAAAATGCACATTGTATCCATATTGTATTTGTAATGCAGCGTGACTAATATCAGCCAACGTCTATAACCTATATCGCGCGTGGAAAACGCCCGCGCCACGTTGTCATCGCATCGGTCACAACTATTCACCTTCTGGCACTTTGTATAGTCCGGGCTGTACCGAAAATAAAATTTAATGAATCTACGTATTAACCGTAAATACGTCTACGTGAGACTCGTACAAAAATAGACGATATTGTTATAAACGTCGTCTTCCGTAGTTAACTACAGACGCTACTTAACGCGTCTAGTTATGTGGCGTGAATGACTACAGTTGCTGGTGCATCATAGTATTTGCATTCACACGTCTTTTCTGTACAGTATTTAGTCTGTAGGTTGCATTTTGGGCGCATTGTGGCCACCCGGCCGGGGCCCCGGCGCTCGTCCCGTAGATAATAATGTGCACGCTACGTTTTCGCGTCGCGATATAATGAAATACAATACGAGACTCGTTTTGTCTGTAAGTGCATTCGTGCACTCGTGTGAGACTAATTAGGGTCGTTCTTTATCTTTTCATAATTATCCGATCTGCCATATTAATATCCTACAATTTTTTTAGGTAATTTTCCTATGGACCTTAAAACAATGTTTTAATGATTCGGATGTTGAGTTGTAATCAGGGTCATATTGAAAATGATTGTTGTCATTTGACCGAAGCGGAATGCGACCGTTTTCATTGGCAAGGGAACGGCCCGTCAAAGAGTGTCCCTTAACGAGCCGTCGGACTTCTCGGAAGAACCGCCGAACGAGGTTCGCGTTTCAATCAGACCAATTACAGGCGAACCGCGCCGCTTATTTTTTTTCTCACGACACGACAACGCACTCTCCGTCTCGCCCGTGATGCACTACTCGTATATTCTCCGCGTGAACACATCGGAATACTCTATTAGAAGATAGCTCATTGAATTCGAATAGTTATCACATTTTACACTTGGTACAGTCCTGATGAAACTTTCTGGTAATGTTCTCGCCGAGCGTCGGACTACTCTCTCTGCGGCGTACAATTAAATCTTCGACCTCATGTCTCGTGATGGGTGGCGGCATTCAGGTTTTAATGCTCACGAGCTGCGGAAACCACTTAGCACCCAAATAATAAAACTACTGAAAAAATTTATCGGTCGTTCCAACACTCTCGTATTTGTAACACAGAGTAACTTTTCGGACAGATATGTCTAAATTAAATCTTGGTCAGGTTTTTTTTACCAGTTGATTTATTTAAGACAAACCCTAATCACGAGTTCACAACAATAACGAACTGTTAATATGTACATTTGGAAGGGAAATAAAAGCATCTTAAATTATTTTTTCTATCGATTTGAAATATTTACAATAAATTAAATGAAAAGAATCGAATATTCATGTTCAATGTCAACAGTTATTTCGTTTAAAAATAAGCTGATTAGTTCCGTAGCAAATTCGTAGAGCATCTACGAGATATCGTAGACCCGTTCTTGGAGCTATTTATCTTAATTTACACGTCAATTTGAGCGAGCATATTTTTTTTATTTAAACTATTTTAATAAGTCGCAACATAATTGTACGTTGTAGTATGTGTAACACGCATAACTTCTATGGTAAATTTAAAATTGTGCTTGTCAAGTGCAGTGACAGCGATATCTCGATTGTGAATAAAGTACTAATGAATCAAGTGCATTTCAATAATAGCAATTTAAAATCACTTCTACGCTAGTTTGTAACATGCGTTTTCACATTCGGCTTTCTATGTTGTAAAATTTAAGTGAATTTTGAAATTTTCGATCGATTTTCGTGAATCGAAGACATAATGAAAAGTTCTATGTATTACTGTTTATTTTGTGTACTATATTGTTTAATTACATTATTTACGACATTTCGATACTTTTTTTTTTCGTTAAACTAAACCGTAAAAGTAATTTTAAGTTTAAGGAATGCGTTATGTGTTATTTTAAGTATATTTGATACGATACGTAAAGAAATCTTTGTCGAGCTGAACGTTGGGCATAGCCGGTCTGGAGTACGAACAAAAAGAGCACGGCCGGAATCCACGGCGGTTTTAATGCAGGGTTCCCGCGGCCTCACGACCATAAAACCTGCCGCGTTCTCACATGCCCGCCACCACCGTAAACGTTTATTATAATTGAAGCATAAGTTTACGAGTGCGGTGCCAGTTACTCAAAAGAGAAAATTAAATACACCCTCTTTGGAATAATATAATAATTAATTGAATAACTACTCCGTTTTCGTCTCTGTACTTAGTAGATTACATAACTGCTTATCCTTGATTGTAGATTACGTTGTAAGTTTGTCTTTGCGATAAAAAACATGAAAGCGAAAAGTGTACGATTTTCCTTTTATCTCGAGAATAAAGCAAAAATTGACATTTATCTCCAGCAAAAGTATTTGAAGTAATTTATGCTACGCTCTTATTTTATAAACATGCCACATTCTGTGATCATTTCTAACGACACTCCTCTTTTTTTATGTACCTAGTTAATTATTGTGAACTCATAATCACTGGATTGTGAGTTACGATTCACGGTGGCTTGTATGAGGAAATTACCTTTATCTTCCTCGATCGATTCTATTGTAATAATTCGCCGTGTCTTTCTTGTTTTTTTATTGACTATTGAAATGCCGCCTATGTTCGCTAAATAAATTAAATACACCAGCGCTTGTTTTAACGCCACTACCTTGACACGTTGAAGGAACTATATCAGGAATTTTGAAGTACCGACAGCGAATCAAATTTTCAACTTAATCTTTTTTAAATAATACGAGGACGAACAAACCAATAAACAAAATACATTATGTGTTCGTAAATTAGATGGTCAGATTCCACTGAAATGTGACGCCAGCGCCGGTTCAATGTAAGATCAGTATTTAAATGAGTCAAATTATAAAGATCGACGCAGTGTAGCTGGTTAGTGACAGCAATTAAAATAAAATGTATTGAATGTTAAATAATAATACCGTTAGATTTATTCATGTATGAACATTCAAAACATGAACATCTGATATAACAAATTTCACCTTTTACTTACCTACGCTATTGTGACTCAGACATTGCAAAGGTCAAACAAAAATGTAGGTAATAATATGAATACATAGTTACAAAATACATATTAATAATGACGCATTATTTAAAGAGCATAGCAACTGATCTTCATGAAGAGTGGAAAAATAATTGGTACATTAAAATAGGGTACTTAATCGGGTGTCGTTAGCGGATCCCACACCACGACTCATGTGAATGTCTTCTGCACGATGCGAAAGAAGACTTAGGTCCAAAGCACACGAGAATGAATAAAAAATGCGGGAAAAGATCGCATAATTTTCACTTTTGTCTGTTAAGCACATTCTCACACACACTACATAAATAAATTATCGCTGTATTGTTAATAGCTAATAAAGATTCTGCTTTTGAATCTGTCTGTAAAGTCTTCCTTTAGTAACCGATGTATTATATTAATGGCATGATTATAACATTTAAAATCATGCCATTAAGTACCCTATTAAAAATAATTAATTTATGTTAGTTTGTATTAATTACTGCTGCATATTCATTATCCATTCATGATTTGTTGTATATGAAAGTTAAGATTAGAAAATCGCCTCCCGCACTGCACTTAGCGCACTTACTTAGTCCTAATGTGACATTATATCTTGCGTTTAGTGTCAATTCGCTTTAATCCCGATCAATAAAAACATAGCTCACCGTCTGTGTTTCACCGAGGTGATCAATAAAATAGTTTTTATAACAAATCTGTATCGATGGTATTTCGGTTTAATGTACATTTAGTTAAAGTTATGTCGATGTATTATAACTGCCTTCGAGAGCTATAAATTCCATCTGGTTCGATAGTTACACCGACCCGACCCATGCGGGCTATCCGACTAAAGAAAAAAAAAAAAAAATTGTGGTTTTGAAACGGAGAACTTGTGTCTTGAGGAAAACTAACATCAGGCCAAAACACCGAAGTCTAGCTTTGATTTTTATCAAAAAACAAGGACACTGTACGTATATAGAAATAACGCCTTATATAAAAATGCTGAACAGAAATTATAACGATTAGGTACTAGCGGTTTTCGATATCATCATTTCAAAAGAATGCGCTGATAATATATTTTATGCGAGCATTGTGATATATTGCATTCAAGACATTCGCAAGTGGTTCGGCAAATTGGCGTGCACATTTTATGTATAATACAAAAACCAACAACACGAATGTCGTTCGATATCTCGAATATGTAATAAGTTCGTAAGATTTACCGTCGACTAACGAATTCGTATTCCTTGTATCTCCACTACGTAACCTTTATTTTAATCTACAAAATATTGTATTCAACAAATAATCAAATATAGCCCGTTGCTTACTATCCGTGACAGGAAAATTCCGAAGTTGTTCAATCTCACGGCGTGGCGGCCACGCGACACCAAGCTCATTGTTTCCTTCTAATGGCGGCGCAGTCAGACCGTTCGATGAAATTGGATAAAGCATGGGAACCGGTGAGGAATTCAGCGTTTGCACTGCAGCGGCAAGGGTTGTTTTCTTAGTTCGTTTTATTGACTGAAACGCGCCTCGATAACAACCGACCACCCCACCCACGGCTTTCTCTAATCAACGCCCCGACTTTACGAGCCGCATTCCGACAGTTTCCACTTTATAACCTAAATAAAAGTAAACGACCTTAAACAGATATTCCGAACCGGGGGACTCGTCAAACAATACGAGATCAGCTGTTACAATTAGAAATCGAAAATATATCAAAAGTACAACAATGGACATTATTTTGAATGGTGCGATACAGGTATATCTTTTTCATCGTTTGATGCACTGTTTGCGGTGAATGCTTTATGAACGTATTGTTTTAAACGTATTAAACGTTTAGTTCGGGCCCCGACGCGTATAGCGATGTTTTCATTGCGCGGTCGACCCGCATACCGCCACATTATTAACCGCTTTCGCAGACTCAGCTGTTCCCTTCAACCTATCTGTTCCATTATTATTACTCCTATGTTCTATGAACATTCCTATTGCTTTTTATAGCAATACAGATATAAAACTGCTCGTCGCATATTACGTTACACTTACTTCGATACCGAGTGACGATACTTCATTCATTCATAAACACTCGTGCTTTAAGTATTTGAGCCATAACCGCCAAGGTTTGTTGTACAAAATCAGACTTTAAATCAATGTTGATGTGAAGTGAATTTGAGTGGAATATGAAAGTCAGTGTCTCCGCCGCGGTCGACCCCGCCGATTGAGTTAAATAAACATCGTGTATTATCTGTCAACGGACATGCATCATGTCTATATGTGAGTTTGTGTCTGAACACAAAATAATCACGTTATTCATAAAAAAATAACTGACAAAATACAAACTTATCAAGGGTATCGTGTGGTCGTATTACGTATCTATATTATTTCGTTTAAATTTTTTTTAGGTTAAACATTTAGGCGACATCGAAATAAATTGCTAATAATTACATATCATTAAGGATATTTTAAAATCTCACAGCTGGCTTGATAATAAAGTACAAATTATGGTACGACGAACATACTATGCAGCTACAGTTAAACTTGTTTTGTTCCAAAAAAGAAAAATGTGTTTCATATAACAAAAGAATTGTAGTTGATTGCATAACAAAGTACTGCTGGTGTACTTATGCGCCGTTCCGGGAAATTGAGAGAAACTTGCCGCGTTTTTACGATTATTACACCGGATACGGCAGGCGACAAATGTTATTTTACTCTTTAGTCTCATTTACATTTATTAAAAATGAAATATGTGCAAATAACGTTCAAATAGAACACAGTGAACACACCTTTATTATTAACTTGTCAAATCATCACGTTTTATATTAAAACTAAACGGAAAACTAAAGCAGCATGGGCGATTAAGGCACAATTTTGTATTTCAATCCAAAAATTTACAAGCTCATGTGAGCAAACGTAGCAATTCTCGAAATACAGTGATCATTTATTAATCCTGCATATTAAAAATGCTGTTAAAATTATTATCGGTATTTCATCATTATTTATACACTTATTATAACATAGAGACAATATTCCCTAAACAATATATTTTTAAATGTATTTTTAAACGGTATTTTTCCTTTTTTAACAGAGCTGGGAGTTGCTAGTGCTGTCGAAGCTGAAATGGGATGTAGCAGGGGTGACAGCGCACGACTTCTTGCCTCTTCTGCTATCGCGGTTGCCGATCCGAGGCCTTGTCAACGTGGAAATGGTGCAAAGGCATGCAAAGACGTTTATTTCACTAGCGGCAAGAGGTGAGGATATGCATATTGATTAGAAAACTTCTCTCAATCAATATTCTTAAGAATTTCAGGTTAATGCCATGAAGGCATGTACTTTATTACTATACAAAGTTTGTGACAATAAATAGAATCAACTTGATTCACCACAAAACACTTTATAAGATGTATTAGTTGATAGTAAACACTGGATATACCATATTAATTTATTGCTCAATTCTCGGTACGTTATTTACAATACCTATACGACATACGGATGTCGTGTGTCGGTTCGAGCCTTGAGACCACGTTGGTGTTCTCCAGCGTGTCACTGAACCTTTGAAAACTGTTTTAACACCGAATATTATGTTTTTATGGAGAAAAAAAAAACGATTTTAGCATAACGAGTCGAATAAGAACTTAATGCTCTTCATTTACTAATTTAATTGACCTTGGTCTTGATACGACCGGGTTCTTTAAAAGCTTACATGATAATTACCTTGTCGGAGTTACAAGAAATAAGTATTTCGTGATTTTTATCAAAAAACCACACTGTCCATCTCTAACATTAATCAGCAAAAGTGATGACATAATAAAATAGTTCCTTTGTAAAACTTAAAAAGTACATAAGTTTACTCGGTTCGTTGTCTAGACAATAGACAATAATTTATGGTAAAAATAAATAAGTACGTTCGTCTTCCAACATAAATTCGATCTAGAGTCTTTATAATATTGATTATAGTATAATATAGGAACACATGGGACAGATAAACATTGCTATGTCGCATGTATGAGATGAAAATAGTGCTGTCCTGTGGCAAACTAGTGCTACAGATGTGAATAGGTTTGTTTACAGTGAGGGTAGAGTGCGCGACGAGGGCGCGGAGGGCGGCGTGTGTGTCCCGCCTCCCACGCCGCTTGCCCGAGCGCATTCCAGCACGCCTCAGGACTCCCCCGCAACCCCCTCGACCCTCTTGGGATCATATGTTTTTGTGCAACGGTTTTTGTTGTTCGCCGCGGCTCTGGTCTTCTTGTTTTTTTTATTTTTATTTTACATAAAAACTTTACGCTCCAGCTCTTATGACAAAAATGAATCATAACAACTAAATTAAGTTATACCAGTACGTTCATACGTTGCTGTCATCGATCATGATCCTAATATTTTATTAATTAACTAGTTATTATTCTTTAAATTAAATGCGTGTGCTTTTTCACTCGTATGTGCCTCTTACAATTTGCGGCATCGGTCGAACCCGCATTATGTATCATTATTTGAATGGCACAATTTACTCCAAAATCATAAGCAATCAACTCATTCGGATATTAAATTTATATTGGGTTATTTAATAGCCTATAAGGTTTCTCTTGCGCTGCTTTTAAATAAAACTATTATATGTAATTCACTTTTTAACGAACTTACCTATATATTTGCGATTGTTTGTCAACTGGTATGCCATACATAATTACGTACGTAAGATATTATGTGAGCGCAATAATATCTATGCTTGGTGGCAGGTCTATCTTATCAGTTTGATAGCTAACGTGTGAACGGCACCGAACGGTTAATGATTAGTGACGGGATACGGTTAGTGGGTAGCAAAGGTTCAATGTTACCTTCGAAGAGTGCCTTGTCTTGCGCTGTGTGATTAGCCGTATTTGTTCCGGTAAAAAATACATTTTATTAAGGCGACACCGGTCGAATATTTTCTACTTTATATTTTTCAATCTTATCGGTTTGAAGAATTCTTGGCGTACGGTATACGCTTCATGTAGTTTTAGTTAGATGTTAAATAAACTCTCAACTTATCCACGCAGGTTAGTAACACCTCGGTCATCAAGGTCATTCCAATTACATGTTCCATAACCCATGACATACGAGAACTTTGTATCTGCAGTTATCACGCGCACATCCTAATGCTATTGCATTAGGATTGCAACAAACACCCTTGAACTTAATTCCGAAAAATTCCATCTTTATGGACGATTGACATAAAAAATTATAAAAAACGATATAACACTGATGATAATAAAACTCTGATAATAAAAGCGAGTGAAACGCTTGAGAACTTTGTTCTAAACTAATATCATATACAATTATTTAAATTTACATATTACAAAAGCGTACTGGGATCAAAACTTCCTCGCGCACTTCCTCCGGCAGGTATTTAAGTAGTCGCCTCGTTACCTATGAGGTGTAGCTTCGTATCCGCTTCGTGTGTGTCCGCAATAACAGTTACGAACTCGAAGCAATCCCGATACGAAAATTAGAGCCACAGAAACTATTAATTTTGACAATGATGAGGAGTTTTTGTATTGCCACGACCGGTCCGCGCCGGTACTGTTTGATTAACATCAGATTATGCAAATGCTCAGAGTACGGCCGCTTTCGTTGTTTCGGAGCTCTTTTTATTCGTTCCCTCCGCCCGTCCCCTTTATCTCCGGTATGCCGACATGCAAATTAAAAAAAAAGAAGGAAATAAATCTTTTTAAATAAGCTGAGTGTTCGATATCTGTAAAAAGACTCACATAATGGAGTCTACTTAATGATGAATGGAGGGCCATTGGTGGCTTCCCTATCATTGTACGCGACGTCTGCTTATGGTCATTTGTAGTTTTGATTCGAATTTATATTTGCGAAGGCGTGGGAACGACTAAGGTCTATAAAATAAAGTTAGATACACACTTGAAGTAATAAAATGTATATAATAATCGATGAGATATTTTTAGCTAAAGTATAAAAAAACCCGAATAGGTACAAATGACATCATTGTAAATTTGAGCATTTAAATACAAAAAAAAGAAACGCAAAACTTTTAAAACATAATAATTATCGATTTTGTGGCTGGGAGTTTTTTTTTTATTACTTTGATGGGTGGACGAGCTCACAGCCTCTTCCTGCTGTTAAGTGAAAGTGACAACGTGAATGCTTGAGACATGAGGTCGAAACTTCATTGTATTGTTTAACGGCTGTCCCACCGTGTTTGAATTCGGAACGTCCAAAGGTGTCAACGAGCGACGTCCGCTATGACGCTTTACCCCTTTCCATTTTCTTATTTCTTATAGTCATTAATTTTAAATTATTTATTTTGTCACTTATAGATAAATAAAAATATCAAACTAATAAAACAGTCCACTCTTATTCACCACAACGCAACACACCGATCCAACCGTTGAGCACAACTGCTTCGCGGCATAATTAATAGGTTGGATGGATGGATGTACCTCTTATGCCCTACCATCAATAATTGATCTTCTTCTTCTCAGTCATTCGCACTCTTGGCAGAGCGGTCGTGGTCATCAGTCCGGGTTCTTCAATATTTGTACAAATATATATTTTGCGGGTGTCATTGTCTGCTAGGCCTGACGCGTAAACACCGGTCATTTGTGTTTCATTCGGCGAATAATTTCAATTACCGTACTTATTTACGAATTGCCCTTAAAATAAAATTTACATATACATAATATTTACTTCGGTTTTCGTGAGTCATAAAAATTTAATAACCATAACTCGTTTTTCATTTTCATCTCACATTACACATAGCTACCAAAAACTACCAAATTACCTTATTTATTACATATCTACCAAAAACTACCAAACTACCTTATCAAAAACTACCAGATTCAATCTTAATTACGAGTTTTATTAGTAACTTCTTTTAATTTTCTACAAGAAGTCACGAAACACATACATCGTGTTTACATATGCGTTTTTAAAATCATTCGAGGATCAAATAATGTATTACGACAATAACGTCGGATAGGCACTATTACTTTTAGTAGGGTTATTACTTTCACTTGTATGCAGTTTTATCAGTTGAACGTAAGGACATGAATTACAATATCGTGCCAGATATAGTGCGAGGGCTTGCCAAACTAAGTCCGTGAGAAATATTCAAGTAAGTCGAGCATGCGCTTGCAGGCTGTGGAATGCGGCCGCGAGGGCGGGTGCCGGCTTCTTTGAGCCTACACTCTCCAGACTTGAGTGACGGCCGGTGCAAGTGAGATGGCGAGATTTACCCACAACTACTGGACCGTCTCGAAAAACTATCACGTTTAGGAATGTTCGTTAGGAAAGCTACAATGATAACTAAATTCAGCAATTGAAAGGAAGGCGCCATAACATTGAATGCTTTAATGAGTTTTATTTTTAATTGTGGTAGGATCTCTTGTGAGTCCGCGCGGGTAGGTACCACCGCTCTGCCTATTTCTGCCGTGAAGCAGTAATGCGTTTCGATTTGAAAGGTAGGGCAGCCGTTGTAACTATTCTGAAATCTTAAAACTTATATCTCAAGGTGGGTGGCGCATTTACGTTGTAGATGTCTATGGGCTCCAGTAACCACTTAACACCAGGTGGGCTGTGAGGTCGACCACCCATCTAAGCAATCAAAATAAATTTAGCTGATACGAATTTCTATTGTTACAGATTATGAATTCACGCTGTACTCTTCAAGCACTCTTGCCGCTTGCAGCATCGCTGCTGCACTACGAGGGCTCGAACACGATGGCTACTTATCGAGACTCCAAGAACTCACGCGCATTGACTTAGTAAGTAATCGATTTTCCCAAGCATTTACTCTGTGCCTAATAATACCTATTAGATAATAATAATAATAATAATAAAATCATTTATTGCCGTTCACATTAAATAAAATAAAATACAAAAAAAAGTAAAGAAAAAAAAATGAGAAAAAGACAAAAGGAGGTGGCTCAGCTAATGGTGTTCAAGACTGATAAATCGAACAGCGCCGATTTTCAGTCACCTCCGTTTCCCTTTGGTTCTTTGCGGGAATGAAGGCTAGGTACGTGTGTACAGACTTAAAACATGGTACTATGTTGTATAAAAAAATAAGAAAAAAACAGAACAAAAATCAAATTAAATGGTGAATCCAAAGTCTAAATTTAAATTTCTTTTAGGATTGCCTGCAGACCTGTCTCGAACAGATCGAGGATATGGTGCAAAGTTTGATAGTGGAGCGTGACTCGTGTCCCCCAAACGGCCAGGCGCGAGAAGCGGCGGGCTGGACGCCGCCCCCCGCCCCCCCGCACGACAAGGCGCACAGTAACGCCGCCACACCCACCGACGTCAGAGATGTACACTTCTAAACCTGGACAGGCTCTGCGCCTCCACAATCTAATTAAGTAATCACGAAGCATCAGTACGAAAATACTATAAACTACAAGAAACGTTGCCAGATGCATTCGTGACGGCGGACTGATCGATACAAAGACTGACAATCGTATGTCTCTCCTAGTTAATGTACGTATATACTAATTGTGAATACATAACTGTAAGCCTCACGTGCTACTTGTAATTGCCTCTAGTCTGTACGTTCACTAATTATATTATTACTTGCATTGAACGTGACCTTGGTAAGCCTTAATAAACATTCTAGTTAATACGGCTTCAGAAATTGCAATCTACCTCTTATATAATTAAGGACTATCAGTTTCATGCGGCAAATACCCTACGCTTTACCGATAAATTAGCTGTTGTTCATATTATGTGTGTTGAATATTGTTTACGCGGGACCAAAGTTAGATACACGTTTTAATTATTGTATAATAATAATAATATGTTACTGATTTTCTTTGGATGGTATCGGTTTCACTAAATACATTAGTATTATTATAATGTTGACTTATCTTTTATCATCTTCGAATAAAATAATACACCCGACATTACGACGCGCTTGTATTTGCCACTTTGAAATTAAAATTGGTACACCTACACTATCAGAGTTTATTTTATATCGGGGGAAGGCAATAAATTACGCTTGTTCGTTGTAAAAACTAACGTTAGGTTTCTTTTTTTTTTTTGATTATATATTTATCTTAGTTATATACAGATTGTATGTATATTATAATACTTTCAAACAAATATATAAACCAGATACTATTAAAAACTAAAACTTATTTGTAGGACGTTGTCTGATAGTAGACGAAGGACTGTTTATTTTTCTAATATTTTGCGTAATTAGTTATTTAGGGATTTTTTTTTGTTCCTTGCAACGAAAGCGTCAGTTCTTTCAGTTTGTATGTTTATGTGATAGGATCAACTTGTTGCTTTGAATTTCGTATTGTAGTCACTTCCAGTCATAATAAGTTAACGTAGATCTAATTTCATTTTCTTTATAGATTGCTGTATAGAAATATGTGATCGTTAAGATGTTTTTTTAGAATAGGATCAATTATTTTAACACCACCTTTATCGTTCCTAAGCGAAAATGCACTAAAATAAACAATGCAATAGTCATGTTCCATTTTATTTGTACTTAATAGTCTACATAGGTAGTTAGAATGATCGTAGAGGTGACTATGTTAATAAAAAAAAATGTGATATACAATGTTCTTAGTTATAACTATATTGATTTAAGTACGGGTGGTGTATTTCAGGCAGTAATTAAAACGCGGTTACGATAAAAATATAAATGTGCTTTCTTTTATTACGTTAGTAAAATATATGTAAGGTTAATTTATCTGTAAATTGACGTTAATCTAACTGTGCGATTTTTTTATAGCTACGTAAAAACAAAAAAAACAATATTATAGCTACGTAAAAACAAAAAAACAAAATTATAGCTACGTATAAACAAAAAAAAAATCACTCGATGTCTTCCACAAAAGCGAATCAGGTCAAACAACAGCTTATATAGACTTGATACATATTTAGTGATCTGTTATGTGTATAGGATATTAGTTGTAAATGTATATATTCGTAAAATTTACATTAGGGTGTGCTGTAAGCATGTGGTGCCATAAGTTACACTGCTATATTTTTATTCTTTAAAACGGAATACGATTCATTACTTACACGTACCTAACTAAACCATCATAAAGTGTATTTGGACATTTGTAATTATTTATTCGGTTATGTAATCCAAAATTCAATTGCATTTAGTGCTTTATGCACATTGACATAAAGTTGCATTCACTTTAATGTAAGATTATGTATAATATAGGACAAAAATTGTGGGAAAATATACGCATTACGAAGTTAGTCTTGTTTAATGCTTAGTTTGCTTTCGGACTGGCTTATTTTGAAGTAGTTTATAGTTTAGTTTATGCTTAATGAATTAAAAAAAAAGTAAGTGAAAAGTATCCCTTTTCCTGTGATTATAAAATGATTATGAAAGGAGCAACGAAGCTCAGACTTGGTGATTGAATGCGACGTCGCCGAGAACGTCATAGAAAAGTTATATTTATATTATATAAGACAAATTCTAATTATAATTTAGTGACTTTAAAACGATATATTAAGTACATTGATTTCATATGTGATTATTAAAGTTTCTCTTTGGATTATAAGGACGACGAGCTGTCGAGATGTAAATATATTGAATATAAAAAGGACAATAAAATTTTGAAAATTCAATAGTACATTTTTATTTTTTACCCGACGATTACGCATTTCTGCACTGGCGAGCGCCTACGCGAGATTTACTTGGCTGATGACGTAACCTGCCGATTCTGTGTGCGGAAGGTGGAAAATGCGAACGGCATAATTTGTCTCATCGTTAGCAAAGATAAGAATAAACATCTTGAGCAATGATTACTCTGATAAAATCTAAAGGTTCTAATCTTCAAATGGTATTGCGGAATTCATGGTGTTTGAAGGGCACAGAACACGGGAATTACATAAAGATCCCAACGTTTCATATTTGGAGGAATTATTTGCCCAACCTTTAACACCAAGATAGGATAATAATACAAGGATAGGTCACACACGTTCATCAATAGCCCCAGACCATATTTGAACTATTCCATATTAGAACTAGACAGACACTGATACATGTTTTAAATACGTTTAAATATATACATACATAGATATAAAACAGCCACACAAAGAGCAAACGAACCTGCTGGAAGTGATTTCTTAAAGAAATAAGCAGTGCCTTTGTACATAATTTTCCTATTACTCTGTACTATGCCTTCTTTTTTGTGTGTACATAAATAAATAAATAAATAAAAACCTGTTCATCACACGAATGTTTATCCGATGTGGGAATCGTAACCACGACCCTCGGTCTAACAGAAGCGCGCTAACCACTGCACACACGAGCACTTCAGTCAAACGAAAATACCAACGATTATTCGGTGCTAATTTTATTATGTTTAATTAATAATAAAATTAAAATTTTTAACCAAAATTCCTGAATTTCGCTTTCTGCAGGTGACGAGTTTCGCACTCTGCGCATTACCCACCGATTATAATATTGAGGGATGAAATACCATTTGGTTTATGCGACATTTCGCTTATTACGCAATATTTGTCTTTGTAATTAGAGGTCAGTTTTATTTGGTATTAGCATTGTTACGCCGGTAAGAGTAACGCGATCTGTCGTTGAATAGCAGAAACGAATATCAAAAGAACTAGTAAAATCAAGAACGCTCGAAAAGTGCAACGCCATCTATTATCAAATAGCGGAACCGCATTTAGAAATTACTGGGTCTCGCCGGGAATGTTCTCGATAATTGTAAAGTTGTCGTATCGACTATAAAAGCGTTGAGCGCGCGACAGAGATGACACGAAGGCAGTTAGTAAGCGGTTCTACTCGAAGCGAAACAGCGAAGGGATCGCCTGAAGCGAAGCGGAAGAAGTGAATTACGAACTGTAAAGTATTCTGTAAGTGTTCTAAGTGTTAAATAGAGTTTTAATTTGTACTTCGGTGGAAGTTTTATTTATCCCGAACCCCAGCCCGTAACAATATCAACAATTCGATGTTTTGATTTCAATTTGAATTTACCATACCAATACAATTTAAATAACTGAAGAATTTTTTTGTTATGATATTTTTTTCCAAATTTTAAACTTTCATTAGCTCTCCTTTAAAATTGGAAAAATGTTACCAAAACCAATTAACTTTTTACACCTCGAATTATATTATAGCTGATCCGGCAGACATCCTAGTGCCTCAGTCGGTAAATAAAAGACCTAAACTTTTGTATAAATAAACTTAAAACAAACAAAGGGAATCGGTCCGACGAGGGACACATCAAAGGAAAAACAAAATTGTTATTTTTATTTTATTCCGAGCATTTTCATATTCATCTACCTTTTAAACCTTCTCTGGACTTCCACAAATAATTCAAGACCAAAATTAGCCAAATCGGTCCAGCCGTTCTCGAGTTTTAGCGAGACTAATGAACAGCAATTCCCTTTTATATATATATAGATACTAGCTGACCCGGCAAACGTTGTTTTGCCATATATAAGATTTCTAGTGAATTTCTAGTGTAGAAAAAAAAGTAATTTAATGTAAGTGTGTAAGGATTTGGTAAATACGTGAAAGAGGCATGTAGCGCTGTGAACGATTAGGGAGTATAAAAATAACAAAACCTCATTCAACCACATACCTCATTAATGCCTCATTATAACAAAAAAAAGTCCAAAAATAAAAATAAATGTTAAGGGTGGACAACCCTTATCATTTAGGAGTATGAAAAATAGATAGTAGCTGATTCTCAGACCTACTGAACATGCATATAAAATTTCATAAAAATCGCTCAAACCGTTTCAGAGGAGTATGGTAACTAACATTGTGACATGAGAATTTTATATATAATATAGAGCGTCACCAATTTGCACGTGAACAAAATAAACGGGCGTCAAATAAATCCAACATTTTATTTAATTTATATACCATTATATTAAATGAAATTTACAATATTCATGTACATACAACAAGGTTCGAGACAACAATTTCTCGTTCTATTTACAACAAATTATACATACATTGAATTGAATTGAATTGAATAACGTTTTTAAAATACTTATCATAACGTATGGAATATTGAAATTGGATTACTAACACGTTGCAACGTTTATAAGGTCGTGAAAGAAAAGGCACATTTCAATCACAAATCCAATTAGAGTTTCATCTACATAGTTTCGTCTAAAACTTTTATCTCTTAGAAATTTAAAAACAATATTACAGTATTACCAGATGTTTAATGAAATTTCCAATAAGGAATAACTTTTAAATGAAAATATACTGGGTAATACCTACTAATTTTAATCGTATTTTTTGTAATTCTTTGGATACGTGTATTTTAATTTAGTTAATAGAATATGGAGAGGAATGCAGTGTGCTTAGTGCGAGTTTTTTAACGTTCTCGATAGCGTAAAAGTTAGCTCATATAATTTGTATGGAATGGGATCGTTTGCTTACGTTTGCCGCTAGGGGCGCTGTTCCAACTGCATACAAAATTGTAAAAGACTCGCACCAAGCACACAGAATGTTCGACAAATCGTATCGTTCGTTCGTTAATAAGTCGATCGCTTGTCAAAGACATTAAAGTAAATAAACATAAAACTTTACTGGAAAACGAAAAATGTAACCCATTTTCTTGTATTAAAATATAACTTTATTACACCTACTCGTAATTTATTAACTTAATTAATACAATATTGACAAGCTTGACATTGAATCACTTGGCAGTTTCATACTTAAAAAGGAAGACAGTTGGACAGAATTTTAAAATACTCTCAAATTTTATTCTATATTTTTATAATGTGTATTTTGAATTTATCAAGTGACATACACAAACGTAATTAAATTTAACATTTACAATTAAAACATTCTACAAGACGAAACTGCCAAAAAACATTATTAACAGAGGGCAAACTGACGCGTGGCAAAAATTTAGAAATCGATGTTTCTTCAAACACTTTAAATTCATGCCCTATTTGGTGGTGGCACGCTATTTATGAAAAAGTACACTATGCCTATTAATAAAACAAATATGACATACACTATTTATACTTATTATTGCGTCGATGGATGAACCCAGCTCACGGCCAGCTCGATGGAAAGCGGTTACCAGAACCTTTTCTATTTATTTATTACGTAGATGGATGTACGAGCTCACAGTACACCTGGTGTTAAGTGGTTACCGGAGCTCATAGACATCTACAAAGTAAATGCCGCTACTCACCTTGAGATATGAGTTCTAAGGTCTCAGTATAGTTACAATGGCTACCCCACCCTTCAAACCGAAACGCATTACTGTTTTACGGCAGAAATAGGCAGGGTGGTGGTACCTACCCGTGCGGAATCACAAGAGGTCCTACCACCAGTCAAAACCTATGCATATGACACGAGAATTCCATCACCCATCCCAAGACATGAGCTGAAGAGTGGAAGCTTCTATTGCATAACCGTTGTCCCATCCTTCAACCAGAAAGTACCTACGCGGGCAAGTGAGCAATCCCACTACGCTGGTATAATAATATATATAATAAGAGAACGTTGCTAGCTGCAGATTCTCCAACTTTTAGTCGTATTTCAAAAAGCACACGGGAAGAGATGGGATAGTGGCTATTCTAGATCAAACAGCCAAAATAATTCATAAATATGCAACACGCCTGGGTTTAGTAACTATTACAGAACTAAGCTAGTATTTATTTTTTATATATGACAGTGGTATAGCTTATTCAAAATTTACCGACGTTAACGATTTTTTATTAGCGTAACGCGGGAGCACGTGACGAAAAAAACTTATAGCGACGCTTGAAAGGCAAACGTGACTAAGCGACAATAACTGCTTTGTACATAAATGATAGGCAATAACCATATTCGATGCGCAAAAAAAATATATTTCTAGGTCTATTAAAATCATTTCAATCATACAGATAGATTCGTTAAAATAGATTTTATTTTCAGGTATTTCAACTTTAAATTAGTCTACTGTATAGTTCACGAATTGTCGCTTAGTCACGTTTGCCTTTCAAGCGTCTATAGATTAAAACGATACCTATTGTTACGGTGGTGTGCGAGAACGTTGTACTAAATCAGTACAACATTGGAAACCATTAATCACATGTGTACAACCTTTGGAGTGCTCTTCCCTCGAAGCCAATTCAGAAGAACCGTCGACGTACTTTGCGTGTCTCGGGCTAAAAACAGTTTAATTAAACTTAAGTTTTCATTCGAATATCATTATTATTTTAATCGATAGTGTGAGATCGATTTGTGAGAGGGTCATTGGATGGATTTCGTGAAAGAGGATATGTGATGAGAGGGAACGATGAGAGTACATACATGACGTATGATAGGTTTGAATGGAGAAAGAGGATCTTGATTAATAAATATGATTTTTCTTCAAGTGTTCGTCTATACTAATATTATAAAGAGGAAAGATTTGTTTGTTTGTTTGTTTCGAATAGGCTACGAAACTACTGGACCGATTTTAAAAATTCTTTTACCATTAGAAGCCGACATTGTCCCTGATGAACATAGGATACTTATTTTATTTTATTTTTTATTTATTTATTTTGGTTTCATGTCTGTTTTAATGTTTCCGAAGCGAAGCGAGGGCGGGTCGCTAATTTTTAGATAATTGTCTTATTTAATAAAAATTGTCGCCTTATATTTATTTCACATAAAGTTATTAAAGTTTAGAATCTATCGGAATGTATGATCTATCCGAAATATTAATATCCGTGCCAGATGGTCTTAATTTTTTTTACTAATTTCAAGGCGAAACTACGGAAACTGAATATAAAGTCAGTATGTAACCAATAGATTTCTTGTCAGTGAGCAAATCTGATACCCTGACAATTACCCAATCACTTACACATTACTAATGGTTATTCTACCGGACTGGTATTGAGCATTCCGGAAATTAGGTAAGAAAAATCCGATGTTGATATTGCTAATGTGGCGTGCAGCCATCATAGAACACACGATATCTGACAGAGGCCTGAATCTCGCTTACGACATTTTCATGATAAACAACAACGTTCGGACCGTCCACACGTCATTACGGATCTTCCCGATCCATTAACGGTGCTTTTAGATACCTCAAGCACTAACGAAGGGCTCGACGAGTAAATTATTATTAATTAACATGTTAACAACGTCGTCAGGCTTGAGCCCCGTGAGCTCACCTACTTGTTAGGTTTACGCTGAAATGACCTCTCAAGGCCATTAGGCTTAGGTACGAAAAAAAAAACGCTCGGACCGTCGGTTTGCCGAGCAATGACACCCGCTCGGTGGAAGATTTTTCCTCTGTCGTTAAACCCTCCACACCGACTAGATTCGACGTATTTTCTTATTAATAAAGATTTTTTATTTTTTTTATTGCTTAAATGGGTGGACGAGCTCACAGCCCTGGTGTTAAGTGGTTACTGGAGCCCCTAGCCATCTACAACGTAAATGCATCTCCCACCTTGAGATATAAGTTCTAAGGTCTCAAATATAGTTACAATTAGTTACAAAGTTATTAATAAAGTAAATATATCGCTTACAAAGTGTATGATGCGCTTGCGCGAGCTGCTCGACCGCCTCGGGCGGCAGGTTGGCGACGTCGCGCTGCAGCAAGCGTAGATCCAACTGCCGCTGCTCGCTCTCGTGACGGAGCCGCACGTCTCGAGTGTGCTTGACGCTTCGAAGTTCCGACAGCCTACACAAGGATATTCATAGGCATCCTTTATCGAACTTCTATCAATAACACTAGGTTAACCCGACCACTTATTTATTTTTTATTGCTTAGACGGGTGGACGAGCTCACAGCCCACCTGTTGCTGAAGCCCATAGACATCTACGACGTAAATGCGCCACCCACCTTGAGATATAAGTTCTAAGATCTCAAGTATAGTTACAACGGCTGCCTTACCCTTCAAACCGAAACGCATTACTGCTTCACGGCAGAAATAGGCAGGGTGGCGGTACCTACCCGCGCGGACTCACAAGAGGTCGTTACCACCACTTATATCTTATAGAACAATAAGGCCCACCTACTTTAAGCGGTTACCGGAAATCATTGCCATCACCCCGAGCCATGAGGTCTAAGAATTAATTTGCTTTATTAGCAGCTTTGATTTTTTTTGTAATACAGTGTGATTCTTTCATCGTAAAAGTCAGGTGTTCGATAACAACGTCGAATGCTAGAATAACAAAACAATAAAATAAAAAGACACGCCCCCTGTGTTGGAAACACTTCGGATCGTGAACACAATCTATTTCGTTTAATATTTGTATGAAATGGGATCGTTTGCCTACGTTTGCCGCTAGGGGCGCTGTTCCAACTGCATACAAAATTGGGCTAACTTTCACGCTATCGATATCGTTAAAAAACTCGCACTAAGCACACAGATCGCTACAAAAACAGTCACACAGAAGTTCTGTCAATTATGTTTTTTTTTATCCGCTATAATATGTATGATATTTTTTAAATATGAAGTTAGTACAAAGTCTACATTTGCGTAGACATGCCCACAGATTAGTGCATACCAAACCGGGCATCACGAAATTACGGTATAGTATACGACGATCTCGCGTATCTGTGGCTTTCAAGGATGACTTTCACGTTGTGTAAAATATTTTATACTAACTTGGCTTGCAACTTCGGTTTGTCTCCGTCAGGATCACTGACGCTACTGCTCCGTGAGGTCTGTCCTCTGTGAGTATCGACAAACTGCTGCTCTTTTTCTACACTGAAGCTGGGCAATTCCGATACCGTTCCTGGAATAGAACTTATTGACTCATCCAAACCGACAGCTTTGCACTTTGACTTCATCTCCTCAACAGATCTCAAACTATCAGAAAGTCGCAATTGCAACGTGTCCCTCTCTTCTAGCAATTGAGTCAGTTCCATGGTAAGTTCTTCACATCGAACATCTCTTTGATGCAGCATGTACATAGCTAAATCTAATTCTGCTCTTGGTACTGCGTCTAGAAGCTCTTTGTTCATAGTATTGTCAAGCTGTTCGTCCCTACCTTGTTTTGTATCTGAAGCAAACGAAACGTGCTTTTGTATTTTACTACTCGATGCTCTGACCATGTTTTGCAGATTCGTAATTTCGTCATTCAAAGTGACGATTTCCATTTCTTGATTTTCTAAAGCTGTTTGCATCTCGGTAGTTTTAGCCACTTCTTCTTCAAGAGCTTTGTTCAATTCGGCCACTTGCTTATTAAGACTGACGGACTCGGTAATTTTAACATTGAGCTCTTCAATTAATTTCGCTCTTTCTATTTCAGATTCTTTCTGCATAGTCTCATAATGATTCGAATTTTCATGCATTTTCAATCGTAGAATGGCTAATTCGGACTCTTTTTCATAAGTCAAATCTTCGATGCGCTTTTCATACTCCACAAGTTGCTGTCTAACATTTTCGAATTCATCATTTCTTTGCGTCAATGTTATGGTATATTCATGAGTTTTTTGATAAATTTCACTATCTTTTAATTCAAGTTGATGGGTAAGTTCCAATACGTTTGCTTCGGCATCATTAACGCGTAATTGTAACTGTTCGTTTTGAAGCTCAATTTCTTGACTACTTTTTTTAAGTTGCGCATTTTCTTCATTAATATTCAATATCGATTGTTCCTGCATTTGTTTATAGCTTTGATTCTCTGTCCTAAGATCTTTAATCTGTTTTTCGTATTCTTCTTGCTGTTCAAGAAGTTTATTTTCAAATGTAACCTTTTCATCTTCTATTTCAGACCTTAAAATTTCTAATTGATTAATTACATCCGCATATTTTTCTTGTAAATTTCGCAAATGTTCTTCTTTGTCTTGTAGTTTATTTTGCAATGAAGTTACTTGTTCCATGGTGACTATTTTATGAGTTTCTTCTTGTGTTGATGACTGCACACTATCCAACAATTGTTCATATTTTGATTCAAAGGCACTCAATTGGACACGGAGCTCATGTTCAGTTTTTTGGAAATCCGCCTCTCTTTGAGCTAAATGTTGTTTCCATAGTTCAGCTATTTCAAAACCTCGTTGATCCACAGCACTGGATATCGACGAACGTAATTCAGCAACAGTCGAAAGCAAATTGTCATTCTCGATATTCAATTGCTCTAATTTTGATTTCAATTGGTTTATTTGTTCTTGGTTTACTACATCGTGTCCTGTTAATTCAGTATTCAAGGTTTCGAGTTGTATAATTTTTGTATAACACTCTTGCAATTCCGTGTTGAGTTTTGCAGATTGTTCTTGTAGTACTGAACGTTCCTGTATAAACTCTTCCTCCTCTTGGACTTTAAGCTGTTCTTTATTTTTATCTTTACTGATAGATTCTAATTCTGAAATAAGGTTTACAACTTTTTGATTTGCTTCAGATTCAGATAGTTCTAGGCTTTTCAGTTTTTCTTCTAAAATATAGCAGCGTTCTTCTAATTCCATCTTATTATTTAAATCTTCTTCTTGTCTTGTTTCGTAAGTAATTTTCATTTTCTTATGTTCTTCTATCGCCTCGTTCATATTTATTTCTAGGTCACGTATTTTTTCGTTTAACGATACATTCATTTTCTCGAGTTCCGAGTTCTTTAATTGAAGTTCTAGTATATTTTGTTTTAAAGCCGAACAATTTTCACAAGATGACGATACCTGCTCTAGATTGCTTTTCAGATTTTGAATCTCTACCAGTAGTTTTCCTTGTTTCTCCAGCAAATCTTTATTCTGTAAGGTTAAATGTTCTACAATAGAATGAAGTTCTTCATTTTCCTTTTCTATTTTTACAATTTCTTCCTTCAGCTTGCTTTCGTCGCTCCACGGAGTCGTTTCAACTGAAGGTTGCGATGTTGATTTTGGTTCTCCTTCCCACTGTACTGTTGATAACTTATCATTAGCTTCTTTAAATTTATACTTCCATAGTTCAATTTCGTTATCTAATTTTTCTTTCATATCAGTTAATCTTTCATTAGCACTGTTAAATACTTCATTTTGTTTTTTAATGGACTCTTTTTCACGCTTTTCTTTTTTTAGTTCATTATGAGCTTCTTCAAGTTTCTTCTCCAAATCCTGAATATTTAATCTAAGCTCATCTTCTATTGCAGTATCCAGTAATGTAGATTGAGATAATTGCTTTGATATTTTGAGTTCAGCAGAGAGCACTTCGTTACTAGATTTGAACTCTTTTAACTTCTTTAATGCTTTTATTAATTTATTATTACTCGCGTTCAGTTGATCTTTCAAATCATCATTTTTATTTTTAAGTTGTTGAATTTGACTATTTAAATGTGACAATCCTGGTGTTGGATCTTCGATTTCCTCAGATTCACCTAAGCCCCATCCTTCGTCGGAATTGAATGGATCTTGTTCTGAAACATCTTCGTTGCCAAAGCACACGTATGCTTTCTTAGCTACCATTACCGGCTCAGAAATGGTATCATATTCACCTTTTCCAACAGATTGTTTCTGAATTTGTTCAGATGTTTTTTTCATTGCGTCCATTTTGAATAAAGGTGGTTCAGAATCACCTGAAATTATTTGTGATTCTATAGACGAAATATCAACATTGTTCGCATCGTCACTCATTGGCTCTATAGTAGATGAAATGATCATGCCTTCAGTTTTAGGTATATTCATTTCAAATGTCAGTTTGGTTTCTTTTAATTCTTTGATCTGATCATCTTTTTCCCTTACTAAAATTTGTAGCTCTTCGTTATGCTGTTTTGAATCAAGCAACTGCTTTGAAACTCGCTGCATTTCTTCTTCCATATTTTCAAGTTTTGTAGTAAATTGGGCTAATTTACTTTCATAATCTGAAACCATAGACATGTAGCTTACTTGAGCGTTATTTATTTTTTGGTTTAACGCTATTATTTCTTCATCTTTTTGTTTAAGTAGTGCATTTAATTTATTAATTTCATTAATGTACTGTTCAGTATAGTCGGGTGATTGCGTTTGCTGTTTCTGTACATGTTTATCAATGAGTTCAAGATTCATTTTATTCAATTCTTCAACATTCATGTTGAGGTTTTCAATATTGTTTTTATATTCTTGCAACTGTACTTCCAGTTGTGTTACATATTCTATATTTTTTTCATATTTCTCATTCAGAACTTTCTTATCTCGTATAGCACTCTCTATTTGTGTGTTAAATTCAATTTCTAAGTCCTCAATTTCTTTCTTTTTCTGAGCAATTAGTGTTTGATGTTCATGTGTAATTCGTTTTAAATTCGATTCAAGGTCACGGAGTTGAGTTTGATATTTCGTGCTTTCTGACTCGGCCAAATCAGTTCTGTTGGCTTTTTCAACTAGAGCATTATAGTGTTGCTGCATATCTGATAGTGATATTTGAAGCTTTTGATTTTCTTCTAGCAGAATTTGGTTTTTCTTCTGAAGTTCTTTGTTTTCGTGTTCAATTTCAAGTAATTGTTTTTCGACAACCCTGTCGTGATCCATAAGAACAGCCAGTCTATTGACCAATTCGTCTTCTTGAATTGTGTACTCACTGTATGCCTTTTGTTTTTCTTGCAAATGACTACCTAGCTGATCTGCTTTACGTTCTAATGAATATCTCCTGTCTTCCATTACGGCGATACTTTCCTCTAGACGACAAATCCGACTCTTGTACTTGCTTAATTCACTCTCTAGATTTTCGATGTATAAATCTCTTTCTTGGATTTTAGCATCAATGCCAAATTGCGTTTGGATTTTCGACTGCTCTTCGTGATTTATTTTTGCAAGTAACTCTGAAATCTGATTGTTTTTCTGATTTATATCAGCTTCTAAAGTAGCTATTTTTGTAGTGTAATTAGTATTATTTTTTTGCTCTATTTCGTGTTCTACTAACTTTTTGTTTAAATTTTCAATTTGTGTTCTAAGAATACTATTTTCCTGACTACTACTTGCAATTTGCTCTTGCAAAGTAGCTATTTTTTCAGACGAACTGAGTATTTCTTCCGAAGACTGTTTTAATTTCTCTTCTGATTTTAGTATTTTGTTTTGTAATTGTTGAATATTATTCGATTGTTGTTGATCTAATGATGCTTTTATAGAATGTAAATGGTCAATTTCTTCCTCTGCGTGTTTTAATTTATCTCGCAGCAGCGGTAATGTATCAACCTGAACAAATACGTTTTCTAGTTGTTCATTTTTTTCTTGTAATTGCTTTTGTGTTTCATGTAAAGTATTTTCTAATTCTACATACATTGCGGATTTTTTCTTTATAGTAACAGCGAATTTCTTTAATTTTTCCATTATTTCTTTATTTTTAGATTCCAAAACTAATAATTCCTGTGACAAGTTTTGTTTTTCAGTAGTTAGTTCATTTACTTTATGATTTGTTTCGTCCAATGTACGCATTATATCCTTAGCGTATTGCTCTTTGGATCCTAAAGAATTTCGTAATTTTTCATTTTCTATAGATTCTTTTCTTAACTGAAGCTTAATTTCATGTATTTCTTCATCTCGTTCTTTGTTTTGATTAACTAGTGCTGTCATTTCTTCCGAGTGCATGTTTTGTTGGGCTTGTAATTCCTTGATAAGTATTTGTTTTTCCGCGTATAGTTCTTGCAATTTTTTTAATTCACTTTCTAAGCTGATATTTGTATTTTCTAGAACATTCTTCAGTGTCATTACTTGTCCCTTTTCTTCTTCCAATATTCTTACCTTATCTTCAAATTCAACCAATTTCTTTTGTAGTACTGCA